>NC_143016.1:168376313-168976313 GCF_055824585.1 Amblyomma mixtum | reverse complement strand
GATACCAAGAAGTGCAGGGAGCAACTGTTGAGAGTCAGTCTCATCTGTCCACTTCATCAGAGTGTGCAGCATGTCCCTTGTTGTACTCCTGCAGTCCTTGTTTGTGACTGTATTCAGGTGCGTGCTCCAGTTGTGTAGCACCTGCCAGCTGCAAAGCAGTCGACTCCTCAAGGGACCCTTAACCTGCTCCCATGCACTGCCATAAACAGGGGCATCATCAGACATAAATGCCTGACATGGTATTGTGTTTTTTCTTTGATGGCCTCGAAAAACCTCACCACAGTGCCCGTGTTCACCATTTTTGAAATCAAGTAGGCACACGGGATACCAAAGGCATCTTGAGAAATTGTAAGCAGGGTTGTCAGTTGGAATTAGTACTTATTTATGCCATGGGTGGAGTCAATGCACAGTTTCGCTGCCCCCAATTCATAAAGGAGCTCTCGTTGTGGGAACGTCATTAATGCTCGCTCAAAGTCACCATCATGACTGTTGGGGTCACCCTTCTTCCTGTAATACAACAGTGGCGACTCATTTTCTTCCCTCCTTTCTTCGACCCATAATTCAACACTCTTAAAATTGTCTGCATCTCTCTGCTCTGTTTTGCCAATCCTAAACTTATCTGCAATGTTACGGAGGTCCTTAGTGGTCACAAGTTGCATCCGTGGGCTTGATCCACTTGTACCTGCTCGGATGTTGTGCACAATGGTTTTTTCTGGCACTCCTTCTGCTAACCGGCCTGAAAATGGTACAGAAAAAAACTGTTAACATCTCTGGTGGTTCATCTGCCTACAACCATGTAATAAAGTGACAAATACTTCTGGTCGGATTCCTTCGTCTTGCACTTTGTTCCTTTTCACAGGTGACACACAGTTCATCTTACTTTCATTTCACTTTTGTGGCACTGCAAAGCACACGACAAAATGGTTGTTTCAAAGGCAGATGGACTTTATTTTTATGAGCTTGAGTGTTTAAACTTGCATACTGCAATGCAAAACAGGGAAGTTATATACAGCGTGTTATAAATGCAGAATATAACAGCACTGAAAATGTGGACAAGAAAAGAATAAGGACGTGTGCTTCTCATCCTATCCCATTTCATTCTGCATATTCAAAAAATGCACCAATTCGCCTGACAGCAACCGTTAAAGGAGTAGGGACACCAAATTTTTGAACGCGATCTTTGTTTCTTTGGACTTTTGCACAAGACAATAGTGTACACGAGTCACAATGTAGAATTCACTTAAGCCAGGTGAATAATTTCTAAGTGAATATTTTTCTCATGCTGTTTCAGTTTCAACACCTAAATGACTGCTGCTAAGTCAGAGACAATTGGAGGGCATGCCAGTCATACATAAACTGAAATATAAATGCTGCTTGTTCGTTTTTTTTTTTGCGATTTCAACTCTTGTGCAGGCTTGTGTTTTATATTAGTGGTTTTTCAGGAAAGGAAATGGTGCAGTAACTGCCTCAACCATGCCATGAAGGAAAGAAGGAGTGAAAGAAGCAAGAGAGAAAGAGGTGCTGTAGTGGAGGGCTCCGTAATAATTTCGACCACCTGGGGATCTTTGGGCACTGACACTGCGCAGCACGTGGGCACCTCTTGCCTCCATCGAAACTCAGCTGCCGCAGCCGGGTTCTAACCCGGGTACTCCAGCTTAGTAGCTGAACACTCAAACCACAGCCGTTCCTGTGAGCATTACTGATGAAGTGCCAAAACAGCCAAATAATTCTAATTAATGAAAGTTCACTGCAGACGATCTATCTTATGAGAAAAAACATGGCCCTTATACAACCATTAGACTGGTGGCGTTGCATTGATCAGCAACAAAATGCCTACGCTTTTGACAGGCAGCCAAAAAAAAGAGGCTAGCATCAAGTGCAACTGTCAGTCATTCAAGACACGTTTCATGGAGCTCAAGCCGACTTCTTACGGATGAAGTTTCAACGTCAGCCAATTGAGCGACAGACCTAGGATAGTCAATGAAACCAGCAGAAAAACAAAAGAACAGACATTGGAGTAGTTCAGTGCTAGATGACATTCCTAATTATGTTCAGTTCGAAAGACTGGACCCCTTCCACAAAGCATTTCTAAACTAAACGGCATGAAGTTCGTACAGACTGTGCTGTGCATGCGATGTGCCGTGGATCAATTGTTTTTCACCCTTTGATGCGAACAAGTAGGCTCAAGTGAATTGCACTACAGTCAGATACAACTCGAGAACGAAGTGGCAGATGGCCCTTAAAGAAGACCCCCCAGTCAATGGCGTCAGCTGATTTTCATCAGTTAATCCAGTTAAAGCCATAACTAATCCCCTTTCACCTGCCACCCTCCTGCAATGCTACCCCCTAGGATTAACCATGACATCATGAGAATCGGTCGACGCCATTGGATGGCAGGCTTCCTTTGAGGGGCATTGGCCGCTGGGCAGTGGTGGAACTGCTGCGCCAATTGCGCCAAACTGCGCCAAATGGGAAATCCTGCTACATGCTGCTACAAAATCGGTTTTTTGCCTACTTTTGCGCCACGCCTGCGCTGAAATATCTCTGAATAACTCCAATAACTCTGCCGAGAACGAAACCGAAACTCATTTCCGTGAAAACAAAACTGATGTCTGCCGGCAACACTTCCGGCAACGCATCTGCCGGCAGCCACATCGCCATCGCTGCTTTGCAACCGAACACAACCGAAGGTGAACAAAGGGACCACTGTCAGCGCACTGCCTGTGTGAATGGACACTTCACGTCTTCGATGTCTTTGTCAAAGCTGAAAGGCAACAAAACTTATGACTAACTTATATCGGGCAGAAAATCCAGCTGCCATTCCTGTGACACAAGGATTAATCAGAGCGGTGAAAGGGTCGCGGAAGCGTCAGCTGCAACGGTTGGAGGCGGATGCAGGAGAAGAGACCCGTGCAAAACAAGCGAAACAAGACTGTGATGTACAGGACAAAGACACCCAGAAGAGAGGTCAGAATGAAAAGAAGGTACAAGGAGAGATCAGACTGGCCAGGAATATGATCACCAATGCTGAGCTGCTTTTCACAAAAGGTGTCAAGTCTAAACATTTTGCAGTCGTTGAGAGTGGACAAGCCCTTCTGAAGAATGGACAGGAAAAGCTCGCAGCGGCACTGTCTAAGCTGGAGTGATCAAGAAAAGGGAAGAAATAGTACCTGAAAGTTTGTTTTATGAACGGTATCATTTTCTATAGTTCTGTTGAGCATCTCGTTATGTCGCTGTTCTGAATAAAAACGGCAGTGTTTTTAGGAGAACCTCCTGTTTTGTTTATTTTCGGCTATATTTAAGGAACCAAGCACTTTAAGCTGCATTTGGGATTGAAGCTTGCTCTTGCATGGCTGTGGTTGCTAAAAACGTCTGAGCAAATGCCTGTTCCAGAAATACAACAAAGCTTCTTTATTTAAAACAACGTTTTTTGGCATGAAATTTTGGTACGAAGCTTTCTTTTTTTGTGCTACAAAAGCTCGAATTCTGCTACAAAATGCCATTTTTCCTGCTACAAAACTTAAAATTGCTGCTACAAACTGCGATTTCTTCTGCTACAAAAGCTGCTACAAGAAGCCAGTTGCCAGTTCCATCACTGCGCTGGGTTCTTAAGCTGTGCCTTACTATAACTTCTTCCGCCCCCTCGTTTTGTGGGACATGCCTTCTCCCACTTTACAATAGGCATTTTCGTGTTGTCCCACCTCTTTTGTACCATAGATGCATCGCAGAATAATACAAATCATTGAAATGATCACTCGAGTTAATGAGCAATATCTTCCCCCTAAAATACATTTCTATTGCACTTTCGTCTCCCATTTATGAAAGGTTGGTGGAGTGTAGCTTCTAAACGTTTTCACATTCCGGTACAATCAACACAGCATGCACAAATGCTTTGTACAAGAGGAGTGGCTAACCTGCAAGCACTCTGGCATCATCCTGGGACAGCCTTTGGTGGCAGGCCTCATTGAAGTGTCCGTAGTGTTTCTTTTGAAACACTACATATACCTTGCCCTCTTTCTCCATGACCTCTAGAGTAGCAAAGCAGTGTTTGCCGATTTTGCAGCTTCCTTGCCCCTTTTCCTGCCTTTGGCGCTGTTCTATAGGAAGCTCTTCGTACGAGCCGGAACGGTGGCAGTGCAGGTAGCGTTTAAAAACCCTTGGTGCACATTCCTTCTTTCCTGTAGAAGCTGTAAAATGGCAGCAAGTTTTGCTTTCTTCTCTGTCTTTCCAGGCGCAAAATCCTGAAATGGAAAGATTGTAAACATAACTAAGCACTCCACATAGTCTTAGTTAATTATTAGTGTGAAAGCACAATTCCGAACGGTAAACCCCGAGCAAGATCCTGCGATGTATGTGGGTTTGTGCCAAGAGCATAGCAACGGCGACATAGCAACCACAGCCTCATAGCAGAATTGTAACATAGTTACAACACGATGCCAACATATGATGTTATGTCCATGACCACTCATGACTAAAGCTTATGCGCCAATAAATCCAACACAACAACAACAACTCATGACTAATATGAAATTTTTAAAAATTGAGGCGTGAACAAAGGTGGGCTCCATTTTGATAAAAACGTGTACACAATGATAGCAGATGAATAACGGCATAAGGCATCCTTAGAAAGCCAACAGTAAAGTAACAAGACACGGCAACGTTCATGAAATTCTGCTTTTGCATGTTTATAAAATTTCGGCAAAACTTCTCTGTCAATTTTTTGTGTATCACACTACTTTCATTTTTTGAAAAGCAAGGCCAAATTAAAGTTTGTACTTTTTACATACACTAATGAAAAATGCATGTGCTATGGAGTGGGCACATATGCAGTACTCTCGCACTACTACTGGCGCTCTGCCTCTGCCAAGTGCGCATGACAATCACAGATTTAGCTTCACATTTTTAGCCTTTTAACTGCAGTGCAGAACTGCATTTCCCAGCTTTTTTATTGTTAAAAATTTATCAGTCATTCGCTTACTGTTTTTTCCTGCTATAGCGCATGGGGAACAATTTTTGGAGAAAATTATTAAGTTCAGGTTAAGTTATTACACGGACTGTTACATGGAAGTATTTCAATTTTACTACATCCTGCAAAAACTCATTCCTGCACAGCAACCTTTTACATGGCCTTGTCCTTTGACCACAAATTCAGGTCAGCGCTGTTGACTTCTAAAGGCAGAACAATGCTGGGCATTCTTCCTACACACTTCTGCGTGTTGCGATTGCCATGGCTTCAGCGCTGCTAAGCTGGTGCATGCCGCGACAATGTTGTGTGTCCTGTCGAGACATTGCAGGTGCCTGCAACAAAGCATAAGCAAGGCCTGTAGCAGCGAGTCTGCTCCAAGGACCAGTTTTTTTCCTGCAGTTTTTTTCCACTTTAAATATGAAAGAGAGTGCACTGCTTGTCACTTTGCTTATGGAGGAGCTAGGACACCAAAAAAAAATTCTGCAGACACACATAAGACTGCTTACCAGCGAGAATGCCAAAGCATTAAAGTGCACAGTCATGCTATGTTGCAGAATGATGAGTCATGAGTGCAAGGCATGACTGCGCAACTTTGTACAAACTCTGCACACCTTATGTTACTAGTAAAGTGCTGAGTCATGCTACACTTCAAAATTACTAGGAGTCAAAACTATGACTACCTAAACTTTGTACAAACTATACCTTACATTACAAATAAGTGCAAAATGACTATGACAAGTCATGGCTTTCAAAGGTTATAGTACCTTACGTTGCACATTTCACTCGAATGCTCGCAAAGGCTACCTCTGAGATCTGTCGCACTAGACTAAGCCCATTGAAATCTTCATGGTTCCTTTAAAAACGTGCATGTCATCGCTAAGTTTTCGTGCACAAAACCACGTGCAAGTTTCCCCAGGTGAGTGTAAGCCCGTAAATAAAAAAAAGAACGCGCTTTGTGTTTACAAACTTAAAATGCGCGCACTCGAAAAGTCAATAAACTGCAACTTTTCAATCGGTAATCTAAGCGCGCGACTGCATCCCGCTTTGGCCCTTTATTGCTTTGATCACTGCGTGCGTGCATGCAACAGTTATAGACTTCGTTTCTTACCTTTATTATTAGAGTCGAAGACTAGATTCTCCACCTCTTCCTCGAAGTTGTGGTGCCGTCGCAGGTCACGAAGGGCGACAAAATGCTTCGGACGTAAGTCGCACAAGAACGGCCGTGCCTTACTACATGTTGTGACTGGGAGAAGGATGAAAAGGAAATTGCATGGGCCTGCCTACTGGCTGGAGCCGAGCCACCACCGCTGCCGCGTGCAGATAGAGGAGAGATCAGAGGAAAGAGAAAAAGAAAAGACGCGTCGCAGCAACAACTGCGTCCTTCCCCATGAATATCCTTGATGGGTGTTTTTAAATTACTAGTATTGAAGAACGCCTTGTCGCAAACCGCTGAAGCAACGCCATCGCACATGTCCGTCTCCATGCTCAAGGCAAAAAAATAAACAAGCGAGCAAGAAATGCACCTTGGGATACCTCGGGATAGTGAGCAAGGATTTTCACGAAGAGTTGAGATTTTCCCTGTCGGTTGAAGCGCAGTGTTCCCCAAAAGTCCCCACAGAGTGACGTAGAGTAGAGCAGTGACGTCTATTCTCGGTTGGCCAATCGCAACGAGGATCACCTTCCTCTGAATACGCCCTCCGCCGTCAGTCTTCTCCGTGCAACGGCAACGATACTTGGCGAGATCTGGAAATCTGGAATTTCCGATCAGGCCTACGTGCCGTGCCCGGCTTCTTTGCGCGTTGTGTCCGCGAGTGTTCGTCGGAGGAGGGCCTGCACAGCTGAGCGCGCGACCACCAGTGTCAGCGAGCTCCCCGCGCTCAAACCGCGATACTAACGGGCGACCGGCCGTCGGGGGCCGCGATCGAGCGGCGGCGCCTCCTCTGCTGACGGCACCGCGACGCTGACAGGCAGCTGATAGTCCACACCGCTGGTAAGCTTTTTCTATCGCTCGCTCGGTCGTGTCCGACCGTCCCCGTGGCCGAGCACAGCACCTCGGTAGTCCGTCGCCGTGCAAATATACGCCTGCTTTGAGCGGCGCACCCTTCGAGGAACCTGTCGTCTGTGTTCGTCTCCTCTACATCATCAGCCTGTCAGTGTTCGCCTGCGGCTCGTCGGTTGACCGATGCAGGCCTTCGCGTTGACCAAGTTCCCCACCGCCAGCATACGCGCCTCAGCCGCTCTGGCTACAGCCATCGAGAGACGTCGAAATCATCGAAACGTTGGGCGCGTGTGCCGGCGATTTCGGGAACCGGTAACGCAGCTGACGCCGCTGACCAGGCCCTAATCGTGTTACCCAGACGGGCGCAACACCGGCGCGGGGGCGTCGTAGACCTCGAGCGGTGCTCTGACCCAAGGCTGAACGATGTTTTGGCCCCGGATGTGCGGCGCAGGTTTACTTTCTGCCGAGACAGGCTGCAGTGTTTCGATGCAGTCGGCCAGGGCTGTAGCCGCTGGCTGGCCGATCGTAGTGTTGGCTGCTAGTGTTGTTGTTGCTGCTGCTGGGATCGCCAGCCGGCCGCAGCGGCAGTTCCCAGGCCAGTGTGTTGTGATAGCGGCCCAACCTCCCACATGTTGTCGAAATTGGTGAATACACTGCGAAGGTGACGTGCGCGCTCGTTTGCTCACCGAACGTGGCATAGAGCGTGCGGTATTGATTACGAGTGAAACTGCATCGCTGGCGTGCAGTCATGCCGTTCGCGGTGCACTTTCAGGGTGCGCCTAGTCTGGTCTGCATTCACTAGTCCCAAGCTCCTTGCGCGCAGCATGCGATCCCAGCAGCCAGTCGTTGCGAGCTGCATGTTGTGTATGTCTCATCGCCCCTGAAACTCGTGGTCTCAGTAATACCTACGGAAGACCCTGTTTGGAAAAAAAAAAAAAAAAGTATTTGGTTGACTTCAAACTAAAAGCAGGCCTGAACAGGCTTTAGTGATGTTTTCTGCATCTTCTGTAAGCTTTTGCAGTGTCATATTATTTAGAGTGCCGTGCATGATGTTTCATGGGCACACATTGTTCTTTAGCATTCGTTTCTTGTTGCATGTATGTGTTTTAAAGTTGCACTGCATTTAACAGGGCCTTTTTCTTTGCTCTAAATAGACCACTATATTATGAATCAATGGGCATCCACCCAAAGGTACCCGTAAAGTCAGGAAGAATTGTTTAAATTTGTGTAAACTAAGTTTATATCTGTCTGTTGATTGGCTCAAATTCAGGTCCTCTTTGTTTTAATGTCGGAGGCAATGTATGGACATTCATAGAAAAGGACACATGATGACACATTGCATGTACTACATACATGACTTGTTCTTTGGTGTGCCTGTGCATATGAAATCTAGCATTGTTTTCTTTGGTGCATGTTGGCTCATGATTAAGGACTGATTACTTCATAATGTAACACACTGCGCCATCTACCTTTATGTGCTTTATGTTGGAGTGTGAAGTAATCAGTCTTTAATGATGTGGATTCTGTACACAGGATTTGGCCTTAAGGAAGCCAAAGGGGTTGTAGACTTTCTTAGAACAGGATTTTCGTATTTGTTTCAAGGATATTTTACTTACAATGCAAACATGTACACAGTGTTTTGATACTTTGTCTGACTTTGAGGCCCGCTGTCCGAAAGTCATGCGGTACTGCTAGAAGTTAGAAAGTAATGGTGCCAAGATGTCAGTAGTGAGGTGGTACAGAGAAGGTGAGGGAGGGTGCACGAGCCCAATTTTGGGTAGACGTGATGTCTCGGTGGCATTGCTGCTCATAACTAAACTAAATTAAATGAACAAATACAGCAACGAGTGCTTCGTATGTTCACATTCTGAACTGTAGGATATAGAGGCCTATTCAAGCTTGCAAGTTGCAGAGGTTATGCGACCTTTGTAATCGAAAGCAACAGTTGCAAATGGCTGCATTGTTCGAAAGCGAGTCGCAGGCCTGTTGCACGCTGCTTGAGTTTTTAGCTTTGCGACTGCTAGTCGCGAACTGCCAAGTGAACAGAAGAGCTTTTTCCGCATCCAGCTTCTTGTTGCCTGTGCCGCCGCAGTGGCTCAGTGGTTATGGTGCTCGGCTGCTGACCCGAAAGACGTGGGTTTGATCCCGGCCGTGGCGGTCGAATTTCGATGGAGGAGAAATTCTAGATGCCCGTGTACTGTGCGATGCCAGTGCACGTTGAACCCCAGGTGGTGGAAATTTCCGGAGCCCTTCACTACGGCATCCCTCATAGCCTGAGTCGCTTTGGGACGTTAAACCCCATGAACCAAACCAACCAAACCTTCTTGTTGCCTGTAACAGTCAAAACGGACAACTCTCATTCCAGATCATTGATTAACAACAGTGATGCTCGCTGGTACATTTCAGTGCACCCCAGTGTACACGAGTGTGCAGTGTTATCTTTGATAAATTGCACCTGAGCACATAGGGCTCCATTACCACCTAGGTGCCCCGAAACCAGTGTGGTGCACAAGGGTGCAGGAGGTAATGGAGCCCTCTGTGCCCTACACTGGTTTTGGGGCACTGGTCGAAGTTTTTCAAAGATGCCATTTGGAAAGGCGATCTACAGGTTGCCCTCGCAAGCGTGAAGATAAGTACTGTCGAGGCACTCCGTTGTCGCAAGTGGCAGACAGTAACACGTCCCTCGTCACTCGCAAGTGTCTGTGGGCTTTAACGTCCTGACGTGACACATGGTTTGTGAGGGACGCCGTAGTGGAGGGCTCTAGATTGATTTAGACCATCTGAGGTTCTTCAAGGTGCGTGATGAAAAATAAGCATGAAGGGAAGACTGACAGGATGACGCATGCAAGTGCTAACTCACAAGTGGGGTTTATTGTGAAGGCACTCAATTTATATGTGGTGCTTTGAAAAACAAAACAAGCAAGCTTTCTTTGAAAACTGCAGTCCAAGAGTGAAATGCATCGCATTGCAGCACGTGTCACTCATCGCGTGGCAAAGGTAGAATTAACAATGGTCGAATGTTTAGGGGAAACCCCCAAGGGGGAGTAAATCATGGTGGAGTAACCCTTCATTGGCAGCAGGGGAGGGCGAAAACTTTATAGGGCGGAAGACAAGAAATCAAGTTCACAATCTGCCATGGCGACTGAGGGCTGGCTGTTATGGGATATTGACAGTTCCATATGTGATATGCCTCCATGATTTCTCGGGTCATCTGGTTGCAGTGGCTGAAAAGTATGGTCGTGTACCAGAAAACACAGGTGTACTTTTTTGCTTTTTTTCCTGCCCCTTTTCTTTTCTACCGTGCATCGCAGTGCTCAGGAAGATAACCATGCTGGTCCTTCAATGCATTCAGGTGTTCACCCAGCCTCATGCTAATGCATTGCCTTGCTTGCACTATATGCACCGCTCTGCATGTGCACTACGCTGACCCAACAGGGAAAGAAATGGGGATGAATGCGTTATGGTACAACAACTTCTTTACTCGTGTTGTCAGGTCTTTCTCTTGTTGACAGGTACGTCATAGCGACCTGCTGCCGTCTCTAAACGATATGCCATTCTGTAAGCATACGACATGACATCAACCTTCTCGTGCTGTCGGTCAGCATTCCTCTATTTGCATTCTGTCTTAATCTAGTGCACAAGCTTATCACAAGTTATCAAGATAATATGCATCGGGTAGCCACTGCCCTTGGGCCTATTAGCCCGCACAGAGACGCTCTCTTGCGTGGACTGAATACAGGATTGTTTAACGGCTGCCTTAAGACAGGGCGATGCGATACCATTCTTAAAGGACTGTAGACACCAAATTTTTGAAGAACACATCACCAGCTAGTTGGTTTTCCATCACAATGAAAACAGCGCAAACTTCACGAAGGACGCAGAACGGGGAGACGAGACACAGGCGCTGACTAACAACAGAAATTTTATTGCTCCGACACATAGGTAAATATACTCAAGGCATCAAAAACAGCAAGAAAGCTCTATAGCTTTCCTTTGTGGCCGTATGGCTGCGCTTGTGTGGACGTCAGGGAGTAATTAACTCCCTTATTACAAATCTACTCCACCTTGGGGGATTCCCCTAAACATTTGACCAACACAGTTCCCACTTCGAGTTATTGATCAATTTGCTCTCGCCCTACCATAAGCTTGCCGTCCTGGTTAGCTCAGTTGGTAGAGCGACTGCTCTGGAGAAGCGGTGGTCCCGGGTTCGATCCCCGGACCAGGACGAATTTTTCTTTGACTACGAAGTTTCTGAGAAAGCTCTATAGCTTTCCTTTGTAGCTGCATGGCTGCGTTTGGGTGGACGTCAATGAGTAATTAACTACCTTATTACAAATCTACTCCACCTTGGGGGATTCCCCTAAACATTTGGTTGACAGTATAACTGCTGATACGTCATTTGTTGTCATTCCAGCTTTTGAAGCAGGCTGGTTTGAGTGTTGTAGTGAATTAAAACAATATAACACTGTTTGTGTTGCTGGTTTTTCCGTGCCTCACATGACCTAAAGGTCAGCTACACGTCACAGCATTTGTTCGGCTGATGAAACTGAAGCAGCTTGAGACAAGAAACTCCGTTATAAATTTTTTAGTGATCATAAGCGAATATTATGCAGTGATCCATGTATTATGTCTAACGAATAATTTTAAAGAAGAAAGCACACAACTGAAATTAGGATTCTATAGTCTATTAAAGACCTTTGAGTGCCCTGAAGCATAATCACGGAGAACTTTGGCAGACCAGGAGATTTAAGTCCATCATCTATGATCCTGTCGGGCGGTGAACGACTAATCAAACTGGAGCACACCTTCTTTACGCTTTTCAGTGGTGAACTTAGGCCCGAGTGGCTTTCATTGAAAACCTTCGTTGTGTCGGGGTTGCTAAAAGTTCAGACTTCAAAGAAAACACAAGGAAGTCGCTGACATACCTGCAAATCTTTGGCACTACTCCTACTGAACTGCACTCGAAGGTTCTGGTTCCATAAGGTGCACTGACTCTGCACAGTGCATGGGTGCATTTTGTGTTTCGCTGCTGCGGCTGAGATTGAGCCTGTGTCCTCTGGCTCAGGAGCTGAGGACCGTAACTGCTGGTCTATAGCGATGTTTGATGCCCACTTGCTGTCAAAGGTGTCTAATATGGGCTACATTATTAGGAGACATACTCCTTTTCAGGGTTTGAAGAAAGGACCCTGCAAATTTTTGGCTTGTCCCGGCTAATCGTTGGGGTGATGGTCGCCAGTCCTTGCCTCTTCTTGGTGCTGTTTCTAGGGCTTGGGTACCCACTTTCACATCTCAGTGGGGGGAGTTTTGAAAGAGATCGGCAGTATAGGTGGGAGCTCGGACTTAAAGGTGCAGTGAAGGGGAATCTGAACTCGTCTGTTTGCCACGGGAGCTCAATCTACATGTTCCGAGCATTCTTAGAAACTTCGATTTATTGCCCTGTGTGGTCGATTTTCCTAATTAAATCGAATTAACATCTGGCTCCCACCCTATTTTTTTTTAATTCTCCCCATACGGTGGGCGGAGTCGACAAATGCGTGGAGTGCCTTTCACCCAGTCCCGTGGCGGCTTGCCGCTTTGCCATCGGCAGAGTAATATGTAATCCGTAGAAGCAAATAGTCTGCGCTTATTTTTATTTCTGCGGGCTTATTTTGCGGCTATACTATCTGTGAATGAAACTATTTATTCACGGAAACATAAACAACAAAATAAAGCGAAATCAAAGCCTGGAGCTGGCTGAAACGCACTCCACGCGTTGGTCGACTCCGCCCACCGTACGGGGAGAATTCAGAAAGTAAAGGCAGGAGCCAGACGTTAATTCGATTTAATTAGGGAAATCGGCCACACAGGGCAATAAGTCGAAGTTTCTAAGAATGCTCGGAATGCGTAGATCGAGTTCGCACGTCAAAAAGACGAGTTCAGATTCCTCTTCGGGGCACCTTTAAGGTTTATGTGTTTACTCCTCATCTTACAAGCACATGAGGCATGCATAGTGGGCATTGGAAACCTAAGGGCTACTGAGGATAGTACAGTAACACCAGCAACAAGGTTGAGTGAGGATACAACATTGCCCCATTCATTTGCTTTTTGGGGTGGCTGGAACTGTTGCGTATGTGAAGAGGACAGCTTGGCCCTCAGTTGAAACGCATGCCTAGATTAGCAAACTCCAGGAAGCTGTAATATCAGTAGTAGCATGATTGTATTTAATTGGCTGCGTTCACGATTCTTTCTAGGAGCATTACTCATGCAGAATAGTTGCAGTAAATTAGCCTTTTACCCATGCATTCCACGTGTGTTGAACAGCAGAGGCTGAGTCCTGCTTGAGTGATATTAGTGGCAGTAAATGAGTTTCATGCATTTTCGAAATGTGGCTTTCAGGTACCAGCAGCTGGTTAATGTAGGACACAATTTTCTCAGTACCTATTTTGAATTATGCACTAGTAGCTTGCGACGCTGATGTGCTGTCTGGTAATCTTAGGCTGTTTGGAAAATGTGTTAGTGGAGCTGAGGAGTAGTGTGTTTCTGTGAGCATGAGGAATGCCTCAGTGACTGGTGCTGATGGCTGGTTTTTTGAAGGTGCAATGATTAAGGTGTACAACTGTGGGTGGTAAAACCATCCATAGAGAGAGGGTGTGGCTACCTTGCTTGTATTTAATTTCATGTTTAAGTACGTTTAAGAGCAAGTTCCATGGCACGTGTGCAGTCTGAGAAGTCATTGTTGGCAAACTTTCCTGTGTGGCTCTGAATAAAGCTAAGGTCATTGGAAATTGGCTTTGTAGACCATATCCTATGGGAGTGCTAGCATATTTGAGTCAGCTTGGGCCACTAGTGGATGTGATGAATTGTGGGTTAAATTCGATTGCCTCAGCACATGACTAGCCCCATTACGTGCATCTGTTTATGAGAGACACCATAAAACTGCTTAACTAGTTGAGGGCTCACGATGACCTCAGCTCATCACGAGTGATCATCACAAGGAATCATCACTAGTGATTGCCGCTTTTTTGTTTATGATGAGCTCACCTCATTATGGCTGTTTAGCTGCTTTCTAAATGGCGTTAGACGAGGAAAGCTCTTCAAATTGTGTTTTTACATTAAAAATATGGTTTGGTTTAGTTTATTAGGGTTTAACGTCCCAAAGCGACTCAGGCTATGAGGGATGCCGTAGTGAAGGGCTCCGGAAATTTCGACCACTACATTAAAAATATAGATGGCAGCACCCATTCTCAAATCCACGCTTTTATTGAGTGAGAGTTTTTTCACTAGATGGCAGAAGGCATTCCTTGTGCGTTGAGGCTAACACTGTTAGCATGAGATTTTTCTGTACCTTCAAACGAACAGGGCATCATCCTTCCGGCGTTATAGTGTGTAAGAGGGTTATCCATCGGATGATGACAGCGCGAGCGATGAGGATGTCGAATTCGAGTTTTATTCGTCAAGTGAAGAAGATAGTGACGTGGCTCTAAACGACAGCGACAGTACATAATGACTAGCAAAACATTATTCGCTGCCATAAAATGTTTTCTCGGATGTTTTTGTGCTTTAAATATGTTGGAGCACTTCAGGTCATAAAAAAATCGGCCATTTTAGTAAATTTTTTATCTTTAATGAGCTCTTAAACGGATGGTTAAAGGCATGCTGAGTAGTGAATATTTATTATTGCTCTATGTTGCCAGACAAGCTGTTTAAGATGAATGCTGCAGAGAGGTTTACTTGTTTTTAAAATGTAAAAACGGGCAAAGCCTCTGGTGATGCTCCAAGTTCTTGCGTGGGCTACTTCTGAAAATTTGCCGGCCTTTCTTGTTTTTATTGTTTTGGGGTTTTTTTTGGTAATTATTTTTTCCTGCAGATGAATTACTGTCTTTTTTTTTTTGGTGATATAATGTGGTATCTCAGTGCAGTCAGAAATCACTTATATGTTTATCTCAGCAATCTTGCCAGCTCAAGCATGTTTGATTTCCAATTAATTAATGCCTAAAGAGCCGCCATGGTGGCTTAGTGGTTATGATGCTCGGCTGCTGACCTGAAAGACGTGGGCTCGATGGAGGCGAAATGCTACCATGTACTGTGCGATATCGGTGCACATTAAAGAACCCCAGGTGGTTGAATTTATCCGGAGCCCTCCACTACAGCATTCCTCGTAGCCGGAGTTGCTTAGGGACTTTAAACCTCATAAAACTAAAACCAAATTAATGTCTAAATTGTGGTGTTTGAAACCACGCTTTTTCAAGGATATGTTATCGCCGTTACCGAAGGTAACGAAGTTAAATGATTCAACTGTTGGACAAAACTTGTTTGTGTAATTTGGCTTCCTAAAGACGGGTTGTGTTATTAGCATTAAAACGTTGCACTTGGTTGAGCGAGAGGACGACAGGGCATTGCATAGTCTGTGTGTTGACCGCAGCTATGGAACTCCTCCTTCTTAATAGTTAAGTCCACGTTAGTTAGATAGAATATGACACTTTTCCGACACATGTATGAATGGTCTCACGTGAATGTCCTTATGTGCAATGGAAGAACCTACTTAATGTACTAATTGGCATAGTGGGGTAATGACAGTGAACAGTGCTACGCTAGAACAAGGTGCTTGGCAAGGAGGTACATGGGGCCTCTTGGTGTGTAGAGGCGTGTAAGGTAGTGGAGTAATGCCTCAAAACACAAGACTGCAGTGCGTAATCCAAAGGTACCACTGTGTCACCACGCTCCTGGATGGCGTACGTGGTTACTTTCCTCCTGTAACCGGGTAATTCCTTCTTAATAGCGAGCCACAGTGTCCACACCATGGATACTGACTTTTTTCGGTGGAAACTGAATTCTGAAAATTGAATTCGTCATATACCTCTTTCATTTGTTTTTTTATTCAAACCGAAAAGTCCAACCGCTAGTGATAAAACAGACTGCATGCCTCTTTTGCTCTGTTATGGGTTATCTAATAAGTAAGCCAAGCCAAATTGATGGCTACAGTGTAGTGCATGACAAATACACGCAGCCCCATTCTTGGCTTTTTCCCTCTATATAAAGATGTTTAAGTTCACTGTGAAGCCAGTGCACTTAATCTAGAGACAGTGGAGTTCCAAGTCTGGGAGCAAATACGCTCTGTGCGAAATCATTCCTTTGTAGATGACTAGCTGTGTTGATTGTGGAGGAATGGGCTGCCTGTTAACACAAACACAGCCTTTAGTCTTGCCTTGATTCATGAATGAACTTCTACAGGAGGGCTCAGATGTGTTTGGCTTGGGCTAGCAGGGCTTATCTTGCGGCACAGGCCATTGGAACCATTGACGGGCATGTATTGTGTAAAAGCACAGCTGTCTGGCACACGCGATAGGGTGGCAGCATTGCCTTGCCTACCGTAGTAAAACAGCTTGTTGGGAAAGCCGGTCTTGAATCATCGAAAGCAGTGCTGAAAAACACAGATGGTTAGAAAGACAGCACACACACACATGGGGCTGAACTCACAGTAGTTGCAAGCAAGCGCTTGTGCCGTCATTTTCTTCATCTCCTCTAAACTATTCACCACCCTGCCCCACAATGTGTTTTACTAAGATTAGTTATCACTTCAGTGCTGCGTGTGTGCCTTCTTATTTGTCCGTTGTTTGTCACTGAGTGGTAATGGCATAAAAGCAGTGCTGGGACCGCCGCGGTGGCTCAGTGGCTATGGTGCTCGGCTGCCGACCCGTAAGACGCGTGTTCGATCCCGGCCGCGGCGGCTGGAATCTCTTTGGAGGAGAAATTATAGAGGCCCGTGTACTGTGCGATGTCAGTGCACGTTAAAGAACCCCAGGTTCTCGAAATTTCCAGAGCCCTCCACTACGGCGTCTCTCATAGCCTTAGTCGCTTTGGGACGTTAAACCCCATAAACCAAACCAAACCAAACCAAGCAGTGCTGGGGATTGGTGCTGCGTAATGAAATCGGAGTGGGAGGAGTTTTCCTTTATTACGGGAGAGTGTGGTTTCTGAGAAAGTAACAGCTTGCATTGAGTAACGCAGACAACAATGTGGTTTAGCTGCAGAAGCCTTGCTCGCTTTGGCTGCTGTTGGCCTCTGTATTGTGCCTCTCTGAATATGTTTGCAGCAGGAGAATGCATTTAAGGAAGGCAATTTTTGGGTAGAAATAGTGCTTAACCTGATCGTTATGAAGCTTCGTTGATGAGCACAAGTTGAGAAGAATGGTTTTACCTGAAACTGAAGGGTCCTGCTGAATGTATGGCAGCAGTGTTTCATCAAAAACAATGTCCATATACGTTTCTCTTGGGAGCTTTGAAAACCGAACATGCCACGGTAAGAAGACCGTGGGATGAGAAGAATGCGCCTGTGCGAACTGTGCCTCCAGCATGGTGCAGTGTTCATTTACTTGTGGAATACTGCGAGCTTGCATCTCAGCACGAGAGGCATACATAATCTGACAAGAATGTGGAAATCGTGTAGAAACTCATTGAAATGCTTTGTACCAGAAACACAACTAAACAATATTATACAAATCTAATGATGTGGTTCTGCTTTTCCTGCATCTGTTGCTGTGACATCATTTGGTCAGTACATGTGGTTGTTCTTTTTCTGGCAGAAAATAACTTGGAAAAAAAAATTGCCTGTGGATTACGTAGTTAAGGTAAATCGCAGGCAATCACAGGTAAACGCATATGCGCTAGCATGTTTTCCCTTGTTAGCTTTGTTTGTTTAGCTTTTTATAAGCTTGAAACTTCCAGTTGCACCCAATTTTTCTTGCAGTTGTTCCTCGGCTTTCTTCTTGTGACAAGCCGCTTGAGCTGATAGTTGCAATTTGAGGCTCCGTTTCCTGTTTCCTCTGTTCGGCGGTCTCTGAAGCCATTGGTGGCTTCATCATTTGCCTCTTCTTTCTCACTCTTTTTTGCTTTTCGTATTTCACACTCTTCATAAGTTTCCTCATCCCATTTTGCAATGCCATACTACCCTTGCCGCTCTGCTTCGGCTTGCCACCTTCTTATATCTAATGGATATGTTGACTCACGTTTTTGCTCTCTTTTTTTTTTGCGTTGCTGTTTAGCTCGCCGTGTGTGTCGTTGACTTCAGAATTTGACAGAGGACCGGGTTCATTCATTATTTACCGTTGGCTGCACTGCTCGTTCCTCCGACGACTTCATCCTTCGTGTCTTCTTTCTGGCATCTGCATCCGCATTCAACCACATTTCTTGCTCTTCAACCTCCCACCGTCTTCTGTCCATTCGCTGCAGCTGGCCTCATGCCTTCCTCCCATTGGCTGCGGCAGGTGCAATGCTCCTCCAAGTTTACCCGAGCTTACCTGAGTTACTCCGAGGCTTCACCTGCAGACAGGATGGCTTTTTCGCTAGCGAGGCATCTAGCACTACCGCACTAAATTTTTTTTTCCTTGTTTTTGTGCCTGTAGTGTTGCTATTGGCTGAGAGCCACTTGCATGCTGGTAGTTAGGACAGCTGTGCTGGGGTGTTGTTTAGTAATGCTCTGAGTTTTTTCGCACGCGGTTAGCGCCGAGTACAGCAGTGACAACACTTTAGGCTTTGACTGGTGACCTCCTTTGCTGCCACTCCTGTCCTTCTAAGAGGCTTGCATTTTGAGATGCTTGGTGGAGGCCTCAGCATGGGTCTCGGTCGACGTCGCTCGCTTATGGGGTGGCGTCTCTCTGCATGCTTGCATTTGTAGCATCGGGTTACTTCCACTTTTGTTGTTTTTCTTAGTAAACTAGAGGTATCCATGTGGCATTGCTATAAATGATGGCCAAAATTAAGTGCCTTTGCTGTTTGTTGGCTTGAGACATGAACGCAGTGAAGTATTGAACATCGAAGGAAAGAGTTGTTGCGCTGAGAACTCATAAGTATGCTCATTTGACAGGCGCCCCGCCGTGGTGTCTCAGTGGTTACGGCACTCGGCTGGTGACTCGAAAGACGTGGGTTCGATCCCGGGCGCGACGGCCGAATTTCAATGGAGGCGAAATTCTAGAGGCCCGTGTATACTGTGCGATGTCAGTGCACGTTAAAGAACCCCAGGTGGTCGAAATTACCCGGAGCCCTCCACTACGGCGTCCCTCATAGCCTTTGTCGCTTTGCGACGTTAAACCCCAATAAACCAATAAACCATCATTTGACAAGCATAACAGCATTAGATTTGTTCTTGGAACATTCCCAGGAAGAACTGCGCTGTGGTTTCTGAAGCAAAAGTTGGTAAAATAAATAGCCGGGGGAAGAGAGCGGTGTGATTGCCAAAGGATAGCAGACTGCAATGTTCAGTTTTGAGCTTTTGAAAGGTGCCAGAGTTCGAGCACAGGTTTAAATATGGTCATAAATTCTGGCCTGTTTGTTTGGCTGCAGCCTATGAAGTGTCCTTTACTATGCACTGCAAAATGAAGGTTCCCAGCTTGTGCCTTTGTCAGGGCCTGGAGTTTGAGAAGTGCTAGAGAGAGATTAGAGAAGTGCTAGTGTAGCTGGGTTGATTCTCATACATAGTAGATTAAAAAAGCAAAGCTGTCAGGGAAAATGGAACTGCAGGAACTTTGGCATTTGTTTTGCACCATGAAAACCAGTGCTATTTTTCTTTGTGCTCATTAAATAATAAGACCAAGTTAATTAGGCATCATTTTAGACACTGTGCATAGCATGCCCGCTTCCAAGCGTTTGAGTATCGGGAGAGTTGAAAAACCATCCCCTCCAGCCCACCCTACCTACAGTGTCCTATTCTTGTTTTATCTTCATTTTTTAGAGCAAAAGCTGTAATTCGTTCGTTCTTTAAGGCCAGGTCAGTACGCAAAATGACCTTGGGAGGCAGCAGTGCGCACAATAAAAATGATAAAATATTCTTCTCGTTCTTCAAGGTCACGTTGGTATGCTTTTACCTTGGGAGGCAGTGGAAAGCAAAATAAAAATAGTAAAAATTAAATCAATTATGAAATGAATCAATGAAATACACTTAAATATGCATATACACTTACTTGAGTGTAAATGAGTATAAATTCATTCATTACTTGAGTATAAATAAATTACGTTCAGGCCAGGCTGAATCGAAAATGCAGTGCCCAGTTTGGTTGCCACCCCTCATTCGTGGCTGAAAATTGCCACTACATAACGACGCCATTGGCCTGAGGGAGCTTTTCTGGAACAAGTTAACAAGTATTATGATTTCATCCATCTCACTAGGTGTCAAGGCATTGCCATTTCCCACACTATGCTGCAAGAGAGTAAAAGCAACACGCTTGATCTGCACCATTTAAGGAGACCTGCTGTTAGGTTAGTTGATTGCATGGCTAAGATGCCACTATACGCACGACAAGTCACAAAGGAAGGTGACGTGATGGAGTGGCACTCAACTAATCTGTTGTACAAGCGGGCACACACAATTTCACAAAGAGCATCTCAGGGGTGTAAAGAAAGATATGATAAAGGGCACTTAGGAAATTTGCTCTCGGCAAACACAATGAAGCTGAAGTTTTACTCGTGCACAGGCTGCTCTTTTTCTTGATAAAAAGGATGTCATCAGTGCTGTGACTTTCGTGTTCTTATACCTCGTGAGAATTCCCCTCATGCGGCAGCTAAAATAAGGAGCTTGCTTTGGTAGTAAAAAACAAGAAGCCTGTGGAGCATGCTTTGGTAGTAAAAAACAAGCGTGTAGACTTGCCAGGGTGAACTGAATCCTGCAATTTTGAGCCGTGCATTTTTGTCCTGTGAATTGTCAGTGAAAGTAAGAGTTTGAAAGCCGGGGAAATGATGGCATCGTTTTTTTTTTGGAAAAAAATAAATAAAGGCTGCTTATTCATGAATAAAGCTAAATTCAGTGTGTGCAGCCAAGAGACAATTTTTCCTAGTGTGCTTCATCGTATCATACTCCTGGGCTGTACTTTGTGCATGTGATGTTTGAGGTTAGAGCGGCATATTTTTTTTAACATTTACAGATTTTTATTTAAAAATTGATGAGAAATACGTCTTTGCAGTTGGATTTGGCAGCAAGGCAGAGATTACATATGTGATATAACTGCACTAAAAGATGGTTAACTAAAATGAACTAATCAACTGTTTAATTTTTCTTTGTATCATACCATGAAATTGAAGGCTCTCAGTGTCGAAGGTGAGCTCAATTTTTTTAATTCTCTGAATCAGCACTGTAGTTCGGAATATCGAGCACCAAAAATAAGCGTTTGTGACATTGTCGAGTTAGCTTTTCTATATTGCACAATTACAAAATGGCGTTGCTGCGTGTGCTGTCATCACTGAAATCGTTTTTTCTCCTAAATCATTAAATGCAAAAACTGTGTCAGTATTTGCTGCATCAGAAATATGAGCGGCAACACTTTGCAATTGTACATTGCAGGAAAGCCCCCGCCGCGGTGGCTCAGTGGTTACGGCGCTCGGCTGCTGACCCGAAAGACGCGGGTTCGATCCCGGCCGCGGCGGTTGAATTTCTTTGGAGGAGAAATTCTAGAGGCCCGTGTACTGTGCGATGTCAGTGCACGTTAAAGAACCCCAGGTGGTCGAAATTTCCGGAGCCCTCCACTACGGCGTCCCTCATAGCCTTAGTCACTTTGGGACGTTAAACCCCATAAAACCAAACCAATTCATTGAGCTTACAAAAGCGTATTTTATGTGCTCAATAATCTGAACTGCAGTGCTGATTCATGAAATTAAAAACTGGGCTTGCCTTTGATGTTGACGACCTTCAATTTCGCATATAATTTTGTGCCCTAAAATAAAAAATTTGAAAGTTGATTAGTTGATTTTAGTTGATCACACAACCCAATTTCGCAGACTGCACTGGTATATCTCTCATCATTTTTGAAATAAAAATCTGTAAATGTAAAAAAAAAAATACTCGGCATGTGTATAGTTGCGGCTAGAATAGGAACCATGGTCTGGCAATCAGACTCATCTAAATTACCTGGGGAAAATTAAATGGTTCCATTCCTTTCTACCACAGCTTGCTATCAGGACAAAATGCATTTGTGGAGTTGTTGCTAGTCATAGTGTTTTGCGGCATAAGTCATAAGTTTTAAATGCAAAGTATAAGGTTCTGCACGACAGCGTATATATAGCTCCTTTGGTCGAAAAGCCGTTGGCGTAGTGATGCAAAACTATCGGAAAATTGACTATCGATAGTATCGATAGTTTTTTGAAACTATCGATAGTGTAAAAAAAATATTGATAGTGCTACCATCGATAGACTATCGATAGTATTATCGATAGTCTACTATCGTAGTAATACTATCGATGGTAGACTATCGATAATAGACTCGATAATACTATCGATAATACTATCGATAGTGTTGCTATCGGTAGTACTACTAGCTGTAGAACCGCTATCGATAGCAAGACTATCGATAGTGAAACTGTCGATGGTAAGATTATTGATAGCAACAATATTGATATTATGCATTTGTTGGCCAGCGATATAACCAAAACATTTGCTATACCTGATTGGTTTGACGGTCTCAAGTGGCTTAATGTCCCAAGTAGTATCGATACGGCTGTCGATGGTACTATGAATAGAACTATCGATAGTACTATCGATACTACTATCGATAGTACTATCGATAGTCTTTTTTACCATCGATAGTTCGATAGTGAGTCAACTATCGATAGTATCGATAGTGCTATCGGTAGTTTTGCATCACTACGTTGGCGTCGTAGTAGTAGTTGTTGGCACAGTCCGTTGGAAAAAATTGTACCGTGCCAACCGTTTGCCGCAGAATGTTCCGGATGGTGTAATACGATTCAACGTTTCTTGCAGCATAAACTTACTAGTTAAGTTAGAGCCCAGCTTGCGGCAGGAATTCGAATGACCTATAATCGGGAGGGGGGGGAGGAGGAGGAGGAGGAGGAGGAGGAGGAGGAGGAGGAGGAGGAGGAGGAGGGGGGGGGGGGGAAGGGCTGCGGGTGTGCACCGAAATATGCAAGACAGTTACTCGGTAGTTCTCGGTATTGTGAAATAAATGTCTTCAGGAACGACTTGAATGATTAATATTTGATTTGCTCCATCAAAATGAGTGGTTGCCAACTCATTTCACTGCAGCCAACTTTCATATAGAGTGGGTTGACACTTTGAGGTTTTCAAAAATTGGCTGCATAGTAGTTCTGATCACACCCTGCAATTCTGGACAGGCGCATTTTTCAGCTGGAAGTTGTTTGGGAACACAGTTTTTTTGCATATTGTAAGATTTCACCATAATAGTCAGTATGCCTGCAGTTACCCCCTTTGGACATTTGTAGTGTTCTGCTGGGAAAAAAACAGCGCTGAGACGAGGGGCAAAGAAAGAAGAATACAACAGGACCGGCGCTTCTTTCTTTGTCCCTCGTCTCAGCGCAGTTTTTTTCCCAGCAGTATGTACCAACTAGCTCAGCTCTCCGTTTTATTGTAGTGTTCTGCCATTTATTGTCAAAAATGCACCCCATAAGCTTGGGACGATTAGACAATTCCCATTAATATGTTCACAACAGAATCTTACAATATTCCTTGTTTCCCTCACTGTTAAAAGTAGTGTCCAAGAAAGCAGGACTTGAAAAGCTGTGGCTGCGAAAATTGCTAGCAATCTTCTAAATAGATGCAGCTTTTAGTTGAACTAAAAAACAGGATTAAAGTTTTGTCTAGTATTGTTATTGTTGTTTTTTTATTTTTCTCAACTTATGCGTCTTTTTCTTAAAAATCTACTGGATGCAGAGATCCGAAATTTTGTATGACAGTAGAAAATGTTGGACTAGAATTACGTGCTTTGAACAATAAATAGATTTATTTTGTTTTTTTTCATCCTTGGTGGAATAAAAATGCCACCCATTAACTTTTTTTTGTCATAAATGTGTGGAAAATTTAGTCTGGTTATGCTTTATCCTGAGAAAAAAAGTACATGAACCTGCAAAAATGCTGTTTTGACAGAAAGGCAAATAAAGCCTCTGACAACTCCTCTTTCCCACTCGCCGTGACGACGAAAGAGGATAAAAAAGAAAGCATTTTTGAAGTCGCCAATACGCAAGAGTAATATATTTGTTTTAAAAGCTAAAGAAATACCCCATCAGGAGATTGCAGAATCTAAAAAGATTATTTTGGCTATGCCCTTTTCAATTCCCCTGAAGTTTAAGTGGTGTTGCACTGTATCAGTACAGTGTAGGGAAGTCTAATTGTGACAAGTGTACATTAGTGGGAGAGACATGAAAAATGGGACATATGGAAACACAAACAGAAGCTTCTGGATGCATACACATTCTGCCCGTTCTTGATCCTTTCTTTTCACTTTTTTCTGACACCTGTATATATACCAGCTGGTTTTATTTGGCTCTCCCATGTACTCCTTTGACAAGTTATGTTGTGTGTGTCATGAAGTATGTATATGCTTCAGTGGATGATACTGTGTTGCTTTGTGGCTGGCAGGTTATGTGGAAATGTGCAATTTGAACTTATTTGGCCTTCATAAAAGACCTGTACTGTTCACTGCAGCACTTGCTTATGTGAGACAAGGTTTGGACGGGCTGCATGTTGTGAGCGTGTCAGTTTTGGAGAACGATTTGGATTGGCGCCTCAGCTTCGTGTTTCTTTGCAATGCGTGTGACTGCAACTTCTTCGCTCTGTGCAGGCGGGTATGTGCTCATTACAAAGGACAGCCATGATGGGCAGATAAGTACTGCGTCACAACGCGCAGGTGAGTTCTATATTCCCTGTCCTTCTCAAGCTGCCCCCAAAGTCTTTGGCCTAAAATGTGGGGGCTTTTGTTGGAGCTTCATTGTGGTGGGCGAGATAATAGGGTCCGTGACGGACATGCAAGCGATGGCTGGTGAAATCGAGTGTATTGCCTCCGAGTTTGTATTGCCGTGTACCCTCTCTTCCTCAGTGCTGGCACTGTGGCATCTTATCACCTTGGCTTGCCGTGCGAGACACGATCGGATTTCTCTTGAACGGTTGCAACCGCTTGCAACAGTTCCTGTGACGTTAGAGATTGTTGTCGGTGGTTACCGCCGCGCCTTATCTTGAGAGTTTGTCTTCCCCTTTAAATTGATTGTGCCCGAGACCAACGGGCGTTGTGATGTTGTGACGATTGTCCAGTGCACTTGATGGTGCTGTTGCCGCTTCCGAGCTCGTGTTGCTCCAAATAGCAGTTTTCGAGTTTGAGGCAACTCTTTCAGTCTCCCTTCAGGACTTCCTGCCGTAATCACCACTGAGCGACAGTGTGATGGCTGACATATTTATATCTTCATTTTACCATTAGTTTTGGCTTCTTGCCATCCACCCCAGGGCTCGCTGTCAAGGTGTTTGGCTAATACATTCTGTGATTAGCACGCTGGCTGTTGTGAAATTCGCAGAGCAGTTCCTCATGCAGCTCTCTATGTGCTGGAGCGGCCGCTGGGGGCAAAAGCGGAGTACGCGCAGTGCATCTGAGGAGTCTGATGGTGGCATAGTGGATTCTAGGTTGACTTAGTTGCTGTCGCTAAATATGAAATAAGGACCCTGTTGAACTCCTTTGCCTGCTGTGGAGTTGTCAAGCCACCTGTTCTCTCCCAGGTGGAGTATG
Organism: Amblyomma mixtum; assembly: GCF_055824585.1. Taxonomy (NCBI): domain Eukaryota; kingdom Metazoa; phylum Arthropoda; class Arachnida; order Ixodida; family Ixodidae; genus Amblyomma; species Amblyomma mixtum. Next base: position 168,950,861 of record NC_143016.1, on the reverse strand, counting down.
GTATAATCGTGCTTCAACCATTTCAGGTGCCACTCACATTTTATGTTCAAATTGAACAGCTTTCCACCTAAATAGTGCAGCCAAACCTCAAGAAGGCCAATTCATTAGATGTCCTATATAAAATACCAGCGTGTGATTTTTTTTTACAGGCAGGTGCGATATTTCATACAAAGTGCCATGGTGGTTGAAGATTTGAATGTTGAAATGCCAGGATTTGTCAAATAAATAGGTGGAAGAGGAAGTGGAAGCACCTCCTCTGTCAAAGATGCGTGTAACCTGTTGTTGGAAATTTAGTAAAAAATATTGGTGTTATTACCAGTGGCAGGAACCTTGTTGCATGAACATTGCAGACAATATGCCACCGAGCCACAAGAACGGCACTATATTCACCTGACACACATACATCCCTGCTAGTTGCAGCATGCTCTAGGGAAAAGCTGTGAATTCATTTTCATGTGAATTGTGTTGTCACTCTGTCTCGGTTCCTGTCCCTGTGGTGCCACACCAGTATGAATTCATTTTGTACACAAAGCACCTTAGGGCGAGCTAATTGCAAAGAGTGCATGTTACAAATTTAAGGAAATCAACCTGCATCCTTCCTCTCTTTATTGTCCGTTAGCTTCATAGCTTAACTTGCTGCTGCCCTCGCTGAATTAAAATGGCTACGTTAGCTGGACTTCGCTTTGCTGCTCTCACCTGTGATGGGGTCAAAGAAAACAGTGAGATTTGGATGTGCAGCACAGTGCATTTGCACAAGCGAGCATATGCAGGTGGCAACTGGCAACGTGCATGTGCAATATAGTATAGACGAAGTAAGCCTGAACCTGACAGCAGTTAGCTGAGATTTTCTCTCGCCCTTAGTGTTCATTTTTATAATGAAAGTGGCACTTCATGTAGGTGGCATGAGATAAATCAGAACTTTACCAGACTACCGTGAAAAGTCAGATGTTTTTGATTGCTACAGAAATAAAATATCCAGCATTCGAGTTAATTTTGTGGTGGAAAGAAGCTGTTAAGGCTACGGTCCAGCGCTTGCGTGGTCACTGGCCATTTTTCACAGTGTTCGTACAGTTTCCGTTGCACCTATGATTGAAAAACAAGTTTTAGCTCATTACAAAGAGATATTTATTTATTTATTCATTTTTAGGCAATACAAGTATTGCCCACGAGGCAAGACAAAAGGAGACTATTGGTCTCCTGACTAGGTCTTGGCCTCGCCAAGTGCGTTGTTAATTGCTATTATTGTTAAAGCGAGGAGGATTCAAGCAAAGCAGAAGCACAGAAACACGAAAGAAAAAAAATAGTGTGAGCGAATAGTGGGCTATGTCTTCATGTGATTGTTAACGGGGTGTGTTCACAGCGCACAGGCATAGGCTCTTGGCATGTAAGTGTGCGAAGCTAGAAATTCGACTCCACCGCACACTAAAACTCTAGCTATCTGGCTTGGTTGGGTTCAGTGATGGCTTTTGTCTTGAGGTAGTGAATTCACTTTGCTTGCTCGTAGGCTGATAGTGTGCGCATATGTTGTTGCGGAACTCTGTTAGGGCCGTGGGAAAGCAGCCACTGCTGTATGCTCTGTGTATTCTCCTTCTTCTGGGTTGCCACATCTGTTGCATCAGATCAGTTAGCCAGGGGGATTAGCACATAAACCTTTGAGATGTGATTAGCATTGAAATAGTTGTCTGCCTGTAGACCTTTTCACTCATTACAGCTTCACTGAGCACGTGTGCATTTTGGGCCGTGCTACACGTGCTCACAGCCTATTGAGCATGTACGGCAGCTCCTGGAAGGGCAAATTTGAAAAGGCGTATATAAACAGTTAGTTCTACAGCACAAGACACTATTAATTTTTAAAGCCATGTACAAAATAGTTTTCAAAGCATCGCAGCAGTTGGAAATTGGGCATCGAAATCACCAGTGTTTGTCATGTAGCCAGAGAGAGACTGTTCAGTCACTTTTTTTTTCCAAAGGTGCTTGCAATGGTAAAGTCCCCGAATGGAGTGATGCAATTGCGGGTTATCAGATCTGTTTACCTGTCTGTGTCAGTGGACTTGTCACTAAGCTCACCATTGTTTTGAGAAATGTTGCTGTATGTTGGCATAAAATAGATTCCAAATCTGAGCTGGTGCCCCCACTCTGTCCTTTCTGGCAAGTCAAAGGAGGAAGATGATGCTTGTCTTCAGTGCATTCTTTGTTGTGTAGGTTTCTACGAGATTGAATCACGGCTCGCGCTCAGCTCAGAGCAAAAAGTCATGTGATAGCACAATTGCAAGGCCAAGAGTCAGGCTAGTGGCGATCAAATTCGATAAAACAGTGCACCTTCCATGCCCGCTGTACTCGCGTGCGTTCCGACTGAATGGCAGTGGTTTTTCGGATTCGGGCATAAATAACGCACTCTCCAGGTGCTCACTACGTACCAAGCGTCTGGGAAGGCTACCGTCATGCATCAGGGGTTTGAGTAAACGGAGCACAGTTCGAATATTTGTTAGTGGAGCCAGTTTGCAAGTCATATAATGATTAAATGTTTTTTTTTTTTGCCCCTGGGGCTCCTTCTACGCAACCTTCCGAGAATGGGCAGTGACGTGGGGCGCGGGCTGTTCGCAGTGAGGCCGAAACTACGTAAGGCTCCGTTGGCTCTAGGTTGGCTCCGTATATAGGTTGACAACCCCACCACGAATTTCAGACAGTCATTTCTGGAAACAGGAAAAAAGAGGTCGACTTATTGGTACCAATGTGCGGTATTTACTGTTTTTGCTAGATAAGATAAGAAAGCGTTCCAATTGAGATAAAAAGAGTGATAATTTATCTGAGACATAGAAACCACTGGTCGTAGTAGTGCACACTCGGGAAAAAGCTGTTTGTTTTTGCACACACAGTGGTGTGCTTAGTGTCTCAAAAGGTAAACAAGATATGAAGCTGGCCCGTCTCTCTGTTGCAGGGCCAAATTTGTGGTTTGTCTCTGCCACCGCTGTTGTGTGAGGAGTGTGCGAAATGTTGTTTCTGTCTGTGCAGAGGTGGGCAGCCCCCCGTTGGTGCGGCCACCAGATGGGGCGCCCCCCGCGGCTATGACTGCCCGAGCCAACCCCCTAGGTGGTGGCGGGGGGGACCAGGACCCTCCCCCTGCCACCAGCCAAGAGGTGAGGAGCACGCTTTCTGGCCCCTTCTTCCTCCATTGTTGCCATTCGTGAGAACGTGAATGCTGCCCAATCTTGCCGAGTTTCCTGTTCTACAACTGATATCGCATTGGGTGTCTCTTTGCTCCTGTTGTTCTTTGACTTGAAAAAATTTTCAACAGTGCACTGTAGCCTCGTTTACATGAACCCGACAGTGGCGGGTCGAGTCAGGGGATCGAGTTGAGCATGGTCAGCCCAGTGCGTGTTTACATGAACTCGGTTTTAGCAATTTGAGACCGGTTCAACTGCAGCGACACCTAGCATTGAGCAGCACAGCGGGAGAGGGCAGTGCCAGCCTCCAAGATTGCCGCAACTGGCGAAGGACAGGGTTAATTGGAGAGACATGGGAGAGGCCTTTGCCCCCTGCAGTGGGCGTTGTCAGGCTGATGATGATTATGGTGACCGCTGTCTTGGAGGCGTGACAGCGCAAGCGAAAAACAGGTTAGCATTTATCATCCCCCTTCCTTTAGCCCGACTCTTCAACTCGATCCGGTTTACATGCCATCTGCTGTTGGGGTCGAGTGAGTCAAGCCACGCCCTGCAGCGGAGTTGACTGGACTCGCTCCCTCGACTCCTGGACCCACTCTGCCTTGCTTACACGAACCCAGTAACTGGTTTTCAACTCAACTCCTCAACTCAACCCCGTCATGTAAACGCCGCTTGTGTGTTCTGTGGGCAACTGTTGGCATCACATTGGGACAGATATTGGAGTGAATTGGTAATGGAAAGGCCTGCTGGTTTTGTTCTTGCAGCCTTGAGAAGGCATGTTTAGAAAGCAAGGCTCACGGTGCATTTTCAGGAGCATTACGATGCTCTTTTGTGGTACTAGCCTAGTAGAGATACAAGCAGAAGGAACACATGAGGGGGAGGGCTAATCACTGGGAATGTGTTAAAAACATTACATTGCCTGGGCTGCCTCACATTTCTCATAAGCCCTCGCCTGTCCTCTGTCGGTTATAGGGGTAGACTTATGTTGACATGGTCAGAGAAGGCAAGCGTGTCGGGTGGCGACAGAAAGTTAGGTGGGTGGATGAGATTAAGAAGCTTGCGGGAATATGGTGGACATGGGAGAGGCCTTTGTCCTGCAGTGGGTGTAGTCAGGCTGACGATGGTGATGATGATGGTGGTGGTGCTCAGTCTTCCATTAATCTGTGCTGTGGTATGTGGCACTGTTTGAACATGCTGCACATGCTCAGAAAATTTAATAGTTGTGCAACCTCAGCAGGCACCTTGGAATTGAATGGTGCAGTAGTCACTTTAAATGCAGCTCATTGTGCAGACCTGTCAGTTCCAGCATGCTCGCCCACTGTGCGGCCTTTCGCACATTTGCATGTCTGGCATTTCGTAGACTTGCAGTGCCAACGGTGTAGGTATGGGCAATATGAAATAAATACTTAATTCATATTCTGCAAACAAATACATTTATCTTTTCCAGTCAGGTGTACTTTCCCCAGTGTCTCTGCACCAGTCAGCATTTTTAAGGCCTTCTAGCCACTTGCCAAGAAAGGAAGTGCCGCATCATGATTTGTTAATTATATAAAGCATTTTTTTTCAGCTTCGCTAGGGCTTCAGCGCAACTTCTTTAGAGTGTGGTACTTCTTGAAGCACTCTCCTGGGTGGAGGCCAGGCTTCCTCTCGCATGTCTTGGAAAAAAAAAATAGTCTTCCTTCTGCTGCCTTTTGCCATTCTGTTGCTGCAGACAGCGTGTAGTCCTTGTCGAAGAAGGCACATAGTTACATATTTGATTTCCGCAAAGTCATTAGGCAACTTTTCATACAACACGCCTGCTGGAATGGAAGTCCTGCCGCAATCTACCAATTCAGGCCCTCAAAACCGCATGATCAGAAAATATTTTGGCATCAGTATGATGCTGCTGTCCTCAGGAGGAAAGCCAGATAGCCAGTTTGCACGCTGCAATAATTCCAACCAGATGGCATGCAATTTTTCCTATGGAAATAGCAGGTAAAACGCTATGTCGGGCCACGCCTAGCAACTGTCCGGACGCGCACTTTTCCACTGTTGGGCGATGCCCGACCGATGACTCGAAAGGGTTAACACCTGTGCAGCAAATTTGAGGGGTGCTAACAGGATCATGCTTCCTGACAAAAACTACCCTCGAATCAATAAACCCTTCTTCATACTTATTGAGTAATCGCTGACCGCACACCAGTAAAATTCTCTCTTTCATTGTTACTAAGCTGGGGAATGCAGCAGCGTATGCTGCCACATTCAGGACCTTCACCTCAGGATAGCACATATCATAGTAGAGTAAATGGCCTGCCGCACTTTGTGTGCATTGACCAAAATTTAGTGCAGAGGTTCGCAGGACTTGCAGGGTTAGCTGCGGGCAAACATGGCTTTTTTGACCTTGGCTATAGTTTTTAATATGTTGCTGTTAGCGGTCTCGTTTTTCAGTGCGAAAGCACTATTGTGATGGGTAAGTCTTGAGCATGATTTTGTGATGTTTGCGGGTTTGTGCCAAGTGAAAGGAAAAAAAAAAAATTAAATAAATATCCGTGACTGGGATTCGAACCTGCAGCAGCATGAGCAGATCAGCTTTGCTCTCCACTGCACTGGCCACGGTGGCCAGCTGTAGCGATAACCGCAGATGAACATGGCTCTTTTTAAACTGTGACACACTCTCGTGCTGAGCATTGCACGTAGTCTTCTTCATCAAGTATTGGGCAATTTGTCATTGACGATTAAAAAGTTGAGAACGCGCATAACTGGCTTCCTAGATCAGTGGACACCCAATTGCGTTTTCAGGTATGTGGTGGTGGTGGCCACATGCAAAAAACACTTGTTTCCGCACAATATTTTGTCCTTAGCAATGCTAAACCACCAGCCATTTTTTGTAGCAGCTATGTCCCCGCAGCTGCTTGTCAGGCTTGCTTTAAGTTTTAGCTCTGTGTGTTGCAGACCTCTTTTTTAAGGCGAAAGCCTTTAATGTCTCATCGTTGTAAGCAGCAGTTGTCGACAGAGAATGTCACGCTTTTCAGTTGGTCGAAACGGTCGTGACGTCACAGTGCGCCAATTTCAAACGGGGCCAATTGTACTTTGGCTAGTAACCATGCAACCAATTGAAGAGATCGTATAGTGATGCTCCAAGTAAGTGGGACTGAGCTTAGTTAATTGCTTAATTACACAATTAGCCTAATTAACTTTTCTAGTCAGGCCATATAAATAACAGAAGAGCAAGTTATAAATAAATAAAACCGAGTAGGAAATTGGTCGAGCTCAGGAATCGAACCCCGGTCTTCGGCGTGAGAGACGAGCATGCTATCCCCTCCGCCATGCCAGCTTGATGGTTAGGAATGAACAAAGGCTTGCTAACTCCCATCCTCCTCCCTTCCCTTCCGGCGAGGACAGTTACTGCTTAATTTCCTTTCCTCAAATACAATTTTCATTTTCTTCATTACTCTTTGTCTTCTTTCACTCCCACTTCTTCCCTTCCTCTATGGTGCGGTTCAAGTGTCCACCGATTTCCTCAAAAAGCGTTGCGTTCAAAGGGCAAGGCATCGCGCCGAACGGGTGGTGGTGTTCCGTGGACTCCCTGGCAGCGCTACAACATGCTGTCGCGTTCCACTCCTAAAGGCGAAGCTTAAGTGTCATTAATTAGCTGTTAATTAGTATTCAGGCGTTAATCAGTAATTAACAGTTAATTAGTCACTTGTCATCACTTAATTACTCAATTATATGTGACGCCACCAGTGCCACAGAGGCAGTCAAAGTCATGCGGAAAACGCTTTCTCCTCTACGCACTTTAGACAGTCAAAGTGCCCACTGAATTTTTTTGTACGGTGGTGCAGTGCGAAACTGGTGGAAAGCCTCCGCAAAGTCTCTATCCGCACTGCTAGGTATATATGCAGGCCCTGAGAAAATAGTGAATCGGCACAAGTCTACCTGAGCCTGCCGCCTTTCATGTGTATCATATCCCACCTGCCGTCGATTACCCATCTATTGCACTTGGCAGCTGCTACTGGGACAAGTGTCCGAGCTCGCTTCTGGAGCGTGCGGCTTGCAGCGCAACTCTAGAATACTGTAGAGGAAGGAAGTGTGCCACCAGTGCAGCTTTTTGCATATGAGTGGACAGTGTTGCTTGGAATGAAAATTCTCTCTCGGAGGCACGTGTGTTGGTAGCTACTGGTGGCACAAAACACGAGCCCCTGCTGCTCTGCTCTGTGCCCAAGGGCCTTGGTGTAGGCATCTTCCTGGTTGGGAATGGGCTGCAGTGTGGCGGTGGGGTGCCCTCGATGCCGTAGCATTATAGTATACTCCGTTTCGTACTTGGCATTCAACACTGCGGAAGCTCTGAAAGTAGTGCGCTTAGAAACCCATGTTACTCCACCACATGTCACTCGTTATTCTCAAAGCCTCTGCGAGTGTTTGGATGAAAACAAAGAGCAGTGTAAAACAAAGTGCTAGCATTGGGAGCATGATGTTCGAAGCTGTGAGGCACTCAGTATTTGGATCTTCTGGCTGTAGTTTTCCTCTCAGTGTGAGCTACTTTTTAATACGTGTGTGCGAATATTCAGTCATTTTGAATAGTCGGTTGAACAGTGAAGTATTCGAATATTCAGTTTGGTCCGAATGTTCGGTACTCAAAATTTCGAAGTATTCATCTCGAGCGAATAATGTTTCTGGAACTCTTGCTGCATGTGGTTTTGATTCTCTGTACCTGCTACGGAGTGGCATCGTGGCACACGCACAACCAAGGCCGCTGCGTACCTGTGCTCCTGTTTGTATGCCTGGGCTGGTCTGTGCATGCTCGTGGCAACAGACACGAGGTGGCAGTAGTGTGGCGTCCAGATCTATACCTTCCACTTGTCTGCAGCCGCGCTACCCGTGGTGCGCACACGCCGTAACCGGCACGGCGGTGTGCATCAATAGAGACATACTGTAGATCATGATCCACTTATGAGCACCACCAGTTTGCATGCGCAAATTGGTCCTGATGGGGCAGGCCTGCAAGCAACTAGCTGGTGCTTGGCTTGTGGTGTTCTCAAGATGATCTGTCTGCACATGTGCAGTCAGCTGCTTCCCGCAGAAGCGGATTAGGCTATGCTAGATCTCTCGAATTGGAGGGCGCACAGCTTCCTTGATGTACACGGAACAAGTCGGAGCTGGCTGCAAGTTCCGCAGCCCATCTTCGCTAAACAGGCACAATGGTGCGAGCACGAAGGGGAGTTAACACATTACACATTGAAATGGGCACCCCTTTCTGATGCCTGATGGGAGGTGCCACTGGGCGTGCGGTGTGTACACCTAGCAGGTGTCACGCAGTGACCACTTAAAAGCAATAGCTGTGCAGTGATGCAGTTGCAATTAAAAGCAGCCCCACATATAGGTCTCGCACCGTGCAGATATGTCGGCACTGCATGTAGGGTGTCTCCCTGAATTTCCCATGATGGCCATTTTTGCAGAAAGTTGACATGAGTGTGACAAACATTCAATGCCTTCTCTCAATTTTTTTCATGTAATGGCCTTGTGTGTTAAAAAAATACATGATTTCGAAAATCTCTGTTGTGCCGTTAACCTCAGCCTTTTTGTTGTGGGCCAGAACTATTTGAAATATTTGCTTTGAAATTATTGAAAGAAAATTGCTATTCGCTTTGAATCAAAAAAACGTTATTCGCTCATGCCTGCTTTTTAGACATGGCTGAAGTCAAAGTGATTCCCCTAGACCAGCTTAGTATCTCTGCATGTCAGTCTGACTTCTCGAAGTCTGGATGAGTCGGATGAGAATGTGCCAAGGGGTATAACGAAGTGCAGGAGGTTGCCAGTCATGGTAGTTGAGATTTGTTGCCACAAACAAATCTTGCGTCATGAACAAAAATGATAACACCCCTTTCCTGTGGCCTTGAGCACGAACGAATGGACACTACAATGATACGTGGCAATATGCTTTTGCTCACTTTGGTTGTGTGGCGCACTACTTTTTGGATGCAGACTTAGCCTGCACATGCATGACTGCTAGCTTTGTTAGGGTTGACTGCTGTGTACAAAACAGAGTGTAGAAGGGTATAGGGGGGTTTATTCTCTAGCTTATTCTTGCATGTCGGTATCTTTGCTGTGGCACTTCGCAGGAGCAGCAGCAGCATTACCAGCAGCAGCAGCAGCAGCAGCAACAGCAGCAACAGCAGCAACAACAACAACAGCAGCAGCAGCAACAGCTACAGCAACAGCAGGAACAGCAGCAGCAACAACAGCAGCAACAACAGCAACAGCAGCAACAGCAACAGCAGCATGTTGAGGAAAGCGGTGGCCCTCTCCCTGCTGAGCCTCTCTCAACAGTGGCGTCCCTGGAACAGCAGCAGCCGCTGGTGGCGGAGGAGGAGGAGTTCCCCCTGGCGGAGCTGGCGCGCCTGGATGAGATGATCAACCGGCCGCGTTGGGTGGTGCCTGTGCTGGCCAAAGGAGAGCTGGAGGTGTTGCTCGAGGCTGCCATCCGCCTCTGCAGGCAGGGTGGGTCCACCCCTCTCTCACCCTGCATCCGCTGTTGGTGGACAGAACAGAAAGTTGCAGTGTTTCCCTGACTGCTGAATGAAACTGTGGCAGGCGTGCCTTAAAGGTGGCACACTGGCAGACCAGTGTTGTTTTTTAGAGCGCAGCTCTTAGGCGCCCGTTTCTGCGTTTCGCGGCGTCGCCGTTGTCTGTTGTCCGCTGTAACTAGGAGAGGGTAAAAGCGCAACATCCTCCCCTCCTTAGCAAGAAACAAAAAAAAACAGCGCCACGCGGACGGCTCTCGCCAGCGCGCGTCCTAAAAAGGGGGAGAAGGATCCCCTGGAGAGCGAGACTAGCCTTGTGTGTGTGGCTGCCCCCTCTCCGACCGCTCGCCGACACGGCGCGCGGGAGGATTGCCGTGGATTGTTCTAGACTGTCCGAGTCGTTTCTACGCGATGTTGGCGGAGAGGGCGTAGCCTTGCGTGCACTAAGAGATGGCCTTCACCTCTTCACTCATGCAACGGCGGCGGCGGCCAGGACAGATAGTTCCAGGTGCTCCTCGAAGCCACTCCCGGCCTTTGACAAATGAGGACGCGCACCCAGCATGAGAAGGAGAAGGAGACTACATAGCCGACACTGTGCGTATGTGCATGTCTGCCTTGGCGTGAGGAACGGACAGACGTGGAGCGAGCCTATATAAGAAGGGCATTGACCGCCCGAGCCGCCGTTTAAGCTTCAGCGAACAAATTGTGTTTTGTTTGTTTGCCTCTCTTGTGGTAGTGCACTTTAAGTGCAATAATTCTTTTGTATTGTAATCTCTCTCAAGTGTAACTTTACTGTTAGTGGAGTGTTTCTTCAAGAAGGAATATGTCTGAAAAATAACAAGTTGTCTCTAATTGTACATACATGTCTTGCTCGCATTCTTAGCCTCAATCTATTGAAAAGCTGAAACAGCTGATGAGCTGCGCTCAAATTTTGCATTAGGAAATAACATAATCGTCGGCAATTTTTTTGAGCTCTCGTAAAAAATCCACCATGCTTGACCTGTCGCCTGTGACAGTGCCGGCTCTAGAGCACCTGTCACTGCTTTCGATGGGTGGCTGCTGTAGTGGTTCTCAAATTGTTTACATTATGCCCGATATTGTAGTATCGATATGAAACCCGTACCATTCAATTTCTCTGCTCGTCTACATTCCACTGATACCAGAAGCACCTAGGCTCGGAGACAATTTCAGCGCACAGAAATTGCAATCTATTTTCTTAACAAATTATGTGAATGTCGCCTAATCATACCCGAATGACATGAAACCTATACCATTTAATTGCACAGCCTTCGTACCTTTCATGGATATAAGGTATGCCTAGGTTTGCACAGGGCAGTGACGAACGAAAACTCTGGACCGCAGTTCAGGCCACAGATTGGCCATATCACTGATGAAACAATCCAAGGCATGCCTGCCTTGGAAATGAAACTGCGATGCTCCTCGAAGTTGTGCCTGTGTGTAGTGGCTCATTTTCTGTGTCATGTTTACTGCCGACTCTGAGAAGTCACATTGCTGTGACGTTTCGATTGCTTTTGAGCCAGTAGTCCTATTCCAGGGCTCTCGGCCGTTGATATATATCAGAAATGGTTTTCAGTTTTGATCCTAAACACTGGTTCTCGACAGTGGCTCTCAGCGTTCATTCTTAGTTGGGATTCTCAATATCACAAGTGGTGCAGAATACCCCTTGTGAGGTTGTGTATCTTACTAGTGCTTGTATGGGTCCTCTTCCTTTTCGCGTATTGTCTTCAGGGACGGTGTTTGTAGTTTTCTGTGGTGGTTGATGGGGGTATAGAGGGGGCTGTTCAGCGTCTGATGTTTGTGCACTGCCTTGCTCGCAGGGCGCGATGTGAACAGTGAGCCATGCCAGCGGTTTTTTCGGGAAGGGCTCACCATCTCATTCACCAAGATTCTCACCGATGAGGCGGTCAGCGGCTGGAAGTTTGAGATCCACGTAAGTGTTGAGGGGAAAAGTTTTCTTTGGCAGTTGTTGTGGCGAGATGTAGCTGAACACTACAAGAGAACAGCCTTCAGTGGCACCCCGGGACGACATGGGAGACGTGTAGTGCTCGAAGTGAAAAACAGTAAAAGCTTGTTGATTCGAACTTCAAGGGACCAAAGAGAATTATCTGAAAGCTCAAATTATCGAATGATTGAAAAAACTAACAAAAACCTCTTGCAGCTCGGTAAATTTATTTGGCGTAACACTGGGCAATGGTTGCCTGCTGTTGAAATGAGAGCGGCGTGACAGTGACTTTCAGCAGTGGAGCTTCACTGCATCTTTGTTGCACTCATTACAAGTGGTAACATTGCATCTGAGGAGGCTTCACAGGATGCAGTGCAAACAGTGCGCAGTTTCGCAGGCGCGCATATCGGCAGTCTGCAAGCCATACCGTAGGCTGGGTCTTGTGCTGGGAGTATTGGGGCTGGCATGCTTTGCATATCAGGCATTGGTATCACCCAGCGGCATCACCTCGCAGTTCCTAGGGGCCGATGCTTCACTGGTTTGCAGTGAAATCTGGATCGGGGATTCCCACCTAGCACCCCAGATCTTTGAATTAAGCGGGTTGGTGCGGGCTGCCACTTTGAATTGTCCGGTCAGAGTTGGATTAGAAAATATGGGACCGCAGAAATTCTTCAAATTATCTTGTATTTCAAATTAACCAAGTTCGAATTATCGAGGTTTTACTGTACGTCGTGGTCGGAAGAAGTCATTTGTGTGGTCATTACTTTGCTAGAACTGCTTCCAGAATTTTATTCTGAAACCCCCACTGATATTAAATCTGCTTAATTTCGGAATGTATGGTCTTATTTGCAACAGCTGCCAGTTGCGTATGCTTCGATGTTAATGAAGTCTTCAGATGAGCACCTCGGAGAGGTGTGACCGTGTGGAGTGAAGCCTCTCTCCTCCTCTTGTGTGGCTGCAGCGCTGCATCATGAAGAACTGTGAGCGGCTGGTGGAGCTGTGCGTCACCAAGCTGCACCAGGACTGGTTCCCTCTGCTCGAGCTGCTGGCCATGGTGCTCAACCCGCACAACAAGTGAGCCCTCTTCTTGACTCCACCACAGGAGCCGGTTTAGCAGTGCGAACAGCTGAACGCAGAGGGGATAGTTTTTGCCTGGGCTGCTAATAAGCTGCAGGGCGTATAATTTGCCTGCCCATTTTAGTTGTAATAGTACCGGTAAAGGATGAAATGCTTTTATGGCTCCTGCCTCGCATTAGGATGGTCTGGGGCACTCAGCAGAATGTCGCAGTAGGGCTGTCGCTACTGCATAGCTGGCTGTTGACAGAGGGGAAACAAACCTGGTGAGGAATGTACCATATTTACTTGGTTGATTTACCCCATATCGCATGTCAGGAGAAACAAAAAGACTTGGAGGTCGCCTAAGCTTCGCCTTCAATGGTAGAACGTGATAGCATTATCTGGCCGCTGCTGCCCATCGTCGTCCGCTATTGGCAGCCGTGCATGGGCATGACCGTGAGCACATTCCAAAACCGAAATGTATTAGTCACTGGACTACTCATCAGCACTTGTGCCATCATCCTCACTAGCACTGCCTTCATCATCGCTGCTGCAGTCCCACAGCCCGCTGTTGTAACATTGTTGTCCCTTGAAATCCTGCACTTCGCAAGCAACCGCACCATGACATGGCATGGAACAGCTGAAAATTTTGCCTTGCTGTAGCTGCCACACCTGCCTGTATTACCCATTCAGAGACGTCGAACTTGCGGCCTACCGTGCAGTTGTTGGTTTCTTCGGCGTAAAGAAGAAAGAATGACAGCCATCTTGAATTTAGCCATCTAGCTTACCGGACCCAGAGCATAAATGACCATTGACGAAGCACTTCGTTAAAAACTGGTCAAATGTGGCTGGCAGTCGTCAAATGCCTTAAAAAAAACTACAGAGAAACTATGCTATGAGCGGCGCCGGCTCTTCCATCAGCTACAGACACTCCCTGGAAGCGCTGCCGTTTCAAGTGGCGGTGTCGCCACGATTGGAACGGCGGCCCTTCCATCAACTATTGACACTCCCTTGAGTGGTGAGTGAACAGTTGTAAATAAAGAAAAAAAAAAACTTCAGAAAAAGCGCTCAGTATACACCTTTCCAACCTGGGCGCTGCCATATTGTTTCCGGCGGCGGAACCGGTTTCTAGCAGTCCAGAGAGGAGGCGTTTCGCCGCTTCCACCGTGCTAGCGGGAGGTGCCCACTGCAGTCCAGGGAACAATATGGCAGCGCCCAGGGAGCCCTTTTTGGAAAGGTCTATAGCCGAATGCTCCTGGGTAGAGCCGTAGGGCAAACATAAAATGATCCCTGATATCTTGTTTTTCTCTCCTTCATTTATGGTGCCATGCTTTGGTTTCAAATGTAAGTTGACCCCCCCACTTCAGGTTTTCAAACTTAAAAATAAAAAGGGTAGACTTACAGTAGTGTAAATACGGTAGATAGGAAAAAAGCATGGAGAGAAGTAGAATGCAGAGGAGGAAGTAGTGTAGGGGTGGAGAGGAGGGCGGCTTCGCGAAGGTCCTCGTGAGTCTGTCGCACAGTTTGCGGAGACCCCGCTGCATCAGTCAGAATGATCGCCTGTCAATTTTCGTTAAGCTTCTCGAATTAACAACCACGATGAAAATGCAGCGTCCTACCTTTCAGCACAGGCAGTGTGCCACATTCGGCTGTTCACTTTGTGGAAGACAGCGAAAGCTGAGGGCTGCGCCGTTGCGCATGCCAGCTTCGCCGTACTCTCCAAGATGGCGAGGAAGGTTGCGCCCTCGCCGCTATGATCATCGCATTTCAATCTGTCTGTTTGCTTTCCGTCAACCATTGAACCACTCGAATGCATGGTACAATTCTTGGTCACGTTTGGTTTGAGCCAGCGGTGAAATTTTATTATGTTGAAGGTGTGACGAAATTTGCTTCTTTATACAGTTGAACCTTGTTATGACAAAGTAGCATCGGGACCGTAAATTAGTTCGTTATATCTGATATTCGTTGTAACAGTAGACATAAATTTGGGTTGCACAAATTTTCTAGATACTTAAAAGCATTATTCTTAAAAGCATTATTCTTATAAACTAACCCACTATGAACGAGGTAATCCTTACCTGTCCCATTGTGGCATTTCAAACAAAATAGACCGGAATTTGGGGAGGCCGAATTACAACAGAACAAAGCTCGTTTGGCAAAACAGGTCTGTGTTATATGGAGAAGCATGTGATCTTTGTCTGGTGGCTTTTCACAGCACTGGGCAGAACGAAGTTTTTCGCAGTGTCCACACACAAGAGGGCCTTTTCTGCTTCACTAGTTTTGGTCGTCGGGAGTTTTTCTAAGTAGCCTCTTGGCCTCCTGTCCACCTCCGCAGTTTCTGCACTGCTTATCACTGTTATCCTCGGGCAACATGACGTGATCCACAGTTTCTTGATCCTTCAGCTGGGGCGCCACGGCCAAATTCTCATCGGCCGAAACGTAATCGTCTAATGCGATGCCTGGGAGTGCCATTCGGTCCCAACTTTTGTCCAGCTCTGCCAGGTCTTCGGGCTGAACTTCATTTTCAACAGCAGGGAAAACAAAACCAGCATCAGTGAAACGGTTAATAAAAGGGGGTACTGTGCACAAAAAGATACGGACAAGAAGATAACACAACAAGCACAGTGTGTTATCTTCCAACTAGCCCAATGACATACGCTCTTAAGCAGTGAAACGGTTCCTTATTGTGGACTGCCTCACCTCATTCTATGATCCGTACAACATTTCGAGTGTCTTCTTGATGTTGATGGTTGTTGATCTGCGTCGATCAATATCGAAAACCATTTTCATATAGTGATTGCACTTGAGCAAACGGATAATGCCCTTGTCCAACGGCTGCAAAGCAGAAGTTGCGTTTGGTGGCAGGAACACCAAAAGAACTGCCTTCAGCACGATTGAGACTTTGTGCGCCGAACAGTTGTCCAAGAGCAACAGGACCTTCCTGTGCTCTTTCTCCATGTCCTGGTCAAAAGCTTTGAGCCAGTCTGTGAAAAGCTTGGACATCATCCACGCTTTTTTGTTAGACATGTACTAAATCTCCAAATTATGGACGCCTTTCAGGCACCTTGGACGTGTAGACTTGCCTATGATGGTTAGCCGTCTTTTGTCAGAGCCATCCATGTTCACGGCAATGACAATTACCGTATTTACCCAATTCCAACGCGCACCTTTTTTCGGGGAAAATACGTCTCAAAATCGCATGCGCGTTGGATTCGAGTGCAAACCGAAACTGCCCCATAGCTGCCCATCGTCATCGCCATTATACGATGTGGGAGCTCACTAACTGCTGGAAACATGGGAGCACGTTTGCTCGTCGTTTTCTGCGTCGCAGGAGCCGTTTTCAACCGGTGTGGCGCTTGTCATTGGTCGCGTGCTCAGCGACCACGGACCGCGTTCACGGCGACGGTATCCCGTGCACTGCCGCGGGCGGATGCCTCATCACTGCCGTTGCACGATCAAGATACGCGGATCGAAGAATATGTTGATGAAACAACGGTTATCGGAAACGCGTCATTTCGGCGGTAAAGTTCCAAAAACGATGAGACTCCTTTCTGTTTTGCGGCCGATTCTCTGACAGAGATTACATCGTCCGCAGGCGGGGCACGCCGCGCCGCTGACGAGGTCGTGCATCATGCCGATCTCACAGATAACAGCGCTCCCGCGCCCGTTTTTACAGTCGAAGATCTTTATCTTTCGCTCAGACGCACTGACGAAGTCATCGATGCTCCGCAAGAAGCATCGCCGTTGCCGCAGTTACGCCTAGCAGCAGACGAACCTCCCATAACCGGAGCTCTCCGCTTGCGCTTGGGGCGTCTTCCTTTATACTGATGCTTTGTCAGGAAATTGCGTGAGCGAAAATCTCGTTTCTCAGTCACATCCATAGCGGAGATAGGAGAAAAACCCGGGCAGAAGCGTTGGTTCACGTCTCGGTGGCGGCAGAACGAAGAAAGAGCGTCTGCGCCCGACCGTGCGGTGGAATGCTCGTAGCCAATGGAACGGCTCCGATCGTACCACGTGATTTGAAGGGCCAGTCGCGACGCTCGACTCGGGCGGGAAACGATCTTTTTTTTCGTATTTTTATCAAGAATGCGCCGCTGCTGAAGTGGCTTCTCGTAGACGATGGGTAGGCCTACTTCCCCGCGAATATTCAAGAGCGGGCGACGCCGTGGAGCGAAATGCCACGTTCCCGAAATTCGGTCAAATTCGCACTTTCGCGAGCCACCGCGAGTGCTTTAATTGTATTTTTTACTAACTTCCCATTGATTATCGGCTTTGATTTTTTTACACATAAAAGAAGAGGCTTGGGGGAATACAAAACGCAAGAAAATACAAAATCGACTTTATCGAAAAAAATCGCGGTTTTTTCACCCGCATCTCCCCTTAAAATATAAAAACGGTTGCAAATTATTTTCATTCGTGGAAGTCACATGCACGTTAGAAGCGGGGCTTGTAGTTTTTTTTTTTTTATTACCAATATTGGGCGCGCGTTAGAATCGGGGCTTGAAATTTTTTTTTTTTTTTTGGTGCCGTAAATTGGGTGCGCGTTGGAATCGGGGGCGCGTTGGAATTGGGTAAATACGGTATCACCCGGTCTTTGTTCTTTTTGCCTCTTTGGCAGGTTTCGTTGTTTTTTATTGCCAGTGGCTGCTCTGGAAGCAACTTGAAAAACACGTGGGTTTCGTCGACGTTGTACAAGTTGCACTCGTTGCATTCCTGGAGCTGAAGCCGAAAGTTCTCTAACAACTTTTCACATGTCTCCACGTCGACAGTGGACCCTTCCCTAGACAGCGTGTGGCACGCAATCTCGTGCCTGTCTTTTAAAATGCTGCAGCCAACCGCGCTGCTTGCAGGGAAATCGTCATGCCCCAGTGCACAGGCCAGGCTGTTGTCCTTCACTTCGTTTGAAGAAATGCTCCCAATATTGGCAAATTTTGTGCCCTTACGTCTTTAAACCATGAAAGCAAAGCCGCTTCTACGTCCGGGTAATGGCAAGGCCTAACTTGCTTACAGTCGGCTTTTATGGCGTCCTCGGTGTTGCCCTCAGTCTTCTTCTTTGTGGCCAAAATGATGGATAAGGTACTGCACAAGGTTGCTGAACTGGCCAAGTTGGAGAGGATGCATGTTTGGAGAAACCAGCGCAAAAGAAGAACGGGACGGAAGCAAGGTAAAACGGACAACCGCTGTCCTCCGTGTTACCTCACTTCCGTCCCATTCCTTCTTTTGCGCTGGATAAGGTACTCGGGGAATGCTGAATTCTGATGCAACGTTTTTTTTTCTTGCGGCCACTGTCCACAGCTCTCAATATCTGCAGCTTCTTCTTGAGTGAGATACCCTTCCTCTCCGTTGCCATTTCGACCGCTGCAAGAGAAGAGACTGTGGTGATTCCGGCTCACTACCGCCTTGCAGTTGCCAGCGTTGCTGCACTTGCCTTTCTTCACCGCTGGACAAGTGGCGCCGCCCTTCGGCCCTTTATCGTCACATGAGCTATCACAATTTTTGCGCTCTGTTCATAGGTGGCTTGATCAGCCGAAGGCACAATTTTTGTGCTATGTGGTCAAACTTTCTGCAACTTTATGAAATGATAAAAAAAAAGTGTGGTTGTGAATTGTCTTCTAATAAATATTATGCTACTTTTCGAGTTTTGAGCCGCAGTTAAACTAAATATTTCCTCGTTACAGCCGATATTGTGACGGATCTCGCGTTTTCGGTTTCGTTATAAAAGAATAAATGCCACTGAAATGAAGCATGACCGAGCAAAGTTCATATTTAGTTCACTTTAACCGATAGTTCGCTATATCAGTGTTCGTTATATCGAGGTTCAACTGTATTGAAGCTAAAAATGATGTACAAATGATGTTGTATGAATGCAAAATTGTAAAACATTGAAAGTAGGGCGAAATTTGCTCCTCTGTATCGAAGCAAAAAATACATAGTGTTTTATTGATGCAAACTTGCAAGAACTGAAAATACTTCGCTAATAGATAATTTTGTTTTCATCCAAATGTGGCAATGCTCGGCCATGTGTGTGGCCAGCAGCAGCTGACCTGTGTGTGTGGTGGTGTTGCAGGTTCCACTCATACAACGGCACGCGGCCATCGGACACGGTTCCTCCCGGCTCCCAGATTCCTGATGACGAAATATATGCCCGCCCCACTGACACCAGGACACCCAAGGTGGGCACTGGTTGGCTCTCTTCCCATGATTGTGCCTCGAGTGTGTCAGAGTTGGTGTGATGGGACCATGAAGTAACAATGCTGATGGCTTGGAGACTGGTGTCAGTGGCGCATACTCTGCATTGTGACGCTAATACAAAGGTATTGCCGAAGTAGTTTTTTGAGCTTCTAAATGCCAGGTGATTATTAAAGCATTTATCATTTTATAGATGCAGCCTGGTTTCTTGTACCCTCAAAATTCAGACTTGTTTAATTTGTAAGACGTTTAACAGGAACCAGCAGCTTTCAATAGGACTAAAGTTTGCTTGTAGCAAATTGTTCGGATGGAATAAAAATGTGTTTTTGAGGCATTTCTTCTGTGGTCCTGGAGCTTCCATGTTATGTTCAACTCCCTGCTTGTCTGGTAAACTTGCATTGCATTTTTACAATGCAAACACAGTAAAAGGTCGTTTATGTGAACTTCGTTAATTAAAAAATCCTGATAATTCTAACTGCCAGCGCGATCCTGGCAAACACCACCCGTGCAAGTCTGTGGCATTGTACGGGTGCTAATTTGAATGCTACGGGTCTCACAGCGGCTAAATTTAAGTGTGTGGAAAGCAACATTGCAAACAGAGCAATAACTATGGTGGGATTTATTTATTACCTCGTAACGGTTAATGAAATTCATAAATGGCTGCATTTGGAAGCGTTTGGAGGCTAGAGTATGTGCAGGTGCTCACCAGACTGTAAGGAAATGCTTCGTTAGGAGAGTGTGATGGCAAAGGTGTCGGCAGTGACAGTCCTAGTCGTGTGAAATACCATGGGAGGGTGGTGTGTGCCTTGCAGTTGTGGGAATGGACACACGAGGGCGCTAGGTGCAGTGTGACTTGGGAAAGACGGACTGGACGGTGAGGTAGAGGAAAGAGAATAACCGAGGGCACTTAAGGGGGGAAGAGGGCCTTAGAAATAAATTTTTATTGATGAAGTCACAACCATGAAATCTTCAGGGAACATGCATTTTTGCATGCTGATTCGAAATGTGTAATTTAATTTTACGTACAACAAGTCCTTGTGCACTTATGAAATATGCTAGGTAATTTTTGCCGAGAGTTTGAAAGAAATTTTACTGCAGCGAACTCGTTAGATTGCATGCTATTGGTTTCTGTTGACATCAAGCTATGCAATAAGGGAAAAATTATCATCCTGCCTGTTATAGAAGGTGAGCTGTAGGATTTTGACATCAGTTTCTTCCCCTTCGTGAAGTGGCAAATTCAAAACCCTTTAACTCGACTTCTATGATGGGCACGATAACTTTGCCCTCATTGCATAGTTTGATGTCAAGACAAGCCAATGGCATGTGTCCTAGCAAGTTTCGTGCAGCAAAATTTATTGAAAGCTCTCGGCAAGAAGTTGCATAACATATTATATAAGTGCACAAGGTCTTGCTTTACATAAAATTAAATTACATATTTAGAATCAGCATGCAAAAATACATGTTTCTTGAAGATTCCATTATTGTGGCTTTATTAACAAAAATTTTTTTTTCTAAGACCAGCTTCCCCCTTTAAAGGGACACTGAGGAGAGCTCTATTAATATTTTTTTTATAGCAAAATCCGATAGTTCGGCATTTCATGGCTTTGTTGCCACTTGGCCGGCAGCGAAAGATGAATTTATTTCGAAGAAATTTGGATTCGAAGTTTAAATAGTTTTTCCCGCCGCTCTGATTCAAACTTGGGATTCTGCTATGACGACACAGAACTAAGTGACGTGAAACATGACATTCACATGACGTAACGCAGACTCCGTGATTTCTGGCGGCCAGCAGTGCGGCCCAGCAGCAGCCGAAAAGAAAGCTACCGCCGGCCGCACGTTGAAGGCATCTATCGGCTATTGCGGCCGTCGCTTCGTTTACATTTGCACCGGCGTTTTGCCAGCGTTACAATGGATCCCGTTCTCGAAGTCGTCAACGAAGTTCTCGCAAAATAGACGCCTTTAGCATACCGTGTACCTTGTTACCGTTAGCGGAATACCGGGAGCCCCCATACCGCTGAGAGCAAGCGCTGATTGGTCCCGGCGCTGCAGGAGCGCGCGTAGCTATCGGGTACGTGGTGCCATCTGGCGACGTCAAGGAGATTTGCGCATGCATTTGCTGCGCCTCAGTGATTCGTGGCTTCTCGTGTCCTAGTGTTGCTAGAACTATTGGTTCTAGCAACACTGCTTTGTCCTATGACGCCATGGAGCTTGTACTTGCGAGTTTGGCCTGTGGCGGCGATACCTGTATTTTGGTTCTTGCTCTTTTCTATGTTACAGGAGCTTTGTTGTCAGTATGAATGGCGTTTTTGTAATCAGGAGCTGGTATTCTGTCGATGCAAGTCAACTTCAATTTCTTCTCAGTGTACCTTTAAGGAACTTATGTGTCAGTAATGCAAAAGTGTTCCTAATGTGTTCCAACTCTACTTCAGTTCTGTTATAATTTTATTCTACAGTGAACTCTCACTTGAGTGAACTTCAAGGGACCGAAGGAAATAGTTCACTTAACTGAAAGTTCACAGTGATGTGATAGCTGCGCCAATTGCGCCGATGTGCGCCAAAAGGCAAAACCTGCTACATCCTGCTACATTTTTGTTATTCTGCGCCAAAGCTGCGCCAAACGCATATTTTCACATTCAAACGCGTATTCTAGTCATTTTTAAATAAAAGTTCCAGTGAATTCCTTGTTGTCCATTTATAACTGCTGTCCTATAGGGGCTTGGCGGCTATAACACAGGGCTGATCTATACTTGGTCGCATAAAAGATTACATGACACTGAAGTTCTAAAATTAGTTATTTGGGCCAACATATGATGTTTCACAATTGTCTCTAATTTAATTAAATTATTGCCAAAACCACGCTCTGATTATGAGGCATGCCGTAGTGGGGGACTCCAGAAATGGACCACCTGGGGTTCTTTAATATGCACCTAAATCTGAGTACACGGGTGTTTTTGCATTTTGCTCGCATCGAAATGCCCGTAACATCCTATTGAACAGCACCTTTTTGTTCCCAAAGGTTTCCTCCTTATTTTACTATTTTACTTCTCACAAAGTCAATTTTTTCACTTGGCAATGAGCCTTGAGCTGCTCCAAAAGCTTCTTTCCCTGCTCCAAAATTCCCTTTTGGCTGCTCCAAAAAGCTGCTCCAAAATGGCTTCAGCCAATCACATCACTGAGTTCACTAAACTGAATATTCACTAGACTAACATAAGACATGGCATTCATAGTGTCAAAAGTGTGAAATGGAATTTATACGTAACTTATACAAGGTGCATAGCAGTTAGAACGCTGCCTTTCTCACTTTGAAAAAAAATCAGTAATCTTCTTCTGCACTTGTGCATTTAAAGCACAAGAAGTTACAAAACTATCGAAAGAGTCAATGTTTTTGTAAACTACTTCTGGCACAGCTTGCTGTTGAGACACAAAGTCTCTGAACTTTCCGATGCACCCTACAACCTCAGCTAGAGTTATATAGGGCTTGAAACTGGCTCTGCAGCTGCCTCCTCTTCATTGCATTCGTCTTCCTCTGGACAAACACTGGAAACAATCTCCAGTTCAGTCTATCCAGCACAGGCAATCAGTGCACTGTCACACAGTGCATAGTCTTCAAACGAAGTACTATTGCTATCGACCTCCAGCTGATGTCAGATCTCTGTCATGAGGGCGGGCATCGGTTGCGCCTGCAGTGGAGGGCTCAAAACTTCGTTGAACTGATCGGAAAAATAAGCCTGGGTCCTCTGAGCGAGTTCGTTAAACTGAAATATTCACTATTCCGAAATTCGTTTAAGTGAAACATATGCGCATAGAATCTATAAGAAAACTGCCGGGGCTTTTTAAAAAGTTTGTTATTCTGAAATATTCGATAAACCGGAGTTCGTACAACTGAGAGTTTACTGTATTGCTTTGTGGTTGGTGCAGTTCTAAGTACTAGTACTCGCTATTGCTGGTTAACATTTGGTATCTTTTCCACCTTTGATGATGTCACACTGTTTTGGCCAGTTGCGTGTTGTGTAAACGCTGCCACTTTTTAGTGACACCAGGTTTTCATGTCTATGAGCCATCTAATGGTGTCGCATTAATTGAGGTTGTAGGCATTGGGGCCATGCGTGTCGGAGTTGCGTGTAGCGCCACTACTGAAGCATGATAGCATTAATGTGTGAAAGCATGCCCCCCCCCCCCCCCCCTTTATTTATTTCTTTATTGAAAGTACCTACAGCGCCCATGAGGCATTATTGTAGGGGGGATATTACTACATACAATAACACATGCAAAGAAGATATTGGGAAACATGTCAGCAAGGATAGACAACATACTAAAAGAAGACTAAATGAGTTCACAAGCAGTAGGAGTGATAACACCTCGGCACAGTGCTGGTAAACACACGAGACCTGGAAGAAATACATCAGATTATCCTTTCAACAGCACTTTTGAAATAAGGTGCACAAACCACATCATTCGGAAGCTTATTTCAGTCCAGCATTGTGTTAGGGAAAAACAAATAGTGATATACATTAATGCGGCATAAATAACTATTACTGTATTTACCCGAATGTAACGCGACCCCAATTGTAACGCGAGGGTCGACTTTGCGAGGGCGAAACTGGGGAAAAAAAAGAACACGATTGTAACGCGAGGGTCGACTTTGCGAATGCGCAAGATCAAAAAACGTGTGATAGCGCATAGAGCTTGATAGCATGCGGGAGAGGAACGGACTGGGAGGGCGAAAAAATGGGAGAGGAATCGGCTCCGCGAGCCACAGCCGGTCTCGAGGGGTGCACGCGCTTCTCTTGCGCGCTCCCCTTAGAGACCGGCCGTGCACGAGCGCTTGGCTTGTGAAGGCTGGCCGCTTGGCGTCGCGCTCCCTCATTTTTTTCCTCCATGTTTCAAGGTGACTCGTTGCTGGCGCGCGCTCGTTGGTGTCGTCTGCTCTGCCTTTTTCGCGTTTGCACCGCATTCACGACTCGTCCTGGCGTGGTTCGCGTATTGGTTGACCGCTGAATTTGGAGCGCGCGACTTTGAACGAGCAGGTCAATCGACACGCATGTAAATGCGGCACATTAAGCGAGCCTAATAATGAGTGTTTGGTGCCTTTCTTAACATTTTTATACCTAGTATTCGAATGTAACGCGGGGGTGACTTTTCACGTCTGTTTGTGGTAAAAAAACTCGCGTTACATTCGGGTAAATACGGTAATCTTTTTCGTTTTTATCTAGTCTCTCCGAAATGCAATATGGCTGCTTTAGATAAGTGTTTTTATTAGTACTGGTACAATCATTGTAAATGCTGTGCTAGCCGCCGCGGTGGCTCAGTGGATACGGTGCCCGGCTGCTGACCCGAAAGACGCGGGTTCGATCCTGGCTGCGGCGGCTGAATTTCTTTGGAAGAGAAGTTCCAGAGGCCTGTGTGCTGTGCGATGTCAGTGCACGTTAAAGAACCCCAGGTGGTCGAAACTTCCGGAGCCCTCCACTACGGCGTCTCTCATAGCCTTAGTCGCTTTGGGACGTTAAACCCCATAAACCAAACCAAACCAGAACTTCAGCCTGCAGATTTTTCTTCGGGTTGCAAAAGTCTTCCACCCAATATGGTCATGAAGTTCTGAGCTCTTTATATGAAAGTTATAATTCCCAGTCGCAAGCCTTGCAGCGTGTTTCTGTACCGTTTCTAACTTGCGGCTTTGGCACGTGTGAATGACCAGGGCTGGGTGGTGGACCTGATCAACCGCTTTGGCTCCCTGGGTGGCTTCTCCATCCTGCTGGAGCGCTTCCGGTCGGGGCCCCCCCTCTCGGTGGCCGTCATTGCGGCCCTGGTGCGGCCCTTCGGCCTCTGCCACTCCCTGCTCACGGTGGGCACGGTGGAGCGCTACCTCATGCCCATCGTGCACCTGGTGCCGGCCTTCCTGGAGCGCCTCTCGGACGAGGAGCTCAAGCGGGAGGCCAAGAACGAGAGCAAGAACGACGCCCTGGCGGCCATCGTGCGGGCCCTCCGCTCCCTGGCCGCCATGGTGCCCCGCCAGGAGGAGACCGTGCGCTCGCTCGAGATGTTCCGGCTGCGCATGATCCTCAGGTGGGCCTCTTGGGGACAAAGAGTTTCGAATTGAACTGATTGACTGGAGAGCCATACATTTAGCTCCCATTCCAAGAGAAGGCAAACGTAGCAGGGGGCGGCTGAGATGAAGAAGTTTGCGGGAGTACGGTGGCCGCAACTGGCAAAGGACAGGGTTAATTTGAGAGACACGGGAGAGGCCTTTGCCCTGCAGTGGGTGCAGTCAGGCTGATGATGATGATGACCAAACTGTGCAGCACTCTGCTTTCAGAAAGGTTCAGCCAGGGTGCAACAGGTGTGCCAGTTGCGCCATTTCGATACAGGTGCATATTTCTGTGCCAAATGCGTGAAGTTTGTTGAAATTGTGCCACACTGTGCCAAAATGCTCAGACTAGCCACAGAAGTTCTCGGAAATAAGCTGTTTCCAATTCTTGTTCATTTGTTGAGTCGCTACAGCGGAAAGGCATGGGTAGTATGAGCATGCTTGATGTTGGATGCACAGAGGCACTTATTTTAGTCGGACATTTATTTTGCCTGAAGTTGCTTTTTGCTGCTGGTTGCAATGGTACTGTGCATGGACATGCATAGCACAATACAAATTTACTCGTACTGGTTTCTAGAACCTTGCCCACTGAAGCTAAAGCATGATTGCACTGAAGCTAGTTTAATGGTTTTTAGCTCTGTCACATGATTTATGGCTGCTATAAAAATTAAAAATTGAAAATTGGTTCTTGAGGAAAGGAAATGATGCAGTAACTCGTGCTCAGTAGAGGAGTGTCTTCACATCTTTTTGTTTTTGATTCCAATACTAAGCTTCCTTCCCCATAAAAATGTTCCAGATTTGGAATTTGGAGTTCGAAAATGGAGTTTGTTTTATTCCATGACCTGCTCCAAAACTAAGATTTGTCTGCTCCAAATCTTATTTCAGCTGTTGGCACCACTGGTTCAAGCATCGTCTGTTGTGTGGCTATACAAGGTTTACGCTTAGTTGGAGACCTAGGTAACGCTTGTTTCAAGGCTATCCAGTATGGCATCTTTAGCTGCCACTATGTCCCGGAGGAGAGTGAAAAAAATGCGGCAAAAATGTTTTTTAATAGAGTAGAATCTTGGTAGTATGATATGATTGACACAAATTTGTAAAATTCCATGGCCAGAGTGCATTGTGTACAATGTGGGTGCCATATTTACTCACGTAATTTACGCACTTTATTTTCTAAAAATTAAGGGTTCAAGAATGCGGTGTGCAAATTACACGGAAATTTCACGAACACGTTCTGGAAAACTCTAGAACGGTTATAACGCAGAGTGCACATGGTATATTGCCGCATATACTGTGCATACGTGCGTATAGTTGTGCATGTATTGCATGCGTTTTTTAGCACCACTCGCCCAACTTTTGCAGCCGCACGCGGTGGTGTGGCTGCACCGATCTTCCCAAGCTTGCCCTGCACTCGCACACCCGCGTGCATGCTGGTGTGCTTGCACAGCGGGGAGTGTAAAATATGCGACTAAAAGTTATTTTTAAAAAATCCGGATAAAAAGCTGGGGGTGCACAAATTATATGCACGGGCAAATTGTACGAATAAATACAGTAATTTTGGATGTTCTGATTACTCTCTGGTGCCACTGCGGATGATGCAAACATGTGAGCCGTGACTGCACACTCGAGCACTACAGGCGCACTCTGAGTTGAAAATGTCAAGCGACTGGTTTTGGCTGATTTCTTATGGTTTGTCCGCTTTCCTAGGGACCCATGGTCATAAGTAATTTTGAAATCAGTCGCACATCCAAGACCCACACATCGCAGGCATCGTGATCACAAGTCTCATGGTGTGCACTGCGAATAGTGAGCAATGGCACACGGCAGTAAGTAAATGAAGTCAGCCGTGAACATATCCATGCATATTGATGATAGGAATTTTGAATGGTATACAATTAAAACTCGATTTAACGAAACCTGATTTAACGAAAATCTCGATTTAACGAAGGTATCCTAATTCCCCCTCAGACGCCCATAGGGTTCAATGCTTTGACTAACCCAAAATAACGAAACCGATTCCGTGATCTGTCTCGATTTAACGAACCTTTTTTCGAGAAATAAAGGTGAAAAAGTGTTAATTTTTGGTCTATTTTGTAGACAGCACCCCAAAATTTATTGATTGCGAGTCAGCGGTAACAGCGCGGAGCATCTTCAGCCCGTCGCTTTTTATCAAACTGCGCGGCGCAAAACGAGTTTTAATTTTGAGTCGAGCTCACGAGATGGCGCCAGCAGTAAAAAAGTTTCGTGCCACATTTCATAGATGGCGCTGTTGCAGTTCGCGTGTTTTTTTTGTGTGTGTGTTTGTGTGTTGTGCTCAGTGTTCGCTCTTGTGCGGATATTTCCCCGTGCCTCTGAACGCACGTCTTTGTCAAGCTCAGCTTGTTAGGCCTCCATCAGTCTAGCCTTGCTATCGTGAACGCGGACGTGGTGTGTGCGAGCAAGCGCGCCGCTAACCCTCCTGACTAGCAGATGGAGCCCTGCAAGAAACGAAAAGGCTTACCCTGGACGAGAAAGCGGACATAATTCGTGCTGTGACAAGTGGACAGAAGAAATGTGACGTGGCTGCATCACATGGCATTCCAGCGAGTACTCTCTCCACAATATTGAAAGGGAAAGATGACATCCTCCGCGCCACTTCGTCGGGGAATCTCTTGCGCAAAAAAACGCTGAACACCACTCCTCAAAGCAAAATGGAAGAGGCCCTCTTCGCCTGGTTTATGGATTTGCGGGCGAAGAATATTCCCGTGAGTGGAGACCTGCTCCAACAAAAAGCTCGCTCTTTCACGTGCTTGCTGGGCGACAACGAGTTCAAGGCAAGTCCCGGCTGGCTGTCGCGCTTCAAAGAACGACACGGCATCGTCGGGAAAGTGCTTAGCGGTGAAGCGAGCAGCGTAAGCATGGCTGTAGTCGGCGACTGGCAGTCTGAAAACGTGCCCGACATTCTGGGAAAATATGCCCCCAGCGACGTCTACAACGCCGACGAGAGCGGTCTATTCTACCAAATGCTGCCTAAAAAAACACTCACCCTGAAGGGGCAGGCGTGCCACGGCGGCAAACACAGCAAACAAAGGCTGACTCTTTTGCTGTGCGTCAACATGGACGGCACCGACAAACGAGACCCGCTTGTCATCGGAAAGAGTGCGAGGCCGCGCTGTTTTAAAGGCACCAAAAAGCTTCCTGTGAAGTACGTTGCCAATTCAAAGGCGTGGATGTCGCGTGCCATTTTCGCTACATGGCTGAAGGAATTCGACAGCGACATGTGTCGCCAGAAAAGGAAAGTGTGCCTGTTGCTGGATAACTGCATGGCCCGCTACGTTGCAGAGGTCGAGCTGACCAACGTGGAGCTCCGCTACTTCCCCCCAAACGCAACGTCCGTGGTTCAGCCCTTGGATCAAGGGATAATTAATAGCGTGAAGTGCGCATACAAGCGTCGAGTCGTCGACAGAGTTCTCCTCAACCTGGAGCTGAAGCGCGAGACGAAAATAGATATTTTTATGGCGGTTGAGATGGTGGCGGCGGCGGCTTGGAGAGCATTGAGGCCGTCGATAATTGTCAACTGCTTCAGGACTGCCGGTTTCGGTACACTAGGCCCTGAAACTGCCGAAGCTGGTCCGGACTGCGCGAGCGCCGTGCACGAGGATGAAGATGCCTGGGAACACCTTCGCTCAGTGGATGAAGTGCCCACAGGCATAAGTTTCTCAGACTACGTGAACACCGACGCAAACGCAATCACAACGGAAGTTTTGACTGATGCCGATATGTTGCGGCTTGTAGGAAGCGTGGAGGGAGTGACGGCTGAAGACGCTGCCGACGACCCTGCAGGTGCCGAAGCTCCCGTGCCGACACCAGGTCAGGTGATGGATGCTCTCGATCTGCTGCGACATTTTGCCGGCGCACACGAGGGGACGGAAGACGCGCTGGACGCACTTCAGACCTACGAGAAATCGGTGCGGCCGTTGCTCACAAAGCGCACGCAGGCAAAGATCACAGACTTCTTTGGCGGAAAATAAATTTGTAGTCCCCTCGGGCCTTTCTTGTCGAGTAAGAATTTTTGTTGTTTCTTTTCATACACGCTAGCGGCGCCGGTCGTGGTGTTGGCGCTACCCACTCGAAAGTAGCGCGGGGAGGAGGTGAAGCGAGCGCGGCTTTGACCGCTTATCTGTTCTTTCAGCCAGCTTCGCGGTTGTTGCTGCGACGCGTCTTATCTTTTCTCTTTATTTTTGCTCTGATCTTTTAACTCTCCTCTATCTGCACTAGGCAGCGGTGGTGGCTGGGCTGAGCCAGTAGGCAGGATGCAATTTCCTTTCACCCTTCTCTCAGTCGCAACAAAACAGCAACAAGCAGCGCACGACTGCTGCGACACAACAAAGCACAAAAAAAAGACGCCAGCTGCTTCGGCCGCCGCTAACCTCGCTTCCCTCGCCCTTTCTCACGCTGCTGATGACGATGACCATACGGATCGCCTATGAGCAGTACAGTAGCGCCGCTCGTGGCAGTATCTTTTTCTTTTTGCTCGCGGCGCACCGGCTTTGCGGGCTGCGGAGTGAAGTCGAATTAACCGATGCACGACCAAATTTGTTCGAATTAACGAGAGTTTCGCCCCATAGACTCTTATGTATAATTGTAGGGACCTCGCGTGCGCGTCGAGTTATCCAATTTTCCGAATTAACGGGGGTCGAATTAACGAGCTTTCACTTACCACTGCGGTAGTTTATGGCCTCCGCGATTGGCTCCGGCGGCTCGCCGTCGCGGAGGCCGCGGGTAGTTATTGCTGCCGCGGCAAAAAAACCCCCAAAGATGGCGCTAGTTGTATGATTACCAACTTTGGCGCCAATTTGTCATTAGCTGTGTGGCTTGCCGTCCCGTCGGCGGTATTTAGGGAAGATTGTTGCGCCGCTAGCCGAACCGACCTTTGGGTCGGTGCTACGGTTTATGCGGATGCAAAATGCATTATGTTCAATGGGTGCTCAGTCGGGGACTTGACTTTACTACTTTTAAAACGAAAGTACTGTTTAAGCGGGTACGTTTTAACGAGGTTTTACTGTAATCGAATGTACTGAATTATGTGCCCAAGAAATGCCTCATTCAATTTAACGAAGTTCTCGATTTAACGAAATAATTCACGGCTCCCCTCAACTTCGTTAAATCGAGTTTTAACTGTACTACTATTTTTCATGACCCCATGAGATTTGTATTGTTGACGTTCTGTAAATGTGCATGCTCATTTAAAACTCAGCAAGGAGTTCCTAAACACCATGTCACCATTAGTAGGCGGTGCAGTGGGGTGTTCCTGGTCAGTTCTTTTTTTGCAATTACATTTGTTGCTTTTCTATTGCTAGTATGCGATTTTTTTTTTTCTGCTGCAGTTGCTTGCATAAACAGGGAATTCAACAGCCTTGACCTTTGCCAGTCCAATTTCTTGGTTAATGCCAACACTTGCTTTCCAAACACATGTCCAAAAGACTGGACCTGTGTTTGAATTCCACAGCAGAGCGCATGTTTGTTGCTGTGAAGTCGGCATGTTCTCACTGTGTTTGTGCATGTGCCTTTGCAGGTTGCTGCAGATCTCGTCATTCAATGGCAAGATGAATGCGCTCAACGAGGTGAACAAGGTGATCGCCAACGTGTCCTACTATGCCCACCGGCACACGGGCACAGATGAAGAGGAGTGGCTGACAGCGGAGCGCATGGCGGTCAGTGCTCCTCTCTTACACCCACTTCTCCACTTTCGAATGTCTTTCGTGGGGCTGGAATGTACAGCTAAACCTGGTTGTAACGAAATTGAAAAAAGTCCGAGGTTTTTCATTGCATGCAGTTTTCACAAGAAGAGTCGAAAGGACACTGCCGAATGGAAACCATAATTAGAAATAAATTAGGTGAAATCGCCTGTGGTTCACAGCCTTCATGCTACCTTGAAGCAGGATCTGCGTTGCACAACTGCGGAGCTAGTTTTTGGCTCTCTGCTGTGACTTCCTGGTGGATACTTCGACTTGATCATATCATTGCCCCGCCCCAACCCTAGTGACTATGTGACGTAGCTGCGCACTTTCTGCTGTCATCTTTGGGCTCCTGATCATCAGCAGCAGTAACGCCCATCTTCCCACGCTCCACCCGCTCTGACGACTTGCACCTTTATTTGTAATGAGTTGCTGCTCCAGTGGACCTTTGATGTCCCCTTCCGTGTGCTCGCACAATACGAAGTTTTTCACGGTTGAGATTCATGGATATCCCAACTCTATTTCAAACGATTGCCTAAAGCAGCTTTTGCCAGAGATCATACCGCACTTGCCATCCCAGAATGCATTCAGCCAACCTCACTTAGCTTCATCGGACTCCTTCACTAACACCTGCTAGCCGCCTGCTGTAGTGACAGGGCTGCCACACAGTCGACAACCATGACACGCCACAAAGCTTGGCTTGAGCCTTGCGCCCGTGCCACGCACTAGTCTTTCTGGAAAGTGCAAAACAATGCTCACCCGGCATAGGCCTGAAGTATATCACCTGGGCTTGTCTCTCGTCGTCTCTGTTACTCAGATGCCATAGAATCACGGGAGACTAGGGGCCTTGACCATAACGCCAATGCTTGATTGCGTTGGCCACGACATTGGGGCTACCTTCCGATACTTGCTGGTTCCATTTCTTAGTGAAACTCATAGGGGCACTTAATAGTCTGTCTGACAATGTTGATGGCTTTTTTTTGTTGCTGTCGTTCAGCCCCTGATTGTTTTTCTCCTTGCAGGAGTGGATCAAGGAGAATCGTGTGCTGCAGATTGTTCTGCGTGACAGCCTACATCAACCACAGGTGGGCTTTTCATTGTTATGTTGAGTGCAGTGGCGTTCTTTTGTAATTCACTGTGCAATGTCAGTGCACGTTAAAAAACCCCAGGCGGTCTAAGTTTCCGGAGCCCTTCCCTACGGCGTCCCTCATAGCGCGAGTCACTTTAGGGCGTTACACCCCAGTAAACGAAATCACAGTAAAACCAGGGCCATACTCGTGCAGTGTTTGGGTGAATTAGAAGGCGAACACTTAACTGGTATTCAGCACAGACTTACTTTCTAAGCACCAATTTGGCACTTATTTTTGAAGGTAGTAGGCTTGGTGCGAATTTTATTTTTGTTCAGTGTGTCTGAGGAAGTGTGTATGTGTAGCCATAAGGCTGTGCATGGGTGGATGCTAATCAGCAGTTACAGTAGGTGTTGTTATTTCAACCCCTGTTATTCTGAAGTCCAGTTGATTTGAAAGTCCTGGCCAATGCTCATATAAATGTATAGCATCATCGTCATCAGCATCACCATCATCAGCCTGACCACGCCCACTGCAGGACAAAGGCCTTTCCCAAATTTCTCTAATTAACCCTATCCTGTGCGAGCTGCGGCCACACTATCCTCGCAAACTTCTTAATAATGTTCAGAAGGACAGTGGATCAGGCCAGTTGGTGCAGATTTGACATTTTTTGAAGTGCTAAAGCAACAAGGACGCAGAGGGAACAGACAGGGACGAGCCCTTCATTTTGTCCTGTTTTTTCGTGCAAGTACATGCCTTTACCGGAGTTTCAGTGTATTCTCTATTGCTGTTTGAATTGGTTATCAGGAAACGAAAGGCGCAGTAACCGTCTCACTTCTCGGTTGACACCTCAGCGGGAAGGTGAGGGAAGGGAGGAAGGTGCGAGTAAAAGGAGAAAAAGAGAAAGAGGAGCCTTTGTAGGCTTCGTGTCCTAGTGTCCTAATGCGTGTCAAAAATGTGTGTACACTACCGTGTACACTTCTTAATGTCATCTGCCCATCTGATGCCCCTGTCACACGGCCAGTTTCAATGGCCATTGAGTTGAGGGCCTTCAACTCGAAGGAGTTGTGTTGCTGCTACATTGCAAATCTCAATGGCCATTGAAATGTTTTCGTGTTTTACATCAAGCTTGTGTGGCATCATACCGTATTTACACGATTGTAAGTCGACTCGAATGTAAGTCGACCCCCCCACATCACAATTCTGAAAAAAAAAAAAAAATCTCGAAGGTCATTAAACTTGGCCTTTAATAGCAGAACGCGACAGCACTATCCTGTGGCCTCCGCTTATCGCCAGCCACTATCGGCTGCCACACACGGGATGCCCGTGGGCACATTCCAAAACAAAAATGTACTAGTCACTGGACTACTCGTCCACACTTGCGCCATCGTCCTCGCTAGCACTGCCGTCGTGATCGCTGCTGCGGTCCCACAGCTCGTCGTTCTAACATCGTCATGCAGCGAAATCCCGCACTTCGCAAACAGCCACATCATGACATC
Organism: Amblyomma mixtum; assembly: GCF_055824585.1. NCBI lineage: Eukaryota > Metazoa > Arthropoda > Arachnida > Ixodida > Ixodidae > Amblyomma > Amblyomma mixtum. The sequence continues at coordinate 168,917,627 of NC_143016.1, read as the reverse complement.
GTGTGGAACAGCTGAAAATTTTGCCTCGCTGCAGCTGCCACACCTGTATCACTCAGTGCATAAGTCGAACTTGTGGCCCGGCGCACAGTTCGTTTCTTCGCCATAAAGAGTGACAGACATCTTGAACGTAGCTGTGAACGAGCGCCGGTCGCTTACCAGACCTGGAGCACAAATGACGAAGCACTACATTAAAAACTTGTGAAACGCGGCTGGCAGTAGTCGAATGCAGAGCCAAAGAGAAGCTATGCGTGATCGGCGTCGGCTCTTCCGTCGGCTACCGACACTCCCTGGCGCCGCTGGGGTTCCAAGTGGGGGTGCCACCAATTGGAACAGCAGCCCTTCCATCAACTACCGACGCTCCCTTGGACGACGCCTATTAAGAGTAGTGCGCGAATGCGTTATCGGGCCGCCGCCGCTTATCAGCATACGCAATCTGCGGCCATGTGTGGGGAGTTGGTTGATGGTGGTTTGCTGCTTATCAACAGCCACCATCGGCCGGCCGCCTCGCGCGGGCCGGGGATACCGGTTCTGTGCATTGACACAGCAGCTGCTGAAGGCCACCACCAAGAGTGATGCGACGGAGCCGCGCAGCAAAAATGCAACCACGCTGATATCTCGTTTGCCTCGCCTCTATTTATAGTGCGATGCTTTCGTTTCGATTGTAAGTCGACCCCCCCCCCCCCCACCCACTTCGGACTTTCAAATTTTGAAAAATAGGTCGACTTACAATCGGGTAAATACGGTAATCGCTACTTTCAATAGACCCTTTAGAAAATTCAGCGCCATCTGGTGTGTGGTGCGCAAACCGCGGTACCTCCGCCATTACTTGGGCATACGCCTGCCGGTATGCGCTCGGGCCAGATTGAAAAGTACGGCGCCCGGCGAAGCTAAGCTCAATTTTCTTGTTTCTGTGTCCTAGCCATGTTCCTTGACATTGGCTCTCTGCACCAAGCTATAGTCGCGATGCCGGCATGCTGCTGTGTGCCTTTCTGCAGCCAGCGCGGCGAAGAGACGCGCACGGAAACAAGCTGTGTTTCCAGAGCACGGAGCGCACGGGGTAGCTGTATGCTTCTTTCTTCTCGTCCGTGACCTGTTCGTTTTCACATTAAAATAAATGATATAAGTATTGAAAGAGCAGCGAAAAGTTCCTTCTACCGTGTAGCCGCTCCGCTGTATAGTGAGCACAAAAATAAAGGTGCCACCTTCGGCGCACTCGAGGACAAGCATTCCGATGCTGGCGACTGTTTTGGCGCGTCACAAAATCAAAACGTAGCTCAAACGCGCTTGTTTTGGATTTTCAAGCATCCGCGTCCATTCATAGAGGGTTCCGTGTGCGCGAAAAAGAGCACGACGATGCGGCGCGGCGAGGAGCGCCGTCGTTCTCTCCGTTAGCATGCAGCAAACGACGGCGACATAGGCGGAGTGCAGCAGCAGCAGCTTTGTGTTTTCGTTTGGTCAGGGCCTATGCACTCTGGCTAAGGCAGGAGACACATGTCCGGCAACACGCTCCGGTCGCCCCTTCCGAACTGCCACACCACAGCAAGCAGGGACACACGCAGCGGCAAGCACTGCTGCGCCGCTCTGCCCAAGCTCCGTCCACAACCGGTGTCGCACTTCGCCGCAGCGCAGCAGTGCCTGAGCGCTGCTTGGCTTGGTGTACAAATATTGCAAGAAAAAACGGCATCGCCTTGTTATCAGAAAGACTGCAAGCTATACTCGAGCGGCGACAAAGCATGCCAGCTGATGTTGCGAGCTTTCGGCAACGGCACCGCTCGCGGGCGCTCCGGGTGAAGAGCTCTGCGGCTGCCTGTCAGCCGTGGTCGTCGCTAGGCCTATAGGCTGCTTCGCATCGAAGCGGCAGGGGCCGGCGCTTCGGAAGTCGCCTGCACTATGATTGAAGGCCTATTCTTCACTCCGCTTTGCTGTCAATAGCATCATCTCACAATAAAATAATAGTATGGTCAATTTCTATGGCGCCTTCAGCAGCGGAGCTAGCGGGAGCCAGTCGAGCCGGACCCCGGCGTCGGGCCAGCGGCAGCTTCGAGGCGGTTCTCGCAACAAATTCGCTCGTACCACAGTTGTCACTTTTAGCAGCAACTCGGTATTGACCAATGACCCAGAAAAATGATATATTTTCTCATTTCCCTATCCTAGGGTTTATTATTTATGCCGAGAACACTCATTAGCTCGTTTTTATGACGCCGGCAGACGGGATCCAGGCTGGCCGGCCGGCAGGCTCGGCTTACTTCACGTTCGCACAAGAAAATACAAAACAGCTACGCTACCAGAAAGGATGCTTGCTAGATTCTAGCAACGACAGCATGCCTGTGCTAGAGTGGAGCTTTCGGCAACGACACCGTCTGCGGCAACGCCGGGCGACGAACTGCGCGCTAGTCCCCGACTGCCCTAGTCGTCGCTAGGCCTAGATGGTGAACAACTACAACGCGACTGATTTCGCACCGACGGCTAGCGCACTGGCACTGCTGATCGAGCGCCCGTATCCGGATCCACACGCATTTCGCCCTGCAGTGCGCCTGCTCGCAGTCGAGTCCGGTCCAAGTGTTGTTAGCCCTCCTTTATCGACAGTAGATTCGACCTGCAGGGTGACACGGCAACGCACACTGTCGACGGATCGCAGTCATACCGGCTTGTAGCTTCGCTGAGAGGTGCGGCCGGACGATAGGAGTCCAAAAGCCTTTCCGAAAATCCGCCCGGAATGACAGTCAGGTCCCTCGACCACTGCAAATTTTCCGCCTGTCAACGGATCGCAGTAATACCGGCTTGTAGCTTCACTGAGAGGTGCGGCCGGACAATAGGAGTCCAAAAGCCTTTCCGAAAATCCGCCTGGGATGACAGTCAGGTCCCTCGACCACTGCAAATTTTCCGCCTGTCAACGGATCGCAGTAATACCGGCTTGTAGCTTCGCTGAGAGGTGCGGCCGGACAATAGGAGTCCAAAAGCCTTTCCGAAAATCCGCCTGGGATGACAGTCAGGTCCCTCGACCACTGCAAATTTTCCGCCTGTCAACGGATCGCAGTAATACCGGCTTGTAGCTTCGCTGAGAGGTGCGGCCAGACAATAGGAGTCCAAAAGCCTTTCCGAAAATCCGCCCGGAATGACAGTCAGGTCCCTCGACCACTGCAAATTTTCCGCCTGTCAACGGATCGCAGTAATACCGGCTTGTAGCTTCGCTGAGAGGTGCGGCCGGACAATAGGAGTCCAAAAGCCTTTCCGAAAATCCGCCCGGAATGACAGTCAGGTCCCTCGACCACTGCAAATTTTCCGCCTGTCAACGGATCGCAGTAATACCGGCTTGTAGCTTCACTGAGAGGTGCGGCCGGACAATAGGAGTCCAAAAGCCTTTCCGAAAATCCGCCCGGAATGACAGTCAGGTCCCTCGACCACTGCAAATTTTCCGCCTGTCAACGGATCGCAGTAATACCGGCTTGTAGCTTCGCTGAGAGGTGCGGCCGGACAATAGGAGTCCAAAAGCCTTTCCGAAAATCCGCCTGGGATGACAGTCAGGTCCCTCGACCACTGCAAATTTTCCGCCTGTCAACGGATCGCAGTAATACCGGCTTGTAGCTTCGCTGAGAGGTGCGGCCGGACAATAGGAGTCCAAAAGCCTTTCCGAAAATCCGCCTGGGATGACAGTCAGGTCCCTCGACCACTGCAAATTTTCCGCCTGTCAACGGATCGCAGTAATACCGGCTTGTAGCTTCGCTGAGAGGTGCGGCCGGACAATAGGAGTCCAAAAGCCTTTCCGAAAATCCGCCCGGAATGACAGTCAGGTCCCTCGACCACTGCAAATTTTCCGCCTGTCAACGGATCGCAGTAATACCGGCTTGTAGCTTCGCTGAGAGGTGCGGCCGGACAATAGGAGTCCAAAAGCCTTTCCGAAAATCCGCCTGGGATGACAGTCAGGTCCCTCGACCACTGCAAATTTTCCGCCATCGCTTTCACAAACGCAACCAGACATGCCACAAAGTGGAAACTAGTGCAAAGGCTGTGCAGAGCGCTATAGCTGCGCGTCTTCCAGCCAAAGGTGCCCAAAATATGGCGCCCGGCGCCGACGAAAGTTGCTGATGATGATGCCTGCTGAGTTGCCAGACTGAATTTTCTAAAGGGTCTATTTTGCGCACATAACAAATATAGTTTATTAATCTGAACAAAATGTTGAAATACACTTCTTTAAAGTCATAGAAGGTTTTTAGTTCATATTGAACGCTATTTGTGTTGTCTTGAAAGGCACTACCTTTTTGTACTATTAGCTGTTGGAATGTTGTAAAGCTCTGGCAACACTGACATTGCCGCTGGTGTTTCTGTCTTCTGCGATGGAAAGTATAAAATTAATGCGCCCTAAACCACATCAATGCAATTTTTACATTATTGTACAGACTAATAATTCACAGCTTGCATTAAAGTTTGGGAGGATAATATTCATTCAAAAACTGTTAACTTATGATGCATGAGAGTGCGCACTGGCACCATTAGAAGCAAAGCTAGCAACCTTGGGCAATGCTCGAAGGCCTCCAAAATCTCGATATAGCTCCGCGCTGCTCCATTAACTCGATGGCCATTGAAACTGACCGTGTAGCAGCGCTCAATGGCCTTTGAGTCAATAGACTATAGGTTCGAGGGCCTTCAAAACGCCCGTGTGACAGGGGTATAACTTTCTCCCCCCCCCCCACTACACTTCCCTTCCCTTGGAATCCACTCTGTTTGTTACCCTTAAGGACCATTGATTATCTCCTTAATTTAGTTGCTGCTGGGTGCACATCAACCAAGGTGGTAGCACTGCTTAATGTGATAGCACTGGCTCTGACTGGTAGCATAAGGAACATAATGGCACTCAATGAGGTGAGTGAATGAAAGTAGCCTTATTTATCACATATTTAAGAGAGTTAACTTGTTTCGGTAATTGTCTCAGGACAAATGGCGAATGGCACTGAATTTGCCGCACTCTGTGTGTAGTCATTCATCGAACGGGTAGTGTGGTCATCTGTTGAGCATATGATGAACCGCCAAGTTTTGGTATTGCATCTCCCACGTTTGTGTGCGCACTTCGTGGCAGCACTCTTGTGTCCACATTTGGCGACATCACTTGTGCATCTGCTCTTGACCACGAAACATCTGTGTATGCACTGCACAGCTGATCTGGGTAACAATCCAGTCCCAAGGTCACCTTGATAGCAGTGGAGACCATCAATCCAGTCCCAAGGTCACAGTCCAATTTCAAGGTCACCTTGGTAACAGCGGAGACCGTCCAGGTCTATCAAGGCGTGCGCTACATGCTGTGCACATGGCTAGCTAAGCGTGTGCAGGACAGTGGGGTGTCCAGATTATCCGGGCGAGCTGGGAAGAAGCTGGAGATGAGGCAGAAGCAGGAGCCGAAGAAAAAGAAGATAGTGTTGAGAATGCAGGTGCTTCTGTGGGCAGTCAGGAATGCACTTCTGCTGCACTTGCACCAAGCATGGTGCATATGCGTCTGCAATTTTTTTTTGTCACATTGAAAATTTTATACCCTTCTCACGCCAAGTAGAGTAGTTAAGAAGGTAAGGGTGGCTGGATGTTGGGGAATGATTGAGGTTCTTCTGGGACAGAGGCCGAAATCTTCAGAACCAAGGGAACGCAGCGACAAGGCATCACAGGTCGCATGCAGCTGCATCTTTGACGCACCTCCCTTAGGTGTACAATTAATGATTGGGGTGTACGAATATCTAGTAATTTCAAATATTCGGTCAAATAGTAAAGTTTTCGATTCAATCCGAATGTTTGGTATTAGAAATGTGGAAGCATTCTTCTCGAGTGAGTAACATTTGTAATAAAGGAGTAATTGCTGATTGACTTCCACTGAAGTGCAGCCATACGGGTACAAAGGAAAGCTAAACAGCTTTCTCAGAAACTGCGTAGTTCAAGAAAAATTTGTCCGGGTCTGGGGTTCGAACCCGGGACCACAAGTAATGCGGGTGTCTGCACCCGTGTTACTTGTGCACACGCACAAAAACCAGCACGGTAGCATGCATCGGTTGGAGGATGCGTGGCTCTCTTGACTTCCGCGGGACAAGTCTGAGCTGACTGCTGCAGCCAATCTTCTCCGTGTGAAATTCGCTAAGCAAGCTTGCCGGGCTGTGCCCCAGGATCAGGGGCGAAGGAGCTCGACCAAGCGGATGCAGAATGAAGCATGCCAGAAAGTCTGTGAAATGTGTCGGGGCTGTTGTCTACCTAATTTCGCTTAAATGTGGATGAGTCTACATGGGGCAGATGGGCTGCTGTGTTAGTTACCACTCAAGAGAGCATGCACTATCGTTTAAAAATATATAAAGAGTGAACTTGCTCACTTACTGCATTGCATGCAAAGGTTGTGAGCCAGGACTTCAGCAAGATTGTAGGCAGGAGCAGGAGCACAGTATGATGTGAACTGTTGGAAGCGTACCACATCAAGAGAACCAGTGATGCCTGTGTCAGCGATATATCCGTTTCCTCATACAATCCGGAAAAGAAATTTCTTCAGCGTTTCCAGTGACATGTGCACTGGCTTGACTTGTGTCCCTCTTTCCAGGGTGTTTTTTTTTATCAGTGCCTATAAAAGGTTTTGCTTTCAAGGCAATAAAATCGGTTGCAAGTTTGCGCCATCCCAACACCCTCGTCTCCTGTGTCTGTCTTTTGTGTTAGCGCTATTTATTGTCAATTTTAAACCATGAAACAAATCACTCAGTAAAAATACTTCACAAATGAAGCACAGTGGCGCAAGCACAAAGGGGAGCTAGCACGAGACACACGGATGCCTGATGCTTGACACAGGGTGTCGCTGGGCATGCGTTGTGTATGTGTAGCAGGTGTCTGCTGAGTCGCCGCTGAACACCAACAGCTGTGCAACAGTGCAATTGCAATTAAGACTAGCGTCTGGAGGCCACACTTATAGGTCTCTCATCCGGCAGATATCGTTGGCCCCACATGTAGGTTGGCTCCCCCAATTTCCCTGATGCCCATTATTGCAGAAAGTCAACAAAACTTCAGAGTTTGAAAAAGCTTCACTGCGTTTTTTTTTTTTTTTTTTTTTTTCATTTAATGCCCTTATGCAGTGGAACCCACTTCCGATAATTGTTATAACCGGGTTGTGCCAAAAAGAAAACGTGACCGACTTTAGTGCATTTATTGACAGCAAAATACGTGTAGAGGGGCTTGGTTGTTCTAATGCCTGTAAAAGCTCGTTAATTCGAACTTCAGGGGACTGGAAAAATGTTTGAATTATGGAATGATCGTGAAAAACTAAGAACAATCTACTGCATCATGGTATTTTTGTTTGGTGAAAGAAAGCTGCTTGCTTTTGAGATGAGAACAGCGCCACAATACTTAATTTTCTATTTTCATAGTCACAATGCTTATTTTTCACATTTTCATAAATGCTTTATTGCATACATACTGTCTGGAGCCTCTACTGCTCAAAAAAAATTGGCAGTGGCTTAGCTCTGGTATGCCAGGATATACGTAGCCTGAGGTGAGGGGTAGGTGTCCACATCTGGGTGGACACCTGGACCAGAGGGAAGGCACATAACTGCCCTCTTGGTACAGTGTCCCTAAGTAGTAGTGAGAGGTGCGCTGCTTGGGTTGGCACTGACAAGGTTGTGCCTGAAATGTGGTGCTGAAGCCATAGGCCATCAGTGTTCCTTGTGCTCAGTGGGGTTGATGTTGACAATGTTTTACACTCTAAGCATTTTAAGGAAAGGAAGTGTGCATAATGGCTCCGTGGGTCAGTGGATGCCTGAATTGTGCTTTTAGGTAGGTGGGGTGATGAGAGAGAGAGATGTGGGCTGCAGGCATTGACAAGGTTGTGCCAGAAATGCGGTGCTGAAGGCACAGGCCACTGAAGCCATAGACCATCAATGTTCGTTGTGTTCATTGGCGTTGGCGTTGTCAACGTTTTACACTCCGATCATTTTAAGGAAAGGAAGGCGAGCGCGCGCGGCGAGCCATGCCAGCTGTGTGCCGTGTGACGTCACTGCTCCTCGCGCATACGCAGCACGGCTTTCCAGGAGCCACGCGAAACTGCTCAACCTCGGCCATTTTAATGGTAACGACCTCCGTCAATCTCGCGGTGCGTGCATCACGATAGCGCTGGAGCTCCACCGCTACTGCGTCACCTCCCTCTCAAGCGGCGGAGTCGGGTGTGAGGAGCACAAACGGCGAACGGCACGTTACTAGCGCGCAGTTTCGGCGCACTGGAAGACCCGAAGAACCACGCGAACGAATGGCGCGCAGCAGGGCTCGGTTAACTGGCTGGTACGGGCTTGCGCGAAGTTGGGAAAGGCGAAAACGAAACCACGCGGTCTGACCGATTTCGAGATAGGGCCATGTGTATGTCGTCACGCCTGGCGTTGTATGCGCGTCTTAGGTGCACGGATGACTTTGCAGCATAGAAGTCAGGTTTGAACAGGGCTATATGGTCGGTCGCTTGCCGCGCCATGTCATACCTGGACGCAGCCTACCTTCGGGAGCCCGTTCGAATTAACCTGTAGGAGACCCATAGTGTCCGAATCAGCGAGTGTATGACGCATTAACTTAAACATGGGCGTTGGCTAGAACTGTGCTGGCAGTTCGAATTATTCGGATTTCCGAACTAATGTAGGTCGAATTAAGGAGCTTTTACTTACTACACCACAACTTGCAACAGTTCCTGTTCGTTGTTGTCCACACCCGTGTCAGCTGCTGCCATGATAGTGAGGTTTTCATTTGTCGTGACTGCATCGTCAACGTGCAAGAATTCTTCGACTCGAAGCGCCGCAATCAAAACCTTTCACCGATGACCACAGCATGCACCGTCATCAAGCCCGCTTTCTGGAAGAAATTCTTACGGGAAATGTAGGGAGCTTGCATAACCAAGGCTGCGATGACAGACGACAAGAGTAAAACCACGCTGGCAACGAGCGTGTATCCCACTGACTGATTGAGAGTAGTACGCCTGGCACGCGTGACCAACGCAGCAGCTCGCCTGACGCGGCGACGCCTGCCCTTTGGAGACGTGAAATCCGCGAAAAGGGGGACGTGGTCACGTTGGCGAAGAACAGGGGAAGATGGGACGACACACGCGCTCTCGCTGCCAGCCGTAGCGCAGAGTGCAAAAACAAAAAAACACGCCGGCGCGTTTTTCTCTCTGCGAGCGGCGCACCCCTCAGACTTCAATAATGGACTGCTCCACCGAGGCTCTCTACTTCAGTGCCTGGGTCTTTTGCGCGGGAAAACGTGCCCTCTTCTCCTGCCGGCGTCGCCGCGACAGGCAAGCATCTTCAGTCGTCGCCGTTCCCGGTGGTCTCCGAGTGCTTGGTCGCGGGTTCGTTCGCTGCGCCGGCTCGGTCAGTCTGTTGGCTCCACACGCGCGCGCTTTTTGTGTTGTAAGCGTGGTTTTGCCGGCGTGCTTGTAGCGTTTCCGTGTTTTTCTTTCTTTTGTGGCTGACACTGAATGACAAGATTTGATTGTTATAACCGATAATGTGCAATGACAGTATTGCTATAAGCGGTTTATTTTACCGTAAAACACGCGGTAAAGCTGACGGTGCCGCGACTGACCATTGTTATCTACGTATTGTTATAACTGGTGTTGTTATAAGTGGGTTTGACTCTAAGAAAAATACGATTCTGGAAATGCATGTTGTGCCGTTAAACCTTTTCAGAGCGCAGCTCTTTGGCGCCCGTTCCTGCGTTTCGTGGCGTCATGCGCTGGTCTAGCTGCGTGCGCTTCTGGCGTCAATTTTCCCGCGCTCCTGGTGCCATTTCTCCCGCGCCCAAGCCGAAGTGCATAGCCGCCGCCGTTCGCCACTGCGTGCAACTCCCCCCCCCCCCCCCCCCCCCCCGCGCTCCTGGGGTCAATTTTCCATTTCCAATTTTCCGAAATGCATAGCCCCCACCCCAACCCCCACGGAGCGCGGGAAAATGGGGGGTGGGGTGGGGGCTATGCATTTCGGCTTGGGCGCGCGGGAGAAATGGCGCCAGGAGCGCGGGAAAATTGACCCCAGGAGCTCGCGCAGCTAGAGCAGCACGCGCTTTTAGCGCCATTTCTCCCGCCCGCCCAAGCCAAAACGCATAGCCGCTGCCGTTCGCCACTGCGTGTATCTCCGCCCTCTTCCTCCGTGGCGGCGACCGCGCGATAGCGCGCGGTGTTCTCCGGTTGCCGATACGCCGGCTCGGCATCAGCGGATCACGGTGCGTGCATCCCGAGCCGAAACGCAGAGCCACGATCATTGACTCGCTAGCAGCGTCAGCGGCATCAGTCAGTGGCTGCGATCTCTTCGCCATGCAATGTAGAACCAGGCATTGGTGCAGCAAGTGGAGCATATATCCACCTATTTCTCCGACCACAAAGCTTCCTTCATGACAATCAAGAACTGTTGGTGGAGTGTTTCTTGAAGAAGGAATATGTGTGAAAAATAACAAGTTGTCTGTGATTGTACATGCATGTCTTGCTCGAATTCTTTGCCTCAATCTATTGAAAAGCTCAAACAGCTGACGAGCTGTGCTCAAATTTCACATCAGAAAGTAATGTAATTGTCGACAATTTTATGTATGCCAGAAGTATTCGAAATATTTGAAGAAATTTGCTATTCGCTTCAACCAAAAGGCGAAAATTCTCACACCCCTATTAAATGGCGCTGATGAGGGCAGCAATGAGTAAGATATTTGAGGACTATAAATGTTTGTTTTTTTTTCATTACTGTGTTTTATTGAAAAAGAAGTGCTCTTTGTTTTAATTTGAACAGTGCTTATTTGTGATTGAACTGTATATGTGTGGTTCATTTGACAATCAACTTTCACTATTAGTTTTTGCTTCGCGACTAAATATTTGATATTCGTGCACTCCTGGTAAGGCAGGTGCTTAGAAGTGCTCAGCAGTAAAAAAAAAAAAGTTACCAACTGACCATGAAAATGAGATCCGGCTGCTTCAGTCCGCTCATCTACTTTGGCACGGTAACGAGCATCTCCTGTGTGACGGTAACGGTATGGTCATGGGCTGCCGTGACTGACAAGCCATGGCAGAGGGGGGGGGGGGGGTTAATATAGAAGAGTGCTGTAGTGGCACCAAGTCTGGGAATCGTGTGAGCTTTTGAGGGAGGGAGCCTCGGAGGTCAGTTCTGCATCTGCTCTGGACCTGTGCTCAGTGTTAGTTCACGCACATTTGCACTTGTGTGGATGCCAAACATTGTGGTCAACCTCCCTCGTGATTCATGTTTTCGCAATACAATCGAACTGCTTCAGTCTCTGTACCTGTGCAGTCGAATTGAATAGCAACCCTTCAGTCCCAGAGCTTCGTGTGTATGGTCTCTTGACCTGATAAGTGACCAACGTAAGCTTGTTTTTTAGCTTGTTTTGTTGGTTTTTTTTTATTGCCGTTTCATGTCATTACCCGCTGCTCGTGTTCTGTTTGCTCTTAGCTATTATTGCTCAATTTGTGATCTCTTTCTGAATGCACTCCTGCTTGGGCCTCAGGGCTTGCAGTATGTATAAATAAATAAATAAAGATAACAGAATGTACAGACTTTGTCAAAAGTAACCAGGCTCCATGGTTTGCCTCTCATTCGCACAACAGAGCCCTCACGGCTTCCCTAAAGATCAAAGAGTTCTTTGAAGGTGACGACAGGGGTTGTTCTCTTTACCATACAGAGATTTAGAGCTTGAGGGCAGGTATAACAGCTTTAAGGTCGCTTCGATTTGGATGCACTAGCTGCACGAGTTCAGAGAGTGCAGCATTGCCGTACACGTTTTGCCAGTCCAGCGCGTGCCCTCTGCACTTTCCTCTTCGTTTTGTACAAGTGCAGGCCTAGTTCTCGAGGAGTTCACAGCTGCGCTGCACTCACTTCGGAGCCAGTGCCAGCCAGTTCACGATGCCGGGTGGCCTGCACATTTTGTGAACTTGTCTATTCGTTTTGACAGCGACAGTGCGGCGCTAGTGTTGTGAACTGCCGGAATTGGCCTTGCGCGCTCGTTGCATGGTGGCGGAACTTTAGCAAAACTAGTGCAGCCAAATTGAAGAGACCTTTAATATACGACTGAGAAGAAAAAAACGTGCAGCCTGGTTACTTCTGACGAAGACTGTGCAAACTACACAAGATACTGAATGTGAATTGTGTCTTGAGAAGTTTTGAGCTTTTCGGGTGGAGAAGCTAGTCTGATGTGAAAAGGTTGTGTTGTTGTGCAGTACGTGGAGAAGCTGGAGAAGATAGTGCGCTTTGTGATCAAGGAGAAGGCCCTGACGCTGGCCGACCTGGACGACCTGTGGGCGGCGCAGAGCGGCAAGCACGAGGCCATCGTGCAGAACGTGCACGACCTGCTGGCCAAGCTGGCCTGGGACTTCTCCCCCGAGCAGCTGGACCACCTGTTTGGCCGCTTCCAGGCGAGCTGGGCGAGTGCGGCCAAGCGGCAGCGCGAGAAGCTGCTGGAGCTGATCCGCCGGCTGGCGGAGGACGACAAGGAGGGCCTGATGGCCCACAAGGTGCTGCAGCTCCTCTGGAACCTGGCCCACAGCCGGGAGGTGCCCACGGACACCATGGAGCTGGCCCTGAGCTTCCACGTCAAGATCCTCGACTACAGCTGCTCGCAGGACCGCGACGCCCAGAAGACCCTCTGGCTGGACCGATGTGTCCAGGTAAGGATTGCCCTCCCGGTCTTGCTTTTGCCGACCAAGTTGATGCCTTAACCCCTGGCGGATTTGGGCAAACCAGGCTCTTCATAAACAGACTGTCATTTGGGGCTCATGACGAGTCCAGCTTGTGGTGTGTTTTCTGGCCCTCTGTATCCGGTTTAAAGAGAGTAGGGCTCGTCCAAATTATTTTTATGGTTTGCCAACAGATGGCAGCACAGCATACTAAATGACCATTTTAGTACCGCTTTAGAAAGAAATGTGTCTCTTCCGGCTTTGAAATGACACCAAGGTTAAATAGAAGTCTGCCTCTTTTGATAGGGTACCATACTCTATTCATATAAATAGACCACTTTCACCAATAGCTACTGTGCACCGCCATTCAGTTCAAAGTGGTGGAAACCTGTCCTTTTCTCCAAGGCCGTCACGAGTTTGAATTGACTTGTGGTGAAATTTTTAAAACCAATTTTTTTCACCAGTAATTGCATATTCTGCTGCCAGGCAGACACTAAGACAGCCAGAAAGAGTCGTAGGGTCTGTTCTTACTGGGAACAGCGTAGTCCACCTTTTTCACGTGTGGTGCCCTCTGGGGAGTGGGCGAAAACTGGTTGAAAGCAATGCACGTGCTTTGTAGGGGGGGAGAAAGGATGGGAGGGAGGGGGGCTATAATCAGGAGCATAAAGGCTACGTAAAGCGTTGCGCAGCATCTCTAATTGGGCGAAGAAAGGCGGCGGGGGAGCGCTTGTCCCCCCCCCCCAAAAAAAAACAGTGCAAAAGTGGGTGGTTTTGCCCATCACGTGCACTGTAGGAGCGGGTAGTTTTCCACCAGCACAGCTCGAGGAGAGGTGCACCTGTGCCAGTGGCCATGTGAAAAAGGCGGATTTGTCCTTGGCTTCTTTTGAACTTTCATCTCTGCAAGGATAGTGTTCTACAACCAGAGCATATGTCACTGAGCCGTATTAATGAAAGATAGCGAAAAGGGCAAGTTGATGTTCCCTCTTGATCTCGTTGAGGGAAATTGGGTTGATGATAATTGTTGTAGGATGCTTGTCGTCTTGCAGATTCGAATTGCTCAATCACATTGCTGGAGGACACTTCTGGAGAGGTTAACTTTCTATAACAATTAAAAGCACAAAGGAAGATACAAGCAAGGAGAAAACATATATACACTTGACTGACTCGACGTGACGAAACCAGCCCTCGGTCCTGCCGAAACAGCTGGTTTTAAACTCTATGTCAATGCCTTCGGTGGGGAGAATAACCAATCAGTTAACTGCACAAACATCCATCCAATAGGTTATTGGGGAAAGGAAAACATCACCAATCAATAATTTGGAAAGGATAACACAACCAATCAATGATTGGGGAAAGAAGGTAACTCATTGCGACAAACACTGTACACATATGTACGCTTTCCACCATCACGATTTTGGAGAATTATGCTTTGCTGCTGCGAGCTTCGCGAACACTCAATCTCCCAACGTCCGGTTGACCTAAGTTCAAGGAAAGTCAATTCAACCCATCTGTTAAACATCGTCGCTCCTCGTGCCTGGAGCTAGCGTGGCAATATCCTGTTGACTGCGCTTCAAGCTGTCAACGCACGCCGCTGCAGACATTGGACAAAAGGCACGCACTGTGACGCGGGTCCGCCTCGCCGCAAGCACGTGCACACAGGATGCGACCTAATGAATCAGTCCCTGTCGGGAGTTTGACCTTTCCCGTAATCCTCCGCTATCCGGCGCCCCCCGTATCCCGCTGGGTTGAGCTCAACCCCCTCTCTGCGATTGTGCGGAGGACCCAAGAAAGAATGCAATGGGCATTCCACTAACGCGAACCGGATGCGGCAAACGATGTACAGCACCGTGAACTTCACTGGGCAGGTGAATGGACTGCAGTTGTTTGCAGTGGTTGAGGAAAGTGGGCAGAAGGTACTGTGTTTACATGATTGTAAGTGATCTATTTCTAGTGCGAAAGCTCCTCTCCTCCCATTCTTCAAGGTCATGTCAGTATGCAAAACAACGACTTCCGGAGGCATAAACCAACCAAATATTTTCATTGTGGAGTGTGTCTACAGGCATGCTCTTCTTTTTTCCTGACATGCGATATGGGGTGGTCGACTTAACATTTAAATCAACTTACAGTCTTGTAAATACGATATATCGCTCATGAATGCCTAAAGACATAAGTGCCATGAAATCTGGTAATGTATGAATTTACATGAGCACAGCGCTTTTTATTGCAAAAGCATTAGACTTCACATCATGTGATTACGCATCCCATGTCTGTTGCATAAGTGGCTGATTGGTTGGGAAAGGTCACGTGACATAACAACTTGGCCATTGTTGCATGAGATTTGAAAAACGTAAACACAAGGGGGAGCATGCCACCAGAAAACGGTGAGTGAGACAAGCAGGTTGGAACAGGTTTCCGGCAGACTCATTCAGCGCATGATTATGTGTGTGCAAGTAAAGTTGTGGAATGCCGCCCGAAACGCAGATTTCACAATGACTGTCATCTTGCTTAGCCCTGGCGTATCAGTTTTACCAGACTGCAGTCCCCCCGTGATGGCTCCAAACGCTGTCGGGAGCCGAAGGTGCACAAAATGAAACTGCACCGTTAGATGCCCCAATGCGCGAACCATGCTGCATGTGGTGCGGTTGCACTGGCTGGCTTTGAGGCTGATGTTTTTGTTGTACGTTTTTTTAGCATTCTTTTTGTCTTTTGGGGTCGAAGATACGCTGCTTCTTTGCTTTGATTGGCAAAAATTGAGAACGATAAAAGGGATTGCCACAAAACAACCACAGGGGGCTCGCAGGCCACACCTTTGCCACTTCCTCTGACCTCCACAAACTTCGCCGCTTCTGTGGCCGCTGTGTCTCTTATCATACAGTGATCTATAATGAGAGGACCGCTGCCAGTTATATTCGCAGACAGCTGTCAACTGCATCATGGCTAAATGCAATGACATTCCACGTAGCACTGCACTTTGTTTTACGAGCCATGAGCATGCAGCAGCTGCGCCGTGGCATCTCTTGACGGTCATTGGTGCATTGATTTTATTCAAAGCCTGGCATTATTGCGCGCGAGCGCGAGCTTTTGCTATGTGCTGGCAGTCGATTCTGGGAGGAAAAAGCAAGTTCATTCATGTGACAATAGTAAGATGCTGCCATTTGGAAATGCTGCGATGTTTTCTGCATGTTGAGATGAACAAGATATTTGAAATCTCTGAACATTTAAGAGTTTCAAATAATGAGAGTGCGGTGGGAATTGAATCAAGTAGCAAATGCTATTAGAAAACTATTAGAAGATTTGAGTGTTTGCTCACTCCTGTAGTGGGGTCTGAAAGATATAGCAAAGATTAGATTTTCTTTCCTGCGTTTGGTGTGTGCATTTCTTTAAAAAATGCAGGGCTCACTTTGACGACCTAAAGTGCGGGAGGCGAAAGCCTTGCCACCGAGATGACAGCCGGAGGCATGCATGAGGCGGCTGTGTGGCGACTTTGATTGGCTATTCATGACCCATGACTAACTAGTCATGATTGGTTAGATTGGCTAGTCATGATTGGTTAATTACTGGCTAGTCATGACTGGTAAATGACTAGTTAGTCATCACTAATTAGTTGATGACTAACTAGTCATGATTACTTAATGACAAGCTAGTCATGATTGGTTAATGACCAACTAGTCATTTGTTAATGACTAACCAGTAATGGCTGGTTAATGAATAATTAGTCATGACTAATGAGTGTTGACTAACTAGCCATGACTGGCTAATGACTAGTTGATGACTAACCAGTCATGATTGGTTAGTGACTGACTACTCATGACTGGTTTATGACTAGTCATGACTAACCAGTCGGTACTAGTTTGTCATGCCTGACTGGCTAATGACTAGTTTGTCATGACTTGTGACTAGTAGTGACTAGTTACGACTTTCACTTCAGATGTAATGGACGCATGGATGGAGTCATGGCCACGAGTATGAGCGCTTGAAGGCTTTCAGCTTAATAGCTCCAGTCAGCCTTTTGCAGAGTGGCCACCACCACCACCGCCTGATGTGCATATTCCTCCTCCACCTGCAGGAGCTGCGTCAGGACCCGCAGTGGGCGCTGCCGGCCCTGCGGCACATGCAGGAGGTGGCCGGCCTCTACTCAGAGGCACCCCTGGGGCCGGCGGCTGGCGGGGGCCGGGCGGGCGGGGGCGCCTCTTCGGCTCCCGGGGCCCAGGCCCTGTACCGGCACGAGGTCATCAACCGGCTCCAGCAGCAGCACTCGCTGGTGGTGCTGGTGGCCGACGGGCTGTCGGCCTACATGGCGCAGGCCCAGCGGCTGGTCCACGAGCGGCCCGACCCGACGCAGGTGTACGGCGACAGCCGCTACAGCCACGTGCAGCAGGTGCAGGAGCGGCTCAAGTTCCTGCGCTTCCTGCTCAAGGACGGACAGCTGTGGCTGTGCGCCGCACAGGCCAAGCAGATCTGGCACTGCCTGGCCGAAAACGCCGTCTACCCGACGGACCGCGAGGCCTGCTTCAAGTGGTTCTCCAAGCTGATGGGCGAGGAGCCCGACCTGGACCCCGAGATCAACCAGGACTTCTTCGAGCAGAATGTGCTCCAACTGGACCCCGCGCTGCTCACCGAGAGTGGTCTGCGCTGCTTCGAGCGCTTCTTTCGGGCCGTCAACTGCCGCCAGGGGCGGCTGCTGCTCCGGCGGCGGACTCACCTCCTCGAGGACCCCGAGCTGCTGGGTGCGGACTACCTGTGGCGCGTGGTGCTGCACGCGCAGGATGGCGTGGCGGACCGGGCCATTGACCTGCTGCGGGAAACGTACACGCACCTGGGGCCCCGACTGCAGGGCTCGCGCACCGACATCCACGAGGACCTGGTGCAGTCCTGCATGGACCGGCTCAAGGCAGCCTACGACACTGTGTGTGCCCTCCAGGGGGGTGACGAGGTGGCTCGCCGGGAGAGTGCCACCCGCATGGTGCGTGTGTTGCGGGTGCTCTCGGAGTATGTGGCCCAGTGCGATGGCGATTTCCCCCACGACAGAGCCATCTTGCCCATGGCCAGGTGAGTTGCACCTCTTCCTTGGAATGGCTGGAACTGTTTGCTGCAAGTACCTTACTCTGATGACCAGAATACAGTGAACTCTCACTTGAGTGAACTTCAAGGGACCGAAGGAAATAGTTCACTTAACTGAAAGTTCACTAAACTGAATATTCACTAGACTAACATAAGACATGGCATTCATAGTGTCAAAAGTGTGAAATGGAATTTATACGTAACTTATACATGGTGCATAGCAGTTAAAACGCTGCCTTTCTCACTTTGAAAAAAAATCAGTAATCTTCTTCTGCACTTGTGCATTTAAAGCACAAGAAGTTACAAAACTATCGAAAGAGTCAATGTTTTTGTAAACTACTTCTGGCACAGCTTGCTGTTGAGACACAAAGTCTCTGAACTTTCCGATGCACCCTACAACCTCAGCTAGAGTTATATAAGGCTTGAAACTGGCTCTGCAGCTGCCTCCTCTTCATGGCATTCGTCTTCCTCTGGACAAACACTGGAAACAATCTCCAGTTCAGTCTATCCAGCACAGGTAATCAGTGCACTGTCACACAGTGCATAGTCTTCAAACGAAGTACTATTGCTATCGACCTCCAGCTGATGTCAGATCTCTGTCATGAGGGCGGGCATCGGTTGCGCCTGCAGTGGAGGGCTCAAAACTTCGTTGAACTGATCGGAAAAATAAGCCTGGGTCCTCTGAGCGAGTTCGTTAAACTGAAATATTCACTATTCCGAAATTCGTTTAAGTGAAACATATGCGCATAGAATCTATAAGAAAACTGCCGGGGCTTTTTAAAAAGTTCGTTATTCTGAAATATTCGATAAACCGGAGTTCGTACAACTGAGAGTTTACTGTATGCATATAAACGCCATGTAAGGGCCGCAGCTGTGAACGGGCCGCACTTGCTGAAGGAAATAATTAAAAAAAAAGATCCTGTAAGGGCTGCACCCAAACTTTCATAGAACCAATTGGGAATAACCATCAAAATGCATGTGCCGTGACCTCCGCGATCAGCTCCAGCTGTGAGCAATGATGCGCTTGATCGTGGAGGCCATGTACGCACACAGGAGCTTCCAGGTGTCTCCCATGGATGGCGCCTGAGGCCATGGGTCATCATCATCATCAACTTTTTCCTCCACTGCAAGGTCCTGCTATCCATATCGGCATCAGTATCACCAGCTGGAAAGAGGTTTTCCTTCCTCCATGTTGTGGCTGTTAGTCACGAGAGTTGTGGTAGCATGTTAGTTCACCGTAGTTGTGGCTTCCGTGTGCTGCCGTCAAGCACTGCAATTTTAGCACTGTGGGCATACACCTTAATAGCTACAGTATAATCTCGTTACTACGAACCTCACAGTAATGAATTTTTCATATTTACGAACTTTTTCAAAATCCCCGCCAAAATATCTATATTTTCAATGTAAAAATATTTCACTACTACGAATTTCAAAATACCGAACATCTCAGAATAACGAGCATAATTTATTTGCCCACCTATTATAAATGCACCTCATTATTACGAACTTACCCCGGAGAAGTGAGCCAACTCCCCCGAGAGGCACACGTTCTCTGCTAATTGCCAAGGGCAGGCATCCGATACAATCCAGTCCAATCCCAAGCCGCCTCGCAACCGGAAGTTGGCTCGTCTCTCCTCCTCTGTTTTTTTTTTCTCCCACGGTGTGCATGCGGCTACCTCCGCGCTTTTCTTTTTTTGTGTGCGGCCGCCGTGAACGCGAGGCCTAGTCGTTTCTCGCCGCTGCGTGTTGACTGTGCTGACGATGAATTCTGCGGGCGCCAGCGTCAAGATGAAGCGACGGCAGTTCACGCTTAAGGAAGCACATCGTTGCTCCAACCCTTGGATCAGGGGATTATAAGGTGCGTAAAAACAGAGTTCCGGAAGCGTCTAGTGCAGCGCTGTTAAACTTTCGGCTCGGACTCCCGACAGCCATAAATGTCCGCCAGGCTGCCGAAATGGTAACTGGGGTGTGGTGGAATGTAAACGCCTCGACCATCAACAACTGCTGGAGGAAAGCTGGCCTTGTGAAATCACCACTTCACACAGAAGACTACGATGACGCTGATAGCACGGATGACAACAGTGCAAAAGAGATGCGGACTGAAGTCACTGAGAAACTCTCTCTAGACTCTTCTGTAATTTTTGCCGACTGCGCCGAGTCGGACAATGC
Organism: Amblyomma mixtum; assembly: GCF_055824585.1. Taxonomy (NCBI): domain Eukaryota; kingdom Metazoa; phylum Arthropoda; class Arachnida; order Ixodida; family Ixodidae; genus Amblyomma; species Amblyomma mixtum. The sequence goes on along the minus strand of NC_143016.1, from coordinate 168,897,751 downwards.
TGCCCTGTGTCAGCAGAGCTGACTGTAGAAGACATCGTGAGCAGCGTTCGCGAGAATGAAGAGCGCGGCGAAGAAAATGAACTGGACGACGATGCCGACTCGCCGCCTGCAGACCAAGCGGACGAACCTTTGTCTTGTGCGGAGGTTCTTGCATCCATAGGCAAACTTCGCACATTCATCGGACGTTGTAGCGATGTGCCTGATTCTGTGCACCAAAAAGTTGAAGATGTTGAAGACGTCCTGGGGCGCCTGTGTCGCACCCGCCAGAATCACGGATTTCTTCAAATAAACGAGCGCTGAACCTCTCGTTTGCGTTCCTGTTAGAATATTACATAGCTTGTCGTGTGCCCTTCCTGAAGGTACAGTATTTTCATTGTCCAGTAATACTACTACCTTTTTTCGCGAGTCTTTCGTTATTATGATATTTCAAAATAACGAACGATTATTCGCGACCCCGCGAATCGTTGTATTGAGATTTCACTGTACACGGCAAGCAGGCGGCGGGCAGGAAATTTGATGTGGCCGAGAAGTGCGTCTGGCGATGGCACAACCAAAAGGATGCGTTGAGGAACACAAGCTGCAAAAAGCGTGCTTTCCAAGCAAAGCGGTCCAAGTGTCCCGAGCTGGAAGAAGAGCTGCTCTGCTAAGTGATGGACGTGCAGAACAACGGCTGCACGTTGACAACGGACATGCTGTGCGACTTCTCATAGGATGAACATGCACCAGAGCACAGCATCAGCTCGGAGTCTGAAGATTCTGTGAGTGACGACTAAATGCCGAATAAGCGCTGTTCATTCGCCGAGTCAGACCAATCACCATCACTGGCAGAAACCTTTCACGCTCTTGATGTCCTATGCTACACCGTGAGTGCCAGGCAGTGAGCGACGAAACCACTGCATGGTTTTGCGCATTTCAGACGGGGCTGGTCAGCGACATCAAGGGCAGGAAAGTGCATTACAGACTTTTCTGGCTAGAAGTTGTTAAGCATAATAAAGTTTTGTTCATTTCGTGTTGAAGTTGGCTTGTTTTGGATCATACGAATTTGGGATGATGCGAATATTTTGCGTGCTCCCGAGGAATTCGTATCATAAAGATTCTACTGTATTACTGGTTAACATTTGGTAATGTCAGTGCACATTAAAGAATGCAGGCGGTTGAAATTGTCCGGAGCCCTCCACTATGGCATCCCTCATAGCCTGAGTCGTTTTGCGACGTTAAACCCCATAAAACCAAAACCAGTGGCCTGAGTCGTTTTGCGACGTTAAACCCCATAAAACCAAAACCAGTGCAAGTGAAGTGCGGCTCATCATCACCATCATCATCATCAGCCTGACTACGTCCACTGAAGGGCAAAGGCCTCTCCCATGTCTCTGCAACTAACCCTGTCCTTTGCCAGTTGCGGCCACCGTATTCCCGTGAAGGCAAGATAACCGCTGGTTCTTAAGGGTAACGGAGTGTATACCAAGAGAAGTGTGGCTGCACCTGAACAACTTTCACAACATGCCAAAGACGTGAATTCTGGTTCCTTGAGTTCCCTGTTTAGCTACTAGTATTATGCCTGATTCTATCAGTAAAAAGCAAGGCCCTTTGATTTTAGCCATACTCTCCTGGCATGCCTTGGTCGCTTTGGGTGCTTTGGTCAGTCCCTTAAGGCTCAATCAAGCAAGGGGCTGTTGCCTTGCCTCACACCCAGCTGGCTTTGTTGTCTGAAAGCCATGATCGGCACCCCCAATGCACCACTGCATCCCTTGCTGTTCTGCCTTATGGCTCAGAAGTCACGAACAGTGTATTTGGCAAGCCTTTCCATCTTGGGGTCATCACTGCTGTGCGAGTTGTGAGCAGCACCTAGAGCTTAGCTTTTTGCACACTGTGGTAGCTGTCGGGTGAGGGCCACAAGTGGCGCCTGGTGCGAGGTGTGACTTGTGTTCACTTCAGCCTGCAGGTCATGCAACACTCCTTTCGCTCTGCACTGCATGTCTAGCACTTATGTCTAAGGGCCTCCATAACGTGCGCTCCGTCTCACAAGTCATTTGCAGTGGTCTGAAGGCTGCGGTGATCGGAGCCAGTCAGAATGGCATGCGCTGCAAAACGTGTTCCTCTGTGCTCCTCAGCTTGCCACTGGTGACTTCGTCACTGGGAAGGAAAGAGCGCCAGTGTCCAGCTGCTGCGTGCAGAAGACTCTTGTGCTATGAGAGACGGCATGGTGGAGTGCTCCAGATTAATTTCAACCCGACCTAGGGTACTTTAATGTGCACCTACTTTGCACAGCACACTGGTGTCTGCATTTTGCCTCCTTCAAAACGTGGCCATATGGCCCAATTCAGTCGTGGAAACTTGGACTGAGCTGCCGAATGCCAGAGCCACTGAGCCATCATGGCTTGGTGAAAAGCTGTGAGTTATCATAAGCAGTGTGAGGTGCTGTATGTGTCATGTGAGAGACTCTCTGGGCTAGTCCTGTGCAAATGCTATGCTGTGGCCTTCTAGAGGAGCTCACTTCGGTTTAAGGACCCTCCCTTCTTTATTGAAGCACTGAGCATCGCCGTCTTGTGACTCTGCATAGAATAATGCTGAACTTCCTATCTGTGCTTACATGTGGATGATTTTCATTGCCCCGGAGTCGGTGGTTGTCGAACCCAGTAGGGATCAGTTCTTGCATTTTTCAGTGAACTGTAGTGAAGAAGTTGGGCCGAACGGCTAGAGGCAGATGAAGACAAGAAGTGTGGCTGCTCGGCAGCCATCCGCTCCCCCTTTCCGCACTCATCTTGTGTCCCGCTGCAGCAGCGCATCCTCTCTTGTCACGCTGTGGCTTTCTATCCTCCTCACCCTCGCTACATGGCACCACACCTGGCAATACCTCTTGCTGCACTACACCACAGCTGCCAGATCCCTTGCCCTCTGCACTGCACCTCCACAGTGCAGTGCTTCTCTCGCTCTTGTAGCCGCATGCTGCAGTGCTCTGCCCACCACTGTGTTGCACCTGCTATTCCCCACCCCCAACCTCCCCATCCTCCTTCTTTGTGCAGACGTCTACAAAAGTGTTGTGGATCTGGCAGTTCCAGAAATTAGCGGCTGTCACTGTGAAACCTTATTCTCACTAGCTCTGTCAACATTCAGACCTATGCTCCAGTGTAACTGTCTTTTTAAATTATGCAGAAGCTCATTTCGAGCAGCACCGCAGTGGGGGATAGTTGATCAAAATTTTATGATGCTGGCCCCTTTTAGCACTAATAGTGAAGATGTCTCTGTACTTTTCACTTGCCTGCACATTGCAGTCTGAATGTGCGTGCTGCCTGGCTTGTTCGCTGTAAATGTGTGCTGAAAACCTGTGGTGGTGTTGTTTCCAGAATGCAGAATTGACAGGGAATAAAGTTGTAAAAATAATATTATTTGCCATTTTAAAGTGGCTGCAGGGAGATAAAGAGAAAAGAGCGTGGGTTTTGTTGTTGACCAGCATCGCTGTGGCTACCTTCACTGCCACGGGGACATAGGAGATGGGAGGAACAGTTCCCTTAAGGAGACGGAGAAGAGCTGACATGCTCTGTTGCCACTGAGTGTGCCAAAGCATGGCTGCCATTCTCAAGGTCCCTTTGCACTTAATAAGGGTGCCAAGTCCAGCTTCTGTTGGGTGGCTTAAAAGTGGCCCTTCCTGTACTGACTGTGTTCATTGCACAATAGTTAACGTGTCTTGAAAACAAGCAATTAAAAGCAGGAGGCCAGAAGTTGTCCCCTTTGCAGGCGTCTGGTGTCTGTCCTTTTATTTTCTTCCCTAGTGTAAATGATGGCTCATCATGCATTCACCATTGAGACTAATTGGCTAAGGATTGTAGTGTGAACACGTCTTGGTAACCATCAGGGTGCCCTTTGACATGCTATTTACACAGTTGTGTACAAAGGGAACTTTCAGCTTTTTCTGAGAGTGTGCTTCACCTAGCAGTGAATTCTTTTTATCAGGTGAATTTTGCATTCATGTTGCTAATAAGGTGGTCTTTTAAACCTTATAGTGAATGCGGTAAATAATACTTCATGAAACAGCGAGTATAATAGCGCGTTGCCTGCCGTTTTTGTGCAGACATATTTTGCCACAAGTGGTGACATCAATTTCTTTACTCGTAATTTGAAGCGTATTGTTCACCTTTAAAATAGAAATTATTTCCAGGATCTTTCGGGTGTTTACTTGATGAGTTGCGGCACTTCGATCTTATTTCCACAAATGATAACACTTCGTATGACATTTTGCACACTCTGCAAAAAATTAACCGCTAGCATTTTGTGCTGTAAAACTAACAAATTGTGTTTCTTAAGGGGGGACACTGGTCTTTGAGACCAAAAAATGGCCAAAAAATCGGTTTTCAAAAAGTGACATTTGTGGTATCTCGAGCTATTATTTTCCAACTGTGCCAATTTTTTCCTTTATGAAATCAGCGTTTTGACCATAATATCCAATTCAGATCATCATGTGAGCTGAATTTGTGCAGGAGCAGACAATTTAACTCTTTCGCTACCGCAGAAAAATGGACGGTTTGGAGTGTACGGAAAGAAAAATTTTTTCACAAGAACTAATACACCCAGCACATATTGCAATGCATGAAATTGTAGCGTATTAGTTACACTTCAGAATGAAACAAACAGAAGAGTTGTGTGTGCGAAAGTAAATGAGCATTTATTTGTGAAATATGCTTAAAACACAAAAAAAGTATATAGCAAAAACAAAAATTACCGGCTGCACTAAGCCAGAACTTGATTAGAGGAAAACTGGAATATACAAACTGTTGCACATGTTTATAGCTGTCATTATTCACAGTTTCAGCTATGAGAAAAATTTACTGCACTTTCCATGGCCTGTCAAGTCAGGGGTCATGACTGTGGTGCCACTGTGAAGAGCAAACAGGGGTGAAGATGTGAAGCAGAGGTAGACTGACAGGTGCTTCATATAAGGTTTTATCTTTGTTCCTCCCTTGTTCTCTGATAGCCGAGCTTGCAGTTTCTTCTTTTTTTAATTTTTTTCGGTTGGTGTTGAATGGATTCTATGGGAGGATTGGGGGCGTGGACTTCATTTCCCTCATCATACCCGAAGATTTCTTGAATGAGCTGCTCCCTGAAAGCCAGCTGATAAAATTTGGCATTTTAGGCAAGCTCTAAAACATCAGAATCAATGAAATAAGTTTTAGCGATGTGGTTCGAAAGCCAGGACACTTTCAGAGTCTTGCCAATAGATGCTGCCGCCACTGAATCATCCGGGTCCGTTACGTGCAAAAAAACAAACAAAAAAAGCGAAAAACCAATTTTGAGAAATGATTTTTGATGACAGAGGGCCAGAATAGATTATTCTGGTATTTCAGTAGAAATAAAGTCGCGGCAGGTCAACAATTCCAATGTATATGATGATTCCAATAAACATCAGCATCTCCAACAGATTCACGTCTTCCCATGAGCCGTCATGCCGAACTTGCTGAAAATCTTCATCCATGCATATTTATTAGTGTTTCCGCACACGGCCTTCATCATTTCTGCCGTGAAGAGCATCAAACAAAAGTCGAGAAGTCGAGCTAATCTTCGAGCGCCGCTCCGCAGCGATGTGCCGATATGGACACCTAGCTGTCGTCTTGGTTGAAAAACGCGACGCGACCTTGAGCATTTGGCAAACTGCCTTCGCCATACGTTGTCAAGACCCTGAAGCACAAAAATAAACCACTCTCATCAATTACAAGCCGTATGAACCGCAGAAAACCCACAGCGAACGAAAACAGAACTTACATGCAAGTACGCGCTGACGTTCCAGGCTCCCGAGACGAAGTCTCGCTGTCGAAACCGAAATCCAACGTTTGTACATTGTTGCCCGACTAATAACCACTGCTTTCGTCGCAAAAAACGAAACCGAAACCGGCCGACGTACTCGGTGTCAGCTTTCGTTTACGAGGAGCGCGCGGCGACGCGGACGCCATTTTCTCCAGCTGACGCCGCTGCGGCCGTTCAAAGTTTTATTTTTCACGGCGCCTCCTCATGTCAAAACACTGAAACCAAGGCTGCAATCGAAAGAGCAGTTGTTGAGCTCGCTAGCTAGATGGCGGATCACGTACACGGCTCTCCAAAATGAGCTTTTTTGCTCGGGCGATTTGAATCGATCATATGCGATCGATTGCCTATGGCGCGGTAGCGAAAGAGTTAATGGCATGAAAATTTTGGACATCTGGCTGTCTTAGTATGTCGATATCTCAAGATCTAGGACAGACAGAGCCGTCACATTGTTTGATAAGGTAAGCTGAAGGCACAGTGTGTGCAATAATCGAAGCAGATTTGTTCAATCGCACTTCAAAATTTTATAACTTTGCAAAGTTTATCGATGCATTACATTCACACCTTGGACATTGATATTCCGAGTGCTGTAAAATTACTAATGAGGGTAAATTGGAAAAATGGTTTTGATTATTGCACTCTTTAGTCACCATACTATGTAGCCATGGATTAAAAATTATTCTTTATTGAGCAGTTTTTTTGCACCGAGGTACTAATGAATGACTAATTAAAATTAATTATCTAGGGAACTGACTAATTTATGAGAAAGGTAATTTCATTGTTGAAAGCAGCATAAAAAAACTGAGCAAGGTGGTACAGTTTCATTAGGATTGGACTAAAAATAAGGAAAATAGGTCTAAGACCAGTGTCCCTCTTAAGGCTTGGTTATACTATTTAGGAGGCAAGATGGGAAAAAAATGACGTCTGAAATTGATAAACAGCTTCTCTCAGCCTGCTCATCAGAAGCTTCAAGTGGAGGTAGCGTCAATGGCCAGTGTACAGCCAGGGCAACCAAAATTGTTCTGTTTGCTCTCTAACAGGGCCTTTAGTTTTATTGCGTAAGCTATACTGCGCCAGGTTTCGAGCCGTCGCGCAGCTCCCGGCGGTGGCCGAGGTCAAACAGATGGAGCACCGTTGCCATAGCAACCGTTTCAGCCCCGCTCCACCAGGGAGCAGGACCGACGCTGTGTCGGAATGTGGAGAGAGGAAGCGGGAGGGAAATGGGGAATAAATAAGCACGTTCCCTTCGGGCAAAACAGTTGCTGCTTGCTTACGCAACTTGTCCAGTTTAACCAGAGCTAAACCTCTGCTAATTTTTCTAGTAATGTGTGTAATCAAGCTTCTGATGCGAAGAACAAAAATGAAGCTTTCTGGAAGGGGAATAGCCTTGTTTGTGACATTAGACACTTTTAGTTGGCCGTACGGAACGGCGTTACGTACGCAGGAACGTTGCGGGTCGCGAGTGCGCATGCGCAGAACGTTCCGTACCGCTGGGCCGCTTGCGTACGTACGCACGCATCGTGTCGTTGTGTGCGTGCGCTACGGCACGTTACGGGTTGCGTTGACAAGATGGCGGCGCCCAGCTCGCCCGCTTCGAAATAAATACATGTCGCCGCTGCATTCTCCGACGGGATAGCTCACTCAAATGGTAGCGGTTCCCTTTTATTTTGCACACTCTCACCCACACGCAGAAGTATAAGCGATAACTAGCCCCTGTTTTTCAAATAATTTGGCGATTTTCAAGCTGTAGGCCTAACCGTGTTTACCTCGTAGCAACGACACCTGGTGGAGCACTTCTCTGGCTTTTAGTCAATTATTTCATTTTCTTCTGCTTGCATAGTTTTTCTTGGAACAAAAAAAAATAGACTCGCGATGCAGCCAGCTTCGTTACCAGTAATTAAATGCTTCTCGGCATTTCGAGCTAGTCGCGGAGCACAGGTACAGGAGAATCACAACCTGAATCAAACAAAACAGCGAGAACGGCTGGAGGAGGATTGGCGAGAGGCTTGGCTTGGCTGATGTCAAGAACTTTTCAATCATCAGTCCTTATTTCTTGCGCCAGATGGCGCAGAGAAGCACAGCGGAGAATTTTAGGATGCGCTTGGTATGTCCACTCGGAAGGACGCTAACGTATGGCTAACTAAAAGTGTGATGGACGCGCCATTCGTACCGTGCTCAACGTAGTGAGCGTTGCGTACGTAAGCCCATTACGTACGGCCAACTAAAAGTGTCTATTGCTGTGCACCTTTTCAAAACACATGTGCATCAGTTTTCTGAATTCTACCTGCAAAATGATAGCAAAAGTTTGGTTTTTACATGAAAAGTCATTCTGGTTGATTTCAGGCTTTTTTTCTTTTTTTTTTATCATTGAATAAATGGTCTGCGGGTGACTGTGTGGTCATGAGCGGTGCGCTGATTGGCACTGTTGCCGTCTTCTGTGCTCGCAGGGCACACCGTGGCCGTCAGGTGGTGCTGACGGTGCGCTTTCCCAGCCAGGGCCGACAAGTGGAAGACGTCGAGCTGGTTGCTCACACCAACGACACATTGGGCGCCATCCGGCGGCAGATCTACTCGAGGTCAGTCAGTCCCCGTCCAGTCCAGTCCAGTGGGAAGTGACTTGTCCTGACTGCGTTCAGGACTGGCATGCTGTCACACCCCGTTAGTCCTGCACTGTTTCCGAAATCTTGTTGCAGTAACGTTCAGCTTTAAAGTGACTGGAATGGAAAGGTTCACTCTAAACTAAAAATTCGTCTTCTCTCCTTTTGTTTTCTAGCCCTGAGGTTGGTGAGATGTGCACGTAAGTACGAGAAAAAAAGCGTAATTGCATTTAGTGGGCAAATAGGCAACGGGTAATTTTTTGAACAAATAAATGGCAGCGCAAGAAGACGAGGACTAGACGAGGCAACAAGGACGGCGCTGATCCTTTGTCCGCTGATCCGCAAGGTCCGCTGATTGCATTGTCTCATCTAGTCCTCGTCTTCTTGCGCTGCCATTTATTTGTTCAAGACATGTACCAACACGCCCAATTTTCCACGTTAGTTTGATTGGATGTGCTGCAAACATGCTGTGAGACTATTTGGTCTTTGCTCTTTCTCAACAATGGCAGCTCATATGGAATGCACTTAGTTGTTATGGTTGTGGGAGCTCTCGATAGGAGGACATAGTTGTGGGTTCAGTAGCTGTGGCCTTACTGCCCCTGTGACATGGCTTCAATGGTAATGTCATGCCACTCACATGAGGCACAGATTGTTGTGCCTGCTCAGATGGGGTCACTTTTGCTAGGCATCGCTAAAGTTTATAAAAAAGTGCAATGTTTCATCAAGAGCATGTGAGCTCTGTGAAACTTTCCAGTTGTGATTGGAATGGTTCGTCCGGCCATACACCAGCTGCACACCAAACCAGATTTGCTGCGCAGTTGTAAGGAAATTTGGGAATAATGCTACAGACTAGTTGGTTTGAATTGACTGCTTTAGTATTACACGGTTCCTGCCAGTTACTGCAGTTAGGCTTAACGTAAGTTGCTACTGACATTGCAAAATGGAAAAGTCCGTGCAAAATCTCACTCATAACAAGTATGACCTTCATGTCTTCATGTGCAGTTCGCCACAAGCATCATGTTATAAGCTCAAGCTTGCAGTTATTGCTCTAGTTAGAAAAAAACAAAAACAGTAGAGCCTCATTGTTACGTTTTAACGGGGCCGCGGGAAAAAGCGTGCTAGCCAGAAAATGTAATAGTCGGAAAGCGCGCATACAAAAAAAATGTGTATTTACCTGCTGTTTTTTTTAGTTTTGTTTTTCTTCAAGTAAGGGGAATGCTGCTTCTCTGGAATTTGCAAGGCTTTGTGGCTGTCATGATCGTAGATGTGCGCAGGAAGTCCTAAGTGCCCTGTGATGGCTCCCTGTCTGCCTGAGCAGTTGTTGGTGGGAGACACAGTCCTCCTCTATTAGAAACTAGAAATTGCATTTTTAAGCAGCAGGGTACAGGGAAAGCGCAGATAACAGAAGCACGTCTCGTAGCCATCCCGCACAGCTTCATCCAGTACAGTGCTGCGTGCGTGACACTTTTTGTGACATAGTTTCGTTTTCGCGCCTTCAGTTGTTCGCGCTTGCGTCACAGCTGTGATGAAACTGCACTAAATACCACAACAAATTCATGCCGCCTGTGCACCACCAAAAGGCACTGAACAAAAGTGGCTCCCAAGCGCCTATGGAGGCTAGAGTTCCGCTCTGGCTGCGTCATCATTCTGTGCATGCTAAACGTAGGCTGTCAAAATGCTGGCACGGGGTGAACCACTTCCACAAGGTGACATTCGCAACTTAGCCTGCGGGAAAGCTGCCACAGTCGTGACATGACAGCAGAGTTTGTATTGCATGGTTTTCTATGGGAGCTTGGACGGGACAGGATCACAAAATCATAGAAGCCGGGAAAACGCAGCACCCGGGAATGTAACAGGGGGGTTCTACCGTTCCATAACGCAGATTTTCATAGCTTGCTGTTTACAGCATATACTTGTGTAACTGTAAGCCCAGGAAAGTTTTGACGCTAGATGGCATGTTTTGACATCGCTGATAGTTTCTCTCTTGGCATGAAAACAGCGCAAACTGCACATGCATTGATGTAGCCAGGCTGATCAGCATCTTAAGCCTTGTGTGTAGTGAATGTGTCCTTCAGAGGCCCTTTGCTGACATACCTATCAGGTAGTAAAATTTTTGGTCAGCTGAATGCCTTCATGCATTGCTGCTCATAAAATCGAGGGCTTCACACATTCACTTCCAGCCACAATTGGATTAGGAACATTTAAGTCAGTTGAAAGCGAATAAAATTGCCTCATCACGGACTGAAAGAAGCACCTGGCACTGTTTGGAGTTGTGGCCACTACTGCTCACCTCCCCTCTGCGCTGTCACTGGTCGCGTGTGAGCACGCTCGACCGGAAGAACTGCAAACAGCACATGACACGGCGCAGTTTCAGCATGCAGGAAGCACCACACAGATGGAAGCAAGGGAAATTAACAGTCTTATTGCAGAGGCAACAGCACACAGACAAAAATCAACAGACACAGACAACAGCACATAGACATAATCAACCATAAAGATTGATTGAAGACTGCATAATACAGTGCTTTTGTATGCCCTCTTCATTGTCGCTCGGCTGCTGACCCGGCTGCGGCGGTCGAATTTCGATGGAGGTGAAATTCTAGAGGCCTGTGTTCTGTGTGATGTCAGGGCACGTTAAAAGAACCCCCGGTGGTCGGAATTTCCGGAGCCCTCCACTGTGGCGTCCCTCATGGCCTGAGTTGCTTTGGGAGGTTAAGCCCCATAAAACCAATCATTGTGCTTTATAGTGTGTGTTCTTACTTCTGCAGTCATGTAGTTGTGCAGATTTAGCGTAGTGAATGCATTAGGATTTTCAGATCTGTTATCTGGTTTTGAAGGTATTAGATAATAAATTCTTGTAGCTCAGGTAATATAACTGATATAACTTCTACCCTGCTAAATTTTTGGCCACAATATACACAGGGCTTTAGGAAGCCGGTTTAGCCATCTTTTTGCCGCCATATTTCCAGTTCTGTACCTAACTTAGGTTACATGTGGCCGTGTTGGGGAAAAAAAACAAATGTCTCCATACTTCAAGCATGCCCAGCATCATTCCTCGACCTGTTGTGCAGCCATGTTGAGGCAGTTGCCGTTCACTGTCTCCTCCTCCCAGGGTAAAGGTGAACAACGCCAGCATGAAGGTGGACCTGTTCCTCAACACGGAACTCCTGGATCCTGCAGAAGACAAGAAGCTGATCGGACAGCTGCCCATCAAGGACAAAGCGGTGGGTACTAACCCCCTGCCCGAGACTCCTCCAACATAACTAACTAGTTTGGCATACAGTGGCACGAAGATGATGTTCATGCAAGAAGCAGAACCTTTATGCATGTGTACACACAAAATGACTTGGCTTTATGCCATGTCATATCAAGCAGTCTGATAGCAGGATACCAAGATGCACGTGGTGAAAAAGTGGATGACTTGTGCGTGCCTCAGGGTAACCCTTTTTTACCAAAACACTTTTTTTTTTCGCCTTGTTTGGCAGATGCCTTTCAGTTGTTGCATAAACTGTGCTAGATATCTAGTGTTCGTTGTGTAAACTGCACTAAAAAGAAGGAAAGGAAATTACTGTAATCAGCTGAATGAACACTGCAGATAAAGTACCATAAAAACCCGCGTATAATACGAACCTGAATATAATACGAGGCTAAGGTTTAGAGACGCGAAATGGGAAAAAAAGTTTCACCCGCGTATAATACGAGTAACACAAGCTCATAGAAGACATTTATTCAAATCGCATCCCGCACTTCACTTCAATTACTTTCTTCTTCAGTAGCGCTTTCTTCGGACATTTCTTTGTCCGACAAATCATCCCAAATGTACTCATCTTCCGTGCCATCGAGGGCGTTCGAGATGCCGCACTTCTTAAGCCCGCTTCAGCCGCCCGGTTGGCGTCGCTGCAGGCTCACCTGAGCGCATCCACTCTGCTTAGCACCGCTTGACTGCGTCCTTGAACGGTTTGTTTACACAACCATCAAGCGGCCGCGAAAGCTTCGTCGCGTTCCGCTGCACGCGAAAAGGACTTCTTTCTATTGTGGCCATCCACGAATGCTTCCTTCGACGACACCAAACTGCCTCCCGGCCGCACCGTTGCCGATGTTCTCCGCAGCTAAAATCGCTTGAAAGTAGCCAAGTACTGTTTTCGTAATACAACATTTTGGGCGAGTTGGTTACCTACATTCATTATTACAGCGCAAAGACGGTTGTGTCCCCTTCTTGTTCTGTGCCGTCTTTGCGCTGTAATAATGAATGAAGACTGTTTTCGAGACCGTGACATCGTGCTCCCCAAAACAATATCCACTTCACGAAGCGTGCCTTACATGCTAGCACGTGTGTTGTCAACAGGCACACGGCACACCGCGACCCCCCGGCGCACCCAACGGATCAACAAAGAAACGACGCCGTGACGTTGTTTGTCGAGAGTAACGAAGCCAAGCCGTAGCCACGCACCAATAGCAAAGCCAAGCCCTAGCCTCGCCACAAAAACGAAACCAAAACTTTGAGCAACTTCGAAAATTTTTGTTCGGATCCGCAAATAGTACGAGGTGGAAATTTAGGACGCTAATTATGGGAAAAAAACCTCGTATTATACGCGGGTTTTTACGGTAACAAGCTCCAACCTTCCGTAAATAGCATTTTGCCTGTAAAACTGTTGCTACTGCTTATGTGGCATGGTGTAGGGTATGACCATTGTTTCAGATTGGCACACGCAAAGGGGGTAACTTGGTGGTGCATGGGTGGTGTGCAGGTGCTCTCAGCCAAGCTGAGCCAGCTGAATGCCCAGCTGCCGTCGTCCCCAGAGTCCAGCTCCGACAGCTCTGTGGGCTCCCCGCAGCACCAGTACGACGGACCACACGCCGCAGATGCCGAGGCCTGTCTGCCCGGAGTGGTCAGTGGCCGTTAGTGCTCTCCGCGAGGAGCTGGCATTGAGAGCAGGGGGCAGGGAGGAGATGGAATCTCTGCTTCCTGCTGCACTGTGCCTTACTTAGTTTCTCATTTTTGCTTAGCTGAGAGGTGTAAAAAGTTTGTGTGTAAACTACTGGGCTATTCAGTCCTAAATAGCGCACACAGAGTAGCGCATATATATTTCTGGAGAAGTGATTTTGCATTGGCAATTGCCTAGCTTCTCTCCAATCGTTTTGAGATGCTGCTGTTGACTTTGCTGTTGCTTTGCAGAGAAGTGAGCAGAGCAGCGGATTGACAGACAAAACCTCTAATTAAGCAAAGAAGCAACCATGCAGCTCACCCATTTGCCCACGTAATTTGCTCACTTTTTCGCTTTAAATTAAGCCTTCAAAAAAATTTTGTGCACACGCAAAAAACTGGAGAAAGGTCGTAACATGCAATATGTAATGTGTACGGCTGCCTATATGCAGAACCCCAACACGCACCCCTCACTGCCCCCCCCCCCCCCCCGCCCCCCCCCAAAAAAAAAGAGTTGACTCCAAATGACTCCAAATATAAGGTGCATATCCCATGTTACGTGGTTCCCCGCAGGATGGCATGACGGCGCGTGGGCAGGTTAAAGCAATAGACGCGCACTGATACAGTCACAAAAGCCTGCCTTGTGCGCATCCACGTGCATGCTGGTTGTCTGGTGCAGGAAATTAAGTATGCACAAATTGCGCGAGCAAATACGGTAGCCCATCTGGTCTCCATGTTGGCAGCTCCTTGGCCTGGCAGCTCCTTGGCCTGGCAGGCAGTGCTGCGTCTCAAATCTCCTACGTCTCGTGCTCTGCCCACTTCAGTAGCACTGGTGAAATGTGTAACATACTATGATGGGTGTATGGCTAGTGTAATGCATGCATCACTGTGCTGGAAGGTGTTTGTGCAAAAAATCTGCAGACACACTGATGACTATGCATCATGACTACACATACTTTGTAGAAGCTCTATGCACCTTACATTGTTTCTTGTAAAATGCTTAGTCATGGTATCTTGCAGAATGATTTTGAGCTGTGAGTTGTGACTGTGAGTGCGAGTCATGGCTTTCAAAGTCATAGTACTTATCTTTCATCATTCATGACTGTACATACTACGTTCATGATGTAACAATAGTGCAAAAGGAACAGGGGGGGACAGAAAGGAAACCACGCAGACAAGCGCTATTACTCGCAACTGGGGTTTATTGCTGAAACATGGAATTTATACAAGTCACTTTCAAAAAACGTAAAACATAAAACAAGCAGCCCCCTCTTTGGATGCCCAAGTCAGAGGAAAAAAGAATTGCACGCAGCGGGTGCCACTCATCGCTTTGGAAGAATCAGTTCAGCAGCACATACCACGTACTGCATCTTCCGAATTTCATGCCATAGACGGTGGCGGACGGCTTTTGTGCTAATGGGACATATAATACTTTCGCATTAAAAATGGATGCATAAAACAGAGGGAGTGGAGTCGGGTGTTGCACGTAGCTGACTATTTTTTGGCTGAGCTGTGCTTAACTGAACCTGTTGGACACAGGCCAAGAACTAAGCCAGCAATGCTCGAGTGGTGGAGCCTTGGCACTGCACACAGGGGGCACTGTGTTTGAATCTTGATGCTCCTTGCAAAATACTTGAGGGCTGGCAGCCTTCCCAACCACACTCTTTAAAGAGTAAATGTTATAGCATCTGGAAGCTAGTAGTTGGTCAGTGCTCCAAAATTCTAAAGGGCCCCAAAATTTTGGAAGTGGGCCTACCTCAGAAAATGAATTGAGGTGAATTAGTGAGGATTAGCGGGTGGGTTCAGTTGGATTAGTGAGAGTTTGGGGAATTAAGTGGATTAAGGTGGGACCTCCATGAGGCATTGAAATGCCTCAAGTCCCAGCCTCTCCTTGTATCTCAGTGGTAAAGAAAATAAAATCGTGAAATCCTGCAAAAGTCCTGTTAGTGGGTTGGGTAAGTATAATCCATTATGATAATCCAGTGGAAAGTACTGGAACGTTCTGGTCCGCCGATTTTGAAATTTGGCGGTGCTGATGATGTCGCCACCCTCTCGACCAATTGGTGAATATGGAGAAACTGGAAATTTTTTGTGAGATGACCGCCTAAATGCTGTTCAATTAGTAAGCTTGTGAAAGGTGGTGCCGCCAACCTTTTACACCCTGAATCTGATCGTCTCTGATTTCATGTGCCCTGCCTGCCTTTTGTGTAGGTTTAATCTTTTAGATATTGAGCTTTGTCTAGCTCTTGGGCAAACCATCCCAACAAACAGGCCTTGAGAAAAGATTGCTGGTACGTAGTCGTGCACTCTGTAATCACCTCCGCTCATTTCCATTGGAAGTGCCTGTGATGTGTGTAGTTGGTGACACCAGTGTGGCCTTGCAGCTGATGTCGAAGCAGCACCGGTACAGCCAGTTCCTGTTCAAGCTTGCCGACCTGGGCAGTGCCCTGCCCATGCCCGAGCTGAGGGACAGCGCTCTGGGGCTGCTCAAGATACTGCCCGCAGGTGAGTGTGTCCACGGCAATCGATTGAAAGCAGTGCTTTGCGTTGAGGCTGGGCCTGCTTGCTTGGCAGAGAGTTACACGGCATGTCCAGTGTTTTGTATTGATTAGATGATTGTAATAATTGAGATCTGCCAGCGTGCAGCCCAGGGATCTCGCCACGGTTGGTCTGGCAGTGGATCATCACCCACTGCCCGCCCACAGTTCAGTTAGGTTATGGCTGAACAGGAGGCTGCCTAACTTGACAGTGCACAACTGGCAGAATTACCGTAAAAACCCGCGTATAATACGAACCCGAATATAATACGGGGCTAAGTTTTAGAGACGCGAAATGGGAAAAAAAGTTTCACCCGCATATAATACGAGTAACACAAGCTCATAGAAGACATTTATTCAAATCGCATCCCGCACTTCACTTCAATTACTTTGTTCTTCAGTAGCGCTTTCTTCGGACATTTCTTTGTTCGACAAATCATCCCAAATGTACTCATCTTCCGTGCCATCGAGGGCGTTCGAGATGCCGCACTTCTTAAGCCCGCTTCAGCCGCCCGGTTGGCGTCACTGCAGGCTCACCTGAGCGCATCCACTCTGTGTAGCACCGCCTGACTGCGTCCTTGAACGGTTTGTTTACACAACCATCAAACGGCCGCGAAAGCTTTGTCGCGTTCCGCTGCACGCGAAAAGGGCTTCTTTCTGTTGTGGCCATCCATGAATGCTTCCTTCGACGGCACCAAACTGCCTCCCGGCCTTACCGTTGCCGATGTTCTCCGCAGCCAAAATCGCTTGAAAGTAGCAGAGTACTGTTTTCAAGACCGTGACATCGTGCTCTCTAAAACAATATCCACTTCACGAAGCGTGCCTTACATGCGAGCACGTGCGTTGTCAACAGGCGCACCCAACGGATCAACAAAGAAACGACGTCGTGACGTCGTTTGTCGAGAGTAACGAAGCCAAGCCGTAGCCACGCGCCAATAGCGAAGCCAAGCCGTAGCCACGCTGCAAAAACGAAACCAAAACTTTGAGCAACTTCGAAAATTTTTGTTCGGATCCGTAAATAGTACGAGGCGGAAATTTAGGACGCCAATTATGGGAAAAGAACCTCGTATTATACGCAGGTTTTTACGGTATCCTGCTTGGCAGGCTCTCCCCTTTGCTGGTCGAAATTGCTGCAAGTGCCAGCTGTGGTGCTTGCAGGAAAACGTTTTAAGCACAGCTACGTTTTCGCTGGTTCCAATTCTGCGCCTCTGCCTGTGGTGTGGGCAAGAGCAGACTTTTGCGTTGTTCTTTTTTATAGCTTGGCATTCTGTCACGCGCGCCTGTGTGAGAATGAGTAAGCAGCGGAGCGACTGATTGGGATGCTTGCGTTTTCTGCATGCTCTCCGCAAAAAGGAAACTACCCCGTGAGATACTGCGCGCTGACAGTGCTGTGGGAAGTACTGTGGCACAGATTGGTTTTGAAGGTTTGGTTTGTTTCATCCCCTTTTTTCTTGACCCCTGAGGCTTAGATGAGTTTCGTGGTTGTAGTAGACAAGAACTGGGTTGGATTAAAGCAGTCGCCACGGCAATAGCGCAACGGGGAGAAAGGACAACAGCGTCCTTTCTACGGGCAGCTGTTTCGCGCAGAAGGCCACCACTCGACGTTCAGCAGTTTTGCGATTTGCAGGACTCTTGTTACCGACAGTTGCGGGATCCGTAAAGTCTCAGAAATTTAAGAGCAGCATGTTGCCGCTGACTGTGAATAAAAAAAAATAAGCAGCAGAGACTGATATATGATTTGCTCACATGCTGAGATTGAGAGAACTTGGGTTCAATCCCAGCTTCATTTTTCAGTGTGTTCGGCTATTGCATTCTCCAATTTGTGCATAGTATCTTTTTTGTCCCTTGAAGAACTTATTAGCAAAGTTCTGCTTTGTAATTGTTGTTTTTAATGAGAAATTGCATTATTCTCGCGTAATTTTCCCGTTAGTAAGGAGCCTACATATCTGGACCGAACTTCGGATTAAAAGGTCTCGTCTCAAAAGCAGAAGACGAATGCACACTCTTTCACGGGTAAATTTACTCTGATGCAGACGGCGGTTGTCAGTTTTTCTCACGATCATTCGATAAGTGGAACTTCGGATTATTTGAACACTTCTTCCAGGCCCGGATTATTTCAACACTTCTTCTGACAAGCTTTTACTATATACACACTTGAAATGTCTTCTGTCTTCCCCAAAACTTCACGAATTGAATATGCCCATTTCATCTGCATACCATTATTGAGTGGAATAATCTTGATCTGCCTCTGCCTGACTACACCAAATCTGTAAATGGCATTAAAAAAAAAACTAATTTTGTTTTTCTAAATATAAAGTAAGAGAGGTCATAGAAGGTTTTGAAATTGGATCCGCCGGTGCGAAGGCATATCAGCACTGTGTTGTTGTCTGAGGAAGAAGTTGACCTGGTTAGGCTATCGCGATGAGTGTGTTTTGTAGTCTGGATCTGCTTACATTTCCTGTTATCACTATGTTCTTTTGTTTCTTTATGTGCCACTGATGGCGCTCACGTCTTGTGTATAAAAGAACACCCGTTTCCTCCATTGAAGCCAGTTGTAAGTTCGCGCTCTGCGTTGTTGTGTCTTAATCTCGTTCTGTGAAAAGACAAGCGCGTCAAACCACCATGAACAACCTACTAGGCCCAGTTCTCGCTATTTTAATTAATGTGCCTTTTATGACTGCATTTTCCTCCCCTGTAACAGATGTCACAGTGTTACAAATAAAATATAAATTGCTGAAGATTTCATCTTTCATCCACTGATGAGTCTCATCATTTGCTAGCTGCAGCTACCCCGAGGAGACAACTTTCCAGCCCTGGGAATATTTTCCACGTACATTGTGCCTTGCTTTTGCATCATGCAGTATGTGCTGTCAGTCTTAGTGTTTTCATTGCTTGTTGCATTCTGGTGTAGAACTTGTTCTTGTGCTAGATGGTGCATGTTGTAAAAAAAGAACTATAGTCCAACCAAGACGAACACAAGAAAGGACTTAACACAGGTAGGTCTAGCGCTAGTCCTGTGTAGTCCTTTCTTGTGTTCGTCTTGGTTGCGCTACAGTTCTTTTATACTGTTGTTGCATCCTGCTAGCTGTACTGTTTTGTTTATTGAAAAACGAAGATTTTTAAGTGGCAGCTACTGCTCTTCACCACTCATTCTGTTCATGTGACGTTTGTTCTCGCTGTGTGTTGAGTGCCAGCTAACCGAATGCTGTTGCAGGCTAGCTGTCTGCCATGAGGCATTTATGCATGTGCCCATTATGTAGCAGTTGTCAGTGTTTTTTCCTGACGCATGTGGTTTCCACTGCGGTGTCTCCTTGCTGCGCAGATGTGCAGACGGTGGAGAGGCTGCGTGAGCTCTGCGAGATGAGTGCCCACCAGGGGGAGGGGGATCCCACGGGGGCCGCCCTGGAGGGCCTCTTCCAGTCCCTGTCACCAACCGAGCTGCTCTACCACCTGGAGGTGCGCACTGCTAAGGCAAAAGCCTTCAATGCCTCATGGTTGTCGACAGAAGGTTCTCAGCAGAGGTGTCACACTTTTTCTAGTCAGACCAGAAAAAAAAAAAAAAAATTAAACCGAGTAGGAAATTGGCCGAGTTGGGAAATCGAGCCAGGGTCTCCGGAGTGCGAGAGGAGCCTGCTAACCACTCCGCCATGCCGGCTCGATTGTTTGGAATGAACAGAATGAACAAAGCCGCGTCTAGTGAATACAGTGTCTTTGTTCACTCCTATCTTCCTCCCTTCCCTTACGGCGAGGTTCAGGCCAGGTTCAGGCTCAGGCCAGGTTCAGGTGTCCACTGCGATATGCGAGACAGATACAATTCCTTTCCTCAAAAACCAATTTACCGATGAGCAAGGTGTAGAGAACGGGCGATGGCGTTCTGTGGACTCCCTGGCAGCGTTGCAAGACGCTGTCGCGTTCCGCTCTTACAGGCGAAGCCTAACAACTTAACCACACATCAGTGGCACAGGCAGCAATATCGCACTTAAGGCTTTCGCCTCACAGCAGTTTAGGTCAAGAAAGTGCCCCCCTGAGTTTTTTTTTTTTCTGGCTGCCAATTTCTTCTCTCTGAGCAGTCCTCATGGCACATCCCCATCAGGTCCCCATGCAGTCCTGATGCTGAGTGCTGGTCGGCAGTACTGGGTTGCCCAGATAATTGACATAATGAGCGCATCAACCATTTGGGCTGTCAAAGTATTTTTCTCTCTTGTTTAATAAAGGCACCCCCATTATCACCCTGGGAGTGTTTGTGCGGAGACCATACTACCAGGAGGCATTTTGTTGTAAGTGATGTGTATATGCGCTCGCATCGCTGCACTATAAAAGGACAATAAAGGGTGATACTAAGTCAAGCTATACCGATAGGCAAGGCCCCTAGTTTCCCACTATTCCACAAAATATCGCAATTTTAGCATTTTTCATGCAGTTGTGTGTTAGCTGCCATGTCCTTTTGAAGCGAAAAGCTTCACTGCGCTAGTCAACACTGCGCTTCGCGTGAGCCGGCTTATGTCGGAGCACGAGTGACGTCACGCACGGCGCAGGCTCCTGCGCATGTGTGCCGCCACTTCTCCTCCTCGCTATCGTTTGACCTTTCGTTGCAGCCATGCGCATTCGTAAGGAGGAGTATATAAGGCGCGCTTGCCCATAGAACAGGAGCACGCTGCCGCACACTATGCATCATCGCTTGACGTTCGCCGCAAGTGCGTGTTTATCGCGTAGGCTGGCAGGAATGCAATCGCTTCTGCCAGGTGGTGGATTGATAAAAGGCGGGAAGCGCTTTCTCTCGTTCTAGTCGAGACTGGGCGAATGACACGGCGCGATTTTACTACACACGGCAGACGTATAGCATAACCATAAGCTAACCAAAGCATAACCATAAGTTACATAACCATAGGCTGAACCGTAAGCATATCCATAGGCTAAATCATAAAGCATGACCATAAGCTAAACCGTAAGCATCACCGCAGCTTTTCACTTCGAGATATCCAGGCTTAACCTTAGCTAAGCCACAGCCAATTTTTTTTTTTTTTTGATGTAATTATTATGGGTGTCTGTAGAAGCAGCAGTGTGATAGAAAACTGACTATTTCATCTTATGTGCACAATTATAATGTGAGAAGAGGTTTCAGGTCTCGGGAGAATTTTATAAGAAATACAATCGAACCCTGCTACAATGAACACTGTGGCAGTGAAACTCGCGCCACAGTGATTCCCCGTCAGCAAACCATACAAGGGTGTGCAATTAATAAAATATGCCTTTCTTGGCTCATGAGTGGCGTGGACGAAAGTTGTAGACGGGTGGACAGAAGTTGTCCGCACATACTGTCAATCATAAGTTGTATGGTAAATAAAATAAAATAAAGTTGATTAAGAATTAGTTGATAAGCACATATATGTAATGAAATAAAAAGAGCAAAAATTAAAAAAAATATATAAATAATAAAAACAAAAAATAAGAAAAAAATGAAAAATGGAGGGAGAAAGAGAGGAAAGGGAAAGGCATTCTCATCTCCGCTCTTAAGAAGACCTAAGTGCAATCCTGCAATTTTTCCCCCACAATGAACAATTTCCAGAGCAAGTAGCTGCTGATTTTTTATACAGTCGAGCCCACTTATAACAATACTGGTTATAACAATATATTGGATATAACAATGGTCAGTCGTGGCACCATCAGCTTTGCCATGTGTTCTATGGTAAAATAAACTGCTTATAGCAATGCAGTCAGGGCACATTATTGGTTATAACAATTAAATCTGGTAATTGAGTGTCAACCATTATAGAAAAAAAACCAAGGAAATGCTACAACCACACCAACAAAACCATATAAAAACGTGCGCGTGTGGGGCCGACCAATGGACTGAGCTGGCGCAGCAATGCCACGAAAGCAAAAGAACCCGTGAATGCGTTCCCCTGAGCAAAAGGCCCATGCAGAGAAGAAAGTAGGGAGCATTGTAGGGAGCCTTGGCGGAGCAGTCCATTATTAACGTTTCCGAGGGGTGCGCTGCTCGCAGAAAAAAAAAATGTGAAGACGCATTTTTCTTTGTTTTTACACTCTGAGCTATGGCTGGCACTGGCGGCGCGTATGTTGTCCCATCTTCCGCTGTTCTTCGCTAACTTCCCCACGGTCCCCGCTTCACAAATTTCCCATGTCCCAGGGGCAGGTGTCATCGCGTCAGGAGAGCTGCTGCATTGCTGCATTGGCTACGCACGCCATGCGTACCCCCAATCAGTCGGTGCAGTACGCGTGCGTGCAGCCAGCGCGGTTTTTCTCACGTCAGCTGTCGCCGCACCCTTAGTTCTGCATGCTTCTTGAATATCTGATAAGAATCACTTCCGGAAAGCCGGCTTGATTCCTGTGATGTGGAGGTGTGCGAAGCTCCCAGTGGTGCAGTGATGGTGGTGCTTTGGTCATCGATGAACGGTGAACATTGTTCCGGTTCCCTGAAGTTCGAATTAATGACCTTTTACAGGTATTAGGACAACCAAACCCCTCCGGGTATTTACTGTCAGTAAATGCTCTGAAGTTTGTCATCTTTACTTTTTTTTTGGCACAACCCTGTTATAACAATTATTGGTTGTAACAATGGTATTTCCATGGCACTTGAATATTATTATAAGTGGGCTTGACTGTACTTTTTTTTGGTGCATCCACATATGCCCATATATCTCGTTAGGTTTCACCAAAAACAGCTGCTGAAGACAGTTTTTAACTCTCAATAGCGCAGTTGACATTCCCTGCGGAGTCGGAATTAATATGCAGAAATGTGTGCATAATGATGTGATGCAGTACATAGCTGCTTGCGGCGGTTTTTTCAACTCCACACCTGCGTACAGCAGTCATTGGTGCAAGGTGGCTTTCGGCTTTTTCGCTCTTTTCTCTGGCAAAGGCATAACAAAAGCAATCATTTCAGTGTGAAGCTATCGTGTCAATGGAAACAGGTGAAAACGTTAAACACTTTATGAGAAGTGGTGGCTAGTTACAAAGTGCCTTTTTCGAAGCTTCATTGCAGAGCACGTTACACCTAGTGACTGAGCAAGTGGTGACACATCGTTGCAAGGTGCCTGTCGCTGGCTAGGGTGCACTCTAGTCTGGCTTTTGCGCCATAGGCGAGCATCTTGGTAACATTTTATGGCGAGCATCATGGTAATGTTTCATAGTAACGCACTGTGACGCGGGCGCACGCATGCCTGGTCCATGATGAAAGCCTCCAGGCAGCATGGTCTCAGTACGGGTTCTCGCAGGACCCAAGCAGGGACGCTTGATGAGGGCCAATGTCAGTGGCGCCATCAGGTGACAGAGTTGGGCACTGTGGGATAGATGGGGGAGATGAAGGTGGCGTGGGAGCGCGAAGGTCGATGGGAAGGCATGTGCGTGGTGTGTGTGGCTGGTACGAGTAAGGTGCGTCATGCATGCAATCGGTGCGTGTGCATGAACTGCGGCACGCGAAGGACACCGGCGTGGGAAAGTGTGTGAACAAGGTGACCTCGGTCTAGCAAATAAACCTCGATGCGTAAGAGCTTTTAAAACACGAGCGGAAAAAATAGTAGTTTTGACAGCAAAATTTAGCGGATGCGTTTATTATGCAAACATGTCCGTTGTCTGAGATTTGCGAAGTGTGAAGAAAATTGCGCCACGGCGTCGATTTCGAAGTGGCAAAAGACCAAAAAAAAAAAAAAGTGTGGTCTGTGTGCGTGCGTGTAGCGAGCTGCTACCGTGCAACGCGGCTAATTATAGTCGATGGGGGAAAATGAAAGGGACAGTGACGACCGCTCCGTGTGGGCGACGCGGCGGCCGTGGCATGGTAAGTGTGCATGCACCGCATCTACCTCGAGGGCGCTCTGTTGATCGGCCGGCGTTTCGCCTCGGAGCGATTCCTCGAAAGCATTCCTTTTAAAGGAACCGCTTCCTTTGTGCGGCAGTGACTGTGCCAACAACAACGCTCTGCGCGTCGGAACCGCGCTGTGCTGCGTTTCAAGAGCCCTGTTCATAAACAAAGCGATTCACGGAAAGATGAAAAAAAGACGCCTGCATTTTGTTTTCCGGAAGAGTGCTTCCATGGCACAGTTTGAAGCCTCCCGAGTGTGGGGAGTGACAGGCAAAGTTGGCAGATTTTTGGAAAATAAATGTTGTTCATAAACTATCCAGTTGAATCTGTCAATGTTCTGGCCCTATTTCATGACAGTCAAGCTTCTGCTTCAACAGAATTTGTCATGGGCACTGTGAATTTCGTTGAAGCGGGATTTGGCTGTATTACTACGGTAATAATGTAATCTCAAACTGTCCTGGACCCACAATAGCCGAAGTACCATGCACAAAAAGAAAACAACACAGATGGCACACTAAAATTTGGAAACAAGGTTCTATATACAAGTAAAACAACAACACAGATGGCACGCTTAAATTTGGAAATAGTAGATGCGTCCATGTTTTTTAGGAGGTAGTGCTTCCGATACTTCAATGCATGCAGCTTTCCATACATCAGCAGCTGCCATCACCACCGTGTCCCTACTGCTCGTTGTTTCGAGCTACTTAGTCCTGCGTACGTTTTCTCTCCTTTGCTTTCCATACTGCACCCAACTCTTTCAGTGCCCTCTGTTACCTAGCGACCTGAACCTCCTTTCTATCCATAGCCACCTTCTCCTTTGCACTTCCACACAGCGTGCTTAGCCCCAAGGGCGCATGAAAAGTTGGCTTTTCCTAGCAGCTCTCAAGCCTGGAGGCGAAGGTCTGAGCAGTTCCTTTAATGCTGACAGAATTCATTCTGCATCATTCTGCATTTATGTTGATCATGGTGGTGAAGTAACTTCTCATCACATCTGGCCCACTTACAGCAATGGCAAAATGAGCGGTCTCTTTCTCATTTGTGGATGTTTCGACCCCTTGCATGAATGCACTGTGGGGAAGCTGCTGCATGGCTGACTATCTGGGTGTTCTTTATGTTCACCAGACTAGGCCGGCGCGTATGCAAGTGCATCCGTGTAGTAGTTGGATGCTTCACCCCCTTACCCTAAGGCTCTCCAAAGAAGCCGCTGCATTTCTCCTCTTCATGTTGTGTCCTCGCAGGAACAGCTGCTTGTATGCAAATGCACACTTATGCTTCACCCCTCTGCATCAAGGTACAGCAGAGAAGTCATCGTGTTGTATGTGGCTGCTGCTGCATTCCAGCTTTTCATTGTCGCGTGCCCTTAGGCTCAGCCCTCTTGTATCTTTGCATAGGTGTGGTTGGTCACTAAACATGTTGTACTACCAGAATTGGTTGAAATATTGAGCATTACAGCTGGGAAATTGTGTCATCTGAGTACATGTTAACCAGAAGAAAGAAACTGTAACTCTGTGAAACATTTTTATTGTCTGTGATTTTGAGCATGTGAACCGGGAAATCATATGAACCTGGAAGCTATCAGTAAGGTTTTACTGTATTCATTTTGGAGAAAGGTGCATTCATCACCTCGGCAAGTGCCTGCTGTGGGGCCGAAAGTGGTGGGAGTTTCACTGGAGCATGTGTTGAGGACTCATTGAAGCTGATTACTGGGATTTATAATTGCACTGTGGTACCAACATTGAAACAGTGAAGGCATTCAAAGCTAAGTCACTTGTGAAAATAAGTGATGTACACGCACTTTCAGACCAGTCAGTCATCGTTAGTGACCATGGAAGTTTGTGCTTCACCAATGTTCTTCATGTTAATCGGGTCTGACCACAATGCTGAAGCCAGCCAGTTGGCACTGTGGACTGCCTGTGATTGAGCGTGGCAAGAATGCGTTTGAGGGGAAAACTTTGCTTCTTGGTGTAGGGGGACAGTTGAGTGCATGGCTTATAAAACCCTGGCGGTTGCAAAGAAGAGTCGTTCCACCCCCCTGTACTCACAGAATGCATTTAGTGACATAAAGGCATTGTTAATCACACTCGGTTGATACTAGGGTGTGAGGAGCTTGTCTCATCTGATGCTGTTGCGTGGGTGCCGGGAGGGTACGCTCTGCATGGTGGCAGCTGTGGCATTGATGGGTGGTGTCCTCCGTGCAGGTGGCGTACTCGTTGCTGCTGCCCGCCCTGTCGCCCTTCTCCAAGGAGGCCCAGGAATTCCAGGCGGGGTTTGTGCGCAGCGGGGGTGTGGCTGTGGTGCTGCGCATGCTGGGACGCCAGGACAGCTGCTGCTTCGACCCCACCAGCCGCGGGTGCGCACCCCCCCCCTCTCTCCTTCCCTCTCTCTCTGTGCCTGTCACTCTTGGAAACCAAAGTTTGGGGCTGCACTCGGAAGAGCACTTGGAAGTTTGGGGAAGCATGGAATCAGTAGTCTTGCTTAGGGAGGAAAAAAAAGGCTCTGGTACCACTTCGTGCTTTAGCCTTCATGGCACAGCAGTTTTGCCACTGTGAGCAGTTGTTTTAAAAGGACTGGATGAAAATCCCTGTGTGCCCTGTGGATAGTCTCTGGAGGCTTCGGAGGTGGAGGCATTGCCTGTGATTAGTCAGATATTGGCAGCAGCTCTGTCCAGATCTGTTTTCTTTCTTCCTCCATACCTAATCAAGTGTTTTCAGCCATCTTGGGCTGCTCGTGTGGTGTGGGAGTCAACATGGGGGCGCCATGTTTTAACTTTTTCTCTGGAACGGAGCAACCCTCTGTGCTGCGAGCAGTGTCGCTGCTGCCAGTGGAAGAGGAGGAGGAGGGAAAGAACAAGTCTCTCTCTCTCCCCCTGCAGGCGTGGCTCGCTGCTGCTGCTGAAGCTGAGCAAGCTGCTGCTGACCGTGGTGGGCCACTGCCTGGCCCACCAGCAGCAGACACAGACCGTGCAGCAGACCACCCTGCACCAGCAGACCCCCGAGGGCCTGGCCCAGGCCCTGAAGCATGTGCCCAGCATGGGGCCCGAGGGGACGCTCCACTCAGTGGGCGTGCGCCTGGCACCCCTGCTCCGACACCAGGTGGGTGATGGTCCTCCAAGGCATCGCAGAATTAATGAGGCGTTTGTGGCGTCCAGATGCTGCCACCTTCTAAATGTCTACTCCTGCGCCAGGGGTGCCATTCTGCACCAGACAAGATTTGCTGCACCATCTTTGATAAAGATGATCACAAATTGCACCGAAGTGGTCAGAGTGATGGCCTTGAGCAACTGTGATTCCAGAATTTCAGTTTGGTCGGTTACAACTTGTGCTGAACACATTTTGGCATTAAAAAGTTGTGCTGAGACCGAATTCATCTCAGTCATGGTGTGTGAAAAAAAGAAAAGTGCATCATTGTTTGTCGTTTTTTTTTGTTGCTTTCATGTCCTGCAAGTGCAATGTGCATTTGCAAGTGTTGTGGCTCTCTCGAACATCACTTGCGGACATCCTGAATGAGCAGGAGGTCCTGCAGTTGCTCTCCTTCAGCTGCAGTAGCTTTCAGTAGGAGAGAGCATTGGCAAGAAAGCAACACGAAGGGAGCATTTGAAGATGCAGCATGCATATACACTGCTGGCCGTTTTTGCGGTGGTCGCTTTAATACTGCGCCAATCTTGTCTGTTAGAATCCAGAAACGCCACCTTTTAAGCTATTGGTAGTTGTCAGGAAATGGACTTAATGCTGTGGTGGTGCCATAATCTATGAGAATTGGTGCACAGAACTGTGCCATTTGCTCCGTTGCATGTGTGTGTTTGCCGGCATACTAAAACATTGTTGTTAAAGTTTCATTGTTGAAATGTATCTTGGGAGCACTGTTGCATGGATCTGTGCATGTTGACGAGATAGAGGCAGCGGTAAGAGTCACTGTATGGGTTTTGTGGGGTCAGTGATAATGAGAGAGCATGGGGACAGTAAGTTAGGGTGCGTGGAGAATTGAGCAGGTATCCAGATTAGCTCAATTGCTCTGGGATAGGGGTTTTTCTATGTGGTATGATTTAGTTGGCTAATGGGAAAGTTACCTCTTTTGAGTAGTTTCTTCCTGCTGCTTTGGAATTGCTATCTATGACAATGGTTACATTTGAGTGAATACAGTATACGCGGAAGCAGCAGAACACTGCGTGTAGTGGTTAGACATTAGCGAGGATTTAATCTGTCACAGTCCATTTATGCTTCAAAATTTCCAGCTTGATGGACAAGCCACATGTAGAAATGAAGCACAGCTGCTCCATATTGCTGATATGACAGCTCTAAACTGCTGCCAGGTAGCTTTACAGCTGCTTCAAAGTGCTCCAGAATTCGTTTTTGGGTTGCCAGAAATTGCTGCAAATCACTGTTTGGCGGTAGCCCCGGTGCTAATTTCATAGATAGAATAACCATGTTCTTGAGGCAAACCTGTAGACTTGAGTGACAAAATCACCTGCGCCTTTTAAATAATGTGAAGGACTGTTTTTCTTTTTTCAGCGTGATGTAAAAATTGCAAGGTTTTATTACCCTTCTCTAGGGCTTGTGACAGGGACAGCCTTAGCTTATGAGTGTGTCGATTTTAGGCACTAGAACCGTTGCGTTGTCATGTAGGGCACATTCTTTGAGGCACGCGGTGGCTGAATTTCAAGGAGGCGAATTCTAGAGGCCCGTGTACTGTGCGATGTGAGTGCCCATTAAAGAACCCCAATGAACCAAACCAAGCACTCACACCGTGGTTACGACAGTTGCTCTGACCTCTTCGTCCTGTGGTAGGGTGCAAAGACTCGTGTTGTATGGATGCTCACGTTCTTGCCACTTCCCGACAGAGCAATAATAATAGTTAAGATTGTTTGCACGTCATGTGTTTGGTCTATCATGTCATCGATGGCTGCTCCTTCGTGAGGTTGCATGTGCTTCAGTGGCTTCTACACCTACTACTGTTACCGTATGGGTGCCTGCCAAAGCGTAGGGGATGCGAGCGTGGGTGCGACAATTTGTTGCCGCCTCTTGCAGGGCACCATCCACTTGCCAGACCTGAACACCATTCAGGCGGTCATCAAATTGGCCTGGGCTTCTGCTGGCCTCCTGTCTAACGGCACTGCGGTGGAAGGCAGCTCGGAAATCTGTGGCCAGGTGAGTGGTCCCGCATTTCACAAAGTTCCACGACCGTTTGCTGCAGTGTAGTGGTCATCGTCCGGGTTATTGAAGGATGCCTGTAGCATCAGAGCGACGGTGCAGTTGCCCTGCACTTGGTGCAGTAAAACCTCGGCAATTCGGCCCCCATTAATGTGGAAATTTGGATAATTCAAACTGCCACCATAATCCTGCCAAATGTCCATGTAAGTCTATGGTGTTGGAAGCTCGTGTACAGTCGAACCTCGTTATAGCGAACACGGATACAGCGAATTATCGGATATAACGAAGTGAAGGAAAAGTTTGGTTGGACATGCTTTATTTCTATGGGAGTTCTATCTGTATAACGAAACAAAAAATTCAAAATTCGACACTATATCGGTTATAACGAAGCAGCTTTGTATTCACAGCGCTCAAAATGCGCAAACAAGGAGGAAAAAATTTCAAAACACGCTAAATTTTGATCTTTTGAATCGCCCGCACCTAAGATGTGTTTGAATCACCCGCGCTTCCGCACGCCACGCCATCTAGGGAGAGCGAACGAATCTAGCATCAACGGCTGCGTAGCATGTGACTGACACGTGATCGAACCAACGCCCGTGCTCCCCGGCCACCCCGCCGGCACGATTGCCGACTCGCGCGCTATCTCCGCGCTATCTCCGCGCTATCTCTATGATCTCTGCAGTCCATTCTGTAGACGCCGTCGCGGAACGCGTCGTAACTTACAGCAGTTTCGCTTGAAACGAAGATAAAGATCTTCAGGGCGGTTGACAGCGGGCGTAAGGAAAAGTCATGGCCGCGGACTTCGGTGTCGCGCCTAGCACTCTATCAACCATCTTGAGCGCAAGGCAGAAGGTTGCAAACGTCCTCTCTGCAGGCGTTGTGAAGAATGACAGCAAGAGTGTAAGGCTTTGTCACCACCAGGATGTTGAAGATGCTTTGTTTGCATGGTTCAAGGACGTTATAGCGCTTAACCTGCCTGTGTCTGGTGCCGTCCTTCAAAGGGAGGCGAGAAGTCTGACTTGCGTCTGAGGCCACAATGACTTTTATGCAAGCAGTGGCTGGCTGCAGCGATTTAATGACCGCCGTCGGATCGTTTGCCACGTCTTGTCTGGTGGCTGTGGCGCCCAAACTGACCGACCAAGAAATTGTTGATCAGGTGGTTTCTACAGATGATGCTACAAACAGCAATGCATGTGAAGATGGCGAAGTTGAGGGGGTACCTCGGGAACCTTCCTGTGGCCAAATCAGCTGACATCGGGAAAGCACTGCTCTGTGTTGATTTCGTCGAAAAATTTAACCTGTCAAATAGTGTGAAGTGCCGCCAAACGAAGATTATGTCGTTTTTTAAATAAATTAGTTTTTGCACCTGGCCAGCATCCCGACTTGTGAGTTCGCTCTTGCTTTCCAGTACGAGATGCAAGGCGAGGTTTGACATGCTTATACCACGCGTTAAATTAAAAAATAGTGCATTTTTTCAACCCTGTGCTGTCCATCCTGAAGTGCCTTTACTTGGGTTTATTAACAGACCTTTTCTGCCGGAATTTGAGTGCATGCTTTTATAACGAATATCGGATATAACGAACGAATTTCCGCGCAAAATGCGACTTCGTTATAACGAGGTTGGACTGTATTCAGATGTTTTGGTGCTGGCATCGGTCAGTTTTGACTAGTTCTCTAAGTGGTGCCATGTTGAGGTATGGCGTACTCGATAAGCGATTGTCCAAACATCCTCAGGACTGAACATCGTATTACATTGCTTCTCTCATCCCTCTGACGTACGTGCAACAGCACGTGGTGTGTTGATCATCTGCAGACACCTTACGATAAGCCAATCGAGAGACAGTGCGGTCACATAGTTTGTGGTGATGGTAGCTATCTGCTGCATATAGCAGCTGCATGCCATTTAGAATGATGATTGCCATGTTGCTGATATTTTTTTGCTGTTTATTTAAGGTGTCTTGCTGCTTTAGCACCATTTTGTGCCTGCCTTGCTTCCATTCAGAAGGCATTTCTGTTCGTGCTGTTCACGATTTGCGTGGTGAAGCATCCAGTGCCTCATGCAATGGAGCTCCAGCGCTGCTGTGTAGCATACCAAGGAGCCTTGGAGACCTTTACCATTATGAATAAGTTCCCCTGGTAGCGTGCACGAATTAAAGCATTAGACTGGAACTGTGAGAAATCTCCGTTGTCGAGCAGCTTTCGTCAAGATGACTATTTTCCAGATTTTCACCATATATATTGTGCTTTCATGCGAACAGCTTTTGGCAACTTTTGGGGGTAATTTGATAGGTTGATATTCAAACAGTTTGGACATAATTTTTCTCTCCCTTGAAGTCTGAATTAACGAGACCTGCTGCAAATGCAGTTGAGGGCGTTTATGATGAATGTCCTATGGCATTTCTTTGTTATGACATGTTGCTCACGGTTTCAGTCATCCTAAAAGGAGCCAATTACTGTTAGTAGTAAATTTTTGCAAATGCCTTTGCAGCATGTCACTGCTATTGTGGCAACTCCACCCTGCATTGAGCTGCCACATACAGTGGAGGCCTCTTGGTGAAAAGTTTGGCTAGCACATCTGCTGTCATTACTGCGATCCATAAGTGCAGCCTCTGACAGTTCTGGATTGGCCACAAGATTGCAGGTGTAAGTCACCTGCCCATAGCCTGGTTAGATTCTAAAAGGTTTTCCATCTTCTTGGGTTTGCTGGAGGGACACACACCATAGGAATGATGTAACGCCACCCACATTTTGTAAGGTTGTAAAGGGGAGAGAGGAAATGTCGGAACTTCCGTTTGTGATTTTTTAGGTAGTTGCTTTTTGCACAGAAAAGAAACACTGGCAGTGTTGTTTCCAAAGGGCAGGTAGTGTACCAGCCCAGCATAGCTTCTTGTTTCTCATGGTATTTCGTTCTGCGTCCCCTTCAGGGGTACCTTCCTTCCAGCCATGAAATACAGGTGTAAGGCAGTGGTATTTAATGCGCATGTTAGCAATCCCAGGTGACTGAAATTAATCTGTAGGCTATGGCATTTCTCGTCCCCCATATGCATCAGGTATGTAACGCATTATGGAAGGATCAAACAAAAAAACTTGCGCTTTCACGCTGCTGCTGTTTGGAAAGGATCATCGGCCATCACGTGTGATAAAGCCCAGTTTCGGGATTTCGCATGAGGTTCAACCCTGTCACTGTCCGAATGGGACCGGTCCACTTGGTAAACAGCAGAAGAGAGCAGTGAGGACGCCTTTGTACTGCTTTCCTGGCATTCAAATATTTGCCTAGACATTCTGCTTTTGCCATAGTTGGATTTATGAAAGTTGACGCACTGTTCCATCGCTGCTGAATTTCAGAAATTTTTAAATATCAGTTTCTCGAATAGATATGAATTGAACAATTCAGCGAGCATATTCAGTTCATATTCGAAATTTCGAATATTTGCACACCGCTTATTTTTACTAATAAAAAATGTTGCATGGAGCTTTTCTCAGTGTCTCTGAATGCCACATACCATGCCGTTATGCTCCTTCATATTGTTGTACCCATATTGCCCCCTTCTTGCAGAGCGTTCAGTTTACTAGCCGCTGTTCAGATTGGCCAAAGCAGATGCTTCTTTCACTATTTGTTGGGGTGCGTAGTCTGTACTGCGTGTGAACTGTGCGTGTGGAAACGGCTTTCGGCTGCCAGCAGACAGCGGCGTTCTTTGAGGAATGCTCATATTGGTGTGTTGCCCACGAGAGGAGCCTGCCCGTGTGTATACTCTCAGCCCTGGACTGCATGTGTGTATACATATCCTCCACCAGGCGGATGAGGAGCTCTGCCAGGAGGCCCTGGAGGTGTTGACGCTGGCCCTGAGCCTGCAGCCGACGGCCCTCTCCCAGCTGTTGGCCGACCCTGCCTGGGCACGGTTCGTGCTCGACCTCCTTCTGCACTGCCCACACAGGTCAGTAAGGGCCTCGAAACGAGCCACGGTTGGTTTCAGAATAATAGTGATTACAGTCGACGACCGAAAATTCGGACGCCTGATTTTTCAGACATGCTTGATTATTCGGACTTTTTCGCGGCACCGCGACATGGCCCATAGAGCCAATGTGTAAAAGCGCTTGAAATTTCGTACGCACCGCAACTGACCACCCGATTTTTCGGACCTCGTTCGCCCTCGCCACCAGTACCCAAGCCGCCATATAATGTGTACAGTGGAACCTCATTAACTCAAACTGCAGGAGAGATCGAAAACTTGATTAGACAAAACAAAATTCAAGCTTAAAGGGAGCCTCTTAACTTGCGATGCTGAAATTCTGCGCGAGCCGGCACATTGCGCTCGCGCGGTTTCGAATTCGTACTGTTCTTGAATGTCTTCCTCCGCACGAACTTGAACCGTAGTCTCAGTTCACGGAACTCATCTGTGCCGAGTCTTCAGTCCCGAATACGGAACGCGAATATGATCGCGGAGGCACCTCCGCGATCAAAGCGTGCTTTTGCCGCCGGAGCAGATCGCGGCGGCCACGCGCGTGCACAGGAGCTTCCATGGATGGCGCCCGAGGCCGTGTTGATCATCAACCTTTTTCTTCGCCGCGATTTTTCGCAATCCACATCCCCATCAGTATCGCCAGCTCCAGCCTTTTGTGGCTTGTTAGTGCGTTTGCCGGAATAGTTGTGGTTGTGGCTTTCACGTGCTGCCGCCGAGCGTAGCAGTTTTAGCCCGATGGGCAAGCACCTTAATGGCTACACGGCTGTGAGTTAGCTCTCGAACACGGCAAGCGTGCGGCGGGTGGGAAATTCGACGAGGCCGAGAAGTGCGTCCGATGATGGTGCAACCAAAAGAGACACATGCTGCAAAAAGCGCGCTTTCCGAGGCAAGCCATGCGAGTTTTCCGAACTGGAAGAAGAGCTGCTATGTGAGGGAAGCGCGGAACAACGGCTACGCATTGACAGCGAACATGCTGCATGGCTTTTGGGATGAGCGTGCGCGAGTGATGACTGAATGGAGAATAAATGTCGCTCATTCCCTGGCTGGTGTGTTTTTACTTTACAAAACTTTTTTTTATCGCTCATTGCGTGTATGGGCCTCCCCCTGAAAATTGGCCCTCGAATCTGGGAAAAAAAATTGCGGCCCTTATACGCGTTCATATGGTAAGTCGTGCGGCGAAATATAGTCATGAGGAGCTTTAGAATGTGTGCAATACAACAGGCCGCTTCCTCCGGCATATTGGAAATAAGTTCGTGATTTTTTCGGTGAAATTTGATTTTCCGGACTGCCCGATTTTTCGGTCGTTTTTGCGGTCCCTAGAGAGTCTGAAAGATCGGTCGTCGACTGTATACACAGGGTGTCCCAGCTAACTTGGACTAAGATTTAAAAAAAAACCTAAGTATTCTTCAGAACTGAAATTGCTTGGATGTTGTTAGGGTTTATCTAAACTTACAGTGCCATTTTTTTGCTCGACCTACTTGAATAATTAGTCAAAATAGATTAGTTAACTTTTCAAATATAGCTTGAAACGTTCAAGCATCAATTGGAAAGTTGTGGAGCTCCACAAATACTTTCCAACCCAGGCACTTCCAACGAGACTGACTTAGCGGGGTCGTTTTTATTCGGGAAAAATGAAAGCCCGCGGTGTTTAAAAAATACCACGTGGCAGCATAGTCCGTGTGCCCGAAATCGCCATCACAGTTCATCACAGAACAGGTCACGGACGCAGAAAAGAACATGACGACACGTTTGTGTCTCCATCCGTGCCCTGTTGTGCGCCATTCTGCACTGTTCCGTGATGAATTACCAACAAGCCCAGTCTTGGCACACTCCCGAGGCAGTTGTCCATGAGGAACTACCACATTCCTGCACTCTCACAAGAACTGTGGATCCTCGCTGTGAATCAGTGATCTGAAAATGGTTCACATCATCTAAGTCTTGCTTTTGGATTCCTACGAAACAGGCAAGGTCATGATGTTTTTCGAAAAACAAGCGTGCTTGGACTTGCTAGCCACAAGTTGCTTCATTTTTTCACCAGTTTGGAGCTCTCCATTCAAAGACAGAAATTTTAAGGGAAGAACCCTGGCAGCGACGGCAGTGGCCAGCTGTGACCTTGTGGTCCCCGCTCTCTCGTGCTCCTCTCTGTCGGCCAGAATTCGTGTGCTGCCCTGCTGTGATGCTCCGCTCACTGTAATGAGGTGCTGAGTTTGTGTAGTAGAATTTGTGTCAAAATATACGGGAAGGTAGCTCATTGTGTCTGGTGGTCCGCACCCACCTTGGGGACAGGGCGCAGTGGGAAGCAACCAGTGAACAGTGTCCAGTGTGGTTGTGCACCTGCTGAACGTGGTGTTGTGGCTGTGCAGGTCCATCCGGCAGTGTGCGGCTGACCAGCTCTGCCTGATTGCCACCAAGTGCAGCACCAGCCAGCAGTGCCTGCTCTTCCTGGTCGAGCTGCTGTTCGCCCAGCTGCCCGTGAGATGCTTCCTCTCTTTTTTTGCACAGAATTTGATCACTCTCAGACTTCTCAGTTGCAACATAAAAGAATCTCTCCTTGGAAGGACAACTGACCCTGCTACAGGCAGGAAATAAAATAACGTGAGAAGACGCTGCAATTAACAACCAGCTTTGATTTTAGAAGATGGGCCTCTGCAGCATGCAACGCATGTGCTCAGAAAATAAACTTGCATGTTTCTTGTACTTTAGCTTCCTGCAAAATTTCGCGGATTCTTAATTCTGCATTTGTAGATTCTTTGTTCTACCTTTATAGAATTTGGAATTTTCGACTGCAGAAAATTAGGAGCCTTAGTTATATCAAGGTTCAGTTTTATCAAAGTTTCAAAATGCAGAAGACTTCCTTTATGACGAATTCGGGGGAGGTGAATTCTCAGATAAGACAAACAGTATGAGAGGAAGAAATGGGCTTGGGCAGGGCATGTGATGCAAAGGCAAGATAACCGCTTGTCCTTCAGGTAACGGAGTGGATTCCAAGAGAAGGCAAGCGTAGCAGGGGCAGCAGAAAGTTAGGTGGGCGGATGAGATTGAGAAGTTTGCAGGGATACGCTGGCCGCAACTGGCAAAGGAGAGGGTTAATTAGAGAGACATGGGAGAGGCCTTTGCCCTGCAGTGGGTGTAGTCAGGCTGATGATGATGATAACATTTGTTTGGTTTCCCATAGACTTGGTGTCAAAAATCTTGCAGGACGGTTACGAATGTGTAGCATGATTATGTTAGTGACAGTTGTGGTGCGAGAACAGAGACTCTTTATAGTGTTGTGGCCTAAGCTGCTAGGTCCCCTCCAATGCTTGACTGCATGTACTGGAACATTCATAGTGATGGTTCAACAGTGCAAACACACACAGGCCAACAAGGAGACAAGACACACACACAGCGCTGATGTGTGTGTCTTGTCTCCTTGTTGGTCTGTGTGTGTTTGCGCTGTTGAACCATCACTATGAATCTACACCAACTAGCCCAATCTGCAGTTCTTCTACTGGAACATTTGTTGCCTTCTGCACTGTGCCCCTTCCGCATGGTCTTGCCAGCTTTCTGTCCTACAAACACTTATTTCTGACCCAAGCGTGAGTCGTGCCTGAACTGAGGCCTATCCTTACTCTTACACCCAAGTGCATGTCTTGAGCCAAATGCTAGTAAATTTTTTCAGCACAGGCGAAGCACTCTCGCACTGATGAGACCACACACACTGGGGCCCATTCTTGGAGAGTGCACAGGGGGGAGCCCTGACACCCCGTGTTGTGTTCTCTCTCTCCTCATTGCACAGCACCTGGAGGAGCTGGCGGGCAGCTGCCAGGAGCTGTTTGGGCTGCTCTGCCGGCTGCTGGGGGCCGCCTGCCGCTGTCCCCTGCCGGCCCTGCAGCAGCTGCTGGACGACGAGATCGCCTGGCTCAAGAGGATACGGGTGCGTGCCTTCTGCTGCTTACCTCTGTATCTCACGAAAAGGAGCGAAAAGCCCATGACAAGCACGCTGTCCCGGCTTGCTGGTAGAGCTGGGTGGATGTAAGCTGGGGGAATGCACATTGAAACTGTGCGATTCGACTGTCGTATTTACTTCATTGTAATGTGCACTTTTTCCCGGCAAAAGTTATCTGAAAATGCCGTTCGTGTTAAAATTGAATACAAAAACGAAATTGCATCAGCAACACCCTATAGTCATCGGCATCACAAAATGGCGGCTTGGCATTTCTTGCGCATCGATCATGGTGGAAGAAAGGGCAGTTATCTGACCAGGTGTGGAGCATCTTCATGTAGCGACGCTGCTTGTGAAGACACTTCAAGGCCACCGCATAGCACCATGAAGCAAGCCGTCGAGGCCTTTACTGTCTTGGGATACCTCGGCTTTTTAATTTCAGACAGCATGCAAGTAGTAAAATATCTGAATGAACTGCAAAAAATCATCCTTGCTGTGCAGTTTTTATTTCAAAAGCAGGCAACCACTGCTCAGTTTTGCACCGAATAAATTTACTATAATGCTGACGGTTTTTTTAAATTACTGGGGGTGCAGTTGAATAATTTGGACAGTTTCCCCAGTCCATTGAAGCTCGAATTAGAGGTTTTACTTTATTGCCGCATACATGTCAACCCCTACCAGTTCGCCAACTTCACTGGCCAGAAAACTTATGAGAGCTGCCGTGGTGGCTCAGTGGTTATGGTGCATGGCTGCTCACTTGAAAGACGCGGGTTCAATCCCGTTTGCGGTGGTCGAATTTCGGTGGAGGCTAAATTCTAGAGGCCCGCGTACTGTGCGATGTCAGTGCACGTTAGAGAACCCCAGGTGGTCGAAATTTCCGGAGCCCTCCACTGCGGCGTCCCTCATAGCCTGAGTCGCTTTGGGACATTAAACCCCATAAACCAAAGTAGAAGGCTTGGGGGCTTCCTAACCATATTTTTAAAGATGACGACGTGTTAAAGAAGTTTACTTGCAGACTTTCTACCTCCCATCTGGGAATGTGATTGTCAGTGCAAGTGAACCAAGTAAACAATATGCAATTTGAATTTTCATTAGCAGAACTGATTTGTGTATGAACGAACAATTTTAAAAACGCTCAAAGCTGTAGCCTGCATGCATCCTGCTGGGAACGGGCACCAGCACAACCTGTGGCCCGGCAGAAACTACTGTAGACCTCGTATATAGGTCGGGTCCATGCATAGGCCAACCCTGCAGTTTTGGATGGTCGTTTTCATATACAGTAGACTCCCGTTAAGACGAACTCGCTTAAGATGAACCCTTGGTTAAGATGAACAGTGGTGGTCATTTGTTTGCTTTCCCATAGAGTCAATGCAAAAAAAAGTCTGCTTAAGATGTACACTGCACACGTGCTAATTGGTTAAGATGAACTTTCACGACCAGCCGTGCCCAAGCCATGCAGCTTTACTCGACCATTCGAGCAGTATTTCAGCGGAAGGAAAGAAAAAAAAGCTAAGAAATTGAAAGCTTTTTTGCACCACTGACGATCCATGCGACGCGGGGAGGCACAGAGACCTAACCACGTCTCCGTTGAAAGGGCGATTCTGTGAAAGCAGAACTGTCGCTGCTCCTCCCCTGTGAGTGCAATGAAGGATATCTTGGAAGGTTAAGTGATATGCCTACGCTTGTAGCAAGCAGACGATTTTCTCGACAGACACAAAAAAAAATAACAGACTGGGCAACACTCAACAGTGCCTGATGCACTGCACTAGTAGTGCAATAAATGCTTATGTTGCAATTATTTTTTTCCTAAAAGACTATTTCATGGCTTTGTTCACATATACGAAGTATTTGGACACACACTGCATGCTCGAACATCATTTTAAGAAGCACTCCTAATTAGATGAACTTCTGATAAGATGAACAGTGTTCATGGTCCCTTGGAGTTCGTCTTAAAGGGAGTCTACTGTACTTCGACTTATATGCGGCAATATGTGATACTTAATATTTTTAGCTATGTCAGCTTTTCAGTGCAAGTAGAAGTGCTCTGGTAACATTGTGCCCAGTCTCGTTGGCCATGGTGGTGCTTGTTGTTCTTCCAGGAGAAAGTGCAGGAGACGGGCGGCCTGTCTGCAGCTGAGGAGTCCCTGCTGGAGGGGCACCTGGGTGTGGCACGGGAGCTGGTGTCGCTGCTCTCGCCCACCGACAAGCACCACATTGGCTCCGACCCCTGCAACACGGTGCGGGGGAACCTCGTCAAGGTGAGGCCTGCTTGCCTGCGTGGATCAGTCGCACTGCAGAAAGGGGAGTGTGCACAGGTAGCCATGTCCACCACGTTAGGTGCACGGCAATGAAGGCACATTGATTGCAATACAGTCTCGGTGATACAAATTTCAGTAGGATGTGAATTTGTGAAGTTCCATGGCTGTAGGGCATTGCATGCGTTGTACAGAATTTCAGATGATCTTAACACACTTCCAGAGCGTGTGATACTAATGCACGAGGTTGAGTGCACCCGCGAGCTCTAAGCACTGCCCTCACAAGTAAAGTGGACACTTGTTGATTTGAGCTCCTAAAGCATCAAAAAATTGCTCGATTGTGTAAAGCGAAGATTGAATTAGGGGTGGCCATTTTACACGGTGCAGCCGACTCCTCATGCATATTCCTGGAGAATTTAAATTTTGCTAAGGTGCATAAAGCTAGTGCTCAGTGCGGCACATTGTTTTCCAATAGAAATCTTAATGTGTGTTCTGATTTGTGTGATACTCCTCTCATGTTCGAGCACTGTGGAGTGTCTCTGTTGTACTGGAGCCTCTTCTCCTCCCCCTTGGGTTGCTTGCAGGAGCTGCTGGAGGACTTTGCCTTTCCGGCGTCCCGGGTGGAGGCGCAGCTGAGGAGCGGTGCGGCGGGGGATGGTGGGGGTGGGGGGGTGTCGGCCGTGGCCGTGTGCCCGGGCCCGGACGCCCTGCGAGCGGCCCTCGACCTGCTGGTGGCCCTGTGCACGCAGAGCCCCGAGAACCTGGCGGTGTGCGCGGCCCTCCTGTCGGACATGTTCTATGCGGAGGGGCAGCCCCCCCTGCAGGAGTGGGAGTACCTGCCCCCCGTGGGGCCCCGACCCCGGGGGGGCTTTGTGGGACTCAAGAACGCCGGGGCCACCTGCTACATGAACTCGGTCCTCCAGCAGGTGGGTGTAGTAGGGGAAACCCCGAAAGGAGTAGTGGTGCGAGAGCTATGTATGCTCTGCTGGTGGTTCTCTTGATTGCACAGCACAGAGAAAGTTGAGGGGACAGGTGAGGGAAGGAGTGGTGTCAACGCAAGAGCAGTCTATTTGCCTCATTACTTGCCAGGCATTTGCATAGTAAAAATCTGGTCCAGAGTCCCTGGACTTTTTCTTTAACTGTGAAGTTTCTGAGAAAGCTCTGTAGCTTTCCTTTGTAGCCGTATGGCTGCACTCGGGTGGATGTCAATGAGTAATTGGTCCCTTATTACAAATCTACTCCACCTTGGGGGATTCCTCTGAACATTTGACCGACCATTTCAAAAGGCTGTTCCCGGTCCCGCGTTTCGGGTTTCGCTGAAGCGCGGCCGAGACTACCCGAAGCGAGTGCCGCAGCGCGTTGACGGGTGTTTGGTGACCGATCGCAGGCTTAAGAGTTCGATATATCCAATGTGTAGCTCAATGCATTTTACATGCATAATGCTGGAAGAACTTCCAAGTGTTCAAATATAAAGCACATTTCGCTATATCAGAGTTCGTTATGTTTGGTCTTGACTGTACTTCATTTCAAGCATTCTGCAGTAGAGTGAAAGGTAGCGCTCTCTCATCTAATAAGGGCCAAGGAAGACAACAACAGTCCTTAGAATTTTTGAGCAGTGTTGTGGCTATTTTTCCAACAGTTATTAAACTAATTGAAATAGTAGTTCAGGATGGAGTTTTGAAAGTACAGTGAGCATTTTTTTCACTGGTTAAATCAGCTGAGAAGGTCTGCTTGAACGCAGCACTGCAAAGGCCTGCTGCAAAGTGGTGTGCCGCCATAAGTAAATTTGGCGTCAACCAAGCCGGCTGAGCTTCTTGCATGTAGCAAGCAGCTAGACACCGTTGCCCTTTCCTTCCCAGTGATGGGCCCCGCCGCGGTGGCTCAGTGGCTACGGCGCTCGGCTGCTGACCCGAACGACGTGGGTTCGGTCCCGGCCGCGGTGGTTGAATTTCTTTGGAGGAGAAATTCTAGAGGCCCGTGTGCTGTGCGATGTCAGTGCACGTTAAAGAACCCCAGGTGGTCGAAATTTCCGGAGCCCTTCACTACGGCGTCCCTCATAGCCTGAGTTGCTTTGGGACATTAAACCCTAATAAACCAAACCAAACCAAACCTTCCCAGTGATGGAGCCACCGATCACTGGGTGAGGTGCATGGAGGAGCACATTTTGTAGTGCGCACCTTTGTGATTGGCCGAGATTGCTGCAGCCGTCACAGTGCTGCAGATAACTTGTGAGATGGAATATAGGGGCTAACAAGCGTGGTGATGTCTTGGAGTGTCTTAAAAGAATTCTCACAAAGCAGATGTGTGTGTGTCTCTCTCTCACATTGTGTGTGTGTACCCTTTCAGCTGTACATGATTGACAGCATACGGGAGGGCATCCTGGCCGTGGAAGGGGCAGCCACCGACCCAAACGAGGACTTCTCGGGGGAAGAGCGGCCCGAGCATGAGGTGGGTGCTGCTGAGCATCGACGTGGGTGCACCAGGTGGTTTGGGCTGACATTGAGAAGAAACTAGCTTCAGAGAAGGCTTTGTGGGACAAAGAGAACAGAATGCAGCTGACTGGCTGACAGGATGCTGACGAAGTTTGTTGGCATTTTTGATTTTTTGCCAGGTTGCATATAACGATTGAAGTTTGAAAGGCCCTTGTATACAGCCTTTTACAAACGCTATGAAATAAAAAAAAAGGAAAAGAAATGCAGTTGAACCTCAGTGTATCAAAGACGGATGTAACGAATCATTGGATATATCAGTGTCCCATAAAAGTTTTTGCCATGCGCATGCAGTTCTTGCATTGTGATTGGACATAAAATGGATGCAGTAGAAAGAGGTTTCCAGACTGGGTTCTACAGAAGCCCAGGATTCCGCTGAGTACTTTTTTGGGTTTCCTGAGCACTTGAATCTGTGCATTACTGAGCCCCCCCTTTTCATTTACCCACCTTTATGTTGGGGCTAATCGCACTGTAATTGTTCATTGCAGACCGGTTCACTACACAGCCAGTCAAAAGTTGCCAGTGAGACTTTTGTTTGAGCTGTACCTGGTTGTATCGCGACAGAACGTGCAAACTGGTGCGAGAAAATCAAAGACAAGACATGCCCCTTGCA
The DNA here is from genome assembly GCF_055824585.1 of Amblyomma mixtum. NCBI lineage: Eukaryota > Metazoa > Arthropoda > Arachnida > Ixodida > Ixodidae > Amblyomma > Amblyomma mixtum. The sequence goes on along the minus strand of NC_143016.1, from coordinate 168,855,690 downwards.
TGTGTTGTCCTCATTTTTTCACGCCATTTTGCTTTTATGCGCATTGTACTGAGGTGCGATGTGTCTGCATGCTGCTTTTTGCGTGCACTGTCAGGCAGGAAGGGATGGAGGCCAGAACACATGAGGTTCCTCAGCATCTGTTGAGAGCTATTGGGGGTCGATTCGAAAAGACCAGGGAGAAAACAGACGGAGACAAGAGAAGAAACACTGGTGACAGGACGGGCGCTGTCCCGTCTCTCAAGTGTTTCTTCTCTTTTCTCCGTCTGTTCTCGCACTGCTCGTTTCGACTCATGTCGCACCAACTCACCCAATCAGCATTTTTGATTGAACGCATTTTTATCTACATTGAGCTCTTTCATATGTCATCCACCTAAGCACAATTCTGCCATCTTGCTGGTCAGCCTTGCCTTGTGGCTGCGACCACCTGCCAGTCGAGGGTGGTTTCCTTCTGTTTGCAGAAGAGGATAGTCACACGCCCGTCCTGTTGTTAGTGTTTCTTCTCTTGTCTCCGTCTGTTTTTGCGCCGGTCATATCGAATCATGTCCCACCAACTCGACCAATCAGCAATTTTGATTGAACCTGTCGGGGGTTCCGTGAGGCTTAGAAGGTTGAGAATCCGCTCCGCAGTAGACACTCGTGTGTACCATACCGTATTTACTCGCATAATACGCGCACTTTTTTTCCAGAAAATCCGGCTCAAAGTTCGGGGTGCGCCTATTACGCGGGGTAAAATTTGCGGAAATTTTTCGACTCGCAAAATTGAACATACTGCATAAACGCACTCGTGTACGGCCGCACCCCATTTTCCCGAAGAAAATATTAAAAAAAAAAACGTAAGGGCCGCACCGAAACTTTCCACGACCCATGCGGGAATAGCCTTTAAAATGCACGCGTCGAGGCCTCCGCGATCAGCTCCGGCTGCGCGCAACGGGCGCTTGATCGCGGAGGCCACACACGCGCAAAGGTGCTTCCAGACGCCGCCCACGAAGGGCGCCCAAGGCCAAGCTTATCATCATCATCAATGTTTTCTTCCGCCGCGAGCGTTCACTATCTATATCGCCATCAGCATCACCAGCTCCAGGTTTTTTTTTGTTGTTGTTGCTATCAAGTGCCGGGATCTGTGGTAGCGCGTAGTTCATCGTGGTTTACGGCTTTGCCGCCGAGCATTGCTGTTTTAGCTCGACAGGCAAGCACCTTAATAGCTACACGGCTGGGAGTTTGCTCTCGAGCACGGCAAGCGGTCGGAAACTCGACGTGGCCGAGAAGTGCGGCAGTTGCGTCTGTGGCGTGCCTAAATTTTCGTACGTGACTCCAGGCGCCGAGGTTTTCGTGGGCCTAAGTCGGGAACGTTTCCGGCTGGAGATGAAACTTTCCAAACAGACGTTTAAAGTGAGCATCCCTGAAAACTGAGTGCAGCTGTTCTACACGATGTTGTTGTACGTGCTGTGGGTCCGCAGCAGCTGCGACGGCAGCAGCACTAAGTGTGGACCAGTAGTCAATCCAGCAAAAACTTTGTTAAAATAAAGATTGGGGGTGGGGGGCGGCAAGGCGTCGGCTTGCAATCGTGTAAATACAGTATTGATCACAGTGCCAAGTTCGGGGTGCGCCTATTATGCGCGGAAATAAAAAAAATCTAACTTTTCGCGACCAAACTAGGGGTGCGCCTATTATGCGAGTGCGCCTATTATGCGAGTAAATACGGTATTTATTTGCGCAATGAATTGACTTGCTTTTTTTTTTTTTCCAGAAAAGTTGATATCAGTTTTGGGGCGGAGTTCATACCTGGGGAAAATGTTTGGACTGATTTTTTTGCAAGAGTCAAAATTTTGTATCACAAATTCACCCGCCTGCCCGCCTACTTGTTTGTCCATCCGTCCGTCCGTCATCAACAAAAGCATGTGGTCAGTCACTCTCGTGTCAGTAGCATCGTTTGTTTCAAAAGGTGTTTGTTGTATCACGGTGCGATCCAACAATTTTGTGATAGTCGACGGCGCAGACAGTCGAGGTCAAATAAAGCGAACATCCGCTGTCCCTGAATGTAAGGTATGCATCACACAAGGTTAAAAAAAACTCGCAGGATGATTACGAGTGTGTAATCCGAATGTTTAAGCTTTAGTTGTGGTATGAGAGGGATTAGGCGTTTCCACTCCCGATCTCTAGCTTGCCAATAACTTGGAGGTCTGAAGGTTCTGCTTCTTCCATAGCATTTCAGTATAGATGCTTTAGAGCATTAAGGTTTGAACTGCTGGACTCCTCTCCGATTCTCGAGCACTCGCTGGCTTTCCAAGCATACACTGCGGCAGTGGGCCGAGCAAGCCACCGCCGCTGGCGTCCCTGTGAAAGGCGCGCAGTATCTTGGCACTCAACCAAGTTCGCCAAGCACGTCATCCCCGCAGGAGCTCCCGTCAAAAGATAGACGCGCCGTGATGTTATTGGTGGGCTGGATCTTTGTGTGCTGCCATGGTCTGCACTGCAGACGGCGTGAAACTGACAAAACTTTGATGCATGCTTTCTGGGGCCCTGGAAGCCTGGCCCCGTGAGGTGCAGCACGGACTCTGTGTGTGTGCAGGGTGGCGAGGCGTGCATGCAACGACCCGTCACGGAGGAGGACGGCATGGCGGGCAAGGAGGAGCAGCGGCGGGACTACCACCTGGGCGTGCTGAAGCAGGTGCAGGCGGTGTTTGGGCACCTGGCGGCCTCGCAGCTGCAGTACTATGTGCCCCGGGGTTTCTGGCGCCACTTCAAGCTGTGGGGGGAGCCGGTGAACCTGCGCGAGCAGCACGACGCCCTCGAGTTCTTCAACTCGCTGGTGGACTCGCTGGACGAGGCCCTGAAGGCCCTGGGGGCCCCCTGCCTGCTGGCCAAGGCCCTGGGGGGCACCTTCGCCGACCAGAAGATCTGCCGGGGCTGCCCCCACCGGTACTCGCGCCAGGAGTCCTTCACCACGCTCAACATCGACATCCGCAACCACAGCAACCTCCTCGACTCCCTCGAGCAGTACGTCAAGGGGGACCTCCTGGAAGGGGCCAACGCCTACCACTGCGACAAGTGCAACAAGAAGGTGGGCGGCCTGTACAGTTTTCATCTTTTCTATGCCATTTCTAGCAGAATATTGCAGCTAACCTGGAATTAACGGTACACACACTTCTGTGGAAAAGACATTCAACCAGCTGATGTGTTGTTACGGTTATGCAAGCTGTCCCTGCCAGCAGCTGTAGCCAGCAGGGAGGAGATTATGGTTGGGTGGAGCGTACCCTGATTCTTTTCCACTTACAGCTCACAGGAAGCAATTCACGAATGTAATAACTGCAACGACCACAACAGAGTCAGCCACAAGGGTCTGTGGTCATGCTTACTGTGTAGTTACTCGACAGACATGCAGTAATCAACAGCACAGTGCACCACCGTTTGAGGAGCAGTGTGCGTGCAATTTTTCACCCAGATGAAACCCATTAGAGTGCAACTGCTGCTTGCATCCTTTTTGAGGAAGCCTCGAAGCTTATGTGCACGCTTCACGACAGCACATGATGCATCGAAGGATGCCTGCTCGCATTGTACCGTATTTACTCGCATAATAGGCGCACTTTTTTTCCGGAAAATCCGGTTCAAAGTTCGGGGTGCGCCTATTACGCGGGGTAAAATTTCCGGAAATTTTTCGACTCGCAAAATCGAACATACCGCATAAACGCACCCGTGAACGGGCCGCATCCTGTTTTCCCCGAAGGAAATAATTTTAAAAAAATCCCTGTAAGGGCCGCACCCAAACTTTCCACGATTCATGCGGGAATAGCCTTCGAAATGCACGCGCCATGGCCTCCGCGATCGGCTCCGGCTGCGAGCAACGCGCGCATGGTCGCGGAGGCGCGCGCGTGATCGAGGCGGCCGTCATGGAGGTAAAGTTTTTCTTCCTCCATGGCGGCCGTGCACGCACAGGAGCTTCTAGGTGCCGCCCACGGATGGCGCCCAGGGTCAAGCTTATCATCATCATCATCAACTTTTTCGTCCGCCGCGAGCTTTCGCTATCCTTATCGACATCATCATCACCAGGTCCAGTTTTTTTATGGCTGTCAAATGGTCGGTTTCTGTCCTAGCGTGTTAGTTCATCGCAGATATGGCTTTCTTGCGCTGCCGCCGAGCGTTGCTATTTTAGCACGACGGACAAGCGCCCTAATAGCTACACGGCTGGTAGTTAGATCTCGAACACAGAAAGCGTGCGGTAGGCCGGAAATTCAATGTGGACGAGAAGCGCGGCAGTTGCGTCTGCGGCGTGCCTAAATTTTCGTATGCGACTCCTATCGCCTCGGTTTTCGGGGTCCTAAGTCGGGAAGGTTTCCGGCTGATGAAGCTTTCTGGCTGATGAAGCTTTCCAAACAGACGTTTAAAGTGAGCATCCCTGAAAACTGTGTGTGGCTGTTCCACGCGATGTCGTTGTACGTGCTGTGGGTCCGCAGCAGCTGCGACAGCAGCAGCACTAGTGAGGACTAGTAGTCAGTTCAGCAAAAACTTTGTTAAAATAAAGATTGTGGGGATGGGGAGGCATAGGCTTGCAATCGTGTAAATACAGTACTGATCACAGTGCCAAGTTCGGGATGCGCCTATTATGCGCGGAAATAAAAAAATCTGATTTTTCGCGACCGAACTGGGGGTGCACCTATTATGCGAGTAAATACGGTAATTCCCGATCTAAACGTGCGTGAGCGTAGTCAGCAGTTTATTCTGCAGTCGGCATCTGTTCTCGATTCGCACGCAATTCAGAAAAGAGCATTTGCCTTTTTAGTGGGTGCTGGAGCATTGGGGCTGAGGCAGGCTGCATTTTTCTGGTTTCCGGCCGTGTTTCCGCTCTTTAGAAGTAGCTCCTCTGATTGGTGGGAAAGCTTAGAGGGAAGATAGAGGACTGCTGGGCTGCTCACACCAAGGTTGGCAGAGACTGAAAATTGCCACCGCTGCCCGCAGGTGGACACGGTGAAGCGGTTGTGCATCAAGAAGCTGCCGCCGATCCTGGCCATCCAGCTGAAGCGCTTTGACTACGACTGGGAGCGTGAGTGTGCCATCAAGTTCAACGACTACTTTGAGTTTCCCCGGGAGCTGGACATGGAGCCGTACACGGTGCGGGGCCTGGCCCGCATGGAGGGGGAGCTCATGGACGACGAGGAGGCGGCCGAGGCGGACGAGGAGCTCGGGGCCACCCACTACCGCCTCACGGGCATCGTGGTGCACAGCGGGCAGGCCTCCGGGGGACACTACTACTCCTACATCCTCACCAGGTGATCACCATCGTCATCATCACCATTAAGGCTTCCTTTAAGACGAGCTAGAATGAACCGTGAAAATTTGTTAATCTTCTTAGGAGTGCCTTTGGAAAGAGATTTTGAGCATGCCAGGTGTGTCCAGATGGAGTCGAAGCTTATTAGAGCGGAATCTTATCCATTGTGTATGGAGTACAGTCTGTGCGAAACAAGGGGATGGCACAACAATAAAAGGTGCTTTTTCAAGGCAGCAGCTTTGTTCATTGTTTTGAAAAGAACTTGGTGGTGAAGGAGCACCTTAATTGTTCAAGAAGCCGCAGTAACTTTTCACAGCATTTCTACTGCGTAGCTGCAGTCCTTCGGCAAAGCGGTTTGCCCTGCTACTCTGGGAGTCTTAAGTACGTTGTGAGAATCAGTTTCACAAAAACCTCTGCCCGCCATTCTCAGTGCAGGCAGATGCCCGCATATTTGCTCCTTACATCCGCTGCTAAGTTGGCAGCCCTTCTCCACACAGCACTCTCAGTTGATGGCCCTTTGTCGATGCTTTGCAGCTGGCCAGACCACTCTGTATGAGTTGCGGTTGTAATAAATACCGCTTTAGTGATTGCACTATGAGGGGCAAATGCAGGCAGAAGCGGACCAATACCACAAAGGCGGGATGAAGGAGAGTGGAGTGTGTCCTTATGTAGGGTGTGGATCTTGGAGGCGGAGTGGTGTGTGCGTGTGGGCGCACGGTTCTCGGAGGCCGGGGGGGGGGGGGGGGGGGGGGCTGCGGTTACCGTGGCAAGAACAAAAGAACAAGAGGGCGCAGGGAAGAAGGGACATGTGAGGAGACCAGGGAGATGGCATGGAGACGGCGAAGTGTGTGTGTGGAAATAAATGGTGCTGAACATGTGAGTCGGTCATCAAGTGTGACAGCACTTTTTTGTCTCTCTCAAGCCCAGACATGGCCACTGATTGTGAAGTTGGACAAGCCCCCGCAAGTAAAGTTGAATCGTCTACAGTAGACTCGCAATAATTCAAACTCAAATAATTCACACTTTCCTTTATTGAAACAAATTTCAAAATTTTGGGTTGGCTGGCTATGTTTTCAATGCATTGTAAAGCCGCTTAATTCATACAATTTCTCTTAAGTTCAGTTAATTCAAACTTCTTGTCGTGCTCCAACACTCCTGGCACGCGAAAGAGCAGTGGCCAAGGTCTGATACAGAGGACCATCAACCAAGTGTGTGGAATTGGGTTTCGACTGTACTTGGATTGTTTCACATGTTTCTTCAGCATTTTTTTTTTGCTGCATTCATATAGTTTGCGGCTTTGTGTGGGAGCATAGTTCTCTCTCATCCAAGTGCATTCAACTTTGGCATGTCGTGACTGGTGATTTGAATTATTTTACGGTGAGAACCGTTGTACAGAACCCACTCTGGGCCTTTGCCTGACTGAAGCCCAAAGAATTTGGCACAACCACCAGAGCATGCTTCTGGGCCCAGATTGTGCCCCCCTCCATACACACGCATGCACGCGTGTGCTCACACACAAACGCACACAAGCGCACACACACACCGAGTGAGAGACCACAGCTTCTTTGCCGAAGGAGGAGGAGGAAAAACTTTATTCATTGGCAAGGGTTGGGAGATGGCGGGTTGTTGGTTGCACTGTACTCCGTTTCATACATGGCAGGCAACACTACCAAAGCTAACGTGCCTGTTCGTGCAAGCTGGGTCCGCATCCAAGAAGTTCACCGTATACAGCCAAAGTGAACACAAGAATATTTCGTTGCAACAGCTCTTAAGTGCCGTGAATGGCAATCTCCTGGAGTTCATTTTACCGCTAGCCAGACTTTTGTCCTCCAACTGATCAAGACTTCGATAAGAATGAATGGGCCGATACGCGGGCGGTAGGGCAAATCGCCCTTACTCCAACTGCACCTGAAAAGTAGTTCACACTTTGTGAAAATTATAGTCCGAGTACTGAGCCCCTCATAGCTGCGACCATAATTTTCAGTGCTACCACAACGTTTTATGCCACTTTTTGTTTTTGTCCAAACACTTACTGAGACTTCGAGAAGGATGAATGACACGTGGTGGAATAATATGGCTTCGCGGACGCACTACTTCTGTAGCCTCTGCACAGAGCATCGCCTGCTGTGTATGAAATAGAGTGTACGTGGCCGGAAGCCCCTTGCTCTTTGCGACCTCATTGTCTCGGTCGATGGTCCGCAGTTGTATCCTTGGGTCGGAGCTGAGCAGCACGGCCTCCTACCGCTCAGGTCCAGAGGAGGCAGTTCTTCCGCACAGTTCCAAAGTATATGATCTAATGTGGCGTTATCACCACAGTGAGTGCAGGAAGGAGGGTGTTGACGGGTATACGTGAGAATATTCTGCTGGGTTTCGCCAAAGGGGGTGGTTCTTGAACTGCCACCTTGGATGAGGTTCGTGCTAGGAAGGCCGTGTAGCAGTGAGAGTAGGAAGTGTGAGTGCCAAGCAGACGGGTACATGTGACGTTTGGGACCAATGACTGCTCTCACCTTATCTTGTAACTGAGCTGTTCCTTGGTTTGGTTCATGGTTTATGGGGGTTTGATGTCCCAAAGCAACTCAGGCTATGAGGGACGCCGTAGTGAAGGGCTCCGGAAATTTCGACCACCTGGGGTTGTTTAACGTGCACTGACACCGCGCAGTACACGGGCCTCTGGAATTTTGCCTCCATCGAAATTTGACCGCCGGCGGCCGGGATCGAACCGGTGTCTTTCGGGTCAGCAGCCGAGAGCCGTAACCACTGAGCCAACGTGGTGGCCGAGCTGTTCCTAGTTTAGCCAATAAATTTTAGAGTTCAAATTTGGCAAGTGCACATTTCTGAAATGCTGCTATACTAATGTGCGACCATGTTATTTGACTGATCCCTAATTTATTGGTTTATGTTTTTTATCAGCCCGTAGCCTTCCACCATGGGGGTTTCATGCCCACCTCGAGTGTCAGGAGGCTGCTGAACCCCCACGTGCCATTTCCTTGCTTTGCACATATCTCGCATCGCCGTAACTGCCCCCTGGCCCAATGCAGGCCCCCTGGTGGAGCCTACCGGTGGTACAAGTTTGACGATGGCGAGGTGTCCGAGTGCCGCATGGACGAGGAGGAGGAGATGAAGAACCAGTGCTTTGGCGGGGAGTACATGGGCGAGGTGTTCGACCACATGCTCAAGCGCATGTCGTACCGGCGCCAGAAGCGCTGGTGGAACGCCTACATCCTCTTCTACCAGAGGACACCCCTCGCCGACGCCATGGCCGCCCTCAACATGCAGCAGACCAAGGGTGAGATGGTGCTCGACAGTCAAAGGGGAGCTAGACATCCTGCTGGGAAGGGGAGTGCTGTCCCTGCCGACAGCTGAACCCACCGTCGCATGTGGTGCATAGAACAGATCGCTGATGGGCTGTTACGATGGCAGGCAGGACGTTGAGGGGCGAAGAGAATATAGCTGGGTGGTGACACGAGCTATGCGGGGAGGGATGTGGTGAATTTACTGGACCACAATGCCCACAGTTGCTGCAGGACAATTCGAAGCCGACGGGAGAGGCTTTGTTCCTGTGGCTGATGGACTTTCTGCAGGGTTTCCACATACAGTACTGAGTATGCCCTCTGTTGAGCTTTCGTGCTCAGTAGTTAAGGATTTGATTTTCTACTGACAGGTTGTGAGGGTCGCGTGTCGTGTGTGTTGGCTACTAGGCCTCCCAGAGAATATCTCACGGTACCTTCTATAGTCTCCTGTGGCTTATTGTGGACTCAGTTTCGCCCCCGATGCTTTGTCATGCTAGCAAATCTTGTGCACCCTGGAGGACTTCTCTGGCGGCATTATGGTGTTGTGAATTGCACTACATTCACAATTTCAGCCGGCAGAACCACATCGTAGAAGATACTATGGTGAATTAGTCATTGTTTGTGGCAATTTCTCCACCACGTTTCACAATTAGCAAATGTAAAACACTTGGTGAAGCAAAAAGCAATCTAAACTTTGTTGGGTGTATCAAAATACAAGTGACTTATAAGTGGCACAATTTCATCTCAGTATCGACATCAGTGCAGGATGGCTTGAGGATCCAGCTCTGCTAGTTGTCGCCATGGTGACAGAAGCAGTGGTGCCCTTTGTTCAGAGGAGGTCAAAATTGAGATGCTGGAAAAAAAAAAAAAGAAAACTTAATACAGTAGACTCTCTCGTTAAGACGAACTCGGTTAACAGGATTTCTCAGATGAAATGAACAATAAGACGAACTCAGTTAACAGGATTTCTCAGATGAGGTGAACAATCTGATACCATATGGTTGGTTTCCCATAGAATTCAGTATAAAAAAAAATGCTTGAGAAGAACTGTTTTGCACATACTTCGTTTTAGATTAACTTTCACAGTGACCATGAACTCTGGCGACACCACGCAACAGCACTCATAAGATGTCTGTGCGGCATTGGCGAGTGAAGGAAAAAAAAAAAATAAAATTCTTCCACAGAAGAAAGCGCACCCCAGTAAGTTAGTTTCTGCACAACATCGTGCAGTGATGTAGGGAAGCTTGCTTGCTGAAGCGGTAAATGCAGAGCATCTTCGCTACTACTGCCTGCGAGCAGTGCAGAGGTGGCAGGTCTTGATATCGTGCGCGCTTCATGTGCTACGTGTTGTCTTTGGAGGACTGAACGCTGCCTAGGCATGGAATGTACCCACTCGTTGACTTGGCTTTTTAACAGTTGGGAGCAGAATTTTCAGCCAGCAGACAGGGATTCACAATGCAGGTTATTGCGGCGCAGAAATGGCCGTATGTCGGTCCCTCGTGGACATTGCTGCAGTGGATGGAAGGGCACATGGTGCACTTGCTCATAGAGTTGATAACAGCTACGCTGTAGACGGAGCGAAATAAGAGAGCTGCACGGCTACTCAGCTGGGTGCCTTCACTTTGCTCATAGCCTCAGAAATCATGTTTGAAAAAAAAAAAAACATAAATTGCAGTCGCTGTGGAACAGAGCGAAAAAGAGATGGTAATTGAAGAAAACTAGAACATTGCTGTTTCCAAGCGGGATAACGTGACTATGTTTTATTCCCTCACTGTTCAGCTCACTTCATGCATGGTGCCATATATGTTCCATTTGCTGTTATCCTCTCACAGTAAGGCCGTCTTATTCATTGTTTTCGTGTAGCATATACAGTGAATCCCGTTATTTGAATCCCATTAATTTGAAAATGCGGATAACTCAAACTGTTGGCACGGTTCCAGCCAATGCCCTTATAAGAAGAGTATGACACAGTATGCACACTGATTCGGACGCTATGGGTCTTGCACTGGTAATTTGAATGGGCTCCTGAAGGGAGGCTGTGTTCAGCATGACCGGTGTATCAAATGATCGACCGGATAGCCTCACTCAAACCTGAATTTCACACTGCAGAGTCTCTTGCACATCTTAGACCTGGATGCAACAGTAGGCGCAATAACGCACGATGGTCCAGTCTCGCAAGCACAGGCACACCGCATAGTTTGTTTTAATTTTCTGAGCGTCGCACCAATCCCCATCAGCCAGCAAAGCGAGCCCAGCTGTGTGCTGTTTTGGCTGCTGATTGGTGCGTTGCTGGTCTTTTCTGTCCCTATTTTTGTTTAAAGCACCGCTCTTACGTGCCCGTTCCCGGGTTGAGTGGCATGCCTCGCCATTTGCATAACCGAGCATGGAGCGCAGTGGAGGATGAAGGACTGAGATAACGGAGAGTGTGCGAGGAAGAAAGCGGAGGAGAGGGGACAGCGGTAGCATGAAGGCGTGTTGCGTGGCGGTGACCCACGGCACCAAAGTAGCGTGTGCTGATGTTGTTGGTAAGGTATGCATTGCTCGCCAGAGATAGTGCCAGAGTAGCGCACGCTGTAGACGCGCTGGCTATTTGCTCGAGGCAAGGCTCATCGGTGGTAGAATGCTATGCGTGCTGCCCAAGTCTAAACCCGGAGCTTCCTCCATCTGGCTCTCTGTTTGGTACACGGTCGTCTACAGTTCGAGTGCCGCACCAGCTGCGCTAAAAATCACATTACTGTAAAGCTAATTTTCTTGCCTCTTCAGCGCTGTTAAGCATTTCCATCCGTGTATTTTTTATTTTTTTTGCCTTTCACGCATTCTTCTCGAATGGGACCCTTCCTTTTTGTTGAGGCAAGGTCTTGCGGCAATGACGCGTGAGCAGTTGTTGCCAAGGGGTCTGCTGCAGTGGTCGCTTGTCTTTTGCAGTGGGCGCCGTACCCCGGATGCCAGCGGCCATCGAGCGCAGTGTGTGGAGGCAGAACATCAAGTTCCTGCACACGCGCAACCAGTTCAGCCACGAGTACTTCCAGTTCACCAAGAAGCTGGTCAGCTGCAACACACCCTTCGTGGCACTGGCACCCGACCAGGACCGGCTGGTCAGTGCTGTGGTGGCGGTTGCTACCTCTGAACACCGGTGGTTGTTGGCTCAGTGCTTAGGGACTCCTGTCCTCATTCGCATTGCCCATAGTGCAAGAGAGACTCAGCAGTGGATCTAGTATGACATTAAGAAACAGATTCACACAGCACAACAGAACGAGGACAAGAAAGAAGACGAAACACAGGACAGACGCTGACTGCCAACTCTTTATTGCGTCATAAAAACCAGCACAGATTTATACAGATTTATAGATAACGCAATAAAGAGTTGGTGGTCAGTGCCTGTCCTGTGTTTCGTGTTCCTTCTTGTCCTCATTCCGTTGCACTGTGTGAATCTGTTTCTTAAGGCATGAACCAACTAGCCCACACCAGAATCCTCTTAGTATGGCAGTGGCAAAGCTGAAAGTAGCCAGATCATCTTAGTTATCACTGTTGACGTTTTGGAATGCTTCGCCGCATCGCTTATGCTTTGTGGGAAACCACCCTGGCAGCTGACTGCATGCATCTGTCTGCTCATGCCATGTGTCCCCAAGCTTCATTCCTCATATGCCCACATATTGGTGTTGTTTCATAAGTTTAACCCCGTCGCATTTATGTATTGGAGGGAAGCCCCCTAGCTGTAGCTCCCCGCATGTTAGCACGCATCCTATTGCTCGCTAAAGTATCGCGTGATCATAATTTTAACAGGATTTGAATGTACCGTATTTAAAAAAAAAAGATCCGTGTAAGGGCCGCACTGCAACTTTCCACTACCCATGCGGGAATAGCTTTCGAAATGCACGCGCCATGGCCTCCGTGATCAGCTCTGGCTGTGCACTACAGGCGCTTGATCTCGGAGGCCACACACGCGCACAGGAGCTTCCAGGTGCCACCCACGGAGGGCGCCTGAGGCCAAGCTCATCGTCATCATCAACTTGTTCCTCCGCCGCGAGCTTTTTGCTATCCATATCAGCATGAGCATCACCAGCTCCAGTTTTTTTTTGTGGCGTTCAAAGTGCCGGGATCTGTGGTAGCGTGTTAGTTCATCGTAGTTGTGGCTTTGCCGCCGAGCGTTGCTGCTCTAGCACAACGGGCAAGCACCTTAATAGCTACACGGCAAGCATGTGGCAGGCCGGAAGTTTGATGTGGACGAGAAGTGCAGGAGTTGCGACTGCGGCGTGCCTAAATTTTCGTACGCGACTCCAAGCGCCGAGGTTTTCGTGGGCCTAAGTCGGAAAGGTTTGCACCTGGAGATGAAGCTTTCCAAACAGACGTTTAAAGTGAGCGTCTCTGAGAACTGTGTACGGCTGTTCCACGCAATGTCGTTGTACGTGCTGTGGGTCCGCAGCAGCTGCGATGGCAGCAGCAATAGTGAAGACTAGTAGTCAGTTCAGCAAAGACTGTTCAAATAAAGATTTGGGGATGGGGGAGGCGTTGGCTTGCAACCATGTAAATACAGTATTGACCTGAGGGCCAAGTTTGGGGTGTGTCTATGATGCGGGGGAATAAAAAAAGTGATTTAGCAGAACTTTTTGCTGGGCTAGTTGGTCCATTCTGACATTGGTGAAAACAGCGCGAAAGAAGAAGCCCGAAGGCGAAACGAGGAAGTGACAGGAAAGAGCGCTGTTTTTTTAACGAAGGGCCCACTGTATAAGAAAGGTAATCTAGCAGAACTTTTTGCTGGGCTAGTTGGTCCATTCTGATATTCCTCGTTTCGCCTTCGGGCTTCTTCTTTCGGGCTGTTTTCACCAATATCAAAAAAGTGATTTTTTGCGACCAAACTGGGGGTGTGCCTATTATGCGAGTAAATACGGTACTTGCCGGAAAATAGCGTTATTCGCAAACATATTAGCCAGAAGAAAAAGTGAAACTCTGTGTGACATTTTAATGGCTCGTGATTTCGATCTTGTGAACCAGGAAATGCTATGAATTGTGAGCTTACCACTGCAGCAAAGCAGTCGATGACTGGCTGTGAACATGCCAGCAGCAAAAGTGAACCGACACCAGCGTTTCTATCATTTTTGATCTCTGTGATTGTTAATCCTTTTGGCTCCTCTTTGCCCTACTAATCACCTTTTTCCGGTCATCATTTGGGTCTTTTTTTTATAATTGGTTTTTCTTATATTTTCTCTCAGGTGTTTGCCCCTTTCCTTTTTTTTTTTAAATTGGTTTTGCCTGCTATAACCTCTGCTCCTCTGGTTTGGTGCGGGCTTCCTGTCACATATTTTTTTTTTGTACTTGAGAGTTCTGCAATAAAGAATTATAGCGGAAGAGGCAGAGCTGTTGCCTGCATGGCCTGCTGCAGTTATTTCGCAGGGGCCCTTCTGTCCTTAATTTTCGTCCATTAGAATCTACCAGCTGCATATCTTAGGCCATAGGGGGCAAAGAAAAATCTGGGGCAAGTTGGTAATAACGAGGTACCTTTACTGTGGGTGAGCAAATAAATTGCGCATGTTATTCTTAGATTTTGAAATTCTTAGCTGTGAAATATTTTTATGTTGAAAGTGTAGATATCCCGGTGGGAATTTGTTTAAATTTTGCAAATCTGCTAAAGTCCGTAATGTGAGGTTGAGAGTAAGGAGGGTTCACTGTGTAGTAAAGAAATATTGCTTAGAGTTGAGAAAGGCCCATAGTAACTGCGGTCTGCATTCCTTGGTAGCTTGGGATATTGCAAATGATGTGAACGAAGGAAAGAAGACAGGCACTTTGTGCGTGACTGACTTGTTCAGTTTCTTCTGGCTTGCTTTTGGATCAACATGAAGTTACTAGGCAGGCATGAAATTTTTCAGTGCTTTGTGAATCCTGTGTGAGAGGGGGCACAGGGGTTGAGAGTGTGCCACCGCTTATGACCTGCTGTTCCGCAACGTGCGCAGACGCCCGAAGCGGAAGACCTGGCCATGGTGAGCGTGCAGCTGGCATCCAAGTTCCTATTCCAGACTGCGTTCCATACCAAAAAGTCCCTGAGGTGAGGAGCCCCCCAGCTTGTTCTTCGGGCATTGCTGTTGTGCGCACTGACTGCACTGACAGAGACGTTGCAGTTCTTTGAAATGCCATGGTCACTGGTGCTGCCACATTGCAGAAGCTTATATTTCTTATGGGGGTTTAACGTCCCAAAGCGACTCAGGCTATGAGGGACATCGTAGTGTTGTCTTCTTTAAATTATGGCATTGGCAATAGGGAAAGTTCCTTGGAAGAGTATGCATGCATGCATTGCTCTGTCCGGCCACCTTTGTCATGTGCTTTGTAATACTCGAGAACATTTCTAAGGCGTGTAATTAAATGCTGTAGTGGTAGAAGCATTCGGGGAAGAATAGCAAATTTAGCCGAGCAACAAGAGAATTGGAACAGGCAGCCAAAAGTAGCGGGCCAGCTGTCAGATGTGAGCAGAACAATTTTTCATGCATGTTCTAGGTATAACTAAGATGCATCACAGTAAACGTCAATGCATGTAAACACTGTAGTGCTGAGGTTGCAGCATGTCCTTCTGTTGTTTTATTTTTTTATATCTACAAGTTCATGATGTTAATCCCAACCCTTGCAGGTCCCACTGGTAGCTGCAACATGTTTTGGTATATTCGCAAGAAACCCCCCAAAAAATACTCTTATCACATTTAAAATGTATTTAAGTGGCAGGCAAGCCAGGGCTTAAATAGTAATGTTATGTGCCTAATAAAAGCTGACAAGAGCAGTGTCTCTCTCAATACCTGTGCAGACAGAAAACCGCGAAAATTCAGACAGTGACTGCAGCAGTGTTTCACATAGCCCTTGCATGAGAGTTGAACAAAAAAAAAAAAAGTTTTATAATGGGAGCATTGACAGCTGTACAGGCACGGACAAAAGTAAACGGAGCACGCAACTGTCTTTGAATATTTTTCACGCGTCACCTAATTGAAATTTCCAGCAGTGGTGCGCGCATGCTGGTAGTGGAAGTTGGTGGGCTTTCTTGTAGACAAACAACGCTTCTTCAATAGCGTGCTCCTTTTACTTATGGCCGCGCCTATACCTCTCTTCAGACAAGTGCCCCCCTCCCCCCCCCTCAGAGAAAATGGCATCCCAGCCAATTGCTAGCTGCCAGAATTCCTCTTTGGGTGACTGTTTGCAGTGCTGCTGAGTTGCCCGATGCTGTTTCGTCCTCTCGCTTCTCATAGACGAGCATCTACAGCAGTGAAGTAGCCAATACTGTGAATGTGCAGTTTGGTTCAGTTCAGTTCCTTGTATCTCTCTGCTGCTGTGCTTGCTTGGTTTCTAGTGCCCACCCTGTTTTAGTGCACACATTCCAACTAAGCCTGTGGGAGTAGACATGGTGTCCAACGGCATCATCCCTTCCTTCCTTCCTTGCAGGGGTTCGGCGTCGGACTGGTACGAGGTGCTGTGCGTGCACCTGCGGCACTCGCGCAATGTGCGGCTCTGGTTTGCGAACCAGGTGCTGTTTGCACACCCACACCGGCTGGCCGAGTACCTGCTCGAGTGCCCCACCAATGAGGTAGGGCCCCGTCTCTCTCGTGCCATTTGCGAGGGGGGCGGTGATATAGGGTAGAGTAGAGTCAGAAATCCACTCGGATGCTGGAGGTGGGGTCAGCTTCCCAGTTGAGCCTCTCCCTTTGCTCATAAGACACTCTGGAACATCTTTTGAACTGAAAATTCTCTGGGTCTAGTGGTTTTGTCTTGCGATAGGAATCCAGGACACATTGAATTTTGCTACACAGAGCTGGTAGCAGGTGCCGCACAGTGAGTTCTGGAAAAAGCATAATTAAAGGTGATAGAGAGCCCAATGGACTGATAAGTTATCTGTGCCTATAAATATCGCTAGCCATGTGCTACTTAAACATGGATATAGATTAATAATCATGTGTACAGGTAGAAACCAAGAGCAATAAGGTCACCTTTTTTTTTGGTGCACTTTCTTCTCTGAGGAATTAACCATGCCTTGTACTCGGTTTGTTCGTAATCTTTGGGTGGAAGGTATGCAGTGAATGTCGGGCCACTGTTATGCAATTGTTCTGGTTCAATTCCATTCTATTGTTGCCATCCGCCCATCACTGCGACTCATTCTAGCAATAGGAAGGGCATAGCTTTAGAGACAGAAGAATCGGAACGAAATGGAATCTGAATGAAAATGCCCGCAGTTAGACACTCTTGCAAAAAACACATGCTTGGTGTGGCTGTATGGAGTGCGCTGAGCACACTACTATTTGAAAACAAACAGCTCCATGTATTTATAGAGACTGTTCTAGTCCAGGCAAATCATATTTAACGCCATATAATCTCATATAAGGGCTGCACCCATGTATAGGTCGCACCCCCTGTTTTGGACTAGATGATTGAGAGAAAAAAAAAAACGGTTATATGTTGTTTTTTTTTTAATTTGTGCAAGAAGGAGCACTGATCTTCCGGGTGGACGCTGGCAACGTCTGCACTGGTGCTGTGACAGCAGTGTTGTAGCCCATTTCTGCTGCTTGCAGGAAGCTTGTCGGAAGTAGTAACAACTGGCAGTGCTGAGAGTGGAGACTCGCTGCGTAGCGCAAATGAAAGGGACTGGGCATTGCTGTGGCACTGGGCCCATTTGTGCAGACTCTGCACCTCTGCAGAGGTCTGCGCAGGCGGGGCAGTGTGAGGGTTCAGTTTCGAAGGACAGGCATGTGCTGCATAGCAGGGGGCAGAGTGAGATTGCCAGCCTGCACTTCGAACTCTCAACTGATACGTCAATCTTCTCGCAAAGTCCTGAGAAAGGGCATTCTTTATTCAGTGTGCAGCAAAAGCGCGTGTTGACACAGTCGTTCAGCATCTGCGCTTTGGTTTAAAATTGCATTTGCATGCATTTTTCCCTCTGCCTCTACTAATTTGGGGCTCGTCTGGCAGTAAGAAGAGCTTCGGAGTGCCAGTAGAATTTTGCAGGATGTTTGTTGCGCAGCTTTATTTTTGGCCCTAATAATAAAGCTGCACTAAGAAAATGAGGACAAAATGAGTACCCACATACACGATGGCGCACTTGTGTGTCACTTGTTTCATGTTTTCTTAGCGTAGTTTCTTTAATTTGACAGTCATGAACCAGCTAGTCCGCCAAAGTGTTCTGTTTTGTTGTTTCCCTTATGGTGGAAAACGCCACTGTCTCTCTCTGTGTGTGCGTGTGTGTGTGCATGCATGTGTCAGTGTGCGTGCATGTGAGATCCTCTTGCCCACCCTAAAGTGCGTAGTGGATCGAGCACATCTCCCACCTATGAGCATCCATCGATCAGAAGTTCACAGAAAGAAAAAAGTGATGGTGAAATCACATTTAAAGTCGCAGTGGGAATGCAGTGAATGTAAAATTGAATTGTGCAACTAATACCGCTAATGCAAATTTGTCACATTGCATGATCACCCATACATTTCTTTTACTTTTCCTGTCCTGCTACTTCTGTCCACCCACACTCATCCGCCCTGTCACCATCACCACCCAGGTTCGGAGTGCCTTCGCCAAGATCGTGGTGTTCCTGGCCCATGCCTCGGCAAGGGACGGACCGTACACCCCACTCTTTCCTTGCGCTTCCTCCAGTGAGTACTACACCTCAACAGCCTGTGACAGTGTGCAGTGGACTGCAATGTCGCCAAATCCGAAGCTGCATTCAGTTCAAGTTGTCACTTTGGTCTTGTCATCATCATCATGTGCATCCTTGATTTGCGCTCCGTATGATTCACAGCTTGAACGAGTTTTCAGTCCCCTATGGGTTCAGGCTACCGTATACACTAAAACTAAGGTAGTGCTCCTGTAAGGGCTGCTCCAGTGGACTTTCCACCCTAAAATTTTGAAAAAAAAAAAAATAATTCCGCAGGATGGTTATGAGTTGGTAGCACAGATGTATGAACATTAATAGGGGCGGGAAAGCAAAGAACTTTTCACAAACGTGCTAATTGCTTCATTACGTCTTGGTGTGCTGCCAAGTTTATAAGGTCGGTCATCACAGCTGAGGCTCTCTCTGAGACATAAACACTCTGTGCTGCCACTGCGATGACAGGACGTGTAGCAGGTGCTCTGTGCTGTGGACGTTGCCAACAACGCTGCAGGTGTGAGGGATGAGCAAAGAACTGAATGCTCATGGTCAGGTATACAGTAGAACCCCGTTCATATGTTTTTCACCGGACCGGGAAAAACAAACGTAACAGCCGGGAAAACGCAACAGTGAGGAAAGCACCGAAAATTAATGAAAACAGTGCAGCTTTGACTTGAAACAATTTATTTCCGCAAAGTGACCTTAGGAGTTTAAAAAATCGAGAATAATGGATTGCAGTTTCTTTCGCCCGCTGGAAAGAACAACGCGTTTCTCAATAGTCTGGAAGGCCGCATTGCTGTCAGCGTTGCTTAGCGGTGCGACACACATACCTGCAGGGGAGGTCCAGAGCCGCAACGGCTTCTCCAAAAATCGGATTTCCCAACTCCCAGAAATCATGCGGCTCGTTGTCATCGTCATCGCAGTCAGCGGCTTCACTCACAACCGAGTTCGCAACATTGTCGGCAATGCTTTGACATTCCGACGTCACGACGGCAGTATCCACGGCGACGTGGTCGCCTCATGTGATTCCCGTGGCACCCAGCGCAATGCATAGCCTCAGTTAGCTCTTAGAGGCTGCTTACTACTCTTCATCTTCCATGGCAGTTTCCACTTCCATGCGAAAGCCACACTGCACGCAGCAGTGCTGTGCAGTTGACGCGCTCACTGCAGTCCACGCTGAAGCGACGTGCACAGCGTCAAACACTGTAATGTTCTTAGGCTGCTCGCCACGCTGCTCCACGTAGGCCGCCCTGGCTGCCTGTCGACTGTGTTTAGTACGTCCAGCTTTTCCTCAAGGGGAAGCGCCTTCCGCTCACGCGACGTTATCACACCATCAAAGCACGATAAAGATCGCGGCATTGTGGTTTAAAAGTTCGGCGTTCGCGAGGCGGATAGCCACCTAGTGGCGACCTCTCCAACTCGCGTGCGGCTTCTTGCAGCCAGTTCCGTAGCCAAGCCTGGCCAAGACTCGTCAAAAATCAAAATGGCGGTTGGCGCGCATTGCCCGGGCGGGTTCGGGGAGCCCAGTTGCGACATATCATGCGGGATCGTTTCCTCAGCTACGACGTAACAGCAGGGTTCCCAATACATTGGATCCTATGGAAGCTATGCCGGGACCCGAAGAAAACGACGTAACAGCCGGGAAAACGCAGCAGTGAGGAACGTAACAGCGGGGTTCTACTGTATAATGCTCAAGGTCAGCAAAAGAGGAATTGTGCTTCATAAGAGAACTTTTTGCGGGGCAAGTTGGTAGCTGTTCATTATAAATATTTGAAGGCGACGGGTCCTGTAGTCTTCTCTTGTGCACGTGTGTTGTTTAGCACCTTTAAATATTTACACAATAACCTAACATTATAATGAAGGCCCCGCAGTTTTCCACAATTCTTCGAAAAATCGCGGATTTAATTTTTTGTGAAAGAGTGTTAGCAGTCACATTCTCACTTTTACGCCATTGCTGTTATGGATGTCAGTAGGAACAGCAGTATGACGGAAAAATTACCATTTTACCTTATTTATATGAATACAACGCGAGATTGAAGTTTGAGAACTGAGGAGAATTTTAAAATGTTATTACAGTTGCAGTGCAATGTCAAAACTATTTACACCAGCCCTAGGCCGAGCGTCCTCCGAAGGAATGCCGATGGCATGCAAAGATACTGAAACGGCGAATATATCGACGTTATTTACGAGGCAATGCTTCAGATGCATGCGCCACAAATCGAGGGAACCAAAGTCTTCAATACTTTAATGCATACAGCCTCCCACACAGCAGCAGCCCTGCCCCCACTACTTGGTGTTTCGAGCTGCCCAGTCCTGCGTCCATTCGCCCTTTATTGCTTTCCCTGCTCTACTCAACTCTTTCAGTGCCCTTTCTCAACGAGCCACAACGGCTTCTTTCCATATCCATAGCCACCGTCTACTTAGCACTGGCATGCTGCGAGCTTTGCCCCAGGGTCATTGAAAAAGCAGGCTTCTCCTGGCAGCTTTCAAAGCTCGGTGGCGAAGGTTGTTCTGGCTACCTTCAAAGGTTTGAAGAAAAAAATTGACACTGTGTTCGTACCGTGGTTCAGAATATAAAGCGAGATGTGTTTTAAGGAGTTATCTGATATTTCTCTCGAATTCTTTATTTGCAGTTTGCGGAATTTAAAATTTGTGATGGAACAGCGCAATACACCGGGACAAGAGGCAGCGCTTGTCTCTTGTCCCGGTGTTTTCCGCTGTTCCATCACAAATGAATAATCAGCATGCCCAAGCTGCTGTCCAGGAATTTAAAATGTTCTGCGGCAGAAAATTAGGGGCCTTAATCATAGTCGGTTTTGAATATATCAGACCAGAATATATTGAACTGTTTTTGTTGAACAGAAGATCCCCTTCAAAATCATATGCAAGAAGTGTAGCGTTTTTCGCATTTATATCGAATCACGTCCAGTGAAATATTCAGTGTACTGAATGGAGCTCTATGTCCCTTCAAATGGTGCTTCTTCAGATGGCACTCCCACTATCAGTTTTAATGCGCGGTGCCAGGTTGGATGCGCCTTGGACACGTTGCTGGCAGTGCTATAGCACTGTATAATCGCCTCACGAGGGGAACTTGGGCGCACCTGAGTTTCGTATTCATTTATTTTCCACGCGACACCTTTGTCGTGCTGGGAAGCAAGCATTCAGTGCATTGCACTGTGTGTCGTGCGGTGAAGCTAACATAGTTGAGCAGAGGATAACAGCAGCAGCTCACACCTGGTATGGTTCGTTCACTTCAGTTCCGCAGTTGCAGAAACCTGCTGTACCGTAATCTGAATGAGATTATTCTGTTTATTGTGTACTGCTAACAGGATTAGACCTCTTACAGTAGGCAGTGGCTAACTCCAAAGCACCATCTACTGCGGCTTCGATGCAGTGCAGACTAGGCCTGGAGACACGAATCGTGCAGTACACCCAGTGCACCTGGGATTGACTGTAATATGAAAGTGCAGTTGATTTCTGTAGCGCCTTCAAAAGTGATGTGAGCAGAAAAGCAGGCAAAGGGGGGAGCCACGAGTCTCATGTGCGAAGCACCGCTTCTAACTGCCAGTGAAAATGTCATTGTAGTCAAGTGCTAAATTCTGTCGCTATACGCATTTCTGTCCATGTTAATTCTTATTCAGAACAACTTTGGGTGGCATTACATTTGCCAGTTAAGTGATCTACTGGCTTGATTTATTGGGAGCGGTTCTAGCTGGTAATCATGTCACCCAAGATTTCCATGCATTATCCCCATAAAGTGTCCCGTAGGCCCACACTAAACAGTCATATAGAATATCGGTCGTCACAAAGACGGGGGTGCACACAACCTGGGTTCCACTATAGTTGAGAAATATGTAGTGGAAAAATGCCGTTTTCCTGTAAGGGCCACACCCCATATAAACGTGGCAAAAAAAAAGTCCAATCTTTACACGAGTGTGTGTGGTACTAAGCAGTGACTGTCCACTTTGCTGTTCTACCTTATTCTCGAAAGCTTGGGAAACTCCTGCATGAGTGTCGTCTGTCTCTCTGCTGCAGGCCTGCTGTCGAGCCCCAGTGCCACCCTGTCGGACCACCTGCTGGTGGCGGTGCTCTCCCTGGTCAACAAGGAGGTGTCCGAGCACGGCCGACACCTGGCCCAGTACTTTGGCTTCTTCTACATGTACGCCTGCTACGGGGTGGCCGAGGTATGCGACCTTCTCTCGTGCACCATACTCTCACAGGCTCCTTTTCAGCATTGTCACCTGTTAGAAACAACCTGTGAGTGGGCTTTGGCCATCCCCGCAGCGGTAAATCATTTGACACAGGACGTGTCTTCTGGGCTGGACTTTCTCAGTCCCCAACAGCACTTGGGGTGCAGTGTGTTGTGAATTGCATGTTGCATGCACGGGCACTCGCAATACACTGTTTCTTCACCAGGCTGGCAGGATATCTGCTTGGAAAGACTTTGAGTTACGCACTTTGGCACTGTAGAGGTTATACTAATCAATGTATGCAAATTGAATTACTTGTGCTCAGCGCACTTTTCTCTTTCATTACGTTCATGGTGGTTTAGATCGGCAGTTGAAGAGAGTGTGGAGAGCCTATGATTACACTTCTTGGTAATGTGATTTTTGAGCGCAGCTGCTGTGGTATTTGAACCGTAGGCGACTGCACACGGAACACTGAGTGCCGATCAAAGGCGGCTCTGTGTTTCGGCTTGGTCAGCGTACACAGCAGTCCGCTGCCGCTGAGCCTCTCCTCGGGTGAACGGATGACGGTGCAAGCTACTCTGGCCCCATCTGTTTGTGGGTTGCAGCAGTGGAGCTTGTTGAAAAAAAAAAAAAATATGTTATATACATACCTTGGATTCAAATATAATGCAAGGTGCATTCTTAAAACGACAAACTAAGGAAGTAAATTCGCGTTATGTTTGTGTAAATGTGGTATTTCTGTTCTTTTTATTTACCCGCAGTTTCAACAGTGTATGAAGGTTGCTCTAGTGCTTTGACTGCCGCAGTAGCAGTTAGGGTTACTGCCTATCAGTAAGCACCACATGCCTTAGGCGCCTATCAGTAAGCACAACTTGCCTTCAGCAAGAAGGGAGCCAGTGTTGTCATTAGATGGGGCGGGAAACGAGTAGGCTTCAAGTTTTCCTGTGCTGAAAGAAATGGGTCATGTGTAGTGGTGTCTTTGTTTGTGCAGCGCCTGCAGCTGCTGCGCCTGAATGTGCTGGGCACCCTGATGCTGGTGGCGCTGGACGAGGGACCGGGGCCGCCCATCAAGTACCAGTACGCCGACCTGAGCAAGCTGTACCAGCTGGTCTCCCTCCTGGTCCGCTGCTGCGACGTCTCCTCCAAGACACACTCCTGTCAGCCTGTGAGCATCCCTCCCTCCTCCACCCCTCCACCCCTCGTGGACATGTCTAACGCCTCAAAGCACTTGTAGAGCTGAACTTTGACTTGCCCCCGGTGGCAGGATTGTGAAGGCTGGCAAGTAGATGTGTGCAAGTACTCGAATGGACTCCAGTCAGACTTGTGATGTCCATAACAAGGGAAAAAAAAACTGCTTGATCAAACGGTGATCGCGCAGTTTTTTTTGTCTTGATGCCACAAGTTTGAATTGACGGGCACAAAGGAGACATTCCATTTAAAATTCCAACTCTCTCAGGAATAAATGCATGCACCCTTTGCAGCCAAAGAACCATTAGCATAGCCTGAAAGAGACATAGGGTTGTTTTTATTTTTTTTTTTTTTTACGAAGAACAAAAACTGGACGGAGTCGTTCTTTACTTGACCCCTGAGGTCCGAGGCCTCATGGCACAAAGGGAGAGAAAATATCCCGCAGGGGTACTGCTGCATGTACTGTCTGCACGTCCAGATATTGAATACAAAAGCGTTATTTGCTGGTGAAGAAATACAGGCGGGGTGCATCAACACTTCCGCAAAGCGGTCTCACACCACCAAGGTGAGAACCAAATGCTCTGGTATTCTGTCTCCTTCATTCTAAAATCTTCTTGCTTGGCTACTCCTGTTTCAGTCGTCTTGTGCGCATTTCATTTCCTGCCTATAGTAGTACATTGGGTGGAGCTCATGTGATGATGATGATGATGACCGTCTCTGTGTGTGCAGAATGCGGTGCCCCTGCCCAACCCACACATGGGGGACCACCTCTGCCAAGAGTACCTGATGCCCATCCAGCCTCAGGTGGCTGCCTGCCTGTACAACAAGACCAGGTACCTTGTTCCCTCTCTCGTTTCTTTTTCTTTTTCAACACTGCTGGCCATTGCTCTTTTGCCGTGCACACTACACTCTTGTGAGCTGCGGCACATTAGGCCAGCATCGGCGGAGTACGGTCGAACCCCGCTACAGCGAAATTCACGGGACCCGCGAAAAATTTCCTTGAAGTGGAAACTTCATTGTCATGAAATTGGACCAGAACATTGATTGACGCAATTTTCATGGCAGTGCAGAAATCTCGAACAATGGTCGTGTTCACGTAACAAAGGCACCCGGTGATATTTTTGCTTTCGCATGTTATAAAAGTACTCCTGCTTTCGTCCTGCGAGAATCCCTGCTGAAATCGTGCTGCCTGGAGGCGCTTCAGCGCGAACTTGGGGCACATGCACACGTTTCACTGTGTGTTATGCTGTGAAAGCTCGCTTATTTAAGCCTAAGTAATTCGAATTTCTGGTTAATTTGAACTGTATGTTTTGGTCCGTCCATGCTCCTTAGGAGTCTATGTAGAACATAGCCCGTTAATTCGAACCTGAATGAGTTGCGCCACTGATGATTCGAACTGCGCACGCGCCACGCCTTGGCGGCCCACGTGGCGAACCCCCCCCCCAAAAAAAGAGAAAAAGTGTTTGGAATACCACCGCTTTATCATGAAACTTGTACAGTAAAAGCTCGTTAATTCGAACTTCACGGGACCGGGAAAAAAGTTCGAATTATCCGATGTTCGAATTATCGAATGGCCGCGAGAAAACCGACAAGAACCATTTGCATTACGGTATATGTAGGGTATTTACTCGCGTAACGAACCCACTCACATAATGAACCCCCCCCCCCCCCCCCCCCCGATTTTTACCTAAGAATCTGAAAAAAAAAAAGCGTCGGTCGTTAACGCTTCCCTCCGTTTGGCACCACCGTCACTCACGGCCCACAACCCATTTCTTGGCGGCACCCCAAGATGCTGCGCAGCGATAAAATCACTTATCGCTGCGCAGCATCTTGGCGCACCCCCAAGAAATGCGTTGTGGGCCGTGACGGTGCCAAACGGAGGGAAGCGTTAACGACTGACGCTTTTTTTTTTTTCAGATTCTTAGGCCGGGAGGGTGGGGGGGGGGTTAGCTCCCAGCAAGGGGGAAGCGAACTTTGGCAGAGTGCCAGCGCTTGTTCGGTTGTGCAAGCCTCGTTTTCAGTATGTTCGCCTTATGTACCATGGGCGATTGGGGCGGACGCCGTCTACTGCCACTCAAAAGCCGGCGTCTTGTTCGCGCTGAGCGCGTGCTTCCATTGGCGTCCGACCAATAGGTGGAAGCATGGACGACACCCGCAAAGAAAAAAAAAGTTTTTCGCTCGTAATTTGTAGCGCCGGTCCGAAGTCATAGCCTTCATGGGCATTGGCTGGGACCGCGCTGACAGTGCTTATCCGTATTTTCGAATTAACAGGGCTCGAATTAACGAGCATTTAGATGCGAGCTCCGGAGGTTGCGTGGAAAAGAGGGTAGGCAGCCGCCAGCGCGGTCGCCAACCCCTACCCTCCGCGTTGGTGATGGTGTCATTTAAGCTTTACCCACTTTTCCAAGGTTTTATGTAGTTCCATCTTCTGTCCCCGTTTAGGACGTACGCAGCTAACTATGCAGCTAACTATGCGGAGGAGGTGCTTTTTTTTTTTTTGGCCACATGCTGTGTGCCAAGCCGCCCAGACGCGGTGGCGCGTAGTTCGAATTATCCATAACGGAACCGACTCGCTTTCGAATTAACGGGCTTTTTATACACAGATCTCTATGGAGCTTGGCCGGACCAAGTAGTGTAGTTCAAATTATCCGAGAATTCGAATTATCGAGTTTTGAATTAACGAGCTTTCACTGTACCGTTTTCCCTGGTTACCATTGATGTGATAGCTTCACACTAAAATAAATGCAGAACTCATTTTCGTTATACCTTCGCCAGTGAAGCTAATGAAAAGGCCGAAGGCTGCCTCACACCAACTGCCGCAGTTCGCAGGGGCAGATTACTGTCCAAGCCATCAGCAAAACCATCGCAAGCAGGCGCTTGCCGCATTTCATCTGTATGTGCACTCCTCTGCACAGTAAGTGTCAGCTGTTGAGCTGTGCTATTATTAAAAGTGCAGACTAGCTTCGCAGCTGTTTTTGGTGGAATCTGATGAGATACGGTCATATGTAGATATAAGACACGCACGCACAAAAAAATACATCGGCTGCTTTCTCGGAAAAAGTTAACTGAAGCAGAATCTCACTTCCAAAATTATTTGTTTTCGGGGTAAATGTGCCGTGTCTCGTATGGTTTGCTGGCAAGGAATGTAAAATACTACGTTGTGGCAGAAATTTCACTGCACTGGCGTTCGTTATACAGCAGAATCTTGGTGATATGTACCTGGCTGATATGAATTCGTATAATTGCCCTTCTGAACTGCACTGTGCACAATGGGCCAGAATGCGGATGTTCTGAACACTTCTGCGTTGTGATGGGTGATACGAACTTGGGTACCGCTACTGTCAGGCAACCGGCGATGCAGCGTGCGCTGATACCAGTTTGGGATTTCGCGGCAGTCGCGAGGTTAATGGGGCAAGAGCAAGCTTTATCTCTCTCTCTTTCGTTTCTGGTGGCTTGGTGGTCTTATGGCTTTTTTTTTTTAACTTCATTGTTGTCCAAGGCTAGGTGATGCCCGATGTCAACAGCTGCACCACTGCTTATTGGTTAGATGTGTGAATGTGGTTTTTTTTTGGTTCGGAGCGAATGTGAATAGTAATTTTCTTATAATAATTTTGAAGTGAATATTTCATATACTTATGGCAAACAAAAGTTGAATGGCATAATATGCATTTTCAAAATCGTAACAAGGCCATTACACGAAAAAAACAAGAAAAAGACAGAATGCATTGAAGCTTCGTCACAGTCTTGAAGTTGTGTCGGCTTTCTACAAAAGAGGCCATTGGAAATTTGGGGAGCCAGCGCTTGCACACCACTGTCTATTTCAATATACAGTCGACGACCGAAAATTCGGGCGCCTGATTTTTCGGACATGCTTGATTATTTGGACCTTTTCGCGGCACCGCGACATGGCCCATAGAGCCAATGTGCAAGAGTGCTTGAAATTTCGGACTCGATTTTTCGGACTTCTCCGCCAGTACCCAAGCCGCCACATAATGTGTGCAGTGGAACCTCATTAACTCAAACTGCAGGAGAGATCGAAAACTTGATCAAACAAAATGAAATTCAAGCTTAAAGGGAGCCTCCTAACTTGCGACGCTAAAATTCTGCGCGAGTCGGCACATTGCGCTCGCGTGTTTTTGAATTCATACTGTTCTTGAATGTCTTCCACCGCACGAACTTGAGTTCACGGAACTCATATGTGCCGAGTCTTTCGTCCCAAATACGGAACGCGAATACGATCGTGGAGCGCTTGATCGCGGAGGCTACGTGCACGCCGTGGCCTCCGCGATCAAAGCGTGCTTTGGGCGCGCTGCCGGAGCAGATCGCAGCGGCCACGGCGCGACATGGCCTCCACGATCTACTCCGGCAGCGCGCCGTTTGCGGAGGCCACGCGTGTGCACAGGAACTTCTAAGTGCCGTCTATGGATGGCGCCCGAGGCCGTGATCATCATCATCAACTTTTTTTTTCTCCGCCACGATTTTCCGCTATTCACATCGGCATCAGTGTCACCAGCTCCAACCTTTTGTGGCGTGTTAGCGCGTTCGCCGTAATAGTTGTGATTCTGGCTTTCGCGTGCTGCCACCGAGCTTCGCAGTTTTAGCGCGATGGGCAAGTGCCTTAATCTACATGGCTGGGAGTTAACCCTCGAACACGGTAAGCGTGCGGCGGGCAGGAAATTCGATGTGGCCGAGAAGTGCGTCCGATGATGGTGCAACCAAAAGAGAAACGCAAGCTGCAAAAAGGGTGCTTTCTGAGGCAAGCCGTGCGAGTTTCCCGAACTGGAAGAAGAGCTGCTCCTCTATGGGATGAAATTTCGGAACAACGGCTACGTGTTGACAGCGGACATGCTGCGCGGCTTTTTTTGGGATGAGCGTGCACCAGAGCACAGCACCAGCTCAAGAGTCGAAATACTCCGTGTGTGACAATTGAACGTAGAATTAATGTCGCTCATTCCGCGGTTGGTGTGTTTTTACTTTAAAAAAATAATTTTTTTCGCTCATCGCGTGTATGGGCCGCACCCCAAAAATTGGCCCTCGAATCTGGAAAAAAAAAGTGTGGCCCTTATACGCGTTTATATGGTATGTTGCGCGGCGAAATATAGTCATGAGGAGCTTTAGAATGTGTGCAATACAATTGGCCGCTTTCTCCGGCATACTGTTAATATGGTCGTGATTTTTTTGGTGAAACTTGATTTTCCGGACTGCCCGATTTTTTGGTCGTTTTCGCGGTCCCTAGGGAGTCCAAAAAATCGGTCGTCGACTGTATGTGTACATCCCTAGAAATGTCATTTCTCGGACCTTCCACTGCACTTAACCAGGCAAGGGAAATCTCAGGCATTAGAAGCCTGTTTGTATTGTATCGTGATGGGTTTTGTGGGACAGCTTTTGACCTCACAGCAAGAAAACGTTGCTGCTAGTTTTACTGACATCCTCTAGTGTATGGGGTTTCTTGATCAGGCATCATGCGCACTGTTAAGGCGTCTCAGTGCAGCTGCTGGAGCAAAGTGCCCAAGTGTCCTGCCTCTGGCATTGTTTGTGAATATGGCTTCCCTTTGTACCGCATTGCTAGTTCCACAAAGCAAAATGAACCAAGGCTAAGGGAGGTCCTTTAGTTCTTTGACAAATGCTTCGGCAAGAGGGCTTGTCTCCATCTGGGCTCCCCGTCGGTCCTTGTTCTAGTTCTCTGACGAACGTTTCGGCAATAGAGCTTGTCTGCATCTGGATTTCCCCTCAGTCCTTGTTCACTTGTGTGTTGCGTTGTCAAGAAACCCGTCTCCTTGCCTTCTCTCTCTCTACCACGTATTGCTAGTTCCAGTCAAAATAAATAAATTTAAAATAAATAAATTTAAATTTAAATAAATAAATTAAAAAAAATCCCCTGTGCCCCTTGGTATCTGTGGCTGTTGGCTTCTCTCATATTTATAACGAGCCCCTCATTCCCCTTCCCTTGTTTGCTTAATTGTGTTTTACAAGGTGTGTGATGGCGATGTCGGGCTCTCTGTGGTGGTGGTGCAGCTACGTGAAGAAGGTCATTGAGGATGCGAGCGCCTCGGAGGAGACCCTGAAGCTGCTGCAGTTCTGCTCGTGGGAGAACCCGCAGTTCTCCTCGGCCGTGCTGGGCGAGCTGCTGTGGCAGGTGGCCTACACGTACACCTATGAGCTGCGGCCCTTTGTGGACCTGCTGCTCGGGGTGCTGCTGCTGGAGGACTCGTGGCAGGTGCACCGCATCCACAACGCCCTGCGGGGCATCCCCGACGACCGCGAGGGCCTCTTCGACACGATCCAGCGCTCCAAGAACCACTACCAGAAGCGGGCCTACCAGTGCGTCAAGTGCCTGGTGGCCCTGTTCGATTCGTGCCCCGCGGCCGCCCACATGCTGCACACCAGCGGCGAGCTGAAGCGCAAGTGGGCCGCAGCCGTCGACTGGCTCAACGACGAGCTCGAGCGGGTGAGCTTTGC
Organism: Amblyomma mixtum; assembly: GCF_055824585.1. Taxonomy (NCBI): domain Eukaryota; kingdom Metazoa; phylum Arthropoda; class Arachnida; order Ixodida; family Ixodidae; genus Amblyomma; species Amblyomma mixtum. Next base: position 168,825,695 of record NC_143016.1, on the reverse strand, counting down.
TTTGTTTATTTATTGGAAATACCCGCAGCGCCCATAGGCATTATTGCAGGGGGGGGGGGGTGAGGATACATAACAGAAGAATAGGCCAGAAGAAAAAGCAATACAACAAGGCATGACAGAGCAAGTACAAAATGAATGAATATGACGAAGAAACAAGGCATGACAAGGAAGTACAGAAAAAATTGGCTGGGGCTTAGCTAAATTTAAGCCTGGATATATCTAAGCGAAAAGTTGTGGTGATCCGCGATAAACACGCACTTGCGGTGAACGTCAAACGATGACGCGCGCCCCTGTTCTATAGGCAAGCGCGCCTTATATACCCCTCCTTTCAAATGCGCACTGCGCACAGCTGCGGCGAAAGGTCAAACGGTGGTGAGGAGGAGAAGCGGTGGTGCACATGCGCAGTGGCGCACGGCATGCGTGACGTCACTCATGCTCCGACATACCGTATTTACTCGCATATAACCCGCATCAAAAATTGAAAAAATGTGTTTAAAAAGTGGGGGTGCGGGTAATACGCGAATATTCCGGAGAAGGGGGGCTCGGCGGGTCGGCTTCACGGCAACGCGCGGCCTGCCGTGCAGAGTCCGCATCCCCATCGACATCAACGTGTGTTGCAGTGCATATTAATATTGCACCAACCTTTTGACCACCGAAGGCCAGTATGGACTGAAAGAAGACCACGTGGAAGCGGAGACCATGGAGCATATCGTTTTGCGGTGCAGAACACTTCGTCCGGACATTGCCGAAGACGCGGCGATAGATATAGAGGGTGCCCTGGGATTTGCAGGGGAGGACGGACGTGTGGATGAGAGAAGGGTAGTGGTGACAAAGAGTAGGTTGGAAGATTGGTGCAAAAGGGGCTAGGGACGAGTGAGTCTATAAAAGAGGGACAAATTACAGTTCACAATACGAACAAAATTACGGGGAAAAAAAGGGGGGGAATCCTAGGCTAGGGGGCGCAAGCCACCACCGTTACAAAGGGCTAAGCCACTATGATCCATCCATCCAGCCAACAAGAGGCCAACAAGAGGCCAACGCAGGTCACAGCCAGATCCACATCCATAGTCTGTTTAGTCCCACGCCAGCCACGCGTTTCGCATGCTTTGCATACGCTTTGTTCAGACGTTGATGGGCCTTGAGTAAGGTGCCGTTTCTTGTACGCCCAGTTTGCACAGTTCGCCAGCCTTGTCTAGGCATCATGAGTGTGTCTCGGCGGCAATCATTCACGGCGAAGGAGAAACTCAGGATCGTCGCCGCTGCTGAACAAATCGGCAATAGAGCTGCTGCGAGAAAGAACGATGTCGACGAATCTTGCATTCGCGACTGGCGGAAGAAAAAAGACTCTCTCGAAGCTGCGAACAAGGACAGGCGAGCGTTTCGCGGCCCGAAGACTGGCGCGTACCCTCACCTCGAGACGCAGCTTGCAAAATTCATCGAGGAGCAGAGGAGTCGTGGCCACGCTGTGTCTACAGAGATGGCGCAGATGCAAGCCCTGAAGCTGGCCCGGGAAATGCACATTCCACGCGAGTTTCATGCGAGCCGCGGATGGCTGCAGCGCTTTATGGCCAGGCATGGATTTTCGATGCGGCGGCGAACCACCATGTGCCAGCGGCTTCCCGACGCTTACGAGGAGAAGCTGCTCAACTTTCAACGTTACGTCATCGGACTGAGGAAAGAGCGCTACTACTTGCTATCTCAGCTGGGAAATGCTGACCAAACGCCAGTATATTTCGAGATGCCTATGGACACGACCCTGGAAAAAAAGGGCGCAAAATCTGTTAGTGTGCTGACTGGCGGCAACACCAAGCTGCGCTGCACAGTGATGTTGTGTGCTTTGGCCGACGGCACCAAACTGCGCCCGTATGTAATATTCAAGCGCAAGACTCTACCGAGTACACCACTTCCCCCAGGAATTGTTGTGCGAGTGGAAGATAACTCGTGGATGAACAGTGACCTCGTCATTGACTGGATTCAAGCAATCTGGGAAAAAAGACCAGGTGCCTTGTTGGCACGCCGTTCGATGCTGGTGCTGGATTCGTTCCGAGGCCACTGCACTGACGCGGTGAAAGCTCGCCTCGCTGACAACGGCACAGACCTTGTCGTAATACCTGGCGGCATGACTTCCATGCTCCAACCACTCGACGTGTGCATCAATAAGCCTTTCAAGGCTCACGTGAAGCGGCTATATGCCCAGTGGATGGCCGATGGCCTTTACGCCCTTACGCCGACGGGACGCGTGCGAAGGCCAGATATTGCACTGCTGTGCCAGTGGATCGTAGATGCATGGGGGATGATCCCGGCCGACATGGTACGCAAGAGTTTCAAGAAGTGTGCCATAAGCAACAGCCTAGATGGTACCGAAGATGATTACGTCTTTGAGAGCGGCGATGAAGCCTCAGACGGCAGCAGTGAGAGTGGCGACGATTGACAATTGAACGACAGCACTGACAACGTTGCGGCAGTCGTTTTCAAATATATTTGTTTTGAAAACTAAAATGGTGACTGTTTGCTCAGTTGTAACTTCCTAGTCCTCATTTTTTCAGATAAGTGTGCGGGTTATACGCGAGGATATTTTTTTTTATTTCATGGGGTTCAAAGTTAGGGGTGCGGGTTATATGCAAGGGCGGGTTATACGCGAGTAAATACGGTACGCCGGATTGCGCGAAGCGCGGTGTTGACTAGCGTAGTGAAGCTTTTCGCTTCAAGAAGAAGCCAACTGTGCACTCATACATCCGATAGCAACACGTGGAGCATAGATTCAGAATGGCACTCAACAATTTCATGGGGCAGGCGGTTGCAGTCATGAATGGTAGGTGGAAAAAATGCATTTTGATAAGTGCTAGTTTTGCATTTAATTTCTGTAATCTTCCATCCGCGGTCAAGTCTGTTTGACCTGAAATGCGGTGCAAGCAACTGATTATCTATAAAAAAAAAGCAAAAGAATGGAGCTCTGACCTTCTCAATTGTCGCTCACACCACAACAGTGCAGTCAGGGAAAGAATGAAGGAGGTAACGAAAGTAGAAAGAGAGCGCAGTGCCGCAGTGGAGTGCGAGTTTATTTTTCGGTGAAAGATTTTGTACAACATTTCTAACCGAGAGTTGGTACGGCGTTTCCATTAGAGCTCCCATCCCAGCGTTAGTTTTATGTTAGTAACACTGCTGTTAAAATCGTAATTGCTGGAGACAAACCGAGCGGCAGAGTTCTGAATACGTTCAAGCACTGCTGCGAAAGAACTCTGTTTCTTCTTCTTGCGAGTGTGCCACACAGCCTGAAACTGATACACACATCTCACGGTTCAGTGTTGGAACGTCGGAAGGTGTTGTGTGACTTTTCAGTTTGGGGCCCCCAGCTTGCAAGTTCATACTTTGCATAGGGGCCATGGTTCACAAGTGTTGGGGCTAGATTTAGATAGACTCCTGCTATGTCCCGTTGCATCCTTTGCAGCACTTCACTTTGGTGACACTTGCAGTACCTGGCCATAGAGCACTGCACGGGCCTCAGATTGAGGCCCAAGCCCGGCCCGGGCCCGAGACCTCAAGCCCGAGCCCGGCCCAGGCCCGCGGCTTCAAGCCCGGGCCCGGCCCAGGCCCGCTAAATTATCGCTCTAGCGAGCCCGGCCCGGCCCGTGAATCCTGTAGTGAAGCCCAGCCCGGGCCCGGCCCGGCCCGTTTCACAGTTACGCTTGAGATATACTGCTCACTCTGAGCAAGTAGACTGCTACTAGACCGATAAGAAACTGGACGACAAAGGTTCTGAAACCACAGTTTGGCTTGCAGAAAGTTTGTTCTTTTTAACCCAGAAGGAAGTGATTGAGAGTAGTGCTCGCCAGGCCCGTCTTTTGGACAGTGATCTCGTGTAAGTGCGCAAAGATAAACTCGCAAGTTCCGAGAACCAAATAAAAAGGGCTGCAAACGCGCGCAATAGACTACTTTGCATTCCCCCGTGATTTTAATCAGTTATATTTTGCCACCCGGAAGTATAAACATTAAAGCTGCCTAGCAAGCAGTGGAATGACATTTTTTTATTGAACGCGATCTGACAGGTTGAAATCGTAGCCGAACTGGTCGCTTTCAGCAGAAACGAAAAGCTAAAAGGCTTGAGTATTTCACGATGTGTGTTTTGAAGACTATAAGTGTCCTAAACTAATATGTTCTTCCTGAATGCATTTCTAATGGTGTATAGGTATGTTTTGAGATGACGAACGATCAATGGCTAATTAAGACCGGTTGAATTTTACTCTTACTGGTTGAGCAGAAGATAATGCGCGAACCACGTGATAACTTGCAGGGCAAAACACTTGTCATGACAACCAGGCTGAAGAAGCGAGGAGGGATAGATGTGGTTATGAGATGAGATCTACAAACTCTCGCGAGCTTTTGTGGCTATTTCATTTACGAGAAGTTCCGATCAGCTGATCAAAAAGGAAATCAAACGCGCTTTTGTTTGTGAATTTTCTCACGTGATAAAAAATATAGCTCTAAAATAAAAGCTATGTTTTTGATGCTTAAGGGCCCGAGGGGAGTCAGGCTGTGAGAGACACCGAAGCAGAGGGCTCCGGATCATTTCGACCACCTGGGTTTCTTCAACGAGCAATGATACTACATATTGCATGGCTGTCATGCTTGCCGCATAAATAGAAATGCGGCCGTCGAGGCTAGGAGTAAACCCTGGTTCCCCGGCTCAGTAATCAAGCGCTTTGACCACTAAGCCACCGCGGCGTGGAAATAAGGAAATAAATAAGTCAATGAATACAGTTTAGTCTTCTTCTCAGCGAGTACTATAACCCATAGCTCATCCGTGTCGCTGCTCCAATGCCGCAGTTGTGTACTTCACTCTGCAATAGTGAATGAATAGTCGGACACCAGCCGTTTCTGTACGGACCCAAGCTCGACTCGGGTCCGCAGCTTTAAGCCCGAGCCCGGCCCGGGCCTGCAACTTCAGGCCCGGGCCCGGCCCAGTCCCGGCAAAATAGATCATGTCCCGGCCCGGCCCAGCCCGCGGGCTGGGCCGGGCCCGGGCTTTCGGGCTGGCCCGAGCCCGTGCAGTGCACTACCTGGCCTGTCTTCAGCTAGCTTGTCACGTCTGAAACATTTGTTAAGGGAGCCAAACAACATGGACGGAGGCAGTTTCTTTTGGCAAAGACTGTTGTAGTGCCTGTATGTCTCAATATAAAAATGCCAAGTCTTTTCAGGTGCAAAGCCCTCAATGTGAGGACCGTAGTGTCCTTGTGGAAGGCCAGAAGTATCAGAAATTTTCGCTTAGAAATTCTTGAAAAAAAATCACTGTTCGCTTTGAACCAAAAAACCACTATTTGCACTTGCCTACCTGTGCCTCATTGTGGCCTCTTGAAGTAACATGACGCACAAAGAACAGCATGTGGTCACTTCGATAACGCAACAGCAGCAGTGTCCGCTATAGCGCAGATGTCACTGCTGATGCCCCTACTTGAGCAGTGGGGGATAGTGGTTCGATGAAGTGCTGTCGCAGCATTTCTCTTCTTCCTTTACGTCTCCCTTCTTGATCTGCTTGGCTGTCGTTGCTGGGAAAAGTGGATTCTGTCACCTCGTGTGGCTCATGTCAGTCAGAACTGCACTAAGTACAGTAAAACTTTGTAGATACGCTCCCAGTTCATACGCTCAAAATTTCAGGCTATAAAAATGTCTGTAGAGTTGCACCATTTTTCTTTCTGTTAATACGTTCACAGATAAAATGATTTCTCGGCTACTAGGTTGAAAATTTCGGCAAATTGGGGTTGTGTAATACGTTTACCGACCAACTTGCACGTGTGCAAACATACGATTGGGCCAAGCCTGTCTGGCAAGCACGCGACGTGAAGAGCTGGAATGTAGTGGCAGCCACATGCCATGGTGGCTTCTCTGCAATACTTCAGGGCAAAGGGGCGAAGCACAAAAAAAAAAAGAAACTGAGTTTACATATGAAGAAACCGTTCCCGCGAGGACGCACCATGAAGAGGAGAAATGCAGCCGCTTCTGTGAAGTGCCTTATGGCAAGGGAGCGAAGCATCTTTATGAGCGGGCCGGGGACGCTGCGACAGTCAGCTGCGTAGTGGCTTTCCAGCAAGGCACTCGTGCGAGGGGGCGAAGGAAGCATCCTTAAACTTGGAGGAGACCGCTCATTTTTTTCATTGCTGTAAATGGACCGAATGTGCTGCAGAATTTCTTCCCCACCAAGAACGACTCAAATGCATACTGAATTCTGTGAGAACTAGAAGAGGAGCTGCACAGACTTTGCACGTGGGGGGTGGTAATCGAGATTTCTGGGAAGTGAAAATGTCAATAAATGCCTTCGTGCACCATTCAGCAGTAAAATTTTTAAAAATTGGGCTGTTTGGATCATATGTTCTGGTGGATAATACATTCTTGTACCACATTTTTTAAAAAACATCGGTTTCTTCGATGTGGCTGCACTTGCTGAATCAATTTTTCAGGAGTGCAGCAGTTACACCTTTGTTTCGCCAGTACGGTGCGTGCCTGCTGCACTTTTGTCTTCATTTTGCTAGAGTGCCATCCTAGTGCAGCACTACTTCTTGGCTGGCTTGCACCCCCTCGGAATTGGAAGTGCAAGTGTAGCGCAGCAATATGGCTGCCTCCATGCCTAGGTCGGAGAAGATTTAACCATTGTTTAAAAGAAATGATGACCATTCATTCTTGAAAGGAGGAGGTGGGTAACTTCATGGCATCAGGATTGCAAACCTAAGCGGTCAAGTCAGGCACCGTGAGCAGCTTTTCATTACATATTTGTAAATTGTCAAGTAACAAGTGTCTCAGATCAACTACTGACTAATGCGTTGCAAAAACTTCCTGCATGGTGCGAATGATGGCAAATGTCTATTAAGTTTGAAAAAACTGTTTTAATGAGGATTGCACGCGAAAGGAACTTTTTTTCAGTTTGATTGCAGTACTAAGGGTGTCACAAAACTTAGCTCCAATAAACATATTGATTGCGTAACATATAGCCTTTCGTAAACTTTTTACTAAGACTGGCATTGAAGTTGTCCACTCCATCTGTCTGCCTTCTTGCTTACAGATGTGCTGTTTTGCTTACCTTATATTATGCTGCTATCATTTGGGACCCATTCACCAAGACTAGCATGAAGAAGTTAGACAGAGTTCAAAAGAGAGCTGCTAGATACAATATGGCAATTACCGATGTACCTCGGGATCGCAAACCAAAGCTGGCCTGCGAAACTCAGCGAAATCGTTCTAGCCAACTTAAATTCATGTACAGATTAATTAAATGACAGTACAGAACTGAACTCATCGACTTGCTTATGTTTTTGTCTGGATACACAACCAGACAAAGACATCAGCTAACTGAATGAGTGAACGAGTGCAGGACACTTCCTTGGCCTGGAGCACTAATTACAATTACGAAGCACGACACTAAAAACTGGTGAAATGTGTGGCCGGCAGGCAAGTCAGATGCGTCAAACAGAGCCAGAGGGAATGTATGCGCGAGCCATGTTGGCTCTTTCGTTAGCCACCCACACTCCCCAGAAGCGCTGCCATTCCGTGTGGTAGTGCCGCTGAACTGGAACAGCGACCCTTCCAAAAATTAGCAACATTACTATGAGTGTCAAGTGCACAGTTAAAATTAGAAAAAAAAAAAGAAAGAAAAATCCTTCTTAACAAGCATTGAGAATAGACAAACGCTGCTACTGGGTAAAGCCGTAGCGCAAGCATAAAGTTGCAACCACGCTGTAGCGTCCCTGGTCTCTCTCTCTTGGCCTGCCTTGATTGATGGTGCCATTCTTTGGTTTCGATTGCAAGTCAATCCCCCAGCATTGGATTCTTGAAAATTAAAAAAAAAAAAAATAGGCTGGCTTACAATCGTGTAAATAAGTTATGTACACACCCGTGAGGTGTGCAAAAGTTTCCCAGGAAGGAAAAAATATCGAAGTCTGAGAATTCACTCAGAGTCTGTATTTTCTAGGAAACTTCCACTGCAGACGTCAGAAACAGATTACATCGATGCTGTTGGCTCCTCAAGTCTGAGGTTTCCTTGAGAAGCACGTTACAAAGAATGCAGTCAGGAAGCTCTGCAATCTGCTGGAGTGACTAAAGACCTTGGATGCACCCTGGTACCATTGCTTCAGCTTCTGGTGAAGCCAGAATGGTGTCATTGTTCACTTTCCACCCCGTGGTATAATGAGTGACAAATGGCCTGCTCTGGAGTTCAGCCTGCTGGTGGGTCTAGAGAAGAAAGAGACTAGACCAGCCCAGTACTCTGCTCTGGATACAAACTAACGGAAGAGAGTGCGCTCAGGGTGCATGCATTGTGCAGTACAGTGCAGTCCACTTATAACGATATCGAAAAATCCGGAAAAAACGATCGTTATAACCGATCATCGCTATATCTGGACTGCCATAAAAATGGCTGCCAAACTTACCTCTGTAGCTCCTGACTCAAGTTTTACACTTGCGCTGAAGAACAGTAATTGCAGAACGTACGATTTGTGAAACAACGCGTTTATTCGTCACGTTTAACAAGTGCCTCAAGCGTTAGGTGCGCTAAAGTAATTTATATGGGCACTTGCTTGCGTGGCAGTTGCAGTTTCACTACTGCAGTGTGCATAGCATCCAGCTGCTGCGCGTACACTGGCGGCAACCCTTTTGCGTGCATAAAGTCGATCAGCGATTCTATCTTGCACAGCGCACTTTGCGTAGTCATCGGTGTCGAAGGTGGGCCAGTGTCAATTTCGTCGTCGCTGTCGCTGCTGCCGCCGCACTCTGCCGTGACAACACATTCTCGGTGACCTCCTCGCAGAACGTAGCAGCACTATCTGCACTTAGGAACTCCTCAATGGACATACCATTCATTTCGTCGACATTTGCGGCGTGCTCCCAGAGCTCAGTAATGTCCGCAGCTTCCACCGTATCAGTTTCCACGTCAGGGGGGGTTTCGTCCTGGCGCACAAAGCCCGCCTTCTTGAAGCAGTTTGATCTTCAAGTCCGCGGCCTGCTCTGACGTGCCAGAAACACGATCGGTTGCTAAAATTAGCCATTCCAGCACGCGTCGCCGATACAATGCTTTGAAATAGGTGATCACGCCGGCATCCAACGGCTGCAGGCACTGCGCTTGTTCTGCTCTCGTACAGGCGCGCGAGGGGCGCCCGCTTCTCTATCCCCCCCCCCCCCTCTCTCTTTCATCGGCTGCAGGCACTGCGCTTGTCCTCCTCTCTTACAGGCGCGCGAGGGGCGCCCCGCTTCTCTTTTTTTTTTTCCCTTCTCTCTCTCTCTCATCGGCTGCAGGCACTGCGCTTGTTCTCCTCTCTTACAGGCGCGCGAAGGGGCGAAGGGCGCCCCCGCTTCGTTTTTTTTTGCCTCTCTCTTTCCCATCTTCTTCCGTAGCCTAGGCGATGCGGCCGACGCGCGGACGCGCGTGACTTTAGACGCGCGGAGCAACTCGCGCCATCTTGCGGCGCTTACGCCAACTCGCGATGCTCGCTTGTGGCCGCCGCGATCTCCTCCGGCGGCGGCGCTGCCACGATCACGGAGGCCACGGCTCGCTCTCCGTGGCTTTCGCAATCGGCGCGCACGGAAAAAATGGCGGCAGGCACGGCGAACTCGCGTATCCGAAGTTTTCGCCCGATCTCGGCATCGTTCAAGGGAACTTTGCACCGCGAATGTCACGCTCAGCATGGAAAACGATGTCCAGAAGAAAAAATTCTGATCGTTGTATCCGATATTCGGTCACGGACATATCGTTATATATGGTGTTTTTTTCCATAGCCTCAATGCATAAGTTGATACTCTTAAGACAACTTATTGTTATAACCGATATATCGTTATATGTGGTATCGTTATAAGTGGATTGCACTGTAGTTCTTCTATTGATGCAGGATCTCATAACCACATTGCTCTTTCAGCGCCCATACGGAGCTGGCAGTCAGTACGGCTACAGCCAGTGGTCGCCACCGGCTCAGTCCAATGAGACGTCCAATGGCTACTTCCTCGAGCGATCTCACAGTGCCCGGCTCACTCTGTCGCGGGCCATCCAGCTCTGCCCTGAAGAGGTGAGCCTTGCAGGGCACTCAAGGCCGGCCCCCTCCTTTGGGGGCCTGGCGATTTTCTTGGTTGGGGGGAAACAGTTCTTGCCAGTGGGGTGTAGCAAGATGGACATCCAGTCGGTTATTGCCTGCGTTCTTTGTTAGCATACTACAAGAGCAGCTTACTACATGCCGGTTGTTATGTTGAGTTAACTCCATTAGTGACAGGAGTGGTCAGTGGCTGCGTGTTTATTTTCTTGAAAGGTTTCGATGACTACCGTCCCTTGACATCAGGTTACAATTCAGGATGCTGGACTTGTGCTCCGATTTGGGGAAGTGCCACCCCTCTCTCCCAAAAAATGAAAGGTTTGCCAACAGCAGCAGCGAGTTGAAAATGATTTCATTACTGATGTCTAGAGGTGCGCGAATAACACTTTTCGAAACTGAATTGAATACGAATAGGCTTAGGAGAGCAGAAAGTTGGGCTAGTTGGTTGATGTGCATGCTGAAAAAATTTCGCAGAAACACAAGGTCTAAGCCGAGACAAACTCAAAGACGAGCGCTTGTCCTTGTGTTCATCTGGGCTTAGTCCTCGTGTTTCTGCCCAATTTTTTCAGTACGAATAGACTAGCTTCAGTACTGGGCCAGATACGAAGAATAGTGCAGTACAAAACTGAATTGAATACTAATCACGTAGTGGAACAATGGAATCAAATACAAATCGAATGTGAATGGAAAGTTTTTCTGACTGCTGGCCACTTGTGTGAATATTCGTATAAAATGAATATTTATGCGAAACAGTGCTGTGCTAGTAGTGGCACTACGAGTCATGGAGTTAAAGTTGCAGCTGTCAAAAGACACAACATTGATCGTATTTGCTAGGGTGCACACGACACGAACTTGGTATATTAGCTCTGTGACTGTCATGTCATACGCTCAAGGAAATGACCTATTACTGCTGATGAGAACAGCAAACCAGCTCTGTATCTCAGTTGATGAGGGATGAAAATTGGAGTCATGGCCTCCAATATTGGGCATGAAGGCAGGGTTCACTAAACCTGGCTGAGTGAGCTGTCCCTTTGGCCAAGTTCCAGTTATGTAAATGCCATTAATTAACATCTCTAGAAATTTTGTTTGCTTAGGCCTTATATCTCGAGAAAAAGGCATACAAACCTCCAGAAATGTTTTGAGAAAAGTGCCAGTAAAGGCTCTGAAAACGTTTTTATTCATTGACAGAAGAGCTACAGCAGGGGAGCCCTGGTGACTGAGAAATGTCCTATGAACAAGGTCAAATTAGAAACCAAAACCCGAGTTTCTGATGAAAAATTTCAGAACATTGAATTTGACCACTTTGAGGTATGCCCCCTTTTCTGGACGACGTGACGAAGAAAAAGGGCAAAAATATGATTTTTGAAATCGCAAATACCCAAGTTTTATATATTTTCTGCAAGATGAAGAAGTTCTCCATCAGGTGATCGCCCTCAAACTCAAATTCTTTGACAAAACAAAGTCTCACCCCACTTTAATTAGTAGCTGACACACTGTCTTCGTGACATCATACTTTTTTGTGAATAGCCAAATGCACTGCTCTTCAGAGCCCAGAGCAATTTATCCGATAGCCAATTTTATTGCTTTGCGCTTCAGCCATTTCACAGATTTTGCGTTCCGTGCAACATGTGTAAGGTTCAGACATGTTGGAAGTGCCATGAAGGCACTGTTGGAGGCTGTGTGGCATGTTTCAGTGCAAAAGCACTGCTTCACAAAGTCATACCAGCTCACTGGTTTGTGTGAAGCTTGACCTTGAGGGTGGCCTTGGGCGAACCATAAAGAAATAAAATAAATATTGCCACAACTGGGATTTGAATCCACAGCCAATTGCGCCTTGTGTTAAACTGCAACACACTCTAACACTGTGCATTGCACATTGTTTTCTTATCAACTAGTACTACAGTCAAGCCCACTTATAACAATATTCAAGTGCCATGGAAATACCATTGTCAGTGGTGCTCCAGCTGCTCCATTTGCTCCATTTTGATACACTTACATTTTGCTGCACCAGTCTGCTCCAAAAGTGACAAATTGATCAATATTGCTCCTTAGCTGCTCCAAAAAAAAAGACACGGTCGTGGGAAAGCTACTATATTTAGAGCCATTCAGGATTTCGGTTGACAACCTACTAAAATGTTTTCGCAGTTGGCAACCTAGGGCGTTGGTGGGCTGCCTTGTGGTAGAATTTAGCAGCCAGTTTTTATGGAGGAAGGAAAGAACTCGGGAGAGGCTGTTACTTCACATTTTTTGAAGCCGGCTCCCGTAGGGGAAAAAACTGAGCAGAGAGCGTCCGGTGAAGCCTAGTCATAAAGACCATCGCCGCCCCCATTGAAGCGCGTGATTTCAGACCTTCATGTAGTAAAGGTGTTGCGGGAGTTGACCTTGATGTAACGAACTGGCTACGCCCTCTCTCTGTTAGTGCTGAGCCACTCAAAATTTGTTAGAACCACGCGAAAGTTCCGTGACGATAAAGCACGAACTGACATGAGAGGAACGCCGATCGCATCGAGCCGCTGCAGTTGGCGCAACGCGCCGTGCTCCAGTGCCGTTGGCGCATCTCCGGCTCTTTCTCTTTAGGAACGTCATACCACGTGGCGTTACAACTGTTCATGCTCAAAAGCAGCAAAAAATGATAGGGCATAGCAAAAAAGAAAAGACACGAGCAGTGCGCGGCCATCACTGCCGCGTGGTTGTAAAGAAAAATGTAAAGAAAAATCTCAGACTTTTAAAAAATTTCGTTATGACCACGTTTAACTGTAGAGCCAACATGAAAAAAGAATGATTCTAGTAAACGTGTTCTCTGGACTTTTAGTCAAGCACACTTGGTTGAACTTGCGTGCAAGGCAGTGTGAGCATTAATAAAATATTTTCTCTGTTTTTGTGATTGTTTTTTTCCTAGCTACGCATGGCTGAACCTTATCTCGTTAGGAACAAACTCTTTGTGACTCCTTTATTCCGTTCATGCTGTTCCCATGTTGCTCCAGGGTTATCGTTCTGATACAAATGTGCTCCAGAATGGATATTTTTCTGCTCCAAAAATTGCTCCAGAACTTGAAATGGCTGGAGCACCACTGCATTGTTATAACCAATACAGTTGAACCTCGATATAACGAAGTCCTACTTGCAGCCGAAAATTTCGTTACATCGCGAATTTCGTTACGTCGAGGTTCCCATGTTTCAGCTGTCAAAATAAAGTATAACTGGTTCAGGAACACTGCTTGTTGATGGGAACTTGTAAATCACTTATTGAGGAAATACGCAAGAAAATCGAGTAATAGTATCGCTAACAAGGGCACCGGATGTTTTTTTCTACATCAGGAGCATAATGAGTGATAGCAAACACCGCGACGGCATCATTTTTCTCCGTGTGCGCATAGCAAAAGAACGAGCGCAGCGCCTAGTACTGAAAGCCGCCACAAGATGTCGCTACTGGTATCATCATCATCAGCATTGAACATTTGCAGCCGGGGACGCATCAGAGAAAAATAAAGAAAAATGTTCGCATCGCTCACGCCGGCGCGGTGGGATTGTGCTCGCGGCGCGGTTATACTAGCGCGAGCGCGGCACGGCGAAGTCACGTCCGCGAAACAGCGGCGCCCGATCGCCAGCGCGTTCGGCGGCTACCGCCGCGCTCTGACGGCGCCCGGCGCGGAATGCAGCCGGCTGCATTTCGCGCGGGCCACGCCGAGAGCGCGCCGAAGCCGCCCACCCAGAATGCACCGCGCGCGCCTCCCACGCCACGCCTCCCCTCTACCCCCTTCGCCACTCGCCTCCTCTGCCAGGGCACGTTTTTTTTTTTTTTTTCGCCGCTCACCCGTTTTAAAGGTACGACCACACTAGCTCCACGAGTTTGTCAACACTGAAGACTTTTTTTTGTTGTTGTCTACGAGGACATCGCACGCAAAAAAAAAAAAAAAAAAACGAACGGACGCTGCAAGAAAATTTCGGTTTGCGCTTTCACGTTCAGAGTCTACAGCTCGCCAGTGGCATCATGGCGCGGCGCGTCTTGAAACTTCCATGCCGCGGGCTTTGTATGCGCACGACAGATGGCGCGGCGGTACGTTCTCGCAGATTAGATTCCCACACTGCCGGCAAAATTGGCGCGTAAAAGGGCAAATACAAACTGCGTTTCGTCTCGGCTAAACTTTAAGCTCTCATTCAATTGTCAAGGTAGCTCCTGGCACATGCATGCGATGCACAAGGACTTCGTTACATCGAAAGTGCGGAGCAAAATTACTTCGTTAAATCGCGAAAAAAAATACATGGTTTTCAATGGGGAAGTGATTGGGAAATGAAAAAAATGCGTTACATCGCGAATTTCGTTACATTGAGGTTCGTTACATCGAGGTTCGACTGTAATTGTTATAACAGGGTTGTGCCGAAAAAAAAGAAAGGATGACAAACTTCAGAGCATTTATTGACAGTAAATACCCAGAGGGGTTTGATTGTTCTAATGCCTGTGAAAGCTCGTTAAATCGAACTTCAGGGAACCAGAACAATGTTCACCGTTCACCGATGACCAAAGCACCGCCATCACTGCGCCACCGGGAGCTTTGCGCACCTCCACGTCACAGGAATCAAGCCGGCTTTGTGGAAGCTATTCTTATGGGAAATTCAAGAAGCATGCAGAACCAAGGGTGCGGTGACAGCTGACAAGAGAAAAACTGCGCTGGCTGCATGCACGCGCGCTGCACTGACTGATTAGGGGTACGCATGGCGTGCGTAGCCAATGCAGCAGTGTAGCAGCTCTCCTGACGCGATGACGCCTGCCTCTTTTGCTTTCGTGGCGTTGCTGCGCCAGCTTAGTCCATTGGTCGGCCCCACACATGCACGCTTTTGTGTTGTAAGCATGGTTTTGCTGGTGTGGTTGTAGCATTTCTTTTCTTTTTCTGGAATGGTTGACACTCAATTACCAGATTTAATTGTTATAACCAATAATGTGCCTTGACAGCATTGCTATAAGCAGTTTATTTTACCATAGAACACATGGCAAAGCTGATGGTGCCATGACCGACCATTGTTATATCCGATATATCGTTATAACCAGTATTGTTATAAGTGGACTTGACTGTACTATCAAACTAATATTCTTGCTTTGAGCTATGTGGTGGCAGTGACAGAGAGATGTGTGCTGTATGCATTGTTGTGGATAGCATTGTGGCGGAAACACTGCACTAGAGCAGTACACGTTGGCGTTGACAACATTGGCGCACAGACGTGGCACTGGAGCAGAGGAGACCGGCGTACATTGGGCAAATTGGCATTGGTGATGAAAAAGTTGCAGACGCGCATAACTGACTCCCTGGGTCAGTGGACGCCTCAATCGCGCGTTCACGCACTCTGCGGTGGTGTGCTTTTTGTGCTTTCGCACAATACTTTGTGCTTAGCAATGCTGCTGCAAAAAACTGTGCTTTCACACAAAACTTTGCACTTAGCAATGCTAAACTACCAGCCATTTTTTTATGGTCTGAATGATGTGCCGCATTTAAAATGACCTTGAACAAGTTGAGCGTTGCACAATTCCATGTGAGGGCGTGGATGGGCTAAAAACATGCTGTATTGCATACACAATTTGCCCAGATACTGACTCTTTATGGTCTGACTGAACATTAGAAGGTAACGAATATTGTTCATGAGACTGGCTAGGCACATTTCTACAGCCAGTGGTGTGCTGCTTCTGGTCAACCTGCAGTTTCCAGTGCACACCACTTGACTATTGGAGTGAATCTCTGTGTGTTTGTGACGTTATGCGAATATCTGAATCCACTCAGTGCGCTTTTGTGCACACTTAGAAGAAGCGGCTCTATACCATCTGTCTCCATTATCATCAAAGGCCCATGTGGGTCCGAAAACATCATTAGAATGATTTTTATTGTTTGGCGAGTGTATGTCCTCTTAATTGCTGATGATATGAAGGTGCCTCAACCTGCTCCATCGAGCTGCAACTGGAAGGTACCAGTGGAAAACTAAAGTGGTTGTGTTAGGAACCAGGAGAGAATTTAATAAATAAGAGACAAGGGGGAAAAGAAAGGAGATAAAAGAAGTGGAGCCAGAATGTCAGAGCCATGCAGGTGACTGGTTTAAGGTTAGTTACTGAAGTGTTGACCTCTTCGCAGGAGCCCGAGGAGCATGAGCTGCCGGAGGACGGCGAGGGGAGTGGCAGCTCCTCTGTGGGCGGCGTGCCGCCAGCCGCGGTGCCTTCGGCCGCGGGGCCCCCGCACCACGCCTTCGCTGCGCCGGCCGGCAGCGGCAGCCCCGCAGGTGGCGGCGGTGGCGGGGCAGGCCCGTTCCCACCGCCCAACCCGAGCCTGCTGCGTTATCTGGAGCAGGTGGAGCAGAACAAGGAGGGCACCTCGACGACGACGACGACAGCGCCCGGCGGTGCGCCCCTAGAGCCGCTGCCGCGGAGGCCTTCGTCGGCCGCTGACGACACCTGAGTGCGTTGTGCACGCACGGAGCGGGAATATTGTTATTTTTTTAGACGCCAACTCTTTGTAGCTGGACAGTGTGTTACTTTACTTTCTGGCGCACGCTTTCTGGGAGGAATGGACTTTGTGATGCCCCCTCCTGCCGCCACCGCTGCTACTGGGCTCCTTGTGTTCTTTTTTTTTTTTTACGAACAGTTCTGTTGACGCTAGGCAAAACCCATTGGTGTGACTGACTGCGAGTTGGGCCCTCGTGTGCACCACCTGATGTGATAGAGCGACAAAGGAGTGGGCCGCGGTGTGACTGCAGAGACAAGACCCTCTCGAGTTTGGATGGATTGACTCGCCTTCTGCTCGCCTGTTTTTCGTCTTGTTTCTGAATAAAAGTGAAGAAAATTGTTATTTACGTCCGCTAAACAGTGCCGAGTACTTTGAGGCATGCTATTCGTGCCTGACTTCTTGTATCTTATGGATACTTTGCAACCGCTGTAGAGCGTAAAGCGGAGGGCGTCGGGTGAGGTGACACAATCTCTCTGCTTCTGTTCACCACATGTTTACGATAGGTGTTCAGAGGGCCTGATAGGGAACAGTTGGGGCGGAAAGTTAACTAACATCTTAGGATAACAAACAACTGATAAAAAAAAAAGACAGCAGATGGCAACGATGTGTCATGTCCCACAGTGTGTTGTATTACTCTAATGACAGATCACAACAATAACAAATGTTCTTTATGTCGGACTGTATTAAACAGGCCGGAAGCATCAAAATTCTTGTTCTTCTGATGTCGTGTTGGGATTAGCTGCCTCTTCAGGTAACAAGAGAAGCTTTAACAACGGTCTTTTTTTTGCCGTGGAGGAATTGTGTACTACAGTGTTCGCGAATTGGGGTGAAACTTCATTGCAGACTCAAGTCGTCCCACCCCAGTAACCACCATTTGTCAAGAAGGATGGATGAATGAATAGACAGGGGACACAGACAAGCGCTGTTAGCTCTTGTCTGTGTCCTCTTTCTGTACGTCTTGCGTCTCTTTTGTGCTGTACCTTCCAATATGAATTTGTCAAGACATCGCCCTGCTAAGTAACATGGTTCTGGCAGCACATGATTGAGGACCTCAACATTCAAAGAGGAGTGGTGGGACTAATAATATGAGGCAAAATAGCTAGAAACTACCTTCTGGCCGCGCGATTTTTTGACGGCATCGCGCATAAGACGATAGCTTGTTTATATGCTGCTGATAACGGTCGGAAAGCATTGCTAGTGTGGGTGAGCGAATGGGTAGGGTTTCATTTTTACGACTAGGCCTCTAAAGTGCACGGTCGACGCGGTGACAGCATGCGGCATGCTTATCTTCGTATCTGTCATATCTGAGGATCTTGTGAGTGGCTGTCTTGTAAACAAATTCTTTGCGCTTATGCTCTGCTGTGCAAGTCACAAAATTTGGTGATAACAAACATAAACACTGTTTTTGGAAACCTTTTTAATGACCCTTTCTTTAATCTTTCTTTGCGGTGCGGCACAGGTGTTCGCCGACTGTAATGTGTGAAACCATGGTTTGCCCATGTAGCGTGACTTTCCATATAACTGCTAATAACCTCTACACAGACTTGCACAGAGCCTCTGAGAGCCGTTTAGAAGAGCTTGTCGGCTCACGGCTATCGCTCGTCCCACCCGTAGAATTTCTTAGCGCACGAGGCGCGCTAAGAAATTCTACAGGTAAAGATACTATGCGCGGTCGGCGGCGGAATGTGAGTGCTTGCCCATCAGGTGCACGGTGACTGTTTTGCACGTAAAAACCCTGCGGATGCCCTCCCAGAAACAGTTCCTGCGGTAAAAGAAAGCACGCACGAAACCTTTGCGTGGTAACAGTGGCAACAACTGCCGTAGTTTTTGCAAGTGCAACTCTGGCGTTTTATGTACCTCCACTGATTAGCCGAAACTTTCAGGGTAAGATCTCCGCAGTTTGCTGTGCCAAAATTTGCAGCGTCAGGGCGTCTTGTTGCAGCACAAAATTAAAATTTCTCCATTTCGTGCCCTCAATTGGGGTGATTCCTACAGGCAACCTAGCCTATGTGATGCCATAAGTTAGCAGACTTGTCGCTATTCGCTCTGCGTTTGCGGGAGGACAAAATTACATGCTTGTTTGGTCACTTCAGACTAAGACCTAATCTGTCGATCACAGACGCCAGTCGAGCTGGCCAACGAGCAGGCAATATGTTTGGAGACAGTGTCCGTGACATCATGTGCTGGTATGTCATGACTCATGATGTCAGTTTGGCAGGAACACAGTTTTGGTTAAGTGGTTTCTGCTGCTTTAAAATACATTCGGTATTTTGAGAAACTTCCGAGCTCGACAGAGGGGACTCTAACAATGTGACGTAATTAAAAACTCCAAATGTTCCAAAGACAGCCGAGTTGGCTTTTAACGCTCGCCTGCAAAATGCGCTCAAATACCGCCGGAGTGGCCTTAAGGCTAGCCTGCAAAATGCGCACAAAACGCCGCAGTGGTCTTTTAAGTCTAGCCTGCAATATGCGCACAAAAGGCCGGATTGGCCTTTTAAGGCTAGGCTGCAAAAATCGCAGGAGTTGCCTTTCAAGGCTAGCCTGCAAAATGCGCACAAAAACCGCAGGAGTTGCCTTTTAAGGCTAGTGTTCAAAATGCGCACAAAACCGCCGGAGTCGCCTGTTAAGGCTAGCCTGAAAAATGCGCGCAAAAACCGCAGGAGTTGCCTTTTAAGGCTAGTGTTCAAAATGCGCGCAATAACCGCCGGAGTCGCCTGTTAAGGCTAGCCTGCAAAATGCGCGCGAAAACCGCTGCAGTGGTCTTTTAAGGCTAGCCTGCAAAATGTGCACAAAAGGCCGGAGTGGCCTTTTAAGGCTGTCGTGCAAAATGCGCTCAACCGCCGGAGTGGCCTTTTAAGGCTAGCCTGAAAAATGCGCGCAAAAACCGCAGGAGTTGCCTTTTAAGGCTAGTGTTCAAAATGCGCGCAATAACAGCCGGAGTCGCCTGTTAAGGCTAGCCTGCAAAATGCGCGCGAAAACCGCCGGAGTTGGCTTTTAAGACTGGCCTGCAATGCGCGCAAAAAAATGCCGGAGTGGCCTTTTAAGGCTGGCCTGCAAAATGCGCGCAAAAAACCGCCGGAGTGGCCTTTTAAGGCTGGCCTGCAAAATGCGCACAAAAAACCGCCGGAGTGGCCTTTTAAGGCTGGCCTGCAAAACGCACACAAAAAAACCGCCGGAGTGGCCTTTTAAGGCTAGCCTGCAAAATGCGCACAAAAAACCGCCGGAGTGGCCTTTTAAGGCTGGCCTGCAAAATGCGCACAAAAAACCGCCGGAGTGGCCTTTTAAGGCTAGCCTGCAAAAGGCGCGCAAAAACCGCAGGAGTTGCCTTTTAAGGCTAGTGTTCAAAATGCGCGCAATAACCGCCGGAGTCGCCTGTTAAGGCTAGCCTGCAAAATGCGCGCGAAAACCGCCGGAGTTGGCTTTTGAGGCTGGCCTGCAATGCGTGCAAAAAACTGCCGGAGTGGCCTTTTAAGGCTAGCCTGCAAAATGCGCTCAACCGCCGGAGTGGCGTTTTAAGGCTAGCCTGCAAAATGCGCGCAAAAACCGCAGGAGTTGCCTTTTAAGGCTAGCGTTCAAAATGCGCGCAATAACCGCCGGAGTCGCCTGTTAAGGCTAGCCTGCAAAATGCGCGCGAAAACCGCCGGAGTTGGCTTTTAAGGCTGGCCTGCAATGCGCGCAAAAAACTGCCGGAGTGGCCTTTTAGGGCTGGCCTGCAAAATGCGCGCAAAAAACCGCCGGAGTGGCCTTTTAAGGCTGGCCTGGAAAATGCGCACAAAAAACCGCCGGAGTGGAATTTTAAGCCTAGCCTGCAAAAGGCTTACAAAACGCCGAAGCAGCCTTTTGAGGCTAGCCTGCAAAATGCGCACAAATAACCGCCGGAGTGGGATTTTGAGGCTAGCCTGCAAAAGTACACCAGGCGGATTTTGGTTCTTCGCGGATAGATTTTCCATCGAGGGAAGGTGAGGTGACCGAAGGCCCATTTTCAAGCATTTCAGGTCAGAAGAGCCGAGCACCAGGTTTCGGGAAATCTTATACCATTAGAAAAACCGGTGGATATAAGGCGACACAGCAAATTGAACACTGCACATACCGAATGTGAGGCGGATGCTCTACAAGGCCACCACTTCTGTAAAAAGTGCTGCAATGGGATTTGCGGGAAAGGCGGATCTGGTCCCTCGCGGATAGATTCTCCATCGAGGGCAAGTGAGGTGACAAAAGGTCCAGTTCCAGACATTTAAGCCCAGCACCAGGCTAGGGAAAATTTTGTACCCATAAGAAAACCGGTGGATTAATTTACAAGGCGACACAGCAAATCGATAGCACATCCCGAATTCGAGGCGGATGCTCTACTACAAGGGTACCGATTCGGTAAAAAGTGCCACCATGGGCTTTGCTGCACAAGGCAGATTTCGGTGCCTCGAGGATAGATTCCCAGGTGAAAATTTGCTGTTGGGAATCTGCTGGTTTGTGGTGGTCCCAGCAGCAAACTTGCTGGTTTTGTTTTGGGGCTGCTGGTCCCAGCAGCAACATTGCTGGTTTTGGTCTTGGCTTGCTGGTCCCAGCAGCACCACTTGCTGGTTTTGTGTTGGGCCTGATGGTCCCAGCAGCAACATTGCTGGTTTTGGTCTTGGCTTGCTGGTCCCAGCAGCACCACTTGCTGGTTTTGTGTTGGGCCTGATGGTCCCAGCAACAACATTGCTGGTGCTGGTTTTGGTACGGGCCTGCTGGTCCCAGCAGCAACACTGGCTGGCTTTGCGCTGGGCAAATTGAGCCCAAAAAAACCCTTGCCAGCTTTCTACTGGGCCATAGTGAAAAATAAGTAATACAGGACAAGACTGCCAGTGGTAATTTCTCTCCGTATATCAAGCGCTAATGGTGTTACGAGCTCATTATAGTCATTATTATTAGTTCATAAATCCAGAAGCATAACCATAACAGCAAGCACACTGCTGTTTGCCATATGCTGGTTTGTGCCAAGTAACCACACCTTCAAGTAGCAAGAAAAAACAAAGCAAGCAATTCGAGTGTGCCTGATTCCACTCTCAATTACGTTTTACTAAACAGTGCAACCTTAGCACACAAAAAAACATTGGTGCATCTTTTACATGCAAAGAATGACAATTAGCCAGTTTTATGAAATGCATATGCTTTAATAAAATAGCAAGACTATTTGTTAGATATATCTGATACATGAAGGAAAAACACTACTGATACAACAGCCTGCTGCACTTGTGTTTGAAGAGTTCCACGCATGCTACATATTTAAAACACAAGAAGACAGCACAATAAGTAAAACTTTTTAGCACCTTTTCATTATGAGAGGAACCAAAGATCACAAATTTGCACCATACTTAAAGCTAGCTCAGTAGACTTGCACAGGCAAACACAGTTTCAAAGGCATTATTCTAGTGGCTCTCAGACTGTTTCAACAACTTCCTGGCTAACAGATGTTCAATTATTCATTCAAGATATGACTTAGTGTACAAGTTGGCTCTTTATCAACTTACAAATCAGAGCGACATAGCATTGAGAGACACACAAATATGCCTGTGTACTGAATTTAGGCAACAGGCACCTTGGAGCATATTTGCAGTTGCATTACGGTGTGTCCAATAGGAAAGATTGGAATTGTAAAGTGTGATGAGCTTTTCTGGGCTTGAGCCACCACCGCCCTTCCTGCCGACTCCTGGTCGTCCTGCCCTTCCATGGGAGCAATGGGAGCTGGCGTTCCGGAATTATATGCTGGCCTCTGGTGCCTCTACTCTGGGCGCGGACAGGCGGAAGGCCATCCTGCTGAATTGCATCGGACTGGAAGGTCAGTGCATTTTTATACATTGGCGCCGCCGTCGTCCACTCCAGCGCCTACAGCTGCTGCATCGCACTCCGGTGACGAGGCGCCGCGCCTTGACAAATTTGATGCGGCGATATCCATCCTGTCGGAGCATTACAAATCGTCCGTGAATGTAATCGCCGCACGTCATCGCTTTCGGCGTCAAGTTCAGGCTCCAGGAGAGACAACCGATGAGTACGTCGCTGTCCTTCGCAGCCTTGTCGGCGACTGCGGGTTTGGGACCATGGCGGACGATATGATCAGGGACCAGCTGGTGGAGAAGACGTCGAGTTGCCATCTGCGTGAGCGCCTACTCATGGAAGGCTCCTCCTTGACTCTGTCGCGCGCCGTGCTCCTTGCTCGACAGTGCGAGCAAGCTTCCCGTGAAGCCAGGGAATTGGCTGAGGAGGACGCTTCAGTACATCGTGTGGGATGCGAGCGCGGATCGAGACAAACACCACCTCAGGCCCATTGCTGCAAGTGCCAAAGTCAACCATCACAACCTGCTGCTGCAATACAAGAGCGCATGTGCTACCGTTGCGGTTCTACGGGCCACCTGGCGAACAACCCTGCATGCCGAGCCCGCAACCGCAAGTGTCGTCGGTGCGGCAAGATGGGCCATTTCGACTCTCTCTGCAAGTCGTCCGACCGTCCTGTTCAACTTCAGCACGTTGCAGATACTGCTGACACATCGTCGATGCCGGATGGCTCCAGCAGTGCATCTATTCTCAATGTTGAAAGTCAAAAAAACGGAATTTTCGCCTCGGTCCTGATTGAAGGCAAGTCCATCCGCTTCCTAATTGACACCGGCTCATCTGTGTCAATTATTTCTGAAGACCTATAACACCGATTCTTCGCTGCAATTTTCACGCTTAAACCAACTGCAGTTCAACTATTGGACTATTCTAAGTCTCGGATTATAGTTCAAGGCTGTTTTGTTGCCACAGCCAAGTTTAACGACCGTACCGCCTGCATCCTGTTGTACATTGTCTCGGGAGGCACAACGCTGCTGAGTCTGGATTCCATTGCAGCCCTACAAATGAAGATCAAAGGTGCATCGTTGGAATGTCTTTCCATGACGCCTGATACGCCTCTGTTACCTCCTGAGCTACGTCCACACTTCGAACATCTCTTCTCCAAGGAACTCGGAGTAGCTCGTGGCTACGTGCACAAAGTCAGAGTTCAGGATTCCGTTTCTCCTGTTGCTTGCAAGCTCCGACGGCGGCCGTTTGCCATTCGACAGCAAGTGTCCGAGGAACTCCAGAAGCTTGAAGCTCAAGACATCATTGAACGGGTCGACGCTTCCAAGTGGATTTCACTGATAGTCGTTGCTCGGAAAAAGGATGGCTCCATCCGAATGTGCGTCGATTTGCGTGAGCCGAACAAGGCTATTGTGGTCGACAGTTTTCCTTTGCCTCAAATGGAAGAACTTCTACATAGCTTGGCCGGGTCACAGCGTTTTTCGAAGTTGGACCTCGCCTCGGCTTACCATTAAGTACCACTTAGCCCTGAGAGTCGGGAATTGACCACATTCATTACCCATGATGGCCTCTTCCGCTTCAAACGAGTGTGTTTCGGGCCTTGCTTCGGCGCCTTCGGCTTTTCAGAAGATGATGCACTTAATTTTAAAAGGGTGCAAAGGTGTCCTCTTCTACATCGACGACATCATAGTCCATGGCACTACCCGACAGGAGCACCTGACCAACCTTCGTGCTGTTCTCGAGCGCCTGTCCCAAGCCGCACTCAAGCTCAACCACAAATGTGTCTTCGACGTTCCGAAGCTCACTTTCTTGGGGCACGTTGTCAGCAGTGAAGGACTGCTTCCGCTTTCTTCTGCCATCGAGGCGATTACAAAGGCTCCGACTCCATCTAACAAGTGAGTTTCGCTCCTTCCTTGGACTTGCGGGTTTCTACTCCAAGTTTATCCCGCATTACTCCGACGTCGTTGAGCCTATGCGCGCCCTACTTCGTGGAAGCGACTCAGCCTTCACTTGGACTGCTGCTGCGGATTCAAGCTTCAAACTACTGAAGTCTATGTTGACGTCATGTGACGTGTTGCATTTTTTTGACCCTGCCCTTCCCGTGGTCGTAACGACTGACGCTTCCGGATATGGCCTTGGGGCAGTGCTTCAGCAAGACAACGGCCATTTCCTGCAAACTGTTGCGTTTGCCTCCCGTACCTTGACGCCCCAAGAAAGAAAGTACTCTGTTGGTGAACGTGAGGCCCTAGCTTGCGTTTGGGCGTGTGAACGGTGGCACGTATATTTGTGGGGCCGGCCTTTTGTTCTACGCACCGACCACAGTGCACTTGTCACTTTGCTGTCGACGAAAGGAACGGGTCATCGACCGTTGCGAATTTCACGTTGGTCGGCTCGCCTGTTGTGCTACAACTACACTGCAGAGTAGCGCAAAGGCAATGACAACTCTGTTGCGGATGCTCTGTCTCGCCTTCCCTTACCGACCTCATCATGCAGTGAGCCCAGTGAGTTCGACGCCAGTGACGACGACTTCGTCTGCCTGCTATCGCCAACCGTGACTCTACAAGAGCTTCAAGAGGCAACCATCAGCGCCGCGACAGTTGCTCAAGCCATTCAGTTTACATCTGCGACATGGCCGGACAAGAAATCCCTACCGGAGAACCTCAGACCATACTAACTTCTGCGCTCGGAGCTGTCCGTCGTGCAGGGCGTCTTGTACCGAGATGACAGGCTCATCGTTCCCGAAAGTTTGCGACGACGCCTCATGGACATCGTGCACGAGTCACACCCCGGAATCAGCCGCACGAAAAGTCGACTGCGAGAGCTCTACTGGTGGCCGCGAATGGACGAGCACGTCGAAGAAATGGTACGGACATGCGTTGTGTGCCAGTCCTGTGACAAATCGGCTCGTCCGGTGGCAGCTCCTCTGCAACCTGTCGCCTTCCCAGAAAAACCTTGGGATAAGGTTGCCATTGATATCGTGGGGCCTTTCGATCAAGCTCCCAGTGGCTGCCGCTTCGCAATTACTCTCATGGACTATTATAGTAAGTGGCCAGAGGTTTTCTTCGCTGATGCCATCACAACTCAAACCGTTCAAGAATACCTGCTTGGCCTCTTTGCTCGTGAGGGTTACCCTCAAGAGATTGCCTCTGACCACGGACCTCAATTCTCATCGATGGCCATGCAAACTTTCCTCTGCGAACGAGGGATACGCCATTGCTACTCTTCAGTGTACCATCCCCAAGCTAATGGACTCGTGGAACGATTCAATCGGCTGCTTAAGTCCTATATTCAGCTGGCTCTGTGCGAGCGACGCGACCTACATACAGCGATTGTGGACTACCTCGGTGTCTACCGCTGTACGCCCCATGCCACGACAGGAATTGCACCAGCTGTCCTACTTCATGGCCGGTTGCCCCGCACAAGACTCAACGTCGTAGGACTGCCGGATCAGTCCTTCTCAATGGATCCGACAAAAGCGCTTAAGCTTTTGTGGCAGAGGCTTGAGGAGAAGCAAGCGCAGTACAAGCTTTATGCGGACCAGCGGAGTGGCGCCAAGTGTCGTGACTTTCAGATTGGCCAGTACGTGCGTGTTCGCAAACCAACTGTGCGAGGCTAGACATCCGCTAGACATTTTGTTTTTTTAAGTGCGGCGGAAATGTGATAAAGATGAAGTGTGGCAAGTGCACTGCACGCACTCGCGCGCACGGGAGTAGAGAAGACGACGAAGTAGGAGAATACAGCTCGGCTCGACCGTATGCTACGTGTACTGTTTCACTGCTAATTATCATTACTTACGATACAACATAAAGCAGTACCAAAGCTCACAACTGCTACAATAGCTGTCAAACAAAGATGTGCGAAACATGAGGAATGGAGTTGAACAGTGAAAGGTGAAAGGTATGCTTTAAGAAAGGTTAACACAAAAATTCGAGAACACCTTGAAAAAAGAATGCAATCACATAAAGGTGAATTGCGGACACAAAAAAACAGAACACTTTGCAAGAACAATAATATCACATAAAGATGAATTGCAAGAATGCACAAATGATTACAGTAACTGAACTTACAAAGAAACTTAGAGTCCAGTTAGCTAGCAGAGTGCACCTTCAGAGAATGTCTTATGAAAAATATGTTTTGATCATGCTCTATGTATGTACACGGAGTGACACTGGTCACCAATTCAACAAGGTTCTTTGAACCTGTTCTTTCACATTTCATTATATGCTTGGAATTGTGTACCAGTTGAGACGAAAATATCTCGGAGACCACAAAAATCTTCGCATGCCCACTGATATCCTTAAAAGACACAATGTGCTTCACCTTCAAGCACCTTCCTTCGTTTGTCACCAAGGCAGTGCAGTTGGTCTTGTTTGGCCTCGCATATTGCTCACTGTGGAACACGTGCCCAGACACTCTAGCTCGGTCATGCTCCACAACAGGCCCATTTATGTTGCCAACCTGGTTTTGAACAAAGTTGAGCAACAGCCCAGACACATCCCGTGGCCTGCTCAGAAGCAGAATGCCTCCAGTACATGCTGTGCCAGTATCAGACAAAAAGTGCTGAGTCCGAGGACTGGCTCGTGTTCTCAGACTTTTATAGTTACTGGCCAGCATGAGGCGTTCTACTATCTGCAGAGGCACACCTTTTGCTGATGTCACAAGTTCTTTCAGGTGGCCAATGTTAGACTCAAAGGTGAAACAAGAGTGCGCCCATAGAGGCCCTTGGTGTACCACACTCTTGGCAATGTGCAGCAGCTGGTGCACATTGTAAGTCATGTGCCTTTCTCCATACAAAAACTGTACATCTACAACAAATTTGACAAGGCAGGCAGTACTAGTCTCAACATCAGCACTACACACTGTTTCCTGCAAAAGAAGAGCAATGCTCTGTACAAGAAGTGAAAAATGCTTAAAATACTGCCTTGGCAGGATGCCTTCCAGACATGGCAAAGAAAAAAACAAAAGCCACTGTTGCCATTCTGAGGCCTTCCAGAACTTTCTGAGAGACAGCGAGCGGGGAAGCCGAGAAATGCAAAGATGTGGCCGTATGCTACAAAGGCGCTCATCTATTACAGACAGACAATTCGGAGCCCCAATATAATATGGCTCACCTACATTCGAAAGCCAGCTTTCCGTTAGCTGCCGTGATACACCTAAGAGAACACAATGCATGTAATCTGGAGAGAAACTCCAGATTACATCAAAGTATGGAAGATTGATTAAAGGCGTTGCGCCTTTCACTCCATGGATGATCTCTCCGGTTGACACAGCTCGGCGCATCTTTTTCTTTGTGCCCTCCATACTTCTGTCACGCACGACACAGTCGACTGGGTACTTGACAGTTCCTGTTTGGCACAGTAATATGCAAGAAGCAGAAAATAAGAAGTGGCACATACACAGCCTAATATGTCAGGCAACAATTTAGCAACACACACAAAAAAAGACTGCAATTGAAAACTTTCTGCGAAGTGTTAAAGGAAGCTATAGGTGTGAGCAGCTATAGCTGAACACTTACAATGAAGTGGGAAATGCCCCTAAATTAAGGCCTTCCAACCAAAGTAGGTGACCAATGCTCATGACTTCATAGCGAATCCCCTTGCAAGCTTGCCAGCCACTTGTAATATCACATAACAGGTAAGGGGATTAAACGTGACGCCATGACAATAGGTCAACGCAACTGGTTAGAAGGCTTCTTTTGAGTGGCATTTGCCACTTCATTCTTGAGCTGTATCTAACTATAGCTTGCAGGTTGGTATGTTTGTGCCCAACTATAAGTAAACAAATATGTGGTATGTGGCATCATCATCATCATCATCATGAATGACATAGCACAGTCATTCAAATGAACTAAAGATAGCCTTACTTACCATCAACAGTTTTCCCAGGATGCAAGCACCATGAGCAGCCATAATGTCCATTGAACTGTGTAAAGTGTTGCATTGCTGCTCTAGCAGGTGAATCTACGCAACAACTGAAGCAATAGACCTGTAATGCATGAACAGTACATCAGCTTTATGTGTAAACAGCTTAAAACAGTGATAAGTTACTACTAGGAATGAAAGCCAGTGTAACCTTTCGTTGAGTTTGAGAGGGCTTAATATTCTCAGCAAGTTAACAATTCATAAATTCATACCTACTATTTCTTTACAAAACGGGCCCTCTATGTGCTCCCACCAGGGTTTTATTCATCACAGATTGGCTGTTGACTAGAAAGTTGACAGATGTGCCATGAGTACTGTTCAGAAAAGCACGGTAGTACTAGCGAGACTACGGCAATGACTAAAGGTTGAGCTAAAAAAAATGACAGGAGAACGTAATTGGGCACACTAGCTAGCATCGAGTACAATGGCATTATCAGATATTAAAAATACATCCAGGTTCTCTTCCACAATGGCTGACATTTACTTTAAATGCACGATAGGAAATGCAGCACATATGTGTACATCTTTCATGCAGAGCGACACACTTGAGTGCATCTTGAATTAAAGAAACCGCTGTAACAGTTAATCATTACTTTCATTTATAATAAGTAAATTGCTTCAAATACCATATTTACCTTTGAAACTATGGGCTCAGTGGCACCTCTCCAAGTCACACCATTGGTACTCAGTTCTTCCATTTGTGTGACAAATGCGTTGAGGAAGAGAGTCATATCAGGATGCACCTGACCATACCACAAAGCGGACAACAGCACATTTTTTTGCCGCACACGTAGTGGAAGCTCGTTTACCGTCAACTGTATTGGCCAAATGGAATATTTCGAAGATTTAAAGACTGGGCTGCCATCGGCGTTGAAGGTAAGGCTCAGGTCATCTGAGGATAAGTTTTGCCTGAATTCCCTGTACATTGACCCGTCTGTAATGTCAGACATTTCGTCTGTGTCTAGTTGCCTCAGGTTGATCGTTTGGAGCCTATCATGAAGCATGTTGGCAACTGAAGCATCCGTGAGGAGTGATGACAGCTGTTGTCGAACAGGCAAAGTTATAAAAAAATGTCCGTCGAGCAACATTCGCCTGCCACTGTAGTGGCGTCCGCACATGGAGCAGTTTCCCTGCACACGATTTCTCCCAGCAAGATCCCCTGCAACTTCTGCGACAAGCTTCATGCACGGCGAGCAGTAAAAGTGGAACTTCGCCTTATCAATTCCAACTCCAACGCTTTTCTTAAAACGGTACTTCGTCGATGGAACATCATGTCTATCAAGAATATATAATATAAGTTTTTGAAGCGCTTCAATTGCCTTCCATGACAATCCATACTCAATGGCAAAATTCACAGTCAGTGCAAGCAAGTCCTCAACACTTAATTCACTACACTGCGTCTGATCTGCCGTCTCACGGTCTTCGCAAAAATCACGCGGTTGCGTGTGATCGCTTGATGATGTGGGAGTCTCCGCAGGACCATAATCGCCCCCATCATGACGGGTGGCCTGTGGTGATGTCTGCGCTGGTGAAGGTGACCGCGTAGGTCCTTGCTCTGGCAAAGGTGAGCGCGGAGATCCTTGTGCGGGCGATGGTGGCCGCGGAGATCCTCGCGCTGTTGATGTTGGGTGCGTGTCCCCTTGTACTGGCGACGATTGCCGCGTAGGTCCTTGAGCTGGAGACGGTGGGCGCGCAGACATCCGCAGATAATTTCTGGTGGAACACGGAAGGCCAGCATCGCTGCCTGGGTCAAGGTACTGCCGGTACCGCTTATTCCTGCGGCCCATTTTGTCAGCTCACTTTGACGATAACACCACGGCCGTCACAGCACTTGAACGTCGACAGAAGATCAGCCCTAGGCCTGTAACCTAAAGAAAGTGATTGCTGTTGCTGCTAGGATTTAGATATGTGGCTTTTTCTTTGGTACAGGCGGCCCTTACGAAAAAAGAAAGGAAAACTCTGCAAGTGTCCTGGCCTATTCGGCCCTAGAGTTGAAAAATTCACTGCATTGCCTAGTTGGATTGGATTGGATTGAAATGATAATGCCAATGTGGCTATCCCTCAGCAACTCATGGAGCGGATTCAGAAGTAAATGAGCACATTCAGTTACATAGACATGCTACTAAAATTTAATAAATAACTGTGCTAAAATTGTTTTATTTTATAACAATTCTGCAAAACTTGCTCGCTGATCGATTTTCTTTTTTTTTTTTCCGAAGTTGTTCGCGTCGATTCCCGGGGATAGCAACATTGGGTACTTGTGTACGTTTATCTTTTTCTTTCTGCCTTTCTTTGTCGAGTTCTCGGACGCATCTATTTTATCGTACTGCGGCAGCGCTAAGTTAAGCTACTGTGCTGTTAGCTATTACTGTGCTTTTAGCTTTTGCTAGTTAGCTACAGTGCTGATCTAGCTGCGACCGACCTGTGCTCTCGCTGCTCATCCGTGGTGCGCATCGCGCTGCATAGCCACGTACGATGTTTGCCGTCGTTCGATTTGTGCACGACTTGGACAAAAAGTTTCATGTGATTCCTGCAAAGGACATCACCAACTTTAACCCAGCACACAACACTGACTTCAATACGCGGGCTGTCTACACGGCGTTTTGGCGAGACCCGGTGGACGGTGAGGACAGTGGCTTTTACAGCGCCCAAGTCCTGATGCTAGGAGGTAAGTTTTGTGCACGTTAATTGCGTGAAGTTTTGCCACGCGAACTGGGTTAATTACTGTGTGTGTGTGTGTGTGTGTGTGTACATGTGTGTCTGAATTTCTTACTGCAGAGACAGAAAAAGAAATCGAGGACCGGATGGCGAAAAAAAGGCTTCCAATGCCAAAAATTCCGGACGCTGAAGAATCGTCAAGCGAGTCTTCTGAAGTGGTGGAAACACCAGCCCAAAAGAAGAAGGTATGCTTGCGTTGCAGTGTTATACCTTGTAGTTCATTCTGCATTGCTGTGAAATTTTACCTGTGATGTGTTGTGTATACTTGTGGTGACACAGTCTGTGCTTTTTTTCTCGTTCTTTAGAAGCAAAAGCGAATTGTGCTGGCCGCCAAAAAAGCGCAGTACGACGATATTTTAAAAAAAAACATAGAAAATGCCACAAAAAAAACGTTTGCAGCTCAAAGCCGTGACAGCCGCAAAGCGGTAAGTACGTCTGCTTAGCTATAAGCTGACTTATCAGACACCTTTATAAAGTTGCAGATTAAATCTATGAGCATGAACGATAATTGTTTATAGGCCAGGAAGAGGCGTGCCTCAACGGAGTCTTCTTCTGAAAGCGAAGATTCGCTTTGCTCTAAAAGCGAGCTTCGGGAGGCTCAAAGCCAGAAGAACTTCTGGAAGAAAAGGGCCAAGGAACTGGAAGCTGAAACATTATTCCTGAGAGAACAAGTTGCGAGCCTGCAGCGGTGCCTTGAGAAGAAGATTTTTCAGTGTACGATGCCTCGCATTGATTTTACTTTGACAATTTACTACTTCAGTGCTTTTCATTATTGTATTTTCAAAAATATGCAATTTATTTTAATGCAGTGGACGCAAAACTGGTTGGAGCTAACCAAGTGGATGGTAAGAGTGCAGCAGATTTGGTTCATTTTCAGCCTATATTAATGATTTTTCAGTCAGCTTATCATGGCCTTTCATGTAAATTGTGGGTAGCTCTACAGGGGCTTGGTTATGTTGAAAATCCACTGTTCTGTCTTCCGTTTCCCTTCTGTCATCTCCTTTGCACTGTGCGCAAGTACTTGCTGAGAATTTTTTTGCACTAATAAAAAGCTTGAAATGTTTTAATATTGTCACGACCAGAGGAGCCGTGAAGGTAGGCGTCGGGAAGAACCCAAGACTGGGAGCCTTCTTTTAAGTACAGAGCCAGGTTCCAGAACACAGAACAGCGCGCCTCGAGAGCCCACCGCCGCAGCGCATTAGGCGCTTGGCAATATATTCTGCTATTTCGAGGCTAAGTCTGCTCAATATTTTCGTTCCAGAACTTCCTTGCAGTCCCACGATTACATCTTTCGAGCAGACCCCAACTGTTTGTACACGTAAGTACCTTATGCTTGCTTGAGTCAGGAAAGCTAACATTTCAAATACATTAGGCTTATATTAACTGCAATCTGGTCTAACTGCAGAACCTACGGCCACCCCGATGCAGGAAGAAGAGCAGGCTGCATGCTGTAAGTTTTTCTTATCCTTTCCACCACACCACACGCAATTTCCGCCACAAAAAGTCACCTTTTATAATGACACAGTCCTATCAATTGCAGCGCCGCACCCAGCAGAATCGGTACAGCTGCCTCATTTACGTAAGTTTACTGCTTCATATAGCATTTCATGGTTCAACACCTCAAAGAACAAAGTTTCAAAAATCATTTTGAATTACAGCAGCAAGAGAGGACTTCACTTATCTGGACGATGGATCTGTGAGTGGCAGTACTTTTTGTTTCGACTTCTGCAGATCATGCCTAGTAGCGATAGCATCCTTGCGAATGAAGTGAATAGGTTATCATAAGCGTGCATTTTTCTTTCTTGTTCTCTCTTCCTTTTGTTATAGTTTTTATGGTCTCTCACTTTTTTTTACACAAGTTGTGTAAGGTGAACAGTACGCGCACTTTTTATTTTCAGCTGCATTGCATGTTGCATGGTGAAAGCTTGTTTGTCGTGTGGTTACTTTTGTCTTCATATTTTTGGGCTAAAGGCACAATGTAAACTGTGCACTATGTTATGTTTCTTCTCAGTTTCACCTGTCAAAAGGTGTAATCATCAGTGCAGCTGGGGCAGCCAAGATCCTTGCAAATAAGAAGGGCACATTGGTGTGCAAGGATACCGCCCATGCCATATGGGGTCCCGACATATTGGCAGTCCGCAGTGTGACGGGAGTCGTTGCCTCTACGAAGAAGGCTTTAGGTGAGGTGCCCAAGCAACCCCTCACTCCAGAGAAGATTGGGGTCATCGTAGGTATGTTTCAGTCGGAAGTTTTTTGAGCTAGTTCATCACAGTGTTTTCATCTTGGAAGGGCATACAACGATATAACATCTGCACATTGCATGCCATCAAAATAATCAAGCATAAGGAACTGTCAGAGAGAGTGAGGCCCTTTAATGAAATGCAGAGAATTGAGCCTGCGTGTAAACATCACTGGCATGCTACTCATTGTGGTGAGGAAATTGGAGAGAGAGATGAATGGAGAGAGAAGTGTAAAAGGTTAAAAGAAAAGAAAAAATTGGTCGTATTTTGACTGATGTGTAACAGCAAGTAGCGTTAGAGAATATTGAGTGATGAAGTGCACTGTCCTACAATAGGCTGACAAAGTTCACTGCGTGAAACGCGCACGAGGGTAACATAAAACAACTGTATAAACTGCACTGTACTGTATAAATAACTGTGCTTGCCTGAGAAACTTGTTTCGCACAGTGTAAAATGTCAAGGAGAGGGCTGAGTCGGGCTGGTTGGTTCATGTTGAATGGTACGGCAAAACAGCGCTGACGGACGGGACGGAAGAAGAGACAAACACAGCGCATGTGTTTGTCTCTTCTTCCGTCCCGTCCGTCAGCGCTGTTTTGCCGTACCTGTAAAATGTCACTGATATATCCATTATACAAATAGCTTGGCCTATCTAACAGTTGGCTAGTTCCTTAGTTGCTATAGCAAGTTTGGAGTTAGTGCACCACTACTGCAAGTACCTGCTGGATCCTGATGTGTCTCACCCCTCCTTCCTTTCATATGGTAGCTATCTCTGCCACATCTTATTAACAGTTGTAAAAACTTCTTTTGCAGCCACGGTCAAGCACTGGGGTCAACAAAAGGGCGTGGATGTTGACCCCGTCTTGAAAAATATGAATAGGATCCTCAGCGAAAAGATACAAGATGTCGTCAAGTCGAAGCGGAAGGACACTCATTGAAGCCATTTCCATGTGTAAGGAGATAGCGCCACCCAGCGGCGTTCGTGAGGAGAAGAAGACAAAGCACGAGGAGCGCGTGCGGAGGGGAACGGGGGCAGGTCGAAGAGGATTACGTGGCAGAGAAGAGAAGAGCGCGGTGGGCGACGGACGTGGACGAGTTCTGCTGGCTCCCCGAGTTCCGGGCTTGGGCCTTAGCCGCAGACGTCCGGCCCACCAGACCTGGACTTCCATCGTCGAGAGCCTCAACCACCAGGCTCAGGCGCTACTCTTCTCCGTCCATCCGTCAGCTGCTCCACACAGGCCGCTTCTGGCGCCTACGTGACTTTTCTGGGATACCAGACCTGGAAACCGTGCCGGGAGCACACGGACGCCGACGCTGCGGTAGCGTTGCATCAACATTGGAACGCCCAGAGACTCCCTGACTGCCCGACACCCAGCCAGTCCTCCCCGCTCGTTGCTCGAATAAGAGACAAGTAGTGTGACTTTCCTCTTTGACTTTCTTTTTTCTGCATTTTTCGTAAGCACTTTGTTCTGTTCCCCCGTGTGTTTTTCCCATGTGTTGCTGCCTTGCTCTCTTGTTCCTTTCCTTTTCTTCGCTCTCATACTGAAATTGGTTGCCTTTCCGATAAAAGCCGCCTCGTTTATTGTTTGTACTTTTGTGTTTGTTTAAAATAAGACCTGCAATCTCTCAGATCCTCACAAATTTGGCGTCCACGACAGGACGAGGTCGGTTTTTATTTATTTGCCTGTTGTGTTAATTTAGGAACAATATGAGCGCTTCAGATTTGGTTGCTTTAGGCGAGCGCATGGGCTTGTGCGGCGCGGAGTTACGAGCGTGGGTGGAGGACGAGCTTCGTAAGGCACGGGAAGAGAGCCGCTGAGCGTGAAGCTGCGAAGCAGAAGCTGGAGTTAGAGGCACGGAATTTGGAGTTAGAGGCACGGAATTTAGAGACGGAGCGTGAAGCTGCGAAGCAGAAATTGGATTTAGAGGCACGGAATTTAGAGACGGAGCGAGAGGCTGCGAAGGAACGCTTGGAGCTAGAGGCGCAGAACTTGCAGCTACAAATAAGGCTCAAGGAGGGTGGCGCAAATCCTCCGAGTGACCGTGGAGAGCGTAGCGTCTCATCGACCAGCTCCATTAACCCGCACAGCCTCATACCACAGTTCAATGAAGCGCGGGATGACCTCGATGCCTACTTAAAGAGGTTTGAGCATGTGGCCACGGGGCAGGGTTGGCCAAAAGAAAAGTGGGCAACGGCGTTGAGCTTGTGCCTTGGCGGCGAAGCACTTAGGGTCTTCGGTCGGCTCTCGCCTGAGGATTCCGTGGATTATGACAAAGCGAAGCTTGCCTTGCTTCAGAGGTTTAGGTTCACTGCGGAAAGGTACCGAGAGAAGTTTCGCCAGAGCAAGCCCCAGGATGGAGAAACGGCCTCGCAATATGCTGCCAGGTTGTTTAGCTTCTTTGACCGTTGGGTCGAGATGCGGGGAGAAGGCCGCACTTTTGATGTGGTTCGCGAGATGGTCGTGAGCGAGCAATTTCTGAACAACTGTCATTCTCGCTTAGCCCTTTTCTTACGTGAGCGGGAGGGCAAGACAGTTTCCAAGCTGGCGGAGGCTGCCGATCATTTTCTCGAAGCACAGCGGCAAAATAACTTGTTGTTCTTCAAAGAACAGGGGGAGCATACGATGAATAAAGCCAAGGACGAGGTTTCAGGTTCACAATCTCGCCTGCGGTGTTTTCTTTGCGAGAAGACTGGGCATAAGGCGGCGGATTGTCGGACGAAGCCGAAGCAATCGTATTGCACCTGGTGCCGCGAGGTAGGACATGATGCCCAGTCATGCAAAGCTAAGAGACCAGGAGATCGTGAGGAGTCCGCCTGTTGCATGATACCTCGATATTCACATCCCGATAACCCTGCAGAGGTAACGCACGTAGAGGGCCAGTTGGGGGAGATGGTCTGTCCTTCCAACCCGGTGGAAACTGCTATGCCCGTGGCGCACGGTGAGGTGTTCGGCCAGCCTGGTTCGGTATTACGGGATACGGGCAGCACCGGCATTGTTGTGCGTGAGTCCCTTGTACCGGCAGCGGCACTTACAGGGAAGCAGGCTACATTATTCTTGGCCAATGGGACCCGTGTAGAAGTTCCGGAAGCGGAGGTGGTGATTTCCTCACCGTACTTTTCGGGTACGGCCATCGCGCGGTGCTTGTCTACACCCCTATACGACATCATAATAGGCAATGTCCCTGGCGCTAAACCTCCATTCTCGGTTGACCCGCCAGTTCTAACTGATCAGGCAGTTTCCCTTGCCATGACGGGTGTGGTCGATGTTCCTTCCCTTATGGTGACAGAAAAGGTTTCAGAGAGTAGTAAAAGCCCCACTCTGAACACACTCCACTTGTCACGGCCGGAGTTCGCCTGAAGCAGGAAGAAGACCCGACTTTAGAGGTGTGTCGCAGGAAGTTGGGGCAAATATTTTGTGGCAAGGGACAGACCGCCCACTCTTTTGATACAGATGAAGGTGTTCTCTTCCGGACATACCAAGTGTGTCCCGGCCGAGTCGTTGAGCAAGCGGTGGTACCGAAGGGCTTACGCACGCAAGTCCTTAAGTTGGCGCATAAGAATGCATTATCCGGCCATCAAGGAATACGGAAAACAATAGCAAGGGTGCTCAGTGAGTTTTACTGGCCCGGTGTACAGGCTGACATCAAGAGTTATGTCAGATCGTGTGATATGTGTCAACAGACTGTGTCGAAGGCAAGGGAGAACAGAGTGAATAACATCGTAGGACAGGAACATGTAAAATCATGGTGGAGACCGAGGTCGGTTTGGAGAAAACGGTTTCACAAAAGAAAACGGAAGTATTAGCTGAAAGAGTTCTCGCGAGGGTGAAGTGGTTTGATGTGAAGAATAGAATACGGAAGAATGTAGCCCACACCTGTTCTTGTTGGCATTGTCTGTGTTTGTTCATGTTTGTTTTTGGGGGTTGGCTACTTACTTTTGATGCTTTCCGTGTTTCTTCGCCCTCTATGGACGCTTCACGTTGACTTTCCATGTGCTCTCTGTGCTGTGTGTGCGAATGTCTGTGAACGCTTCGAACATTGACGACCGTCGTATTGTGTGTGGTGTGTAGTGTGCGCGCTGTGGTGCGGTGTTCTGTGTTGCGATCGTCGAACACGTCTGGTGTCGCTCTCCTGAAGTTGAGTTCTTTCCCTTGGAAAAAACTTCCGAAGAGGGGGCCTTCTGTAAGGAGATAGCGCCACCCAGCGGCGTTCGTGAGGAGAAGAAGACAAAGCACGAGGAGCGCGTGCGGAGGGGAATGCGGGGCAGGTCGAAGAGGATTACGTGGCAGAGAAGAGAAGAGCGCGGTGGGCGACGGACGTGGGCGAGTTCTGCTGGCTCCCTGAGTTCCGGGCTTGGGCCTTAGCCGCAGACGTCCAGGCCACCAGACCTGGACTTCCATCGTCGAGAGCCTCAACCACCAGGCTCAGGCGCTACTCTTCTCCGTCCATCCGTCAGCTGCTCCACACAGGCCGCTTCTGGCGCCTACGTGACTTTTCTGGGATACCAGACCTGGAAACCGTGCCGGGAGCACACGGACACCGACGCTGCGGTAGCGTTGCATCAACATTGGAACGCCCAGAGACTCCCTGACTGCCCGACACCCAGCCAGTCCTCCCCGCTCGTTGCTCGAATAAGAGACAAGTAGTGTGACTTTCCTCTTTGACTTTTTTCTGCATTTTTCGTAAGCACTTTGTTCTGTTCCCCCGTGTGTTTTTCCCGTGTGTTGCTGCCTTGCTCTCTTGTTCCTTTCCTTTTCTTCGCTCTCATACTGAAATTGGTTGCCTTTCCGATAAAAGCCGCCTCGTTTATTGTTTGTACTTTTGTGTTTGTTTAAAATAAGACCTGCAATCTCTCAGATCCTCACACCATGACAGAATAAACATATCCACATCTACGAGACGAGTCGATGCTTTTGCCCAGTCCTGCTGCTGAGAGCGTGCAATGCATTAATCCCAGCAACGACTGCTGGTCCCAGCAACGACTGCTGGTCCCAGCAACGACTGCTGGTCCCAGCAACGCCTGCTGGTCCCAGCAACGCCTGCTGGTCCCAGCAACGCCTGCTGGTCCCAGCAACGCCTGCTGGTCCCAGCAACGCCTGCTGGTCCCAGCAACGCCTGCTGGTCCCAACAGCTGCTGGGAATCTGCCAAAATCCCAGCAGTGTTGGGACCAGCAGATATCCCAGTAGAAAATTTTCACCTGGGTTTTCCATCGAGGGAAGATGAGTGACCGAAGGCCCATTTCCAAGCATTTTAAACCAGAAGAGCCGAGCACTAGGCTGGGAGAAATCTTGTGCCTATTAGAAAACCGGTGGGTACCATGTGACTCAGCATATTGAACCGAGCACTTCCCGAATGCGAGGCGGATGCTCTATCACAAGCCATCGGTTCGGAAAAAATAGCGGCAATGGGCATTGCCACAGAAGGCGTATTTTGGTGTCTCGCGGTTATATTTTCCTTCGAAGGCGGGTGAGTGACCAAAGGTCCATCTCCAAGCATTTCAGCCCAGAGAGCCGAGCACCAGGCTGGGGGAAATCTTGTACCCTTTAGAAAACTGGTGGATACAAGGCGACACAGCAAATTGAACACAGCACATCCCGAATGCGAGGCGGATGCATGCACAATCACAAGTCACCGGTTCGGTAACAATAGGGACGATGGGCTTTGCCGCACAAGGCGGATTTTGGTCCCTCGCGGTTAGATTTTCCATCGAGGGAAGGTTATAGTGACCAAAAGCTCATTTCCAAGCATTTCAGCCCAGAGAGCCGAGCACCAGGCTGGGGGAAATCTTGTACCCTTTAGAAAACTAGTGGATACAAGGCGACACAGCAAATTGAACACAGCACATCCCGAATGCGAGGCGGATGTCGATCACAAGGCAACCGCTTCGGTAAAAAGTGCCACAGTGGTATTGACGGGAAAGGCGGATTTCGGTCTCTCGCGAATAGAGCTACCTTCGAGAAAGGATACTGATGTGATGTCGAAATTCAGACTGTACTTGCACGGCAGGATTTTGAAATTGCTGACTGGCCCTCACGCGCTGTGCTGGCTCGCCCACTTGAAGTACCGGTCTGACCGTCTCGCTCGATAGAGCTGACGGCCCCAAGAGCCTGTCAGGAGCCCCTGTAGATGCACGCCACAAGACGACGCGACAACGCCTTCCTATCACCAGAACTTTTGCACAGCAGCACCGCTCGGACCCTGAGATTCAACAGCCTATCGAATGCTCAGAAGGTAAGCTTCTTCACCCCCAGCTCGTACAGAATGATGTTTTCGTGAAGAACTTCGCGTCGAATAAAACAGCTTACTTCCTTGTTGCGCCTGCAAGACTTCGAGAAAAAGTTCTACATCATTCACACGACCAGCCGACAGCTGGATATCTTGGGTTTTCTCGCACCCTCCGCAGCATTCAAGACAAGTGCTTCCGGCCGCGGCTAGCTGCCAATGTCGGACGCTATGTGAAAACCTGCCGAGACTGTCAGAAGTGGAATACGCCTGCCACCCGACCAGCACTTCCTGAACCTAATCTCCGTCAAAACCCTTCTATAGTAGTATACAACCTAAAAAAACAGCAGTTGCCAACATTGGGCCGCGGTCCGCGGCATCCTGTATTACTCCGCTGCCCAATCGCAACAGTAAACGAAATCAGCTGTTTAATATTTGACCATATCAAACAATCGGTGTACTAAAATTCTAGAGGTAATGATTTTTTTCTTGTGATAAGCTGCTTATGTAGGCAACAAGAAACGTTTAAGCACCGGACTACTTTTTCGTCGTGGAGGAATTCTGTGTGCGGAGGCTCAATGTGGGCGGAGCTTCACTGCAGACTTAAGTTGTATCCGGCTATAGCAAATAGGCATGGACCTGCTTGGCTCGGTCCTGTAGTCATCTGTAAACAAGTGGATCATCGTAGCGACCAAATACCTGACCGCTACGTCGAGGCAAAAGCCCTGCCAAAAGGAACAGCAGCAGAAGTCGCAAAATTGTTCGTGGAATGCTTCCTTCTGCAACACAGTCCACGAAACAAAAACGTCTTAGAAACGTCCTGAAACAGCTCGAAATGGCGGCACATGCACAAGGTTGTTTAACTAGGCAAGTTGGAGAGGATCCATGTTTGGAAAACAACCAGCGCGAAAGAAGAACGGGACGGAAGCAAGGGAACATGGTCAAGCCCTTGTCCATGTTCCCTCGCTTCCGCCCCGTTTTTCTTTCACACTGGTTTTTCCCAAACAGGCTTCAGATGTCTTGCGTTAAATCGAAACGCCTCATAGACTTCGGCGGCAGGAAATTTTTCAGGAACTTCTCTAAGACGTCAGCAAGAAGACATTTCTTGGTCTGGCTTAGGTTTGGTTTATTGGAATTTAACGTTCCAAAGCAACTCAAGCTATGAGGGACGCCGTAGTGAAGGGCTCCGGAACCCTGCCGCGGCGGCCGAATTTCGATGGAGGCGAAATTCCAAAGGCCCGTGTACTGTGCGATGTCAGTGCACGTTACAGAACTCCAAGTGGTCGAAATTTCCGGAGCCCTTCACTACGGCGTTCCTCATAGCCTGAGTTGCTTTAGGACGTTAAACTCCAATAAACCAAACCAAGAATTGTCTTCTTGCAGACATCTTAGAGAAGTTTCTGAAAAATTTCCTGCCGCCGAAGTCTATGAGGGGTTTCGATTTAACGCAAGACATGTGAAGCCTGTTTGGAAAAAACCAGCGTAAAAGAAAAACGGGGCGGAAGCAAGGGAACACAGACAAGGGCTTGACCATGTTCCCTTGCTTCCGTCTCGTTCTTCGCTCGAGCTGGTTGTTTTCCAAACATGGATCCTCTTCAACTTGCCTAGTTAAGCAACCTTGTACATGTGAAGCCATTTCGAGCTGTTTCAGGACGTTTCTAAGACGTTTTTTGTTTCGTGTACTGTGTTGCAGAAGGAAGCATCTCTTGATAAAGGCTTCTAAAACGTCTCTCGTTAACAAGAGGCGCCTATATGTTCAGGCAGTTGGCAGAAAGCTGCCGCTGTGGATTAACGATGATGTTCGAAACTTAATTACCGGCCCTGCGACGGGGACAGGGAACAAGAAGAGACGGGAGAACAAGCGTTTCTAACAGCTGACAACGTTTTCAATGTTGTCATGTTTTATTACAACCGATCAATAAAACAGAAAATACGGCACAAACTATTAGATGGCTCTGCGTTACTCCGATGTTTGCACTTGACATTTTGAAGAGCAGGCGCACCGGGGCAAAGACCGCGGTTTGTACTCAAACCCCGAAAGCGCGTTTTGTCCTAAGCGGTCCGAACTCACGTTGATCACGGTCCACATTGAGTACGGCTAGCGCACTGTACTCCTAAGGCTGCACTTGCGCGAGTGGTGAAATTCGTTTCCTGTTGCGAACGCCTCTTTATTCCGGCTCGGCTGGCCGCGGCGGCAGCGCGCAGTGCTGGCCAGGCGCAGGCGCCGCCTTCCTCCATGCCGCCGTCGCCCAGTTGGAGCGGTCCGCTTGCGCGCATTTTTCAATGCGTCCTGCACGCCACATCCTACTGCTCGGCGCCGCCCAGCATGATTTTAACCGTTTCAAACAACAGTAAATCTTTCTGCGGGCAGTAAGTACTTAGTTTTATATAAAAATATGAGATGCAGTTTATTGATTGCCTTATAAGGCTTTGTTTGTTTGTCAATATTAAAACTTTTGTATCTCATTTGGCCATTTAGCGTTGCAGTCGCTATCAGTTGCTTGCTACGCGCGCAAACTAATGCACTTACGTGTCTATGGGCTCGTTCTATGTGCTCTTGGTTTCGCGATCGTTAGCGCTTCAGGCTGCTGCTTGCAGTTTGCCCGCGATATCTTTTACTACCAGCGCTGCGCTGAAATGTGAAACTCATTTTTCGCAAAAGTAAGTCACCTTCCATTTCTCTTGTGTAGTCAAAGCATCAACCCAATTACTGCGGCTTAGCCGCTAATGCGCCTGAGTGAACCGTCGGCTAGTGCGTCACTCCTTTGATTTGCAAATCACAAAGCAGCATCAGGTAGTGTTATACATATCAAGGTGTAACGTTGGGTGTATTAAAACAGTGCGTTTACATGTGTTTGAGCTTTCTTTCAACGGGTAAAAGTCGTCCTCACATATTTAGCGTCCTCTATCCAGCAAACCACAAACCTCCCAGATATGTACGCATTGAGTCTAGACGTCTACGTACCGAGGTAAAATCTCTGAGACGTCATATTTACCAAACTTTTTTCGTGGAAAAGCTGGAGACGTACCCACAACATTATATCTACCTTAACTTAGACTCCTCGTAGATATTGCTTGTGACGTCCTGGGAATGTAAGTGAGATAAATTTAAGAACTCCACATTTTTCATTCATTTGATATTTTATGTTGCCTTACTGCATTTAAAGTTGGAAATTGCTGTTGACTACAAATTGGAGGCATGACCAGCGCTGCCTGTATTTCTGGGGTGCGTGTTCGTGCTCGCTTCACGAAAGCGTTATCCTACCTGAAAAGAGAAATAATATTGGAAGTAGTAACGACAAATCTGAATGAACGCCCATCAGGTTTCTGACTCAACTGGACGCAGTTGATTTAAAATGTGTCACTGTGGTCTCAGGATTCGATTGTTAATTCATTACTGTTCTTACTTTAAATTTACACCTTGCACTGCAGCCAAAGCAAGCTCCACACTGAAAAAGGGTTTTAAAATCAGCGGCCAGGACTATAATAACCATTTTCTCCTGATTAAGCATGTCTTATTCAACTTATTGAACTATTAAAGTACAAAAATTAGTTCAATTCAATTTTTAAGACCAAATTTTTCTAAAATATATGTTAAAACTACTAGTCGAGTAAGCAATGATAACTAACAACTGGAATGTAGAACTGAGGAAAGCTTTGGCATTTGTGTAGCTGAATGTGTGATCTCATATTTCTCGACAGTAAACTTCTTGAACCCCACTTTTTTTATCACCAGCCTATTTCCACTGGTGGCCAAAAAATTTCCCAACTAACTCTGTCCTGTGCCAGCGGCGGCCACCTTATCCCAGCAAACTTCCGAACCTCATCTGCCCACCTGACCTGATCCTCTCTGCTGTGCTTGCTTTCTCTCTGAATCCAGGACGTACGTTACCCTAATGATAATTAGTTATCTTGCTTCCATGTTACATGCGCTGCCCATATATCTGTTCTGTTATTTCGATTATGATGTTTTTAACTTTAGTTAATAACATATCGTAGCTGAAATAACAAAGCCGGCATGGGTCAAGGAAAAAACGCAATGGCGTTTTTTTCGTAAAGCATGCGCAATTGCATAAAGCATGGGTTGAAAGCACCCATGCTTTCCGTGCTGTATTACAAAAATATAGTCTTCATCCCACTGTCCCTTGGGCATTTCTTCCCGTGAGAGTCCGCTGACATTGTGAACATAATGCTCACTGCATTATAATGCTATTTGCATTATAATGCCCTTGCAACATAATGCTTTTTGCATTATGTTAGCTCTATCATAGCATGCTATGATAAAGCCTCTATAAAGCCTATATAGGCAAGAGATGACCCGAGGAACAGTAGGTTGGGGGCGTCAAAATTTTTTTTCAATGCAGAATTTTTCAGTTATTACAATAGCAGTATTTAAAACAAATATTCAACTGGAAACTGAACTGGGAGTAACTGGTTTCAAATGGAAGTAACTAGTTCCAGTTGGAAGCCAACTGGTTCCCTTTTTAGATTCAGTTGGGTTCCAACTGGTCACTGTTGGGGGCCAAGGGGGAGGCAAATGGTACCAGTTTACCAGCAACTGGGAAACATCGTGGGAAACATCGTTTCCCAGTTGAGAGCCAAATGGGAGGAATTGGGGACCAACTGGGAAGTAAGTGGTTCTGTTTGTGGGTCAAGTGGGAAGCAAAAATTTCCAATTGAGGGCCAGCTGGGCAGAACTAGTGGCGGGTAAAAACCAAATGGGAAGTTTTTTTACTGCTTGGAGGGACGACGAGAAGGAAATAAATGCTGTTGTGGCTCAGCAGCCATTAGACGCAGAAATGAACGTACTGTGTAATTAGATTGAAGCTGGCTTATCGGCGAACATCAATCCGATCGCACTGCGTGCACTGCATGCGGAAAAGCCGGCAGGCGCTCTCCTGGCGAATAACGCCACTTCCCTCAAAACTCTGCATTGCGAGTTTAG
This sequence comes from Amblyomma mixtum, assembly GCF_055824585.1. Lineage (NCBI taxonomy): Eukaryota > Metazoa > Arthropoda > Arachnida > Ixodida > Ixodidae > Amblyomma > Amblyomma mixtum. The sequence continues at coordinate 168,781,294 of NC_143016.1, read as the reverse complement.
CATGGGTCGCACTGCAGCGAACATATCGTGCGCCCGCGTTATTAGCAATGATATTTTTTTCTTTTTTATTAAGCCCGCTCTCTTCCTATCTCCGGCCCGTTGCGACATCGGCGTTTCGGGGAGGGTAACTGTTATAGCGGGACAATCTTTAGGGCCAAGCAACCCTGAGCTACCATGTGTCACGTGTTGGCGGCTTCCCCGCCAGTCTGTACCCTGCCACCAGCAATAAAGGACGTAACATATAATTGGCGACGAGGTAAAAATGGCAACTGCGCTGGGCACGATTGGGGCATTCGTTCCAACAGAGGCGACGTCTTGGCCCTTGTATTTGGAGCGCCTCGAATTTTTCTTTCAAGCAAACGACATCGACGGTAACGAGAAGAAGCGAGCAACGCTCTGCAGCGTTTGCGGCCCAGCAACGTATGCCATCGTTCGCTCCCTTTGTTCTCCGGATGCGCCGTCGGCCGTGGCCTACGATGAGATCGTCAGGCGTCTCTCAAACCACTTCTCGCCGCGACCGTCGGTGACAGTACAGCGTTTCAAGTTTGGCACACGTCAACAGCAGCCCGGTGAGTCAATTGCCGACTACATCGCAGAATTGCGACGTCTCTCGGAACACTGCGATTTCGGTGCGTCGCTCGATGACATGTTGCGCGACCGGCTAGTGTGCGGGGTGCGAAGCGAGACCCTTCAGCGTCGGTTGCTGGCGGAGCCGGAGCTTACGTTTGCTGCAGCTCGGGAGAAAGCCATTGCAATGGAATCTGCGCAGCGACAGACCGAGCAAATTCGCGGCAGTGCCGCATCGTGTGAAGTTGGCAGCGTGAGCGGGCAGCGTTTCGACCCGTGTGTTGCGAAGGTCTCTGCGCCAGTGACAGCCAAGGAGGGTACCCATAAGCAGGCTGGTTCGCCTGGAAGCACAAGCGTATGTTTCCGCTGCAAGGGTGCGCATTCGCCAAGCAGTTGCCCATTCATGAATATGCAGTGCCACTTCTGCAAGCAACGAGGGCACATAGTGAGAGCATGCAGGAGGAAGGCGGCAGCTCGCGCTTCGGCTGAACCCAACTCTCAGAACAAAAAACGGGCCAGTGGAGGCCGTCACAAGAATGCTGCGTCGGACGTTTACGACGTGTTCGTGCTGTCTGGTGAAGAGCCAGCCGTGAGAGTGGAAGTGCGCGTCAACGGAAGTCCCCTAGAGATGGAGGTGGACTCTGGTGCAGTGTGTTCAGTCATCAACGACCGGACTATGCAGAAGCTGCGAATATCGAAAAGGGCGTTGCGCCCAAGTACTCTTCATCTCCGAGCTTACAATAACAAGGAACTACGAGTGTTGGGTGAACTGACCGTGAAGGTGGAATTCAAGGGGCAGGAACATCGCCTGCGATTGGTGGTGGTTAAGGGTGCTAGTATCGGACTTCTCGGTCGGGACTGGTTCAAGTCTTTGGGAATAAGTCTGAGTGGTGTTCACAGTGTGTACGAGCCGAGTCGAACTGGCAGTAGGGGAACAACAGCCTTGCTCAAGAAGTATTCTTCAGTCTTTGAGCCTGGACTTGGGACAAGTAAAGGGCCTCCTGTACGCATAGAGGTGAACCCGGCAGCTCCGCCGCGATTTCTGAAGCCACGACAAGTACCGTTTGCATTGAGACCGAAGGTGGACGAAGCACTGGACAAGTTGGTGAGCCAAGGCATTTTCCAGCCTGTGCGGCACTCGAAGTGGGCAACACCTGTCGTTCCAGTTGTCAAAAAAGATGGATCGATAAGGATCTGTGGGGACTACAAGAGCACAGTCAATCGTGTAGTGCAGTGGGAGACGTATCCCCTGCCGACACCGGAGCAGCTGTTTGCCAGGCTGGCAGGTTGCTCGAAGTTTTCAAGGCTAGACCTCGGACAGGCGTATCAACAGAAGACTGTTGATGAAGAAACAGCTGACTTGTTGACGGTTACAACACATCGGGGACTGTTCCGCGTAACCCGTCTTCAATTTGGCGTGGCAGTGGCAGTGGCTATCTTTCAGAGGTACATGGAAGAACTGTTGCATGGAATTGATGGTGTTCTTGTGTTCTTGGATGACATCTTGATCGGTGGAAAGGATGAGGTGCAGCACAATGCTCGTTTACAAGAAGTGCTCAAAAGAATTCATGAAGACGGTCTGCGACTAAAGTTTGACAAATGTCAATTTGGTGTTGAGGAAGTGTGTTACTTGGGATTCCGTGTGAACTCTGCAGGTGTGCAGCCGACAGAAGACAAGGTGCGTGCTATTCACAAGGCCCCAGAGCCGACATGCAAAAAGGAACTTCAAGCCTTTTTAGGAGCTCTGAACTTTTACAACAAGTTTCTTAAAGGAGCAGCTCATGCCTTGGAGCCACTGTACCGGCTGTTGGACAAGGGTCGCGAGTGGCGTTGGATGGAAGCTGAGGCGGAAGCATTTCGCCAGGCGAAAGATCTGCTACAGTCATCACATGTTCTGGTGCACTATGATGTCAACAAACCCCTAGTGCTGGCCTGTGACGCATCCCCGTACGGACTGGGTGCTGTGTTGAGTCATGTGTGCGAAGATGGCAGCGAGAGACCGGTTGCATATGCGTCGAGAACTATGAGTGCGGCAGAACGGAATTATGCCCAGACAGACCGAGAAGCGCTCGCCATCGGCTTTGGCATAAAGAAGTATCATCAGTTTCTATATGGGAGACATTTCAAAATTGTGACAGACCACAAACCCCTCTTAGGACTGTTGCACCATGCCAAGCCCATTCCCCAGGTGCTATCACCACGGATGCTGCGTTGGACCCTCATGTTATCGGCTTATGACTATGAAATTGAGTATCGACCAGCGGAGAAGCTTTCCAATGCTGATGCATTCAGTCGTTTACCACTGAGAGCCAGTAGGGCAGAGGAAGAGGAGCAGCGTCTTTGGGAAGTAGGGATGCTGGAAATGGCGCCGGAAGTAGCATGGAACTCTAGGAAGGTGGCAAGATTCACGTCAAGGGATAAGCTGTTGGCTAGAGTCTGCAATTGGGTGCAGCATGGGTGGCCAGAGGGTAAGCTGCCAGAAGAGTTTGCAGCGTTTGTGAGCCGCAAGCATGAACTGTCGGTGTACCAAGGTTGTTTGCTGTGGGGCAGTCGTGTGGTCATTCCAGAGCCAGCTCGACCGTATGTCATGGACATTCTTCACACAGCTCATCCAGGAATTGTCAAGATGAAGGGGCTTGCCAGAGGAGCCGTGTGGTGGCCAGGAATCGACAGAGATGTTGAGCAGAAGGTGAGAGACTGTGCACGTTGTCAGGAATCCAGGTCTGCGCCAGCAGCTGCAAAGATTCACCCGTGGGAATTCACCAAGCGTCCTTGGACAAGACTACACATCGATTTTGCTGGGCCCTTCCAAGGCAAAGTTTTCCTCATTGTGGTGGACTCTCACTCAAAGTGGTTGGAAGTGTGCCGGATGAATTCCATGTCGACGGCTACAGTTTGTGCGAAGCTTCGTTTCCTTTTTGCTACCCATGGCATTCCAGAAACTGTTGTTTCTGATAATGGCACTACCTTTTGTTCGGAGGAGTTCAGAGACTTCATGTGCCGGAATCAAATCCGACATGTGACCGTTGCCCCATATCACCCTTCTTCGAATGGTCAAGCAGAACGCATGGTGCGCGAAACCAAGGGAGTACTCAAGCGAATGGTTGGAGGCGATATCGACACACGTCTGGCTAGGTTTTTAATGACCCAGCATATCCTGCCTCATGCTACAACAGGCAAGAGCCCGGCCGAATTGCTAATGGGCAGGAAACTTTCAACTGTGTTAGAGCGTCTGCATCCTGACCTGCAGTCCAGTGTGCAACAGAAACAAGAGCAGGTGATGCAGCGCCGTAGCCAGGCAGTGCGACTGTTTGATGTGGGGGATCGAGTGTTTGTGCGCAACTATCTCTATGGGCCCAAGTGGTTGCCGGGCATTGTGGATGCTGTCACAGGACCAGTGTCGTACTTGGTCGTCACCAAGGACGGTCGTCGATGGAGACGTCATGTTGACCAACTCAGAAGTCGTTCTGCCAGCTACGCATTGGACAGTTTCGCTTCTGGGATGTGTGAAGAGGAGGAACCGCTGGTTGCTTCCCCAGCAGGGTGTTCCGGGCTTGGCATTCCTTCAAGCCTAGAGGACCCTGGAAGACGGGACCAAGGAGAAAGACTGGAGGAGGCTGCAGCGCCCAGTACCGAATCTGCTTCCTGTGGTGAGGACCGTGAAGCGAGTGCTTCCCTTCAAGTCCAGCGACCACAGCGCCAACGCAGCCGCCCTGCGTATCTGAAGGACTTCGTGACGTAGGGGGGAGGAGTGTTATAGCGGGACAATCTTTAGGGCCAAGCAACCCTGAGCTACCATGTGTCACGTGTTGGCGGCTTCCCCGCCAGTCTGTACCCTGCCACCAGCAATAAAGGACGTAACAGTAACATTATAATTATTTATTTATAACTGCCCAACCACCGAAACGAACTTCTACTGCTGAGACCGTGATTACCGAGACATGCCGTTAGGCGTGACTGCCGCGGGCCGGCGACGGTGCGTAAAGCGCGGTAAAATTGTCTACGCCGCCATCGCGTTGACGCTCGTATCGCATTTTATCAATAATAACGCAAACTGCGCATGACGATTACAGCTGTGAAAAAAGTTTTGTTACAATTTATAACTTATTAACTTATTTTTCGTGCCACGGTAAGCAGACTACTAAGTATAAAAAAGTGGCGATACAAAACATGCGTCAATTTCGCACACTCCGCATGAGATAGGTCAGCCATGGCGGCAATCGTGTTCTGTGGGAGCGTTGTGTTTGAAGAACCTGGAAATAAAATTAATTATTCGCTTATTATTGCTGGCGACATTGTTCAACAGTTCTTTCCTTGATGGAACTGAAGGAAGACAGTTTGCTTGTTTTCATTACTCGGCGAAGTGGACCCGTCGTACGAATTAGGACAAGTCGTTTTCACCGGCTGGAATCGTGACATTTCCAGGTGCGTACTCAGTTCGCTCATTGAAGTGTATTTCATGCTATTTTTGTGTTCGCAATGAAAAAATTCTAACGCATTTATCGGCACGTTATATTTTTACGCTCAATCGTTTGGCTGTTTTGCCAAATTCGCTGTGCATTGAAACAAAGGCTGGTGATGTATGCAACTGGCCTCTACTACCGAAATGTAGGAATGCGTTCGGATGGTGTGCTGAAGTGCATGTGGAAGCACACTCCGCTCAGCACGACTGCCTTTTAGTGCCGCAAAGGCATCCTTTGACGCTTCATAGACTTGCGTCGGTAAAAATGGCGTAAATTACTGGGCTTGTTTGTTGTGGTTGCTGTGCTATTCTCTTGTTTGTCACCTATAAAAGTGAACAGTTATGCTTTGTTCTACAGCAACCATTGCGTATTGGGCTCGACAGAAGAGTACTGATGCCACCACAGCTATAAACCAGACGATTATGCTCAACGAGAATATTCAAAATTCAGTGCAAGCGCGCGCAATAAAACACTGACGCACTCAAAACTCATCTGCAGTGTTTTGGGCTGCCGTGATGGCCATGTACTCGCTTACTCAACTGTATTTGAGCTAGCTGGAGTGTTGGGACGTCCCGACGCCTCCATAGGGAAGTCTGACTGGGATGCAGTAGGTCCCCTTGCATCTGGAATTGTAACAGGTGTCAGCTGCATCTGGTATTGCAACTGGTTCTAGTCGCAACTGGTTTAAGGAACAAATTTCCAGTTGCAACAACTGGAAATCTGTTCCTCAAACCGATCGGACTGGAACCAGTTAGAAATTTTCACGTGAGTATTGGTCTATCTACAGTCATGTTCTCTTTATATAGATGTCTAGACTACGTGAACTGGGCGTACTAACACCATGCACAAATATCTCGTAAATGTCGAGCTGGATGTCTGCACTACGTACTATACCTCGGACCAGACCCCAATGTTGGTGTTGTAGGTGCGTAGATTTTTGGTAAATGATACTAAAATGGATGTCTGGTGGAGGTGTCTAATGTCCAGCGTAAATATCTCGCTGACATCCATGCAACATTTTATGGTTTACGGGGATATATGAACTGCTATTAACGAAGGCTGTCAAGAAATTTGAACCCTAGTAAAATCAAAGTGACATCATTTGTTGTGTCAACGTGACATAGCTTCAAAGTGCTCGTCTCGGGACCCGCCATCGCAGCTTGCTGCGGTGCCTCGGGGTGCCGACGTTATGAAGACACACCAAATGAATGTTCCGACGTAGAGTGGGACCGTGCGGTGGTCCAGGGAATCAAGGGGGGTCTAAACACAGTTGCCATAATAAAGTTTTTTTCTCTCTCTCTCTCAAAGTGATCAGCTTTGTTTAAACACAGTTAGCAAAGGCCCGAGTTTTTTCTACACATTGTCTAAAGTCTGCTCGATTGCATTCTGGCAGAATTTTATTCTTGCCAACTCTCTAATGGCCTCGTGACTCGTAAGTGCTCTAATTCAAATGGTCGTGATTGCCATCAATGACACTCGTGTCAAGAAGGCTTTGTTTACGCTTATTATTGCGGAATGGAACGCACAGTATTCATTGCCATGAAGTGATCATGGAACCCGTCGTGGTGCCTGTGTTGCTTTGCGGTCGGCCTGTCGGCTGGGTTGGGCTCCCCCGCTTGCCCGGCGCATACTGCAGTCTAGCTGCCGATGCGAAGATCCAACTCCACGTAACCTGATTTGGTCCCTCGGTCACCAGGGGTCCCAGGGAAACGAACGGGCCGATCAGCCCACCCGCGCACTCTCTCCCCGGGCTATCTCCCTGTCCTTGGAAGCCCACTCCCAATCAGGCAATCTGGCCCTTACTTTCAAACACATCCCCGATTACTACAAGGAAGAGCACCGGCGCTACCCGGCCCCTTGTAAGAGACTGGATCGCACTGACGAGCGCCGCTTTATCAAAATTCTCACTAACACTGTATCACTGTGGAAGAAGCATTTAAGTACGCCCTTTGATGACGCGTGCCGGTTCTGTGCGGAGGGCAGACACCTTCCACATGTTTCGGGCGTGCCAATCTAACCCTTCTATTCTCCCCTGCCCCAACCCCACCAGAGAGGACTGAGAGGCGGCCTTGCTCGGCTATCAAGACCTCAAGACCCAAAGAGTCTTGGTTCAATGGATGCGGGCGGCGTTGCATGCCAATGGGGCCCCAGAATAGGGTCTTCACCCAGTATTGTGAGGGGTAAGGGCCAATAGGACCCTACCACAATCACCTCTTTGTAACAATTTAATGCGTGGTAAATGCTTTTCATCATCATCATTGCGGGTGACTAATGATCCCAAGATCGCAAGTCATTTGATGCCGGCTGCGGCTACCGTATGTCGATAGAGCCGAAATGTAAAAACGCCCGTCTGCTGCGCGAAGTCAGTGTATGTTAAAAAAAACCCTGGCAGACCAAATTAACCCGGAGCCGTCCACTACGGCGTCTCTTAAAGTCGATCCATGAGTCGCTTCGGGACGGTAAACCCCACAATTCACAAGTGATCATGAAGTGGAAGTTGTATTGGTTTCATGAAATTGTGACTGTGTACGTATACCAAGCAAACCAGAACTGAATCAATATACTGGGGATGACTTTTGTCGCAGGTCGTGATGAAAATATGGAAGGATACTTTGTTGATTAACTGCGGTTGTCTGATTATACTTTATTTGTGCTGGGCTGCCCTGAGCTATTTTTAATCTGCTGTGCGGCCTTTAATATGCCTATTTGCTAAATCTTGTGCAACCTTTGTGATTTGCCTTAGGTTTACGGTTGGCTATTGACCCACAGGATAAGAAGAAGCTGAAAGATTCTTTGTAACTACAAAGCGATCTACGCGCGATGTTGTAGAAAATTCTTGTTTAAAATCGCTACCGTAGCTTTCTAATGTCGAACAAGGCTGCACTCTCTTCCCAGCCTATCGAATCTACCAAAATTGCATTCGGGATACGGACACCTTACATGGCCCCCTGCTCATCAGGGGTTGGCAGGAAACGAGGCAGCAGACGCAGCCGCTCGCACGCATGGCTGTGGCTCTCACTAATCAAAACACATCACCACCGACTCGTGAGGGGCCTGTCGGAACTATGAGCTGGGAAGGGCTCCCCCGCTTGCCTGGCGCAGAAGGTAGTGAAAGAAGAAACGAAGAAGTGCCGTAGTGGACGTCTCCGAAGTGGGGAGGGCGTATGAAACTCTGCTGATGATATCGCTTGTACGAGTCGCATAGTGTCCTCTTCCCGCATTCCCTTCCGTGTTCTTCAAAAATGAACAAGGGAGGGGAAAACCTCAGGTTGCTTGAGCCAACGTTTCGACAAGGGGACTTGTCTTCGTCTGGGCAAAGCGTTCATCATTGGCAGGGATTAAATAGGGCCTTCGCTCCGAGGAGGAAGGCCCCGGGCGTGGGGAAGGAGTGTGGTGTGAGAGGGGATGCGTGTCAGGAAGGGGAGGGAGGTGAACCTTGATTCGTTAAGCTGCAATAGTGGAAAAACTTATATCCGGGGGGTGTGTAATGAACAAAGGCTTTGAAGGGGCTGCGACGGGGGGAGGCGCTGTAGGACCTGAAAAACTCAGATAAGAGGATTAGTCAGCGTGGTACAGGGAAATGAGAAGAAGGCAAACAACATAGGCTGGCACTGGAAGGCGGGGCATTTCCAAGGAAGGACAAGGCAGGGGGGGGGGGGGGGGATGGCTCGAGTTCAGAGAAAGCCAAAAAGGTGGGGCGGAGGGGGTAACAGGAATGTCATGGTTTCCGAGAACTGATAGTAGGGGATTAGGAGAAAAAAAAAGGGGGGGGGGGTGAGTCACAGGGAGACGGTGAGAAGGCCGGAAATGTGGTGGAAGATATGACGTGGGAAGGGTGCAAAGACCGATAGTATACTCGGAAGTACTTGTATTTGGCCGTGTTGGTTCATAACTTTTCAGGAGGACACAGGGGCGCAACAAAAGACCCGGACATAGAAGCAGACAGGGACAAGCCCTTGTCCCTGTCTACCTCCACGCCCGTGCCCCCCATCCCGCCCCTGTGTCCTCCTGAAAAGATAATATACTTATGCGAGGTTCTAGGAAATGGTCTGAGCACGTGCAAGACATTGGTTAATTTAAAATTATGCTAACCCTGGAATGTACCTGAGGGCCTTCCTCCTCGGAGCGAAGGCCCTATTTAATCCCTGCCAATGATGAACGCTTTGCCCAGACGAAGACAAGTCCCCTTGTCGAAACGTTGGCTCAAGCAACCTGAGGTTTTCCCCTCCCTTGTTCATTTTTGTGATCGCAAAGGACCATCAACCACACCCTCTCTCTACCATGTACTTCCGTGTTCTTGTTACACGACGTATCATTCTCGATACCTGGGTGGTTGATGTGTTTTGGTTTATTGGGGTTTAACGTCCCATAGCGACTGAGACTATGAGGGACGCCGTAGTGAAGGGCTCCAGAAATTTCGACCACCTGGGGTTCTTTAACGTGTACTGACATCGCACGGTACTCGGGCCTCTAGAATTTCGCCTCAGAACATTGATTGCGTGTGACACTCTGCGGTCGGACTGAGGCCAGATTCTGAGCATTCTGATGACTGGGACTTCTCTAATTTCTGCCCATTGGAGTAGAATTTGGATTGGTTCGTGGGTGCGGTAGTGGTAGCCTTTGATGCGGATCACTTCGGATTTCTCCGGAGAGCACTGTAAGCCGCATTGCCTGGCGGCATCTTCTACACAGATGGCGGATTGTTGGGGGGATTGTTCTTGTTTCGCTAGGGAGCCTGTTCATATCCACACCGTGACGTCGGCGTACAGGGTGAATCAAACGTTTTAGATAAACTGTAATGCCCTGGCGACCCTTGTCATGGCGATATTAAGTAGGAGGGGTGAGACAGAGATCGAGCCTTGAGGCGTGCCTCTGTTCGGCATGCAGTGCGGATCCGTTCTTGTCTCCCCTATTCCTATGGTGTCCGTGCGGTTAGATAAGAACGTTTGGACATATTCGTAGGTCCGTTTGCCGCAGTTGATGGTGGATAGCTCAGCTAGTATTGCTTGGCGCGATACGTTATCGAAGGCTCCTTTGAGGTCGATTGCCATAATCAAGAGCTCCCCGCCTCTTGCGATGTTGGTTAAGTCTTCTTCCTTAATGAGAAGGAAGGCGTCTTGTGTGGACAAGCCCGCTCTGAAGCCAATCATGGATGGGTGGAAGAGGTTGTCCTCGATGTAGCTCTGTAGTCTTGTCTGGATTACCCGTTCGTAGAGTTTTCCCAGACATGATGCTAGAGAGATGGGGCGTAGTGCTTCGATCGTCGGTTGTTTCTATGGTTCGGGTATGACAATGAACTCAGCATGTTTCCACGCTTGTGGCATCGTGTTTTCCAGCCATAAAGAGTCGTTAACAAATTCGATGAGCTGCTTGATTTGCTCGCTACTTCAGTTTCGAATCATGACGTTGTTGATTTTGTCAGCGCCTGCTGCGGTGTTCTTGGAACATGCGCGTGCTGCCGCGTAGACTTCGGATTCAGTTATGGATGCGTCCAGTTCCGGGTTAGTCCGTCCGGCATAAGGTAGTGTGCAGGGCGAAACGGTTGTGCCGTTTGACCCAATGTATCTTCTAGGTTCTAGGTTGCAGTTCTCGATCATTCGCAACAACACTTCAGTGCCTTTATCTCGAAAACCGTGTCCTTAGCGCGCGCGACAAGACATCCGCATGCCAGCTTGACGGTTTGAAATGAACAAAGGCGCGTCTAGTGAATACCGTGTCTTCGTTCACTCCCACCTTCCTCCCTTCCCGTTACGGCGAGGTTCAGGTGTTCACCGAGATATGCGAGACAGATACATTTCCTTTCCTCAGAAACCAATTTACCGTCGAGCAAGGCGTACAGCCGAATCGGCGATGGCATTCTGTGGACTCCCTGGCAGCGCTGCAAGACGCTGTCGCTTTGTACTCTTTCAGGCGAAGCTTAACATCTTAACCACACATCAGTGACACAAGCAGCAACACCGCGCTTAAGGCTCTCTCACCGGACATTCCCCTCCGACCCTGACGATCAGGAACTCGAATTTATTCCAGCTTACACCTTCAAAGACATCATTTTACTCTATCAATCTGGCCATGGTCTTTATCCCCGCCCGTGTAAAGGTCTGTCAAAGGCGGAGGAGCGGCTTCTGCTCCGCCTGTATACTAATACTTTGCTGTGCCCGGCAGCGCTGAAACACTTCGACCCTTCTTTCTCGGGCAGCTGTCCGCACTGTGCGGAGAAGTCTTCGGACATCTACCACATGGTGTGGGCCTGCCCCTCCAACCCTGCTATCCCCCCTCACCCCAACCCAACCCGTGAGGACTGGGAGGCGACGCTGCTCGGCTGCTCTGACCTGCAGGCCCAACGGGCCTTGGTCGGGCGAGCCTGGGCGGCGGCCGATGCCACTGGGGTCCCGAACTAGGGACCTCCACCTAGTATTTGAATGAATGAATGAATGAATGAATGAATGTTTATTTTCGACAGAAATACAAAAAAAGTCTGTCGAGGAGGCTGAAAAAAAGGCAACGAATGCCTGACTAAGTGTCAGCCCCCTTTCTGAAAACACAAAACACTCGAGCAACAGGGGGTAAGAAAAATTACATAAAGTATATACATACACTTAAAATGGAAGGTAAGTAACATGCAATCAATAATGCCACGTATCATTGTAGTGTTTGTTCGTTCACGCTCAATGCAGCAGGAAAGGGTCGTTATCACTTTTGTTCGTGGCGCGAGAAGCGACCAGACTAATCTCGATTGTTCGCAGCCATGAAAGGCTGCATCTAGGTTTTTCCAGATTACCGTAGATGATCTTGACCTGTTATCTGGAAGTTTCCTTGCCGGCTTTAAATTGAGCGATGCCGCGAGCGGCGGACATTCGTAGTTCGACGACCGCCGAGCACGCCTGTAGCTTACGCCGCCGCCGAGTGATTCAGTTCTTTTGAGGGCGCAAGTCAGCCCAAATAAAGAGCTTCGTTTGCAAGTATTTCTGGTGTCTTCCTGACCGCTGGACTGCCGTCACTACAACGTGACATCTGGTGGAGGTGCTGGGTATGGACGCCAGTTCGCCGCCGTGGATTGAGCGAAAAGTTGCTGCGACGCTACTTTGGCCCGTACAGGGTTCTCCGTCGGATCGGTGACCTCGACTATGAAGTCATCCCCGACGCCACGACAGCATCTCAGCGACGCCGCCCACGCCCGGAAGTCGTACATGTCGTACGCCTGAAGCCATATTATGAACGCTAAAGGACTCGAAGTTTCATTTTCCGTGTTTATTTTCATTTTAAAGCATCGAGACGATGCTTCTTTGGAAGGGGGGTAATGCCACGTATCATTGTAGTGTTTGTTCGTTCACGCTCAATGCAGCAGGAAAGGGTCGTTATCACTTTTGTTCGTGGCGCGAGAAGCGACCAGACTAATCTCGATTGTTCGCAGCCATGAAAGGCTGCGAACAATCGAGATTAGTGGCCACCGACTACATGACCCGCTACGCCGAAGCAAAAGCATTGCCTAGTGGTACCGCAACAGAAGTCGCAAAATTTTTTGTCGAACAAATTCTCCTGCGACACGGCGCCCCGGAAGTGCTCATCACAGACAGAGGAACGGCGTTTACAGCGGAGCTGACGCAAGCCATTTTAAACTACAGCCAGACAAGCCATCGGAGGACCACTGCCTATCATCCACAAACCAACGGACTCACAGAGCGTCTGAACAAGACCATCGCAGACATGCTCTCCATGTACATCGACGCCGAACACAAGACGTGGGACTCCATTCTGCCCTACGTGATCTTCGCTTATAATACTGCCGTCCAGGAGACAACCAGGTTTACCCCATTCCAGCTGGTATACGGCAGGAAGCCCACGACAACACTCGACGCAATGCTCCCGCACGTTTCCGACGAAGACAACCTCGACGTCGCCGCCTACCTTCATCGCGCCGAGGAAGCCCGAAGACTTGCGCGGCTTCGCATTCAAGACCAGCAGCACACCGACGCCCGACGCTACAATCTGCGCCGACGAGACACGCATTACAAGCCAGGTGATCGGGTTTGGATATGGACGCCAGTTCGCCGCCGTGGATTGAGCGAAAAGTTGCTGCGACGCTACTTTGGCCCGTACAGGGTTCTCCGTCGGATCGGTGACCTCGACTATGAAGTCATCCCCGACGCCACGACAGCATCTCAGCGACGCCGCCCACGCCCGGAAGTCGTACATGTCGTACGCCTGAAGCCATATTATGAACGCTAAAGGACTCGAAGTTTCATTTTCCGTGTTTATTTTCATTTTAAAGCATCGAGACGATGCTTCTTTGGAAGGGGGGTAATGCCACGTATCATTGTAGTGTTTGTTCGTTCACGCTCAATGCAGCAGGAAAGGGTCGTTATCACTTTTGTTCGTGGCGCGAGAAGCGACCAGACTAATCTCGATTGTTCGCAGCCATGAAAGGCTGCATCTAGGTTTTTCCAGATTACCGTAGATGATCTTGACCTGTTATCTGGAAGTTTCCTTGCCGGCTTTAAATTGAGCGATGCCGCGAGCGGCGGACATTCGTAGTTCGACGACCGCCGAGCACGCCTGTAGCTTACGCCGCCGCCGAGTGATTCAGTTCTTTTGAGGGCGCAAGTCAGCCCAAATAAAGAGCTTCGTTTGCAAGTATTTCTGGTGTCTTCCTGACCGCTGGACTGCCGTCACTACAACGTGACAATAATAAAAACAGTGAACGCAAGTTACACTTTCAAGGAAAACAATCACAGCTGAATAGATAACAGGTACAAGTTCACTTTTTTTTTTTGAAGTTTCCTAGAGATGGCGATTCGTTTACAATACTGAGGATGGTAGGAGGATGATTTAGGAAATCTGGAATTATAAAAGATAGCTTTTGCATACCATAGTTTGTCCTTATCTTGCCTGTGTTGTACGTAGTGTGTCTTGTATTATATGTGTGCTCTTTTGGAAGGTATGTTTTGAAAAAGGCGCTTTCATTATGGCTGATCTCTCGAAATATTACAATAGCTGTTTTTTTTGTTAATAAGATTTTGTATTGTTAATGTACTATTCTTCTTGAAAAGGCTGGCCCCCTCTGGGCTGGCCCCCTCTGGGTCAGCTCATGCATAACCTCCTGTATTATACCTGTACATAAATGTTTTCCACCACCACCACAGCCCATTTTAATGCGGAAGTTTAATGCCTCATCGTTGTAAGCAGGAGCTGTCGACAGAAATGTCAGGCTTTTAAATTGGTCGAAATGCTTGTGACGACACAGTGCGCGAATTTCAAACGGGGCCAATTGTACTTTGGCTAGTAACCATGCAACCAATTAAAGGGATCGTATAGTGACGCTCCAACTAAGTGTGACTGTGTTTAGTTCATTGCTTAATTAACCAATTATCAAAATTAAGCTTTCTAGTCAGACCAGATAAATAAATAAAAGCGAGAAGGAATTTGGTAGAGTTTGGGAATCGAACAGGGTCTCCGGAGCGCGAGACGAGCACGGTAACCACTCCGCCACGCCAGCTCGGTGGTTTGGAATGAACATAGGCCAACGCTCGTTCACTCCCATCTTCCTCCATTCCCTTACGGCGAGGTTCAGGTGTCCACCGAGATATGCGAGATAGATACATTTCCTTTCCTCAAAAACTAATTTACCGACACAAGACGTAGAACTGAATGGGCGATGGCGTTCTGTGGACTCCCTGGCAGCGTTGCAAGACGCTATCGCGTTCCACACTCAGAGGTGAGGCTTAACATCGTAACCACACATCAGTGACACAAGCAGCAAGAAACTGTTGTGTCCCCTTATTGCTTTTGTGTGTGTGCGCCCCCGCATCCTCCTCCTAACGACCACTCGCATCCTCCTCCTAACGACCACTCGCATCCTCCTCCTAACGACCACTCGCATCCTCCTCCTAACGACCACTCGCATCCTCCTCCAAACGACCACTTGCCCTTCGTCGCACGCTGTCGCCAGATGCCCCCCCATGGTGCGCCCCCGCATCCTCCTCCTGTTTTGGGAAGCCACTCCCTCCCGTGGACGCTTCTCCGCTCCCTCCTTTCTTCGGGCGGCCAGTTCGGCTCCTGCCTCGGTCGACGCTGGTCGCACCCTCATCGGCTTTAAATAAACGAAGTCTTAAAGTACCGTGTGCGTCTTTCGCTGCATTCAACACAGCGACCGGACACGACAGTGGCGACGAGAAAGTGGATTCGACCCGCGCTACGCAACGCTATTGACAAGCCATGGCTACGCGAAGGTTTCCCAATCAGATACCAGAATTCAACGGCTCATCGTGGTCATCGTGGGTTGGACGCCTTCAGTTCTACTTTGAAGCTAACAACATCACAGACCCAGCCTTGAAGAGGGCCAACCTGCTGACGCTGTGCGGGGAGCAGATCTACGATACTGTCTGCGCCCTTATTCAGCCAAGCACACCAGCGGCAGTGTCTTACGACGACATCGTAAAAGCGCTGCAAAAGCACTACGACCCAAGGCCATCCGAGGTCTACAGCCGGGCTCGCTTCCAACGACGAGATCAACTGGGAGGAGAAACTGTGAGCGCCTACGTAGCCGCGCTCAAGAAGCTCGCTGCCGACTGCAATTTTGGAACGCTGTCGACAACAGCTACCGGGCAGGAGGGAGACGCAGCTTCTTCTGCTAACACCACCATGCTTCCCTTGGACGTGATGTTACGCGACAGATTTGTGTGCGGACTGAGTGACGAGTCACTGCAGCAGCGCCTGTTCGCTGAGAAGGACCTCACATTCAGCAAAGCTTACGACATCGCCGTTCGAGCGGAGAGCGCCGGTCACCAGCAGAGAGGGATTCGCCGGAACACCGAGCCGGTACACCAGACAAGCAACCAGGTGCGCAAGCCTTCTGTTGTTGTAAAATCGGTCAAAAAGGCACAACGCTGCTGGCGGTGTGACGACCAACACAACCCCCAGGGATGTCGATTCCAGTCAGCCACGTGTAATTTTTGCCACAAGCGAGGGCATATCGAAAGAGCATGCATTACGAAACGGAGACTTGCCAAGATAAAGTCACCTTCCCAGCCTAATCACAGCGTCAACGCCTCAGAGAATACGCCGCTATCTGATCTCCATGGAACAACATCAGCAACACCATCTGTGTTGTACGACCTGAACACCATGAATCTCGGCACGCGACCGAAGATTTTTACAGAAGTAAGCGTACATCACCAGCTGATTAAGTTCGAGGTGGACTCCGGCGCAGCCTGTACTCTGATCAGTGAGGACACGTTCCGAACTTCATGGCCATCTGACGCACCCGCCCTGCAACAAGACGACACGCACCTGCGAACGTGGTCAGGACAGAATCTGCCACTATTGGGCTCTGCCAACGTGCAGGTTAACTACAACGGCCAGACCCATACGCTACCTCTGCTTGTTGTGAAGGGCACAGGATCAAGCCTTCTAGGGAGAAACTGGTTTTCTCCACTAGGCGTGATGATATGCGGCATACACCAGACGCCGAGCCAGAACATGGTTGAGCAACTGCAAGAGAAATACGAAAGAGTATTCTCGGAAGAGATTCCAGGAAACGAAGGGCCCCCGGTCACACTGGAGTTGTTGGACAACGCGCAACCCAAATTTCTGAAGGCCAGGCCGGTGCCGTTTGCTCTCCGAGATTCAGTTGAAAAAGAGTTGGACAAAATGGAGCAGCAAGGTGTCATCGAGCCGACGCAGCATTCAGAATGGGCCACACCACTTGTCGTAGTTCGCAAGAAGAACGGAACCATACGCCTCTGCGGAGACTACCGGAGCACCGTCAATCTTGCGACTAAAGCGTCCTCTTACCCGCTACCGACACCTGAAGAAGTATTCAGTGTACTGCGTGGCGCAAGAGTCTTCAGCACATTGGACCTCACCCAGGCGTATCAGCAGCTGAAGGTGAGCGAGTCAACTGCTGAATTATTGGCAATTAACACACTGAAAGGCTTGTACAAAGTCAAGCGACTGCCTTTTGGCGTAGCTGCAGCCCCGGCCATATTTCAAAAATTCATGGAGACAGTGCTTCAGGGCATCCCAGGAGTTTGTGTCTACCTTGACGATGTCATCATCAGTGGCACTTCCACTGAAGAGCATGCAGTGCGCCTAGAGCTCGTTCTCGAAAGGCTAGCAAACGCTAATTTGTGCATAAGCAAATCGAAGTGCTGTTTTGCGGTGCCAGAGGTGCAATTTCTGGGACACCGAATTGATGCGGAAGGCATTCACCCTACCGAGGACAAAGTGCGAGCGATCACAGAAGCACGAGCTCCAACAAACAAGCAGGAGCTACAGGCTTTTCTCGGACTCTTGACGTTCTACGACCGGTTCTTGGAACAAAGAGCTACCGTGGCCAACGACTTATACCAACTCCTTCGGAAAGATGTGACATGGACATGGTCGCCACGCCATCAGCAGTCATTCGATGCCCTGAAAGACCTGATTCGAAGATGTACAGTCCTCCGCCACTACGACGAAAGGAAGCCTCTGCTTTTGGCTTGCGACGCATCACCGTACGGAGTCGGCGCGGTTCTATCGCAAACTGACGAGCAAGGAAGGGAAGCTCCCATCGCCTTCGCCTCACGTACGTTGTCGCAAGCAGAACGCAACTACGCGCAACTTGACAAAGAAGGGCTAGCCATCGTCTACGCGGCGACACATTTTCACCAGTACATTGCCGGCCGGAAGGTGACCTTTATAACCGATCACCGACCGCTATTGGGCATTCTGGGACCACAAAGGCCTATGCCACCAACTTTGTCTCCGCGAATGACACGTTGGTGCATCAAACTCTCAGCGTACGACTACGCTCTGGTCTACCGCAATGGGAGTAAACATCAAAACGCCGATGCGCTAAGCCGTCTGCCACTAGACGCAACTGTTGACGAACCATTTCCACCAGGAGACGTTCTGATGTTCGAAGCACTGCCAGAACCTCCGCTTACAGCAGGCACAGTTGCAGCATCTACGCAGAAGTGCGCAGCTCTCCGGCTAGTTTACACAGCTGTTCAACAAGGCAACGTGCACAAACTCAAAGGGGACAACTTCGACGCTTACCGCAGGCGAGCTACAGAGTTGAGCACCCATCGCGGCTGCATCATATTTGGGTCCCGAGTTGTGATGCCGAGAGAACTACGCGCACAAGCTATGTCTCTCATCCACGCCGGACATCGGGGCATCGTTGCAATGAAAAAGTGTGCCAGAAGCTACATGTGGTGGCCTGGAATTGACAACGACATCGAAACAGTGGTGCGAGAATGCAAGCCTTGCCAGAGCAGCCGGAGCGCCCCGCCGAAAGCTCCTGTCCCAGAATGGGAAAAGCCAGACACACCATGGCACACACTGCACATTGATTTTGCAGGACCAATTGAGGGCTGCACTTTCCTTGTGGTCGTAGATGCCTACACAAAGTGGCTTGAGATAAGGCAAATGGGACAGACGACTTCGGCAGCAGTCATTGACAACCTTCGATCACTATTTGCAACGTTCGGCCTGCCGCGCAAGGTAGTGTCGGACAACGGAACACCGTTTGTGTCTGCGGAGATCCTCAAGTTTTATCGCGACAACGGGATCTCATCAGTTACATCGGCCCCCTACCACCCAGCGACAAACGGACAAGCCGAGCGCTACGTAGCCGAGCTAAAACGCGCCCTTGAAAGAGATCAGACAGGCTCGCTGCAGCGCCGCCTTGCGCGCTTTCTCTTCAAGCAGCACACGACGGTTCAGAGCACAACAGGCGAGACCCCCTCGAAAATGATGTTCGAGCGTGAAATGCGAACCCAGCTCACAGCCATCCTCCCCGAGCCAAAGGCAGAGACGTTCCGGGAAGAAAAAGCAATTCCGCGCTGCGGCACGCTTAATGAGGGGCAGCGCGTCCTCGCCCGACAGTTTCTGAAAAAGCCACGCTGGGAGGAAGCTACAATTGTCAGACGCATAGGCCTGCGCTCTTGGCTCGTCAACATACATGGCACAGTAGCACGCCGACATCTCAACCAGCTGCGTAGATTTACGACGCCGTCTGAGAGCTGTCCGCCAGCGGAGAGAACACGTGCACCATCTTCCCACATAGCCTGGCACCTCTTCCCGGAAGAAGAGACTTCGCCCAGGACAGACCTAGGAGACACAGCGAACAACAGCCAGCCTACAAGTGTTTCTCCCCCGAGCGCACAAAGCCAGCGCGCCTCCACGCGTGAGCGCCGACCCCCTGCACGATACCAGGCAACTTTCTAAGGGGGAAGGAAGTGTTGTGTCCCCTTATTGCTTTTGTGTGTGTGCGCCCCCGCATCCTCCTCCTAACGACCACTCGCATCCTCCTCCTAACGACCACTCGCATCCTCCTCCTAACGACCACTCGCATCCTCCTCCTAACGACCACTCGCATCCTCCTCCAAACGACCACTTGCCCTTCGTCGCACGCTCCCCCCATGGTGCGCCCCCGCATCCTCCTCCTGTTTTGGGAAGCCACTCCCTCCCGTGGACGCTTCTCCGCTCCCTCCTTTCTTCGGGCGGCCAGTTCGGCTCCTGCCTCGGTCGACGCTGGTCGCACCCTCATCGGCTTTAAATAAACGAAGTCTTAAAGTACCGTGTGCGTCTTTCGCTGCATTCAACACAGCGACCGGACACGACAGAAACATAACATAATTTGGATACCAGGCCACGCGGGGGTCTGGGGCAACGAAAGGGCGGACGAACTAGCTCGAGGGCTTACTATCCGAGCTGGGGGGTCACAAGCCCCGGAGGAGCTCTGGACTAGCCTAGGGGCTGGGTACTCTGAAACACTAAGTTTATACAGGGGGCTAAGATACAAATACCCCCCACCACACAAAGAGCTAAGCAAGGAAGAAGCCGCAAAATGGCGGAAGCTACAGACAGGCTCCTTCCCCAACTTATATATACTAAGCAAGATGTTCCCGACACAATACCGCGCCTATGCCCTTGGTGCGAAGCGAGGCCAACACTATACCACATAACATGGGAATGCGATAGAAACATATCGTTCCACAAACACGACACACCAAGTGCGGAGCAATGGGAGAGCCGGCTCACCAGCTGCGAGCTAGAGGCCCAAAGGGCACTCATAGCACACGCAAGCTAGGTGGCCAGACTCAGTGGAGCCCTGGACTAGGGGACCACCCAAGGCTAAGGAGCCAACCTCAAGACTTGAAGAAAAGACTTGAAGACGACCTCCACCGCAGGCTAAATCTTAGAAATCAATAAAGTTTCTACTCACTCACTCACTATCCGCGCTTTAGGTCAACAGAGCGGCCCCCTGAATTTTTGTGTGCCTAGGGTAGCCCTAATTTCTTCAGTAGGTGTCTTCCCGTTCTGGTTTAAGTGAGTCTGTGTAGTTGCGCACTACGTTGCGCTACTCGTTGTTCGTTGAAGCTGTTCGATACTCCCAGTGCCATTAGTTTTTATGCGAAGCATACTAAAATAGCCCAACCCAGCTCCTCGAGCGCGGCGGTGTCGTTACCATTGACCTTTCGTGACCTCCATGTCATACCACGTGATGCGTGACGTCACAGCAGATGAAAAACGTGGGCCCAACTCGCGCCGTCGCGCGAGGCGTCGTGACCAAGGATGACCACGTGGTGCGTGACGTCACAGCAGATGAGAAACGCGGGCCCAGCTCGCGGCGTCGCGCGAGGCGTCGCGACCAAGGAGGACCACGCGATGCGTGACGTAACGACATAGGAGAAACGGGGCCCCAGCTCGCGCCGTCGCGCGAGGCGTCGCGACCAATGTGTTTCCTGCTTCTGCCGCTAGGCGCGCTGTAGTGAACACGTGATGCTGGAGCGGCGGTATACAAGGGGGTGCGCCTGCCTCTGCTAGGCGTACACGGGATAGAGATGCCTCCTGGAGACAGGGCTGCTCGTTGGAGTGAGAAGCAAAAGTTGCGGCGTGCTACAGAGACTGATGAAGAGCGTGAAGAACGTCTAGCCAAGCGGCGTGCTCGATATGCAACTCGGCGACAATATGCTTCGCATCTGACTAGGCTTAACAGCTAAGCCTCAGCCATTTTTCGGCTGGTGTTGACATTGGAAATTTGAGTGCCATTGTGTACACTTTGCGTAGTATGGTGTCGATTTGTAGAGTCTCTTGCTTGTTTTGTTCGTGGTAGGGGAGTCTATACGTTACCCTGCTCGTGACGAGGCTGTCTTTGAGTCTTAGGGTGTCCTGTTCACTCCCCCCCTTCTTTTTACTACTGACTTTTCGCACGATTCTGGCGACTTGCTCTGCTGTATTTAAGAGATGCGATGGTTTTGCTACATCGTCCTGGGTTTTGCAGCCACATTACAAGCACTCTGGTTTCCGTTTTCTCAGGTATTGTCTCGTTTCCGAACTTCACGGTGATATGGGACTCGGAGTCGTATTTCCGTGTACCTTTTTTGATTCGTACGTATTCTGATTTTTCTGCTGAGCACGATAGTCCTCTGGCCGTGGCGCATTATTCAGTATGGTCGATCGCTCTTTGTAGCCGTACTACTTTTGCTGCTGGGAGCCTGTGGTTGTCCATATTATGTCATCTGCATACATTGCTTAGCTGATGTTTTCTATTCCGTCGAGAACTTTCGTGAGTCTATGGGGTGATCACTCCGCGTGCAGCCGGCAGGGAAGGCGAGCTTCCGTGCCGGCTACACGCAGGCGTTTACTCGTACACGACTCCCCAACCCGTGGCGCAGAGTCGCAGCCACGGCAGGTTCGGGCGAAATAGCCAACGGCAGAGCACGCTAGGAAATAATTTATTGTCCTAACGCGAGGTAAAGCACACTGCGGAAGAATGTCCTATCCGATAAAATAAGGTTCAGTAGCTCACCAAGTCGTCGTCGACCGGCGTTGGGTCGTCAGGGGCTCGCGGGCAGGAAGGGGTCCGTTGGGGCAGTTCGGCCGGAGGATCGTGGCAAGAAAGAGCGTTCCCGCCGCGAGCTCCTCCTTTTAACCCCTCGGCCATTCCTCGCTTGGGGAAACCTGTTGCCCCCAGGGTAAGGCATGCACCCCTTCCCTAAGGGGCCAGTGCGTTGTCGTGACGTCACGTCGTTGTTGGGAACTTGGAGAGTACCCGGAGTGCCTTCTCTCCACATTCCCGGCGGCGCGCTCGTCTCGTGACTCCACGCGTTCGCCTCAGGCGTGGGGACGATGGTGGTGGTGGTGAAAAGCATTTATTACAGGTTACTACACACAGAGAGGTAGTTTGGGAGGTGGTCCCTAGTGCGCCACCCCCCTCACAATACTAGGTGGGGTCCCTATTCTGGGACCCCATTTGACTCTACCGCCGCTCGGGTACGCCGGACCATGGCCTGTTGGGCCGGAAGGTCGTGGCAGCCGAGCAGGGCCGCCTCCCAGTCCTCTCGGGTTGGGTTGGGGTGGGGGGTGAGGGAAGGATTTTTCTGGTGATGAAGGATACCTGTGTATCCCACAAGTCCTATAATCGCTACGTTGAATAGTAGCGGTGATATTATGAGCCTTGAGGGGTACCCTTATTTGGCACCGTGAAGCTCTCAGATATTGTGCTTCCGATGCCTGTCGTAGCCGTTCGTTCCGTCAGAAGGCTTTGACATATCAGAAGGCTCTGTTTCCGCAGTTTATGTTACTGGCACCTTCTATGATGGCCGCCGACACTTACATCCGCGGTGGCTCAGTGGTTACGGCGCTCGGCTGCTGACCCGAAAGACGCGGGTTCGATCCCCGCCGTGGCGGTCAAATTTCGATGAAGGCGAAATTCTAGAGGTCCGTGTAATGTGCGATGTCAGTGCACGTTAAAGAACCCCAGGTGGTCGAAATTTCCGGAGCCCTTCACTACGGCTTGTCTCATAGCCTGAGTTTTTTCGGGACGTTAAAACCCCAATCAACCAATAAACTTACATCACACAGCACACGGGCGCCTTTTGCGTTTCCTGTTCAGTACTTGTTCGTTCCGACACTCATTTCCGACGCTCGTTTTTGACGCTCGTTTCTGACGAATGCAAAATGTGCTAGAACTTATATTGGCAGCAGAAGTTGCCGACGCCGCTTGAAGAACTATACTTGAACTGTACTGGAACCGAGTTGCCTTTACTGTGCAACTATTTGAGTCGTGCATCATGGCTATGAAACTGAGGATCCATTTCGGAGCGGCCGCGAAGGACGCGGCGGACGCAGGCCTAACTACTCGTCGCCAATGTGGTTGGGGGCGGGGGGGTTAAGGCTTTTGAAGGGGACTCCACGCCCAGTGGTGGACAGAAGGCCAAAGGCGTTTATTGCTGCGACTGAAGCAAGGACGAAAAGGACAGTGCACTTGCCTGCCCACTGGCTGGAGCTGTCACAATGGCTGCTACGTGCAGAGGAGGGTTGAAAAAATTGCCGACGATTACGTTACTTCCTAATGCGAAATTTGAGCGCAGCTCGTCAGCTGTTTCAGCTTTTCGATAGATTGAGGCAAAGAATTCGAGCAAGACATGTTTGTAGAATTACAGACAAGTTATTTTTCACACATCTTAACTTCATCAAGAAACACTCCACTAACAGTTCTTTATTGTCATGAAGGAAACTTTGTGGATGGAGAAATAGAGAGATATATGCTAGACTTGCTGCACCAATGCCTGGTTCTCAAAGACGAGGTGTATGCAAGTATTTCGCGAGGTTGTCACAGCTGTGGGAGCCGTTACTAGTGAGAGGAACGGGATGTTCTCCCGCATAAGTGGTAAGAAATTCCTGTTTGTCTTTATATGCACATTAAAGTTCCCACCCACGCTGCCACCCTGAGAGGTGGCAATTAATGGTTGATCGCGAGAGTTCGCTCACCGTTGTCAGAGCTGACGCATGCAGCCCACAACTCTGTCTCATCACCACACATACCTATAAGCGCGATTCAGGCGTCCGCTGACCCTGGGAGCCAGTTACGCGCACTTCCTTTCCTTAAAATGATCGGAGTGTGAAACCTTGTCAACGCCAACGCCAATGAACACAATGAACGCCGACGGCCTATGGCTTCAGCGCCCCCCCTTACAAACCGCCGACAAAAAAATGGCTGAGGCTTAGCTAAGGTTAAGCCTAGTCAGATGCGAAGCATATTGATGGCTAGGCTTGGTAATACATGGCTTTCCTTTTGTAGAACGTTGTCGCCGAGCCGCATATTGAGCACGCCGCTTAGCCAGACGTTCATCCCGCTCTTCATCGGTCTCTGTGGCACGCTGAAGCTTTCGCTTCTTGTTCAAATCAGCCCTGCTTCTAGGCGGCATCCCAACACCTGGCCGCCTCGTAAGTGCCCGGAGAGCGAGGTAAGCTCAGCTTTATAGCGCTGCTGTAGCGTCACGTGGTCAGCTGCAGCGCCTCTGATGTGGAGCCTCCACCGCCGCGGCCGACCGCGCGAGCCGGCAGCCCATCTCTCCTCTGCTGTGACGTCATGTTGTCACGTGGTCAGCCGCCGCTCCTCTGATGTGGAGCCTCCACCGCCGCGGCCGACCGCGCGAGCCGGCAGCCCATCTCTCCTCTGCTGTGACGTCATGTTGTCACGTGGTGTCACGTGGTCACGCTAAAGGTCAATGGTAGCTCCACCGCCGCGCTCGACGGGCTGTAGTGTAGCTCTAGTAATATGCTTCGCATAAAACGGCCGAGCAATCCCAAATTTCCGCCCTCAAAGAGGAAATCGCTAACCTACAGAAGCGTCTTGCCCTCACTGAGGCGCGCCAAAATTTTCCAACCCAGAGGCCCACTCCCCCTGCGGTGGAGGAGATGGATAGCGACACACCGGCGCTTGAGGCGAGGGTAGCGCACTGGAGGCCCAGATGAACTCCGCATTCTCCGCCTTAGAAATGCAAATCGCAACCACCATCAAGGCCTCTCTAGACAAAATTCCTACCTTTATAGCCGCACATATGACGAAACAAACTCTAACTACCAGGCGCTCCGGCCAACTCAAGCGTATAAGGAGCACCAATATTAAGGCTGGTAGACCAAAAGTCGCATATGAGGAACAGGAGCCCGCCCTCAACCTGCCCAGCGTGACGCAACCTGCTGTCATTGCGGCACCCGGCTCAGAGGTGGGCCCCTTCCTAGTAAGCATAAATTCTAATCATAATCATGGCGGACATTGATAAACCGCGATACTCACGCAGCAATTAGGCCCCTGTCCAAATTTTACAGTGGAACTGCAGAGGTTTCAAGGCCCGTGCTAAGCGGGCCGACCTACGGCTTTTCCTAACAACGATCCCCAGTCCTCTTGCTGTAGTGGCCCTCCAAGAGCCGGGGGACGCAGCCACCCTCAGAAATTACTCAGTGTATCAGCAGGATGCGCAGAGCTGCCTCTGCGTACATAAAAATTATACGGCCTCCCCGGTGGAACTGGATTACAAGGCGATTTTCTCGTATGCGATGGTGACGATCCTTCCGCTACGCAAACAGGACCCCCCATTACACGTACTCAACGTTTACAGCTCTCCTAAACTTCCAGACTTCACATTTGCAGACTTATTCAGTCGCGCGTTAAAGGTGGCGAACAGGGACCCCCTCATAATCGTTGGGGACTTTAATGCCCCTAGCCCCTTATGGGGATACATACGTGAAGAAAAACGAGGACGCAAGCTGGCGGAACTTGCGTCAACGTTGGGCCTTACTCTTCACACGGACCCTGCACAACCCACTCGCATTGGGAACTCCGTGGCACGCGACACGTGCCCAGATCTTACCTTTACCAAAAATCTTAGATATGCAGAATGGCACAACACTGAGGAAACCCTGGGTAGCGACCACTGCATTCTTGCGACCACAATCCGCACCAAACCCCTTACAAGACCTCACACTAAAGCAACCCTTCCAGACTGGACCAAATTCAGATCCAACTACACTAACCCCACCCCTATAGCGGATCAAGGTTACACTGCCTGGTCACAACACCTCATCTGCCAACTCAAAGATACCGAACAGCACGTTCAGCTCTCAGAGGCGAACCCGGCGGTGGACAACCACCTCCTTCACCTCTGGGAGGCCCGGCACAGCCTCGTCCGCCGATGGCGCCGGCAGAAGTACAATCGGCAACTCAAAATCCGCATCGCGGAACTCACCCAACATGCGGCAGAGTATGCGGCACAACTCGCCGACTCGAACTGGGTAGACCGATGCAACACCGCTGCTCGGCATATGTCGAGCCGGAGCACGTGGCGCCTTTTCCGCGCCTCATTGATCCGACCCAATCCCGCACCGAAACACAAAAACATCTTCAACGAGCAATTCACACCTTCAACGGAGACACAGCCAAACTGGCTGACGCGCTGCGAGACAAATATCTGTACACAGACCAGGATTCGCGTGGTCCGGCGTACTCGTATGCAGGTTCTGAGAACGCAGAGCTGGATCGAACGTTCCAGCTTCACGACCTCAAAGCGGCCCTCGCCAAAATGAAACGAGGGACAGCCCCGGGCAGGAACAAGGTAACTGTGAAACTTCTCGTTAACCTACCCGAACCGGCCAATGAGCGGCTGCTCGAATACTTCAATGCCATATGGACGGGAGGTACGCCTCTCCCAGTGGATTGGAAGACGGCTCTCGTCACATTCATACCAAAACCAGGCAAACCTCTCAACACTGACAACCTCCGGCCCATATCTCTCACTTCTTGTGTGGGGAAGTTGATGGAGACCATGGTCCGTGACAGACTATCAACCTACCTAGAAACGCACAACGCCTTTGCAGACACCATGTACGGGTTCCGCCCACACCGGTCCGCACAAGATGTGCTGCTGCAACTTCATAGAGGGATTCTTGATCCCGTCGAGCACCCTAGCGTTGACAAGGTGGTCCTCGTATTGGACTTGCGGGGGGCTTTCGACAATGTTACTCATGATATCATCCTCTCCCACCTGTCCCAAGTGAACTTTGGGAACAACACATTCCAATACATCAAGCAATTCCTCACAGATCGGCAATCATATATCCGACTCCAAGACAGTGAACATGGCCCGTACCAACTTGGTACGCGAGGGACTCCACAGGGTGCAGTCCTCTCACCTCTTCTCTTCAATCTGGCCATGATGAAGCTCCCTACCCTGCTGGGTGAGGTGCCGGGTGTGCAGCATGCCCTGTACGCGGACATCACCCTCTGGGCAACACACGGTTCGGTTGGAGAAATCGAGGCCAACCTGCAGCAAGCGGCGGCTATTGTGGACGATTATGCACACCGCTGCGGCCTTGAGTGCTCCCCGAGCAAATCGGAAGTCGTGCACATACGTCCCAATCCAAGGTGCACAACCAAAATTGCCCTCTCCCTGCTTAGTGGCCCGATACCTGAACACGATGAAATCAGAGTATTGGGACTCTACATACAAAAGAACCGCAAGATTGACACCACGCTGAAGAAACTCCGCAAGGTGGGGGATCAGGTGGGCCGTATGGTCCGCCGGGTATCAAACAAACGAGGGGAGTTGCGATGCAAAGACGCCCTGCGGCTGGCAAATGCATTCGTAACCAGTCGAATCCTGTATTCGGCACCGTACCTCCACCTGCGCAAATGCGATGAGAACGCTTTCGAAGTGATTCTCCGAAAAATCTATAAGAGAGCTCTCGACCTCCCAATTGCAACATCCAGCCAACGTCTCCTCGGCCTGGGGATGGCGAACACCTTTGCGGAGCTGCGCGAGGCTCATCTCAGCAATCAATACTTGCGGTTAAGCAAAACACGTGCGGGTAGCCGCCAACTGACCCGCCTCCACATCAATTACACAACCCAAGAGGAGAAGCGGGTATCCATGCCCGAGGCCTGGCGCTTCGCACTAAAGGTTCGCCCCCTCCCCAATAACATGACAAAAGATGCCCATGATGGCCGCCGCCTCGCGCGAGCGGAGGCCATTTCCAAGCAGTATGGTGCTCGACAAGGGGTATTTTACACGGACGCGGCAGGTCCACACCATGGGGGTTGGTACACGGCTGCCGTTGTCCACCAAAACAACTCAGTTCAGGGCCTCACCTTCCGCGCCCCCAACATTACATTCGCGGAGGAAGTTGCTATCGCACTTGCAGCTGCGGATCCAGCGTCCCGAATCATTATCACCGACCCAAGAGAAGCTTGCCGCAATTTTGAACAGGGCCAAATTCCAGATCGTGCTTTCCAAATTTTACACAGATGTGAGTACCGGGATTTCCCAACCCGGCTCACCATCATCTGGGCCCCAGCACATGCGGGGATAGAGGGAAATAAGGTAGCGGACACTACCGCCCGCGCGCTTAACCACCGGGCATCGCCTCTCTCGCCGCCTGATCTGGCTACTGATTTTAATCCGGCTATTACTTTCGGGAGATCTCTCTCCTGTATCAAGACGCTCACGGCCGATACCCACCCCCCTGTGAATGCCTCAATAAGGCAGAGGAGCGTTGGCTACTTCGCCTCTACACCAACACGGTACTGTGCCCGGCAGTGCTCAAACATTTCAATTCGGCCTTTTCGGGCGAGTGTCCACACTGTGGGGAAGTGTTTGCGGACACGTATCACATGGTGTGGGCATGCCCTGCCAATCCTGCTTTCCGACCCCACCCCCACCCCACCCGAGAGGACTGGGAGGCTGCCCTGCTCGGCTGCTCAACTCTCCAGGACCAACGAGCCCTGGTGACAAGAGCCCGGGCCGCCGCGGAGGCCACAGGGGTCCCGGACTAGGGATCCCTCCTAGTGATTGTGAGGGCCGGGCCCTTCAGGCACGGTCCAAGCAATACCTCTGTATATAGTATAAATAAATGTTTTACACCACCACCACCACGGCGTTTCTGGCACAACTTTGTCAATGCCTGCACCCTACATCTCTCTCTCTCTCTCATCACCCCATATACCTATAAGCGCGATTCAGGCGTCCGCTGACCCAGGAAGCCAGTTGTGCGCACTTCCTTTCCTTAAAATGGCACAACGCTGCCCGTGGCAACGCATGGAGCGCACATCTGTCACTACCGCCGCGTAGCATAAAGCACTAGTGAGGTGTCCACTGTTCCAAGAGGGCAGTTATGCGCCTTTACTTCGATTTCCAAGCTCCCGTTCCATTAGTTTCGCAGCTTAAAGCGCTGCTAAGGTGTCCACTGCTGGTTAAAACGGACCACGGTGACGGCGGTAGTGGTGGTGGTGAAAACATTTATTACGAATGAACAGGAGGTATGTTTGGATCAGCCCCTAAGGGACCGATCCTTACAAACACTAGGTGGAGGTCCCTAGTATGGGATCCCAGTGGCGGTTGCCGCCGCCTGGGCGCGCCCGACTAAGGCTTGTTGGGCCTGTAAGTCGTGGCAGCTGAGCAGGGTCGCCTCCCAGTCCTCCCGGGTTGGGTTGGGGATGGGGGGAATAGCGGGGTTGGAGGGGCAGGCCCACACCATGTGATAGGTGTCAGAAGACACTGCACTACAGTGTGGGCAGCTGCCGCTAAAGGAGGGGTCAAAATGTTTTAGCGCTGCCGGGCACAGCAATGTATTGGTGAGAAGGCGGAGAAGGAGCCGCTCATCCGCCTTCTTCAGGCCTTTACATGGGCTAGGGTAAAGGCGATGACAATTTTGATAATATGTTGTAATATCTTTGAATGTATATACCGGATTAAAATCGGGTTCTTGATCGGATGGGGAGGAGAAAACAGCCCGGTGAGAGAGCGCGCGGGCGGCTGCGTCTGCTACCTCGTTTCCTGCCAACCCCTGATGAGCAGGGGCCCATATGAGGTAACGGTGTGCGGGGTCCGTATCCCGTATGCAATTTTGGTATATTCGATAGGCTTGGAAGGGAGTGCAGCCTTGTTCGACGTTCCGACAGGCCCCTCGCGAGTCGGTGATTATGTATTTTGAATTGGAATGTGAGGCCGCGAGAGCGATCGCGACCTCTTCTGCTTGTGTTGCACTGCGGGCTCTGAAAGTGACGGCGACGGCAACGGCGACTCCGCGAAACGCAGAAATGGGCGCCAAATAGCTGCGCTATAAAAGATGCGAGAGGAAAAACTGAAAGATTGGCTTATTCGTTTATTAGGGTTTAACGTCCCGAAACGACTCAGGCTGTGAGGGACGCTGTAGTGAAGGGCTCTGGAAATTTCGACCACCTGGGGTTAATGTGCACTGGCATCGCACAGTACGTGGAAAAATTGAATGAGACCCGTTTATTATGTTGTTGTGGCTGATGGAGGAATGGAAAGGAAGTTGCAAGTTGCTGCCCACAGCCACTGGCCCGAGCTGAGCCACAGACAGAGGAAAGTTGAAAGAGAACCCAGAAGAAAGATTGAAAGAAGAGACGCGACTACCCGTTTGTTAGATTAGGACACACACACACACACGCACACGAACACGCACACGAACACGAACACGCACACGCACACGCACACGCGCACGCACGCACGCACATATATGCACACTTCATTAACGTGACACTGTTAATTCAATTAACAAAATGCGCATTGCCACAGACAAGTAACAAGACAATCCACTAATCCACTAAACCGAAACCACGGACCGTTTGCACGAACGTGATTTGCACGAAGCTGAGCAATAAGGAAATGACCATCTTATTTCAGGCTTCCGGCATAAGTGGTTCGCTTAGCCGCCTAATAGTAGTAGTAGTAGAAGACCTTTTTCGACCATAATTTACAGGCCGAGCATGTCGACCGCCTGGGTGACCAGAAGTCGCTGTTCTTCCTCCCCTTCAGCGCCATGCCAGTCGAGCCAGGTGGTGATGGATAAAGAAGGCGGGGGGTAGGAACCCGACTGCTGAGCAGCCGGGCAATAGAAGAGGCAATGGGCCAGTTCCGCATAGATACAGGAGCAGTTGGGATAGGAAGGGTCAGATCCATAGCGATAGAGAAGGAGGCGGGACGGGGTGATGATTGCATTCATTTGGATGTGCCGAAGGCGAGCCTGCGGCACTGTGAGTGATGGATGAGGGGTAGGGTAAAGGCGTTTGTCGAGGCGGAGCTCGAGGTAGACCTCTTTTATGGTGCGGTGAAGGGTGAGACTCCCACCGTCCTCCGAGGGCTTGGGCCAGGGGATCAACGATGCCCTGAAAAGTGTTTCGCGGGCGAGCTGATGGGCCAGGTCACTGCCGTCAATCCCTGATTGCCCAGGCACCCAGCGGAGGAAAACGATAGAAGGCTGCAGTGCGGAGACCGCTCGTTCAACCTCCTGTAGAGAAGCGGTTAGGGTGCTGTTCTGTATGAGGTGTATAGCGGCTTGTGAGCCTGAATAGACTGTGTACTCTTGGAGATAGGGAAGGAGCACAAAGGACTGGAGGGCATGCGCAATGGCGAGGACCTCGAGGGACAATGCGTCTGGAGGGCGTAGATACGGCCCGCTGGTGAGGGTTTCAGGAGCGGTGAGGTGGGGATGGTACAGAGCATAGCCGCAGGAACCTCGAGGAGCCAAAAGGAGGCATGTGTGTTGGCTACACTCTGGGTATCAAAGAGAGGGGAATGGTGCTGCGCGGCCGCATGACGACGGCCGGCGTGCAGGACGGGGGACATGCTGGTCGGGAAGGGGAGGATACGAAGATTGGGAGCCAGGGTGGGAATAGGAAAGGTAAACGGGAAGATTGGAATGGGCGAGATACCCGGTTGAGTGAATAACCACTGACCCTGACGGGTAAGGGAAAGCCGGGCAAGCTGCGAGTCTTGATGGAGAGTGAGTAGAGAACGGAGAGGATGGAATAGGCCTGTGGCAAAGATCTTAGCGGTAGAGGTAGTGATAGGGAGGTTGAGAGCTGTCTTGTAGAGGCCTACAAGGGCAGTCTCGACAGTATTACGTTGAGTCTGAGTGAAGGAAGCGCAGGGTGCAAAGTACAAGACCTTGTTGAGGGCCAGCGCGTGGGCAACTCGGCACGCATGAGCATCGTGGAGACCTGAGCGTCGAGTGACCACGCGCCGCAGGAGGTGAGTTACCTAGAGGCCGGTGGCGACAGCGTGGTGTTGAGCTTGCACATTCTTGGCCGCATGCAAAGGAAAGCCAAGAACTTTGCACTGCGTGACGACAGGAATGGGAGAACCAGACCTGGTGGAGAGAGACGAAGTGCTTGTGTGAGCGCTGGTTGAGGAATGGTTGAGAAGAAGAAGCTCGAATTTTTCAGGGGCAGGAGACAGGCCGGCGGGGGTGAGAAAGGAGTCGAGGAGATCTAGGCCACGTTGCAGGGTGTCCTGTACGTGGCTGTGAGAGCCAAACACCAGAGAGTGATGTCATCGGCGTAAAATATATGATGCAGGTCGGGAATTTCAGCTAGCTGGGAGGCGAGAGGGGCCATATCGAGATTGAAAAGGGTAGGAGAGAGAACATCACCTTGAGGAGTGGCACGGGTGAGGTGGTGTGGGTCGGACAGATGGGTGTCTACTCGAAAGCGAGCCACCCGTTTAGAGAGGAATGAGTGGATATAAGAGTACATGCGGGGGCCACAATCCAAGGGGGCGAGTTGAGAAAGGATGTGGTCGTGGAAAACACCGTCGAAGGCCTTGCAAACATCGACGGTCACAAGTGCATAAATTTGAGTGGAGGGGGGGGGGGGGTAGGTGACAGGAAGTGTGCTGGAGAATCAGAAACATGTCCTGTGCACAGACGCGGCGTCAGAAGCCGATGAGAGAATGGGGGAAGAACTCCCTCGCCTCGAGAAAATTAGAGAGTCGAGTAAGGGCCTTTCGCTCAAGGGTCTTGCCAACGCACGACGTCAGGGAGATCGGGCGGAGGTTAGAGAGAGAGGGAGGTTTGCCCGGCTTTGGAATCATAGAAATGAGGGAGAAGGTCCAGGTGCTCGGCAGGCAGCCGCTGTCCCAGGCCTCATTGTAGGTTTGGGGGAGGAATTCTTTGGCGCAGTCAGGAAGGTTACGAAGTGTGCTGCTCTCGGAGGGTGAAGGAGTGGTCCAGATCGGGGTTAGGTTCGCCCGAGTACGCCGGGTAGGAGGGTGTCAGAGGGGGCGGGAGGTAGAGAGAGGCGAGCTGGCCAAAAACATCGCAGGGAGTCCTCTGAGTGAGGGCTTTAGCTAGAGTGGGAGCAAGGGCCCGCTTAGTGCCAAGGAGGGAGTTAAAGAGAGACCATGCGGATCGCGAGTGCAATGCAGACTCAAGGCCGTCACAAAGACCACGCCAACGAGAGTGCTCGAGGGAGGCGCCGTGGGCGACGATCTCGGCCCGCAGAGCAGTGATCCGGGAGGACAGTTGGGCATTGCGGTGTTGAGAGCGAAAGGAGCGTTGAAGACGTTTACGGCGACGCAATAAACGGAGAAGGTAAGGATGTGGGTCTATGATTTGGTGACGAGATCGAACGTGGTGGCTACTGGACGTGAGCGCTGCAGAGATGCGCGACGTCCAGTCGTCGTGGGATTGAAAGGAGTCGGAGGCGAGATTAATGCGAAAGGCGGAGCAGCGGTGACATTACATGTCGCCGCTTTAAGGTGGTTGTGTACGCAGCAGCCTCGCTAGTATGCGAGTATCAGGTGATATCGGTTTGTGCGCAGAGTAGGTGATCCTTTTATGGCGGCGCCGACCGCTTCTGTGACATTAGACGACGCAGCGTTGCGCACAAAATCATGGATGTGCTCCCCAGTGCGTAGGTGCACTGGACAGGCAGTCGCCGTTCAGCATTTCGTGCTATCGTTATGCAGTTGCGCGGCAATGTGTACACGCAGCTTTGGCGCCAAGCTTTCAGAGGTCGTGTGCCGTGCGATTTCCAATGCTTCCGCCTCTTCCGGGATTCAGTGCCGCTACTTTTGGCTCATCACATTTCATTTCATTTCATTTTATTACCTTAAAGGCCCCTTAAAAGGGGTGTTACATAAGGGGTGGCAAGAGTAACAGCACAAATTCACAATGACAGGAAAATTTCTACGTTATCAGTGAAAAGACTTGGGCAAGTGATGATGGCAACGTTGTTCGGAAGGCCGTTCCAGTCTGCGGCTGCACGAGGAAAGAAGGAATTAGAAAAAGTGACGGTGCGTGATCGTGGACGGGCAACTTGT
This sequence comes from Amblyomma mixtum, assembly GCF_055824585.1. Taxonomy (NCBI): domain Eukaryota; kingdom Metazoa; phylum Arthropoda; class Arachnida; order Ixodida; family Ixodidae; genus Amblyomma; species Amblyomma mixtum. The sequence continues at coordinate 168,747,375 of NC_143016.1, read as the reverse complement.
AGGCGATGGCTGGTGCGGTGAGATATGCGTGCGGGTGGAAGAATATAAGGTGCGCTGTGCATAGGGCTGTGGAAGAATTTGTGAAATAAAGACATGCTGGCAATGCGACGGCGGAGCGATAAGGGTGATAATCCGGATGCTGTTTTTAAGGATGAAACACTGATGTCATAAGAGTAGGATGAATGAATGAAACGAGCTGCGCGATTCTGAACAGATTCGAGGGCATTGATGAGATATGCTTGATGAGGATTCCAGATGGGCGATGCAAATTCTAGTTTGGACCTGACTAATGACTTGTAAGCTAATAACTTGACATGATGGGGAGCATGATGAAGATGGCGCTTTAGGAAACCTAATGTCTTGTTTGCTGACGATATTATATTAGTGTGAAACGCCCTTTGAGCGTAACTTTCACGGCGCCGTGATTGAAAATGTGGGTGGCACATTATCACTTCTTAAATAGCGAGTATTCAATTGCGACAAATTTTTTTCGAGGCGTTCACCCAGAACCGATTAAGTCATACGCCGTCAATGTGCCGTTCAAACCAATGCGCTCGCGGGGTGCGAAATCTAGCTGACTGAAAGCACTGCATTAAGCCTTTTGTATTCTGTATGGAGGCAAAATGCTAAGAACAGTTTGCGCTTGCTAGGTTTATAAAAAGTTCCTTTGATAACGTTTTCTCTAGTAGTTTCACGGAAACCGTGCAGTCTTATGGAAGGTTATACCGGCGTGAGTTGGTCTCTCGTTACATACAGCAGACCATTAACACATGGAAACCATTTGCGTCTTACTTGAGCCTTTGCTGTCGTCGTGCTGGCTGCCAGCTCACGGTCGCCGGCTACTGTAGGACTCGTTACTACTGTGCACGTTGTAGCACACTTAACACTTTGTCAGCTGCTACCTTTTTTTTTAATTCCCGCCACGCTGCATGGAGTTGGAAGGAAAAATTCCTCTACATGTTTCAGGCACTTGCACTTATGCCGCTTGAGTTTACAACGTATACATCATTGTTTTTTTACTTGGCTAACACGCAGGTTTGTCATGAAAATAATTTATTTGCATCGTTCTTCACAAATGTGATTGTCTACGTGTTGGCGTCATTCTCAGCTGCCTCTTGCTCTGTTTGCAATATGGTGCGCAAGAACATGTGTGCGAAAGTAGTGCAATACTTGTTCTTGAATAACCTCAACAAATGTGTTAAAAAAAAAAACTGACATCTATGGAAGCGCTGCCTACAAAGCAATTTTCATTAGGTTGCATAAACGGAGGATAGATAAAAACGAAATAATTTCTTTTGCGGGGCGTTTTGGTATCACAAATAGAAAACTGCTGATTCTTCATTGCCACTGCTTTTAATTAAGGGCAGTGTCTAGAGTATGTCGTCCAATTGTAGCGTATTCAGCATTAAAGTGTTATCCCACAGAGCACGAAGCACGCCTACCAGCAACATCCGACGCTTCTCAACCGCAGTCTGTGTCACTGTCTAAGACCACGTTGGAACAGTGTAGTCATCTTCTGTCATTTCGGATAAACAATATCGGATAAAATTTATGAAAATTGAAAAATTGCAAGACACTTTTACCGGAATATTAAAAGTAATGGTCCATTCTTCACATGTATAGTAAAATCTTTTTTTTAGGTGTTTACATCTATCACATCGAACTGTTAAGACTCCCATAGAAAACCTATGGGGAACGCTTTTCACAATAGCAAAAACGTTAATAGAAAAAAAAATTCAAGACCACCGTCGGGTGACCTCTGGATACATTGACTGTTAATGCGAAATCTTACGTTACATGAAACAATGGCTTTCATAAAAGGTTTCCCACTTAAACAAAGATGCCCAGGCTTAGCTTGGTTAAGCCAAGAATGCGTTGCATATTGCGCGGTCTTTTTGCGCCAGGTACGTATTGCTTGGCGGCACTCGAGTTTCTCAGCAGCTTTTCCTCCGTGACGTATGGATGGATGGATGGATGGATGGATGGATGGATGGATAGGAGTGCCCCCTTTGAAACGGGGCGGTGGCAACCGCCACCATGCTCAGCCGTCTTTTTTTTTGCCTTTTTTTTCTTTTTTCTTTCTTTTCTTTTTTTCACGTGGTTTGGTGACGTTACGTCACCACGTGACGTGACGTCATCAATCCACGTGACGTCACGTCACGTGGTTTGGTGGCTGCCCGGCCGCGCCCAAGGTCTGAACTGAGTGATTGCAATATGCTAGGCATAAAATGCTTTTGTGCCGAATTGTTGAGTATGGTAAAATAAAAAAAAGTTTACAACCTTGTAACAAAGTTTAGATGGCCTATTTATTCGCCCCACACTTGCAGTTTACGTTGTTTATGAATTATTAATCGGTGGGAATTCTGGTCTAACGGGAATCTTCAAGAGAAGTGAGCTTACTAGTCATGATGCTTGGAATGCGACCAGTGTGAAGTGACCTTGAGTGCTGCTTATACAAGATCACTGTCGTGTGTAAGCAGCAACGTAATGCTGCCTCACGCAAGTATTTTTATTACTCTGGTCAGCATCTGGTGGCCGCAACAAAGTGTTCGTTGCCTCGTGCGCTTAGGCAGAAAACTTATTAACTCCACCAAATAGCCAACGTATCGGGGGGCGGTTGGTTATTTGATGGAGTTAATAAGTTTTCTGCCTAAGCGCACGAGGCAACGAACACTTTGTTGCGGCCACCAGATGCTGACCAGAGTAATAAAAATACTTGCGTGAGGCAGCAACATTATGTTGTCTATACAGACTCGCAGGCAGCTCTGCGTGCCTTTCCCTACTCGATCGGCCTTAGATGCCGCCCTCTTAGCATTAAGCCCACGACCGGTGACCCTTCGGTGGATTCCTGGTCACATGGGCATCCCCGGCAATGAGCTGGCTCACCAGCTTGCCTGCGAAACTATACACCGGGCGCCGGGGATCCCATGGACGAGCCCACCGACGGAGCAGGCGGTCAGGGCTTACAAACGCACTGTCGACGAATACTACACGCAGCAAAAATTGGATTTAGCTGATTTACCACCACCGCACCCATCCTTATCGATCCGTGAAGCTCGCATTCTTCGCCGAATACAGTTTAATCTCCTACATACACCAGCCAAACTTTACCTATACCGGTACACTTCCACATCTCAGTGCCCAAACTGTCCACACACATATGCAGACATAGAACACTGCCTTGCACAGTGCCACGCAGCCTTCCAGTCCCCCGCCTATCCTTTCCCCCCACCCCCACCGTGGCCCATCTGGCTCGCCTCCCTGGATCTGAGACTGCAACGTGCCCTCGTCGCCTTGGCCCAGGATGTACTGAACGCCTAATAGAAAGGTTGTTCGAATAAAAATGTCACACCACCACCATCAAATAGCAGATGAGTACACGCGACAAGGCTCATGCAATATGGAAGAAAAAGTTCAAATTTCGAACTCATGTGCTGAAGTTCTTCATAACCTAAAATAGTTTTTGTTTTGGTAGTGATAGTACCCTAACCACTACTGCAGTATGATCCCGGCTGCCACTAAAACCTGGGGTTTTTATTTTCAGTAGTGTGATCATTTTTTCCACGACCAAGGCACTTGACAGTGACCAAGTTACCCAACTCGTTACTGCACTGACCGCAATAAAAGTGCAGTCATTTACATGTTGCCTATCTAGATCAGCGAGAGGCTAGGCCATGCAGCCTGCTTCATGCCTCGGAGGCATTAATTTCCAGAAACTGAACCTTCATGATCGCACATATAAAAGCGCATATTTGTTTTCAGGAATATAAATGCACTACTATCATACAGTCACTGAATACAAAGGATTATAGACATCTAATTTTAGTTAGCAATGATGCATAAGACCACATTCATAAGAATGCATAGACCACCATGGTGGCTTTTCTGCCTACGGAGGCTGAAGAATTACCAGTTAAATTTTTTTCTCTCATACTGTTTCGGTTTCATCATCCGAGCGATGACTGTGAGGGCAAAGGTGGCTTTAGATCATGTGAGGCATGAAAATATGCTGTATAAAAGCCGGTTCATTTTTATCATTCCTGCTCGTGAAGTGGGCTGATTGTAGTGAATTAAAACTGTACCAGTGATTGTTGAGTAATCTTTATTAAATGGAGCTTGCTCAAAGATCTATTCACTGGAGAGTGTGTGTAGGGAAAGGGAGACAACATTAGGAGGCAAATTCCTTCATCACGGCTGTATTGCAGTGATTGTATATTGAATTGGATTGTAGTGTGATGACTTTAGTATGGCAGTTTTTTTCATACCTCAGGTGACCTAAGCACACTTTTCACGTCACAGCTAGTGTTCGGTTATTGAAACCGAAAACTACCGAGAAGAAATTGAATTATAAAAAATTTAGCGGCCACATAACAATACCAGAGAGTGATCCATATCTCTAACACATCATTTCAAAGAAGGAAAGACACAAGCAAAATTTTGGTGTATATGGCCCTTTAAGTTAGCTGTGTGAGTATGTACTCAAGCAGAGTCTAGTAATTGTTGAGGACAATCATAGCAAATTATTATTATTATCATGGCATTCCATCGCTGTAAGAATGCATATTAGTAGGTACGAATGTTCATTCAAGTCTGTTAAGCTTTGTTCTCAATGCACTGTACAGTCGGCGGCACCCAACGTGTGCAGGTGTCATGCAATGTACATCAATTTCTAAAAACTGAAATTAGACAGTAGCCGACAGTTTTTTAGTTAAGTGGTTATTACGACTTATTTTGTTGGCCTGTGCTGTTTTACTTCCGGGAAGTCATTTCCTCTAGAATCTGGCAGCTGTAGTGAGGTGTCTCTTTGTTTCCAGGGCAATGTGCTGCTTTCGCGTTGTACACAAGGGTGATGCAGATTGCACGTGTTGCTGTCGCTCATGTGAGTAAATTTGATGGGGGCTAGTGTTTGGGGCTACTTTTCTGTGGTGCTGCTTCACTTACAGATATCATTTTTTTTCTCTTTGACCCTGTGAGTAAGATGGCCTTATAAAACCTTTCGCAGCAACCTTCCTCAGGCGAGCTGCTACATAAGGGAAATCAGGATGCTGAACAGTCTCAAGATTGTTTCAATCCGAAAGGCTGCACACCTTGCACCTAGCACTTGTGGTTGTCAAATAAGGTAGAAGTGACTTCAAATGTGCACTCTGCAGCAGCGTTCACGTGATGAGACTGGTCCTTCAGCTGAGTGGGAGCAGATTATCAAATTTTGAGTTGGAGAATAAAGACCTACCTTTACTCTGCTCTGTACTTTGCTCTGTACTTACTCTGGTCTGTACTCTGCTTCATACTGTATTTCGATGGAGGCGGAATTCTAGATTCCGGTGTACTGTGCGATGTCAGTGCCCGCGAAAGGTCCCCATGTGGTCGAAATTTTTGGAGCCCTTCGCTGTGGCGTCATTCACAGATCGAGTCACCTTGGGACGTTAAAATCCAATAAACCATATATTTTTCAGTTATTTTATCACGCTAAGATATTCATTTGCTTATTAGGCTGCGTTTAAAGATAAACTAACATCATTTTGTATCTTGGATGGCTGTAGTTGTGATATTTTGATTTGGACAAAAATCTTCGTATGTTAATTAGGCTGCGATTTGGGCGAGTTGGTAATGATTCATTGTTAAATAGCGCGGGAAGATAGTACACACGAAAGAAAAACACGCAACACAGGCGGTGACTGGCAACTGATTTTTATTCGGAGCAACCGTCCTTATAAGTTTTACTCTCCATAAAAGGATGTGCTCCCACTATTCTGCTGTAGAGAATACTACACTAGGTTGGACCATCCACGTGTGTGCCTGCTCCTTCACCTTATTCTGGCTGGCTTTTGATGCTGGCATGCAAAGAAAGACGAATTATTTCTGTGCGGCGTAAAAAATCACACTTGAACCGTGTGCAGAGTAAACGAAGTGATAGAGTGGAGGATATTGCCATGATGAGTTCATTACCTGCATAAATAGAGACAGTGCACAACAGTGATGTATTCTTCATTCTTCATGCCATAAAACATTCTAGTGCTACGTAGACGTTCGCCCTGCATTGCTCTATTTGTTTTTCACGCAGCTCTTATGCACTGAAGCAAGTGCCACAGTTTCACGGCGAATATTAAGCGGTTGCTTAATATTAAGCCGCGTCCAGTGGCTTTCAGCTGGCTCAGGGCTTGCTCAACACTGGTTGGCATTCCTTCAATACCGAGCAATCCGTGAGCCAGCGGCAGGCCATTGGGCGCGGGTGTGTAGCGACTGCTTAATATTTTTATTTATTTATTTATTTATTTATACAGAATACCCCTAAAGGCCCTCGAGAGGGTATTACATAGGGGGGGGGGGGCACAGGCAATTGAACAGAATAAAAAACAAAAAACCACAAATATAAAACAAACAACAAAAGCACAAATAAGACACTTTGGATGACATAAGTAAGCAAAATAATCAATCAAAAGCACAAATAAGACACTTTGCATGACATATAAGTAAGCAAAAGAATCAAAAGAATGGCAGCGCGGCAAAGAACGAAGATGATTGCAGTATTAAAATCATACAAACAGAACACTAATACAATGAATCTTTTTAGTAAAAAACCCTGCAAAAAAAGGAAGCCATGAACAAATAAAATAACAATGTATGCGAAGAGTTACGCAGTAGTTATTGAAGATATAAGTTTAAAATATTTATCAGGATCAGTGGTGGTTGCGATATGTGAAGGCAGAGTGTTACAGTCAGATATTGTGCGTGGTAAGAATGAATGCGCATAGATAAATGTTCTGCACGTGAAACGTCTAACTTTAAAGGGATGATCGCGGCGGTCAAAAATTGAAGGAGGCAAAGAAAAAAAGTTGTTATGAAGTGATGGATGATGATAAAGTTTATGAAAAAGTGATAGTCGTGCAATTTTACGGCGGAGACATAAATCCTGGAGACCTGCGCGTTTCTTTAAGGCTGTGACGCTGGTGTTACGTGAATAATCGGAGTAAATAAAACGAACGGCGCGGTTCTGCAATGATTCAATGTTATTTATTAGGTAAGATTGGTAAGGGTCCCAAATAGCCGAGGCATATTCAATTTTAGGTCGAATTAGAGTGGTATAGGCATGAGCACGGAGGTGAGGAGGAGCATGCTTTAGGTTATGTTTTAAGAGACCTAATGACCGATTAGCAGATGCAAGCATAAGGTTAATATGGTGGTTCCATGCTAAGTCTGAATGAAGGTGAAGTCCTAAGTACTTATACGTGGTGACTAGCTCGAGTGAGCTATTATTTAAGGAGTATGCTGTTTGAATTCGAGACATTCGGTTGCAAAAGACATCAATTTAGTTTTTGAATGATTAAGTTGCATAAGCCAGGTTGAGCACCATGCTGTTACTGAATCCAGGTCAGATTGAAGGGATTGGCAATCGGTGTTAGAATAAATTTTGCGATAAATTACACAATCATCGGCAAAAAGTCTGATATGGGAAGAAATGGAATCCGGTAAATCGTTGATAAAAATTAGGAAAAGTAAGGGGCCAAGCACACTTCCTTGTGGGACGCCAGAGTATACTTGGCTGAAAGACGAATTGTGGTTATTGACAGTTGTAAATTGAGACCTGGAAAAGAGAAAACCTTTAACCCATGCAATGAGAAGAGGGTGAATATTAAGCAGTGCTAGTTTCATTAATAACCGGTTGTGAGGTACTCTGTCGAAAGCTTTAGAAAAATCAAGAAATATGGAGTCTACTTGAATGCCAGCATCAATCGATGAATGTATGTCTTGAATGAATCCGCGAAGCTCACGAGTTTACAAGAACAAAGAAAAGAGCCCCAAGACAAAATTGCAAATCATGTTCCATTCACATCTTGCCGCATTTTGAAACTTGTATGACGCTTCTTTAAATTTACCGTTATTCTGCTCAGTATCTCTTGCTACCTACTGTATAACGTTTCTCTTCAATCGTTTTTTTTTGCTCTAATGTTTTCCAAATTCATATGTACTGCCCCACTCACACAATGCTCTTATGTAAAAGGAGCCTGTGAGTAACTTGAATGAATAAATAAATATAGCTTTCTATCGGTTACCAGGGCAACTTCGGCAGATGGTTGCACAGAGGCCTCAAAGTGATTGGTTCTTACCTGGGCTGCTGTTGGCAGATGATATCGGGCCACTTGCCAAAAAATTTAAATTCGGTCTCGGTTGAGTATAAGCTCCTGCTCGGGCCTTCGTCGGCAAGTCGGCAAAACACATCGGGTCTACGAAGTCGGCCTCTGGAGGGCCGATGTCAATCCTCAACCTCGACCCAGGGTGTTTCAGTAAGGTCGGCCCGTGCAGTTCCGACCGGCTTGCCTACGTAAGGCCGACTTCTCGCCGAGCTCGTTTTGCCTCTTGGGCTTATTGGGTAAGCCAGTGTTGAACTCCGTACATTAAGGCCAACCAAATTCAGATCGTCCCTATATTCCCTGGATGAGGCGAGCTAGGTTAGCTCGGCTAAGTTGACGACTCACTTCACCTTATTCAAGTCCATGATCGTTAACTTAAGTTAGATAGGAACTTAAACGTTCGTGCAAGCGGGCGCAGAACTAAATCACATATACAAGAGCGTCTGAACATATTATGGATGTGTCCGATGTTGAGGGCGCGACTGGTGAACTGAGCGGTGGGCTCCCAACAGAAGTTGGGCAAAAATTTTCTCCACTTGACAGCACCAAGGGACCGCCTGCAAGACCATCTAGGATCTGCGTCTCCGGACCCAATGCCACCGCATCCGGGTCTGCCAGAACGTGCCACTCGGAGACCCCGCGCTTGCTGCTCAGGGATCATTTTTCATCCAGGGATCACGACAGCTGGACGCCCCTTGTGTGGAGTCAGTGGAAGCGCTACAGCCAGTGCATGCGCGACATGCCTACTCCGCTGATGATGCCCTCCTCACCCCAACCCAACCCGGGAGGACTGGGAGGCGACCCTGCTCGGCTGCTCTGACCTGCAGGCCCAATGGGCCTTGGTCGCGCGAGTCCGGGGGGCGGGCCAACGCCACTGGGGTTCCGAACTAGGGACCTCCACCTAGTACTTGTCAAGGCTGGCCCCCTCTGTGTCAGCTCATGCATAACTTCCTGAAGTGTATCTGTACATAAATGTTTTCCACCACCACCACCTTCGTCGCCGGAGTGCAGAAGTGTGCCGAGTGCGGTGTTATCCTCTAGTGTGTTTGGCGCTCCGTTGGCTGTCAGCGTGGCTGCGAGTGACGTGGTCCGCTCAGCTTCACGGGCTGAAGCCTCGGCTATCCCAGAACAGCGCGCCTTTGAAGTATCTTGCAGATGAGGAGGTGTGTGTCGGTGGCGATGAGCAGAAGGCATCCGGTGTGGTGGCAATGAGAAGGGTAACTTTAAACCGAAGGGCAATGTCGGCTCTACAGACGCCGAATTGCAGGCGGGCTACCCCGTTCGAGGGGATGGCGTTCATTAAGAAGTCACGAAAAATGGCGAGCGTCTTAGAATTTCAAGTCGCTACGCTTAACGTTGGGGGTTTGCGTAATCGTTGAAGGCAACATCAGTTGTGGAATATTTTAAATAAATGGAGTGTGAGTGTAAGAGCCATCCAGGAAACCGAACTGCCCTGTGATGAGGAGACTGAAACTGTTCTCAAGCCTTTTTTTCGCTGAATTCATTGTCAGCATTAACCACTACAGAGGGTTATCAGGAGGTTGCATGCTATTCCTTGCCAACACACTGGGCATTACTGCAGCGTGGTATCGCATAGATGATGACGGGCGACGTAAGCATTGACTTTCGGGTGTACAGCGACGATTTATGTTTATTCCCCTGTAAAGCAGCCAGATGGAAGGTAATTATTTCTGTCATCAATTGACATTTGTGCAAGAACCGTAAAATCATACTGTAGGGAGACTTCAGTTCTGTTTGTAGGGATGATGACCGAGCAGTGTTGATAAGCGTTATCACCCTAATGTTGCTTTAGTTACCGATTTGGCATGTGAATACAACCTCGTGAATGTTGGTCAAGATAAGGGTCAAGATAAGATAAGATAGTGTCAAGATACTGATAGTCAAGATAAGATAGTGCTCGGCTTGACAGAATTTACGTTTTAGCAGACGCGTTAGCCAGGGTTTTAGTAACTGGGTGTGGCCCATATTCTTTAGCGATCACTGCACGGTGTCTCTTCAGATAGGGAGGTACAGTCGGCGCATACTCCACCCTCGATGGGAGCATTGGAAGTTGAATGAACTGTCTGCTCTCAGATGAAATATTTCAATGTGCTGTAGCTACTTGCTTCAGGGACACAGGGCCACGCAGTGATCTCTCAGTTTTGCAAAAACTGAACTTATTTAAAATGGAAACAAAAAACTTGGCTATTGAAGGCTCTGCAAGAGATCCGTTTTTGAAGAGACATCATCTCCGTGAGCTCAGGCGTACTTTATTTGTACTACATGAGCCAGAGAGCATTAACCCAGGTGCCTATGCAGAATGTATCGCTATACAGTTAAAGCAGAGCTCAAACAGTTTGTAACCCTAAAAGTACAAAGGGGCCGTGATAAGGCCCTGGAGCCGTAGGTTTCTGGATGAGCAACCATCTCGTCGGGTCATGAGTGATGAAGGCAGACTGCTCTTGCAAAGGAAATACCGGAAATTCAGCAATGTAGAGGTTGCGCGTACAACGATGCTCCTGGTATTCTTGATGCTTTCTTTGACTTATAGGATTGTGAGAGCAGATATTGGAGATGAGATTACTGTTGCTTACTCGAGGCCTTTCACCGACTTGACAATGAGCATCGGGAGTAGTTGAGGGACCTATCACTTTGGACGAAATCAAACCTGCCATTTCTTACCTGCTGAGTCAGAAATCTCCTGGCCCAGATGGTATTACTAGCGAGTTATATAAAGCATTTTCACCTTGTGCAGCGCCTGTTTTGGTGGGCGCACTCTAAATAAAGATTATGACTGTGTGAGCCGGTCCGATTAAGTTTCGTAGCAAGATAGTCTATTTTTTTTACCTTCCTTTCAGCTAGAGCAGACTTAAAGGTATGTTCTGGAGAAGGTGATCCTATTTGTACCACGGGTTAGTGTTCTCATCCAGTTTCGTCAAAGAAAGAGAAAAAAGAAATAGGGCAAACATGGTTTTCTCATAAAGGATTTATTGGTTAGCGGCAGGGAGGCGGGGGGGGGGGGGGGGGGAAGAGGTAGCCGGGGGGCCAACCACTTCCCTCAGGCCCTTTCTTCTTTATCTCGCTATTCCTTTCACGCTACTTCTGAAATCTTGAAATTATAAGTAGTTTTAGTCAAGACTCGCCCATATTTTCTGCCCCACATCTTACGTTCACTCTACTATGCCTATATCCATAGCCACATTTCTTACTTTATTTCCTCCTGGGGCAGCACATATTCAACTCATCTGTATCCCCTCCGACGTCTCTAAAATCAAGGACTTCGATTAATGGCTCATAGCCCATTTTGCTGCCATTCCTTGCCGCTTTACTCCAGTCTACATGTTCTACAACTTAGCCAATTACATAAATTAAAATCATTACTTATTGTTTATCGAATTATTCATCATGACTTAGAACTAGAAGTCTTTCCCAACAACTGTTTTTGAATGCTAATGAAACTAGGTTTTCTGAGCGTCTCAACCTTCTCCTACCGAAAGCTCTAAGTAATTATGGAAAATTATCCGCAATATTCGCTGGTATTTCAATATGGAATGCTTTACCACATGAAGTTAAATCATCATGCAACAGTTTCATTTTTTTCCATCGTATTAAAAACTTTTTAGAATTGCAAATTATGGACTAACTCTGTGTACCCTAATGTATTTTTTTCCGTTTCTTGATCCACTTTTGTTGTTTAATGCTTCTTGCCTTCGTTTGTACATACGCGATTTTATGATTGTCTTTTATCGTTGTTTGTAACTAGCAACCACTGTCTTAGTATCTGTTTAAACTACCTATTTAGTGTTAGGAGGTCCCCCTGACGGTTTTTTGACCATGGGACCTCCTAGAGTACAAACTTCAATTAGTAATTTTACTTGTATTATTGTTCAATAAACTTGACTTTACTTGACTTGACTTGAGTTTTTAGTGCGAATTCACTACTAGCTGCACTCCCCGAGTTTCAGTGGTGCTCTGTAAAACCTCTGAGTAACAAGTATAACAGGCTGCCTGGGTGAGTGGACACCTCAGTCGCGCTTTGAGGTGCATGGCGGTGTTGTCTACCTGCACAAAACCGTGCTTTCGCACAATATTTCGTGTTAGCAATGTTAAACCGCCACCAATTTTCGAAAGCTCTTTATTGCTTTAGCACTGTCTGAAGGTATGTACGGGTCTCTCCATTCGAAAGGGAATAGAGTTTGAGCGTTAAATTAATGATTGCTTCATAAGTATGTTAAGGAGTAGTAGTCCATAACTATGTTATAAAACACACTTTAGGGACCTGTTCGTGGATAGCAGACAAATGTAAAAAAGCAAGAACATTGTCACCTCAAGTACTTCGTGTATTTAATAGTCCATCACATCCGTACAGAGGAACATTCGCAAAGGAGGTGTCATTAAATTAAATTGCCTTGAGTCCTGTAATGTCAGCGCATTTTAATCCAAACGTTTCGATGGAGTATAAACCAATATAATACGAGGCAATTTTCTTTTGGCGCTGCAGGTAAAACACCGCCACGCTTGTGCGCCGCGACTTCAGCCCTGTGTAGTTTGCCAGGCTATTCATGACGCACTCCTGTCAAGATCTTATTTGCAGTTTGTACTGTTAAAATAATTCTATACAGCCCTTGCACACTGATTAGCAAAAAAACTAATGTTTTTAATTTTTCTGGCTGTAACTAAAGCTTTCGGCGTACTGAACAATGTAAGCATACTCTGGCGCAGAGTTAAAGGCCCATTAAGAGGAACTGGTCCTCGATCTAATCAATCTATCACGCTTATGTTATTACAGTGGAGTGCAGTGAATTGCAGTGACAATAGCGTGCCATCCGCTCAACATATCGCGACACCTACGTCCACAACAGCTCCTATCAAAAATAAAAACAAGCAAGACCTGAGTGAAAGAGATTATCGACACAGCCGGTCACACCTCGACACCTTCGCATCTAGGCTAATTTGCGTGGCCTTGCAAATCGAAGGTTCCCAGATTCCATCATAGTTGAGTCTCGCCAAGTCCACTGGATGGACTCAAGGTCGGGCTCGACAGCCCATTGCTGACCTTGGGCCAACTAGGAAATGCCTTGTTTCGGTTTCCCTGTCGTGGCTGGGCATCATCATCGTCATCATCAGCCTGACTACGCCCACTGCAGGGCAAAGGCTCCTCCCACTTGACTCCGATGGGCCAACGCCGGTGGTGGTCAGTTCAGCCCGTGGCGGACGCCCAGCCCCGCCTACGGCAAGCCGAACACCTCGACCTCGGCGAGCTGCAGGACGTTCTTGAGCGGCTCCTGGCAGTCGGTGCAGTTCTGGGTGATCTGTATGGAGACGTAGCGGCCGCGCACGGGGCACGGCTTGCACTCGAGGAAGGCGAGTGCCTCTTCCTCGATGCCGCCTTTCTCGTGGTAGTGGCACCGGGTGTTGCCCTTGAAAGGCACGTCGTTGAACTCGGCGGTGATGGGCAGCGGCCCCACGCGCACGTCGAAGTCGTGCAGCCGGTCCCCTGCGAAGAAGGCGCAGAACTTGTCGCTGAGAGTTTGTGCGCCGAACCGTTCGACATTTGCGCGTTCCGTGTGCGATGGACTCTCAGAGATGCTGCGAATTTCTTGGTAACTGCAAGCTTTCTCCTCTCTGCCCATAATTAACGTCGTAATGAGAAGGGCTTAACCGCCCGGATGGCGTTAGAATTCGCAGCAACTTTGATTGTACTTTCTATTTTTATATCTAAAACTGGTAAATTGGTTTTCGAGGAAAGGAAATGGTGTAGTATCTGTCTCACATATATTGGCGGACACCTGACCCGCGCCGTAAGGGAAGGGAGGAAGGTTGGAGTGAAAGAAGAAAGACGGAAAGAGGTGCCCTAGTGGAGGAGGTCTCCGGGATGATTTCGACCACCTGGGGATCTTTAACGTGCACTGACATCGCACAGCACACGGGCCTCTAGAATTTCGCTTCCGTCGAAATTCGACCGCTGCGGTCGGGTTCGAACCTGAGTACTCCGGTTCGGTAGACGAGTGCCTTACCACTGAGCCACCACGGCGGATTTTTATATCTGCATTTTTATGCTTTGCTCAAATAGGAAATGCATAAATGCAATAAAATACTAAGAGCACATTTCTACTTCGCAACGTTTCCTTTCATTAAGTGGTCAGTATCCAAGTGGAGTTGCTTACACATGAACGGCCTTGAGCAGAAAGATCACCAATTGGGGGTCATACAAATATCATACAATGATCGTACCAATGCTTTACGAATGTCATACATTCTTAAAAAAATCATACATACGTCGTACAAATTCATTCAATATTATGCAGGGTGTATGACGAAGAGGGTAGGAGGTTATTGCATCATACGGTTTTTTTTTAAAGTAGAGTAGTCCGTTATCTGTAATCGTTCTTCTTTGCAGTTTTCACTGCGCAGTGTCACACCCTGCACATTTTGTAGTTTGACCGTCCTCGCCACTTTGGAGCCTGCACAATCCCCGTGTGCTTTTTTCGATACCTGGCATCAGGAAGAAGATAGACTTATCGCCGACAGAACTACAACAAGTCACTCTTGAATATTTTCATGAGCACCATGCATGCAAACCGGGTGCACGTTTACACCGACGGCTCAGAGAACCCTATCACTTCATCTGGCTGCGTGGTCATACCCGCAAGCACTACAGAAATTAGAGTTAGGACAGGTCACCCCACTTCTTCGACGGGTGCAGAACTCACCGCTCTTCTTGTAGCCATTGATTACATCAGTCAGCAGCGCCCTCAGCGGTGGTCTATTTTCACCGATTCTAAAGCTGCCCTCCAAGGCTTACAAGCTGCTCTTCGCCGTGGAGCCCATGAACAACTGGTCGCAGAAATTCGACAACTACATCACTCTGCCATCAACAAAGGACATGACATTATCTACCAATGGCTACCGGGGCACAGCGGCATAGCAGGCAATCACCGCACGGATGAGGTCGCGCGAACTGCTCACCACGACGGCGATTTTGTGAGGATCCCCATTTCGAGATCAGACGCAGCGAGCAGGCTTCGCGCACTTGCGCGGGACATCACGCTTGCCGCGTGGAATTCCGGCCAATTTCGCAATTACTGTTTAAAATTCTTGGACCCAGATCTGAAGCTCCGGCTACCATCAGGCCTACCACGACGAGAAGAAACTTTGCTGTGTCGCCTCTGGCTTGGTGTAGCTTTCACCAACCACTACTCATTCTTAATCGGTATGGCTGATAGCCCTGCATGTGCCATCTGCGGGCATGACGAGACTATAACCCACATTCTTTGTGACTGCCCTGCCTACACCACCGAAAGGCAGTCTCTCAGCCGTGCGCTGGAGCGCCTAGATACACGCCCACTCACGGAAATGAAAATTCTCGGCCACTGACCGCGGCGGTCGTCGGCGGAGAAGGCCTCCAAGGCACTGCTCCTTTTCTTGAGAACTTCTGGCCTGCGGGATAGGCTGTGACTTTAACGAAAAGTGACGTTTTAGAGTGACTTTAACTTTCTGTTACTCTCCTTTCTCTTTCTTTTTTTTACCCCCTCACTCCTTTCCCCCCGTGTAGGGTAGCAAACCGAATGTTCTTTCGGTTAAACTCCCTGCCTTTCCTCTTCTACATCCTCCTCCTCCTTTTTCATTTCTTTCAATGTACCCTGCGGGCACTGTAGACTAAATGATAGAAAATGTGTTCTTTGATTGCTGGCAGTTCCTTGCTGGTGTTCTGTTTAATCTGTATTATTTCTGTGCTTGTTTGTGTTTGTTTGTTCAAATAAAGTACCGGGTTTGGATCTTCTACTTTATTTCTATCTTGATGAACTGACGTTTTGTCGTCCAGCCGTGTTTTCAGCGTTACGTTGTTATTCTTGGAACCAGTGTTACGATTCATGTCCCTTTCCGATTAGGGGTGAAAAAAAAAGCGCTCAGAAAAAGATTATTGCTGTCCTTTGCCGTTTCTTCATCATTTCTTAAGCTAACAAATCCCTTGGTTTTCTAAAACGTCATCTCCACGATGCGCCCATGCATGTTAAGTTATTAGCTTACGAAGCACTTGTGAAATCGAAATTAGAATACGCATCACCCATTTGGCATCCACATCAAGCTTATCTGACGAACGCATTAGAAGTTTTGCAAAACCGCGCCGTCAGATTTATTCATTCTTCATACCATTACAGCACGAGTGTTACGTATCTGAAATCGCTTTCAGGCATACAGTCACTCGAGCTGCGCCGCCGCACAGCCAGTCTTTTATTATTTCACAAGTTATTTTACAGCCATCTACGAACTGCACCCTACATGGTCCGTCCGGCACGCATATCTCACCGCACTCTCCAACTCCAGATCAGCCGTCCAAGTGCACGCACAGTCACCTTCACAGCTTCATTTTTTTTTCACGCACCGCCGCGGACTGGAATGGCCTTCCCGCTGACATTGCAACAATAACCTGTCCCGCGAACTTCGCACGCAGAGCTAACAGCTTTTTGTCATCATCATAACGCATGATTACTTTGTCTCACCAAACGTTGTACCCACCCCTTATGTAATGCCCCTGAAAAGGGGTCTCTGAGGAAATAAAATTGGTTGATTGATTGATTTTGTGTGCGTGATGGCCTCAACGGCGTCAAATAGGCGCCTTTTCTCTCGAATACATTAGCAGATATTGCCGATATTACAATAAAAGGG
The DNA here is from genome assembly GCF_055824585.1 of Amblyomma mixtum. Lineage (NCBI taxonomy): Eukaryota > Metazoa > Arthropoda > Arachnida > Ixodida > Ixodidae > Amblyomma > Amblyomma mixtum. The sequence continues at coordinate 168,730,576 of NC_143016.1, read as the reverse complement.
AATTGGTGTTGCGTGTACTCCCGTTGTGCTTTGATGAATTATTTTCGTCGATATTAATCTTCCGCTGTTCTGGAGAAAAACTGCACATAAAAGTGTCAGTTCCAGGGAAAATGTTAGCTAGTGAATATTAATGTACTATACGACTCCTCAGTACACTCTGGATGCCTTCATTTATTTTCCCAGATATGCTGTTTAGTTATTGTCAAGAAATGCCAATATATCATTTTTTGTTCTCCGCGTTTCGAGTGTTTTTAGGTTATCTCGACGAATTAACCGAGACGGGAAGTCTGCTGTTTTATGTTGACCAAATATAAACCTAACTGCTTTCTACTTGGCTCTCTGAAGCTGCACAGTTCCTTTCCCGATATACGGGTCTCATACAGGCGAAGCGTATTCTAGTAGATGTCTTACTAAAGTACTGTAAAGTTAAAATCGTAATGCTCATTGAGGAAGTTTTTAGTTTTCTTCCTAAAACCCACAACTTTCGTGTGGACCATTAAGAGTGGTGAATTTCAATGCATGAGTTATGCGCTCTTGAAATACCTCCGCATGCACTGCCCACATGCGTATGTGCAACATGTACAGGTGCCGTCAAAAGTAAATGGAAGGCAATGTTAACGGAAAAATTTAATCATTGCCCGCTCAATTCATGCATCCTTGAATACATATGTGCAGACTAATTGTAGTTTTGCGAATTGCACTGTGCACCAACAAACACGGACCACTATGCTTCAGATTTAACGAAATTAAGTTTTTTTGACAAAGTTGCCTTATATTTACTTTTGATGGCGACTGTACGTGCGTTCTAGGCCAGCATACACGGTAAATAACGCGGATAGACGCTTGTCGCACGCGTACCCCACTCCTTGCGGTTGCGGATGCGGATGCCGGTGACGGTGATGTCCTGCGCCAGGTCCACCATCCACCAGGGGAACAGCTCGTTCCAGTAGGAGTCCAGCGTGTGCGCGAAGTAGGGCGGCTTGAGGCCGTCGGTGTTGTGCGAACCGTCCACCGCCTTGTCGGACGTGTACTGGATGCCGTACAGCTCGTACGTCGAGCTCTGCTGGGTCTTCTTCTTGTAGGCGTAGTTGATGCCCGTCCCGGTCTCTGCGCGTGCCCCGCGAGAACGATTGCATTTGTTTGTCAGTATACCTCCGCGCCATTGCTGCAGTTACATTGAAGGATCTTGAGAAAAGGAGAAAACAAAGAAATAAACGCAAATGAAAAAAGCAGGCGGCATGGAGTAAGCAGAAATTACGACAACAAGAGCATCCACTATGGTACATGAAGCATAATACAAAGGTTCCTGAAAGTTTTTTCTGTTAGATTGAATTTTCCAATAAGAAGCCACCCAGAGTTGTACGTAGCGTATTTTAAGTAACTTATTCGTATCAATTATTTTTGTAAAAATTCTAATCATCGATTGCTTTTTCAAATTTTTTAAAATTTAAATATACTGTTTAATCCCCAGAGGGATTGTTTGATAAGGTTTCGAATGATAAGGTTTCAGCTAATTCAGTTACTATTTCTGCAATCTGTTGGTGGTAATCAGTAACTTTTTTTTCCAGAAACAAGTTGTAACCAACGGTGCAGCTTTGAGAACCTCAACCTGACGGCAAGCCCTGGGCTAGCGAAGATGTTTCTTTCGTGACCGTGCGACAAAGTGCGGGCTGCGGAGAAGCTTCGCGCGCTATGATGTCCAGACAACAAACGGATCACCGCTACCTTTACGGCAGTTCTCGTACCGGTAAATATCACGTGACCACTCTGTTGGGACCCCGCTTGTCCTGTGAGATGGCGCCGCAACTTTCCTCGCACTGCACCAAACTCGGAGGCTTCCACACAAGGCATGGAGCAACAAAGAAGCGCGGCTCTTCATAGAGGACTTATACACTAGCATAAAAGCATTGCGCACATACGAGCTGGTGCTCAAGTTGTTAATACGTTAAAATACAACCTTTCCCTATAGCGCATACATTGAGAAAGTGTTTAATGTAACTGCTGATAACGTTACGAGAAAATGTGGTGATATTAGCTACACATTTGAAAAACAACTCCTCTTCAAAATTACCACGCAACAAAATGTCAAGCAAGCTGCGGTAGTTCATCGTAGTATGTGTAAACTTGTCTTACGGACCTCAAAGTTCTGAGGAAAATAACCCAATTGTAATCGTTTACATTTCTGCAATTATTCAGTCACTTTTCTGGAGCTGTAATTTACTACTGCAATCAGTTAATTTCAGATGAAGTTATTGTAACTGTAATCACTTATTTATTTTCTGTATCGCGAACAAGACAGAATCCAATGCATCACTGAACGAATTAAACGCAAAATAATAGGGTAACATTAGAGTCTCGCGGGCTCTAGCTTCAGAAATCTGGAATACTAATGTCTCGGTGCTTCAGTACTTCCGGCGTACTATGGCCTCAACTGACGATGCGTCGCTCAACTTCTATTAGTTCATGGAAAATGATAACAAAGAAGCTCATGCGCACTGCCTCCTCTTTGGCAAGTATAGTTGAAGTTGCACTTTCTAGGCGCGTTCCCTGTTCGCGCTAAAATAATGTTCAAAGCACAGGTTAGTGCGGAAAGGAGATGCATACGAGACCGATAGCTTTTTTGAAAACATATAGTTTGCTCTTAGCAAATGACATTATTTTTGTTTTAGAGCGAGGTATACTGTCTCCCTATTCGACTTCTCCGTCTGAACCGAGAATTCCGGCATTCACCTGCTAACCAGGTGTTTTAGCGAAACATGCCAGTCATGAAAGCAAAAAGCGTTCTTGGAGTACAAAAAATGGGTCTTGTGACACTCTTGTGGCACCGTTGGTGGACCTAAGGAAGCATGAATCATATTATCTAGAACGCTCATTACCTCTGTTATAATAATTAGCTTTTAACTAATACACTTCGGACCTTGGTTGTAGTTAGATGGTGGTGATTGGCCGTTAGGAATAGACATATTGTTTTTCGAATTTTGTAAACGGGGTCTACATTCAGTGCATTAGCATTAGCGCAACGGAATCTGGCATTTTAGCCCGTCATTCCTTGTTTACGCGGTTTTCGAATAACGCGTTCATTCTGAAAGTGTTATTTTGAGACAAAAAATTCGCTATAACCCGCAGGAACTATTACTCGTAACTGCGCTCGGTTCGATGAACATAGAATTAGATTCTTCAGTGATGAGTATTGGGGCGATATTAAAACGCGATCTTTTTTATTGCGATTGGTTTGGAAACAAAATTATCAAGCATTACTTGACTATACAACAACCACCAGCATCACCGGAAACGGTATTTTTCACAGATATACACAATCTCTGGTTTTTATATTACATCATTCATAAAACTCTACATCTAATCGAACATCCATTATTATATAAACAGTACAATTATTTTTTTTCAATGAGTTAGGAAATTTACATTCCGAAATTAAGTCTGCAAACGCGAAGTAAGGACCTCAGGCGCGCGCCTTGCACTTGTGCCAACTGTGGCTGGGAAATTATTTCTTTTGGAATTTCTAATTTTTTTAGGAATTTTACCTTTAATATTCATTAGTAAAACCGAAATGTGGCACTTTGACCTATTGACCTTTGGTAGTGTTCCGGTAGTTTAACATTTATTTTTTCAATATTCCGCATTGTTTGCGCCGCTATTTAGGTCGTTATTTCATAATTTGTCAATGTCTAGAGAAATGGCTCAAAATGATGTAGATTGGACCAACACCGTTCCCACTTCGAGCTGTTGATCGATTCGTACTCGCCCTGCCATATGCTAGTCGTGTTGATTAGCTCAGTTGGAAGGGCGTCTGCCCCGGTGCGACGCCGGTCCCGGGTTCGAACGGCATACCAGAACGAATTTTTGTTCAACTACGAAGTTTCTTTGGAAGCAGTAGAGCATTCCTTCGCAGCCAAAAGGCCACGCTTGAGTGGATGCTATAGCGACTAATTACTCCCTTAATACCAAGCTTGGAGGACACCCCTAAACATGGCACCAAGATTAGATAACAAACTGCTACAAATGTTATCCAAACGAAAATACAAGAAAAGAATGGGCTTTGGTAGGGCATACAATGCGACAAACAAATAGCTGATGGTGGGTTAGAGGCACGGAGTGTATTCCAGCCGGGTCGGCCGAAAGCTGTTTGGAGGAATGTGAAAAGGAATTTCGTAGGGTGACGAGGTTTGCGCAAGACAATAAGTGGAGAAGAATGGGCGATGCCCTTGCACTGCTGTTAAAGTAATCCGGCTGAGGACGATGACGAAGGAGAGCCTTGTTTGCTGTCACATTTGCCAGTGAAACCATCTTAGCTGACTAACCGATCTAAATGTCCAGGCGAACCATCTGGCAGATTTCTGTCTGACTCGGAATGTAAATTTGTGTTAATATGAAATAAACGCCAACGAAGTTCTTGTAAGAAAACACACCTTTCTAAATCTACTCGGTTTCTTCTACAAGGCCTCACTGAGCTTGAGTTGTGGCCTGACTTTTAAACACACGTAGAGTCGACTGTCCGGTCTCTGACAGTCGGTGTAGGAAGAGGGAAGGGTTCCTAGCGAGCGATTGATATTCCCTCGTGTCTGCTGATTGTTCCATCGCCCAAGCGAGGGTTTGGCTCGGCAACACAGCGGTTTTGTCAAAGTCAATCCTGTCTTCACACGCCTCGAAGCGCTACGGCACCACGCTTCGCTCACTGTTAATTTGACTGACGTTCCCTTTGTACGGCCTCATTCTTTCTTTGAAATTCTTTGTTTCCCCATGGTACGACGGTTTTGGCGTTCATTTCATTTTTCATCTCAATATGCAATTTTTAATGAGGACTGCATCTCTCTGTTCCTCAACCTCCACGTCTTGAGCAAGTTAGTTATCGATACGATGCTCGCGAGAGTGATCGACAAAGCATTAAATGCACTCACCATTGTACAGTGTGTCCTTGTAGCGATTCTGGAAGCGTCATTCAGCAAGGGAGAAAAAAAAAAAACAACAACCCACGTTTGCATAATTCTGCGTCGACTCATGCTTACACTCGAGTGCTGTGCAAGGGTATTCACCAAGCTTTAAATGTGACGAAGGAAATGAGGTCATGAAAAATTGATTGTAAATTTCAAACTTTTAAACCTTTAATTTATTTTCTATAACCACTAGCAAGTTTCAACGAAGACTAGGTTTAAAAAAAACGCGAGAAATGGCTACTGTAGAGCAGGTTCATTAGTTTCGCCATGAATACGTTGCTGTTGCATAGAGGGCAGAAACTGGTATTCAGGCGTTTGGGACGCAAAAACAAAAATACACGGAATTTTACATTTTAATGCAGTGGCACGTGTAAGTCCTCGCTTGTATAAGGGCTTTAGATTAGCCATGTGTGGACTCACGGCACGCTCGTAAGGCTCTTTGTGTTTAATCTATTAACTGTGTTCGGACCAGTGCAATGTCCGAGTGCCGCGGCTTGCCCGTTGGAGCAGGGCACCGGATTCAGCTGGTGTTCTCCTGAAGTTTCAAAACGGTTTGCAAACTTTTTTCTCTGTGAGCAAGAGAAAAACTTAAAAGAAAGCGAAAAGTGCAGATCATTTACACCGTGGTGCAGATTTAGCAATCGCACGTTTAGTACTTGTAGCTTTTCACTGAACCTGATTACCTGCACGTAAATCGACACATGGACTGAATTGTTTCTTGGCTTTGCGTAACTGCTGCCTGAGTGTGCTAAAAACTTTACAAAGATTTCGCTGTCGTGATCACACAGCATGTATTGAGAGAAGGAGAGAGAATGTGGGGTTTTCACGAAAGTTTGATGTTAATAAAGATGATAAATATCAGCAGAAGCGCAGTGACAAAATTTTATTGGTGTGATTACATTACCGCATTGGTGAGCGCTATCTTTAAAATATTAACTGTGAATTTGTTCAAGAATTGTTTGGCTCGAAGGGAAATTTCTGTCTCTGACAGAAAAAAATTCTACCGCAGAGATAAATGACGTCTGCTTGGCCGCTGAGCGCTTTGACTTCAGAATTGAAGATCGTGTATTAGAGTAGGCATGAAATGGCACCATTTTACCGGGAAACCTTCCAGAAAAGGTTGCTATTCGTAATCATGATACCTTAGTTATCTAAGGCTTGGTTAGAAGAAAATTCTTGTTATCATAAATAGGTTTAATAACTTTGTAATTCTTTACCACCTTGAAAACATTGCTGCGCTACCGGAAAAAGAGCGAAGAAACTGCGTCAACGGCACAGCAGTGTGTAAAGCATGCCTCCGCCGCCGCCGTGCAATCTGTGCTGGCCTCCGAAAGCTACTTTGTTCTGGAGAAGAGATCAAAGTCGGCACCACTTACCGCGGCGTAGTAGACGTATCCTTTACTCGTGAGAGGCTTGCCATGCGGAAACGGCGTCATCAAGTCGCACGCGTACTTCTTGGTATTGGATATCCTGCGTAACAGGACACACATCTCTTTGTGCATGCGTTCAAAGTGCTTTGCTTTGAAAAAGTAATTTGAATACAGCAGCAATGACTAAGCTTCAGGCGGAATCTGCGTGTGCGTTTTGTTAGTTCGGACCAGTACGCTCCGTTTCATCCCGCTCTCGAAAACGTTCCGCCTTCTCAAGCCTCTCAAGAAGCCCAATCGACGCGATCTCTTCGTAGTGACCACTAGGAGACTGTCCATGGCGTAAGTGGCGGACTGGCCAGACACGTTAGACGTTGACGAGATACGTACGTGCGGCATTTTGAACGGAAAATGATGTACCAGACTTGCCTTATTACAGCGCTTGCACTAACAGTGCCAATGGCCGAGTCGCCTTTGAGGTGAATGGACAGCAGGCAGCCTACTGAGAAGCAGTTGGAATTAGCTACGGTTGCATTCCACTTATCCATCGTTCCCGGTTTTGACATAAAGACCCTTGTTTCTTTATATTTTTTCTCTCATTTCCTCTTCCCATGGGCGGGTCACCTATTAGTTTTGTCTGCATCAACACCTATGTGACCGCATCTTTCTCACCGTGTTTAGTTGGCGCGCTAGCTGTAGGGATGGCAGCTTTTCTCTTGTTGAGGCGTTGTTGTCTCGATAATGAAGAGGTGAGGGCAAAGTGCAAAGCCGTGCTTAAGTGCATTCATCCAGCTACCTCATTCTCATTCGTGCATGTGTTTATGCACATGTTTATGCACGGGCAATATGAAAAGAACATATTTTTTTTACAGTGAAACCTGCAATAGCTTAGAAAGCCAAATGTAGGGTATACAACGGCGGAGTCAATGTCACATAATAAATCGTTTTTTGAGGGAAGGAAACGGTGCAGTAATTGTCTCGCACACCTCGGTGGACACCGGCAGTGCGCCGTATGGGAAGGGAGGAAGGAGGGAGTGAAAGAACAAAGAGAGAAAGAGGTGCCGTAGTGGAGGGATGATGATGATGATAAGCATTTAATAGTATTTACAGAGAAGTTGACAAGGCAGCAGCCTCTGGTGGGCCGCTCACTTTAGAATACTAGGTGGAGTCCCTTATTCAGGGATCCCATTGGTCTGGACGCCACACGAGCTCGCTGGCTGCGTGGACCTAACGGCCCAACAAGCCCTGGTTCAGTGAGCTCGTATGGAGGCCTCCGAAATAATTTGGACCACCTGTGGATCTTTAACTCGCACTGACATCGCACAGCACACACCACGCATCATCGCGCGTTATAGCCAGGAAAGGAGGAAATCCTGCAGCAAGGAGACTGCGGAAAATTAGGAACGAGTGAAAGCCTCCTTGTCGCTGTGGTAACGGTTGGCGGAGCGCGCTTCTCTTACCCAGGGTTGCCAGATGGCTCCGACCTCAGGTAGCCAAATTGGCCTCCGTAGTAGCCCAAACGTAGCCAAAAGCGAAATTTTTGCGTAGCCCAAAAGTAGCCAAAAATATTTGTTTTTTGACGACATTTCTTAAGCATATTGAATTAATTTTCGGCAAGAATATTTACATATTAGATTTATTTCACGCAGATGATGTCTGAGGGGGTGCGCACGGCTTGTTCTTTGCGTTGTTACGTTTCCCATCCGTAATGCGCGCTAACCAGTGCGGCTAACAGGTGCGGCTAACCAGGTCCTAAATACGGAGCCGCAGTACCACTTTGCAGGCGCGGCAGTAGGCCATATCACCTGAGGCGGGTGACGCCCGCCAGTCTGCATGCGGAAAAGAAAGGCGGCGCTAAAAAACGCAATTGCAGCTCTAGTTTAGGGATATTTCACCTTTTAAATGTTCGCTCGCAGATTAGACACATCGACAATGGAAATACCTTACTGTATACTTACGCAGCCTCACATTTCAATTTTATGCTTTAAGAGAAAGGTTCTCAGTGAGAGCGTCGCCTCAAAGCATCGAGCATGCGCCTTCTTGAAGCTACATTCTACGATATGCATGAGCTCAGAATAAATCAAGGAGATATGCCATTAGATGATAATCTATATCGATTTTATCTTCAGTCTAACAGCATGTTCACAATAATGAGAAAAACAATTACCCTTGAATTCCGGCTCCTTTTTCTATTTATTTTTGTAGTTCCGGATGCACCTACATCGTCCACTTGCCCATTCTGAAAGTTCTCGTAGCGACGGATCTAATGCTATGTCATGCCACTAACTTCCGCCGCCTTCGATAGTTACAGTGGGATCCGCGCAGCGCCGAAGGATGGCTCCGCATGAGTGCACGCAGATTACGCAACGGACACGGCGCTCTCGCGTCGCTTGAAATGAATCTCGAGGGCTGCACGTGTGCCTCTTGAGGCTGCAGAAAAAGCGTAGGCTCTTGCGAGTGGCACGCTTGCTGTGTCCACCACGAGAATAGGAAGAAACAGAAAAAGACCTTATTAATGCGCGTAAGCATTACTTGCCTCATGCGTGTCTTGAGCAGAATGTGTCCACAGAACCAGAATAAACAATACAAGAAAAGAACATGCCTGCCGGTGGGTTTCCAACCAGCCACCTACCGCAGCCGAAGCGGACGCCCAAACCACTAGGCCACGTCTATGGTTAACGGTTAACACGTGAGGATCACGAAACCAGGCAACAGAAGCGAAATAGTAGCATTTAATGCTTACGCATTCGCATCACGTAGGGAGACTTAAGTTCTCTTAATGTTTTCTCTCTATTCTGGTACCATGGTTGTCATGGTCACCCGAGGTGCACCGTCAATACGGGAGAACGCTCACATGTCCAGACGGCAACAGTCTATATTCGGTGGCGCGCGCGCGCGGGGGGGGTGGCGTTAGTTCGCGGATTAAGTGGAATCCATAGGCCGTGAAGTGTTTCCGGGGGGCAACTTTCACGTAGTGTCCACTCTTTAGAAATCGAAAGGCCATGATCCTTGACCGCCTGAAGTACAAGTTTTCTCGAACACAGCGTTTACAAATTGTCATTTTGTAGCAGACGCGTTCAATTTCTTTAACCTTCTATAGCCTGCATTTTGATTCCAGCATGCCTTTTATTTCTGTCACTGTATAATTGTAACAGAGCACATTATAACTACTTTAACTTTTTTTTTCACGCACGAAAAAGATGTAGCCCAAAAGTAGCCACATAGCCGAAACGAAATTTCTGACGCCAACACGGACAACAAGTAGCCCAATTTGGCTATTAATAGCCCAATCTGGCAACCCTGCTCTTACCACGCGGTTTAAGTGTCCACCTACGAAGTGAGCCAGCTATGCGCCGTTCCTTTCCTCGAAACGAAGTGAGTGAGTGAGTGAGTGGCAACTTTATTTATCCCAAAAGGCAAGATGACAGCGGTGGAGGGAGAGAGGTCCTAGGCTAGATTGGCCTCCACTACTCTCCCCACCCAGAGATCGGAGGGGGGGGGGGGGGGGGGAGGACGAACATAGTCCTGCATGATGCAGTCGAGGTTGGCTCTGGCCGGGCAGGAATTACTACCTGAGCAGGGATAGATAGCTGGATGGATGTGGTGGCGTGTTTAGACCACGAATACGCTTATTATAATTACCAGTGTCTACCTTTATTCACAGTCTGGATTTGAGGGAAAAAAATGCGCATAACTGCCACACTTAGCCAGTGGGCGCCTGCCATTTGTGAGCTAGTTACGTGCAAACACGCTTCACGTAACGCCGGAGCTGCGGTCCACCATGCGTCCATGACCAGGCTGAGCATGGTGACAGTAGCGTATACATTTTTGCACGATGTACTTTCTACGTAATTTGATTTTGGTGTAACTGTAGTCCGGCTCTGAAACTGTGAATCATTGTACGACGCCTGCTCATTTGGATTACCCACGAATCTGCATCACTTTACTCACTTTGTGCCCAGAAGACAGAATCAGTGCGCACCGTGACGCGGTTCCACTCACCTGACGCAGGCGCAGGGCGGGTTCTTGTCGCACTTGTTGAGGCAGTCGTAGACCTTGTGCCGGTCGGGCAGGCGTCCCGCCTTCTTGTCGTGGCGGATGGTGCCGGCCGTGGTCATGTAGCCCTCGCCCAGCACGCTGCTCGCCTGCCAGGGTGTTGCCAAAATAAGTAACCGCGCACATTTCTTTCAGGTCGAGCCTTATACACACTACCATGTAGTAGTCGGGGAGACGGCTCTGGGGCTACGGCGTTCTGACGCCGAGCACAATGCCATGGGTTAGATCCCGTATGCGGTGACCGCATTTTGTGACGATACGCAAAAATGCCCTAATACTGAGGTGCAGGAGCATGTTTAAAATCTCCGAGGTGGTCGATACTAGCCCGGACGCCCCTCACTACAGCGTACCATGTAGTAGTGATGTCGCTTTGAAAGGCAAACATACCTCAACTTTAACTCTTTATAATCCGCAGTTTTCTTGCGAGGTAATGTAGGAAGCGTTCATAACCGCGACTCTTTGCATTCCCTTATTGACACATGTAACCCTGACATCACCGCGCTCATCGAAACATGGCTTCATAGTAACATTCAAGACAGCGAAGTGATGAGGGATTTATCATGATAACACTTTTATGCTTTTGGTTGCGACCGCACGCAACGCCAAGGAGGCGGTGTACTGCTGCCTGTTTATAAAGCCATTAGGTCATATCCAATCCACGTTGATACCAATTTTAAAAACATCTGGGCATGCGTCGAAATCCACTACCGTAAAATAATTCTTGGTCTATGTTATCACCCCCCGAATTTCGCATCAAACTTCTGCGAACAGTTGCACAATGCTGTTAACAGCGCTCACTTCCGACGTCTTAATGCTGATATTTTCTTACTCGGTGTCTTTAACTTCCCCAACATTTCTTGCAATCCGCCTATTCTTAATCCGTTCTCCTGTGTTAGTAACGAATTTTGAATCTTTGTTAAGATTTTTCTTTCCCTGAGTCACACAACCTACTAGGTTAACTGAAGCTACTGCTAACACCTTGTATTTAATACTAACATCATGCCCCGATCTCATCTCCAATGTAACATACCTGTCCGGGATAAGTGACCATTTAGCTATTTATTTTGAAATATGTGCCCCACGCTTTAAAATTAACAGGAGAATTAAATCGATGTGGGACTACGACAAAGCTCATTTCAAGGCTATTAACACCTAGCTGTCTCTATTCCTTGACGTCTTCCTGAATGGTTTCAAGCGATCAAGGCAGCGTCAGCGCGATGTCCAGTTAGTTCAAAAAGGTGGTTAAGCAGCCAGGTCTCGCGCATTGGTCACAACTGAAAAAGTTGGTCATCGACTTCTCCCTTCAAACTTTCCAAGCTAAAACATGAGCCTAACCTTTTCCTTTGTCTTAAACAATTTCTTTTAAATGGTTCCCAGTTTGTAGCAGCCAGCAGTCGCAGCTCTTCATTATGTTCCGAAGACTATGGTGTGCCTCAGGGCTCTGTGTTGCGTCCTTTGCTGCTCTTAATACACATTAATGACCTACCTGATTGTGTATCTTCTAATATAAATTTATTCGCGGATGATTGTATTGTCTTTTGTGAAATTAACAGTTCGGATGAAACTAATCCTTGCAAAATGATATGGATGCTATTACTAATTGGTGTGATCTGTGGAAAATAGATCTTAATCCAACTAAATGTTAAGCCTTACTTGTCTAGAAATTCTTCCAATCCTAGCCTTTATTACCTAAATAACTGTGCTCTCGAATTGGTCATTTCATATCGTTATCTCGGCATCGAAATCTCTTATGGTCTTACTTTGGTCCTTTCACATTAACACCATAATCAACGATGCTAATAGCCCACGAGTTTGTTCACAATAACTTCCTTCGTTTCATTCTGCAAAGCTATCATCCTACTGCTAGCATATCAGTCAAACGCATGTTAAACCTACCTTCATTAGCTCTTCGTCGGAAATTTTCTCGCATTTGCTTATTGTATAAAATTTTTCAAATTTATCTTAAGGTTCGTAGCGAACTTATCCCTTCGCCTTAACACATCTCATCTCGACTGGACCACGCACACCAGGGTAGGAATCGCACCATTCAGGACAAAAACATGCAGCGACTCCTTCATTCCCCGAAGATCCAAAGACTGGAACCACCTTCCCGTATCGATTGCCAACATTGAAGACATTCCTCATTTTCGAACCGCATTAGTCAACATTGTATACGTTGACCATTGACTTGTCTACTTCGCGTCTCCTTGTGTGTTTTGTATTTGTTCCACTCCTCCACTCTCCTCTAGTGCCCCAGCCCTCGAGGGCAAAATAAATAAGTAAATAAACCGCCAAATCGATTCCAGAAGAAAGCTCTGAATTTTTTGGCGATTTCTGGCGAAAATGATAGTTGTCAGGATTAAAACTCAAGCTAAATGCGCGAAATGCGTGTTTTAATGCACAATAAGTGTCCCCAATGCTAGAAATTGCAACCAACGGAATTGCTGACCGTAACTCGTCTTTGGCGGTGGAAGCAACGCAGCATCGGGCCGGACGAGTGTGACTCGTCATTGGCGATATTCGTACAATCTCCCAGGACGGGTGCTACATGTTTTTGATTCATGCCGGCAGCGAAGAAGCACAAACACAACGAGAAGGAAAATGCAAAAACACGGACGAACGCTGTGTTCATTCTCTTATTGTTTGTGCTTCTTCGCTGCCGGTATGAATCGAGATTGTTGCCAACTTGACCAAAAACGTGTTTTGCTACATGTTTGAAGTTTGTAGACGTGTGTACTGATCTATGTAAGGAAAGTAGATGATTCACAGGGACCCCTAGATTTACATCCAAATAACTGGTTTTCTTCTGTGTTCACTGGGGATGGGCAGCACGCGGGCATCAGCAAGTGACGATATGTTCCCATGAAGAACGACTTTGGGCATGTTTTAACATATGCTAATGCTATTGAAAGGCAGTCACTAATGGTGACTGTTGCAAACAGAACTCCTGCGTTCTTAACGAGTTATTGCGCTTCGAATCTTCGTACGGAACAAAATATAGAATACAGAACGTAAATTACACCTGTCATTGGTAATTATACAAGCGCTGTGCTGACAAATTTTCTCTAAAAACCTCAGTAAAAGAAGCTATAAGGGTGTTCGGTGATAGCTATATCACGGTCACTGTACATTAAGTACTTCATCATGGTTACCATGCCGAGTGACCTGCCACTTTGGCATTTTCTCTCAGCGCTATGCACTAATAATTTTTGTAATGACGGCACGAGCACTGCACTAGTTTCTCTCTCCTCGAGAAGAACGGCAGGAGCCGTCCGTCATAGGCGCAGTGATTTTCTGTCTACCAGCTGGAAACGGGACCCCTGTACCTTAAGCGCATGTCTTTCCAGTAACTCGTGCAGCCAGGGGCGTCACTAGGGTCGGCAGAACCCGGTGTGATGGCCCACCTCGTTCATCAGCCACTTTATGTTGATGCCCTGCTTTATAGTGGAAGTACTGAAGGAGTACCACCGTGGAGACAAATAATCCAGGAAAACATCGCATAAAACTGCTGCATCTCCTCTCAGCGTGGTGCACCTCCCGCACCATACTAGTGACGCCTCTGCAGGCAGCTGTCAGGATGCGGCGTTACACACGTCGTCGACCTTCTTTAACGGATTCTAGTAGTGCGAAAGGAGGAAGGGGCCAGGCTGTGGGGTAAATTTTTGCGACACGTATTCCGGATAAGTTTATCGCACTTTGCATTACCTTTGTTGTTCACTCTAGGCAATGAGGGGAATCAGGCTGTAAATACGAGGCGTACTCACAAAGTAGGCGACCATGACTGTAGTCGCTATGGCGCACTTCAGCAGAAATCTTGGAGAACAGCAGTTGCCGACCTGCGGTTTACGAAGCGAAAAGAAGCGCATTAATATTTTTTCTGCGAACTTAACGCATTGTGCACTACATTTTGAGGCTTGCTCTACGGCTTTCAATGTTAGCGATTTTTGTTCAGGCATGAATTGTAGTTAAAAACAGCGGAGCAGGTGTAGGCACATGTTCAGATTTGCATTTGGTTAAAGCGAGTTGCTGTGAGCTTGTTGTCTCTGCATTTTTTTTTTACCCGGTCTCGAAACGAGACGAGGAAAATTCGAAGACAGACGCAAGACGCTCGAAAACTGCGTTGAAAAGCACTTGCGTGTTCTAAGGCTCGCGAAATTAATTACTTTAAAGCTGATCTACCCTCCGTTTCATATATAGCAGGGAACGCTGCCAAAACTAGTGCGCTTGTTTGTGCCCAAAAAGTAGTTCGCCGTACAACCAGAGTGAATGCATTTCGTTGCGACCAACCTTAAGTGACATGGCTGTCACCTCCTCCACTTAGTTTTGCCTTTTGCCATAATTTCTTCCTGTGACTCATCGAGACTTCGAGAAGCAAGAATTACATGTGGCAATATGATACGCGGGTGGCAGTGCGGATCACTCTCAATCCGCACCCAAAACGTTGTCAACACTCAGTGAAAATTGTAGGCAGAGGGCCCGAACACTGAGCGCCTCGCAGCTTCAACCGTGAAGGCAACACTTCCCCTTGTTTTCGTCCAAAAATCACCGAAGTTTCGAGAAGAACAGATGATACGTAGCGCAGCCATTCATATGGTTTCGCTACCTCACTACTTCCGCGGCCTCCGAAGCGTTGCCGGTTATGTATGAAGCGGGCTATGGTCTGTAATAAATGTTTTTACTGCTTAACCATTACCACATTTGCGCAGAACAAAAAATAAAAAAGAAGAAAAATTTACCGTCCCTTAAGTATGGACAGCTGCGTACAAGTTGTTTTAGAGCAGGAAGGTAGCTTTGGCAGTATTTTACCGGAAGCCCTCATGCGTAATTACGGACCCCCATAATGCACGTCAAAGCTATACCAGAGGAAGGATTCGAAAACACGAAAGAAGAATACTCCAAAGTAGAGAAGACAAAGTCCATAGTCATACGGACCCCGAGACACTCTACGGATGTTGGAAACGAAGGCGCTCACGCCGCTGCCCACGCGCTCTTACTTCGGGTCCGAAAACATTCGCAGAAACATAATGATTCAAAGCCGCTATTAAGCTGCAGGGAATTACTTCCACATCTGCGATTAACAAGGAAATCATACGCCGAAGAGCACAAAAATATAATCAGGAAGCAAACGGTCATCCTCAGGAAATGGTAATCAAATACTTATCAGCCCAGTCAAATTCAGTTGGATATTTCCGAATTCGTAGGATACGCATTGCGCCTTCTGCAGTGAAGTGGCTGACTTGTACCATAAGGCATGGGCATGTGAGGAAAACTCAGCTCTACAAAGAGTCAATAACCGAACGGCTGTGGACTGGGAGTCGGCGCTGCCCAGCTCACATTCGGAAGACCAGCTTCCGCTGCTGAACCGGGCAAGAGCGGCGGAAAAAGCGAATGGGCTTCTGGAATGAGAGCCCACCCAAGTAACATCAATTTATTCGGTGCAATAAATGTTTTTTTCACTCACTAAGGAAGGCCGCAAATAATTTCTCAATAGATCCCTGCGAGAGCAGCTCAAGAGATGCAGCGCGTATATTATCTGAATAATATTTGATGGTTGGTTTATGGGGGTTTAATGTACCAAAGCGACTAAGGCTATGAGAGACGCCGTAGTGGAGGGCTCCGGACAATTTCGACCACCTGGGGTTCTTTAACGTGCACTGACATCGCACAGTACACGGGCCTCTAGAATTTCTCCTCCAAAGAAATTCAACCGCCGCGGCCGGGGTCGAACCCGCGTCTTCCGGGTCAGCAGCCGAGCACCATAACCACTGAGCCACCGCGGTGGCAAAAAATATTTGAATTGTTCGCAGCAAAAAGCTTTCGCTATTTTTTATATTTGAGGTTTATAGATACGAAACCTACAGATATCTCGATGGTTATACAAAAGGAGGTTCCCTATTGCAAGGAGTGTACTGAGACCTCCTATAGTGACAACAAAGACAATGTTTACAAAGTTTTCCACACCATAGAAAAATAAAAAAATATCAGCGTAAGAGAAAAGTACCCGCAGGTGATTTGTGTCTGTAGAAAACACGTGGCGCTATGTGCATTTTAGGGTGAAATTTTCTAAGCAACAAAATAAAAATACGGAGTGAAGTCATAATCACAGAAAGCACGATATAGCAAAAAAAAATCATAGTACAATAAAAATCCAACTGTGTTCGGTGTCCTCTGTTAAAAAGTATTCGTTCTTAGCCGCCTTATATTTGGTTTCAACTTCTCTCAACTTTCTGGTGAGAAATTTCTTCTTTAAGCGACTGGCGAGTCGCGGGACGTCTAGCGCACTCGAGCGGAAGCGACTGGCCGCAGTTCTTGGGGAAGTGGCAAGAAGTGCCTCGCAGTAGCAGAAGTGATCATTTCACCTCAGTGATCTCTGTCTGACCTCTACCTAATAAAGAAGTGCCGACCTCACTCAAGTTCAACCTCAACAGTTGAGGTTGATGTCTTAGCCCCCCCCCCCCCCCCAACCTCACTTTTCCTGAGGCCACTGGCGACCTCACTCAATCTCACCTCAACCACAAATTTTGAGGTACAGGTGAGGGGGTCAACCTCATGACAGCAAAAAAATAAACACTTTCAATTGAAACTAATTCTGAGAATCCTGTGACACATAAAAGCCGAAATGATGATTATAGCATTATAACCGGCAGTTACAACTGCTGTACTTAGCGGTGTGTAATAATTTAATATGGGCTGCACAGGTACTATTGAACTGTAAGCGATAGGAAAAGCAGATATTCTGGGATGAGCCCTCGGAGAGTTTATGATTTTCACGTGTATAGGATCAGCATCTTCCGCGGCTGCTTGACGGATTCGTGCATACTGCGCCAGCCGTGCAGCACCCGCTGCCTTAACTGCTCGCGGGCCGGGGTGGCCCTTGCGCGGTGACCATGTACCAATACCTCGGAGGGTCCTTTTTCAATTATGTTTGCTTCACTAACGATTTTTTAGGCCTCAGCGCCGAGGGTAACCGTGTTTTCGAAATTCTAAAAACTGATAGGATATTACGGTATACTAGACGCCTCTCAATAATTAGGGAGCCTAACAGAATATAGTATGAGGTTTCAGAGTGCAACCTCTCCCGTTCTACTGATGTACCGCGGGTGAGAGGAGAAAAATGATTGGGGATTGGGAAAAGGGGGAAATATAGAAGAAAGGACTACCACTAGCGACCACAGCCGAGGGAACGTGTCAGCCATCAGGGGCGCTTATTCACTTTTTATGCGAAGCATATTGCTAGAGCTACCACTCACGCCGTCGCCGTGGGACCCCCACGTGACACCGTGACGTCACACCACGTGACATCGGATGAGAGAGCCGGCCTCCACCTCGCGCCGTCGCCGTGGGACCCCTAGCCGTCACACCCGCGCATTCCCGCGCATTTCGAACGCGCGTTCACACTCGGTGTAGGTGAAACGCTCGCTCCACCGGGCAGGCAGACGCGGCTTCCGTGGCAATCCAGGCGCTCACCCAACGCGCGTCTCGGGGTTAGTCGGCGTTCCGCTGTAGCCATGCCGTTGTCTTCCCCCACGACGAAGGCTTCTAGTGGTTGTATTAAAATGACCAAGTATTCAACCAAGGAAAGCCATGTATTACCAAGCCTAGCCACTAATATGCTTCGCATTCCCCAGGCTTAACCAAGCTGAGCCTCAGCAATTTTTTTTCTTGGTTTTCCCTGCATTCCTCTCCCACACTTGTCCCGTTGGTTTTCTTGTCCTTGGATTTCTTGGATTTTTTCTGGCTATTTCCAGTTACAGTTCAGGCCGGGACCCTAACAGTAATAGTTACACAGTTTACTACACCGCTGACAATGCTATTCCGAAAAAAGCGCTCTTCCAACTCAGAAAGCCTATGTTAAAGATTGCGTAAAGTCTTGGGTGAAACACCCTGTACACCGACAATGAACTTGTTTATTCCTCCTCCGTGTAATCTACTGCTGGATCACCTTTAGTCAACTGTAAGGCAACAGCCGTGACGTCAGCTCCGGGGACGAGCATGAACACGAGGCAGTCTTGCTTTGAGCCACCCGCTCTACGACGAATTTCTTGCGTGCTTGTTGGACTGAACACATCTGTTTGCGGCACCAGACGAAGCTGCCGCGGGTCACCGTGAGTTATGTGCTTTACGTGCTCTCGGGTGTTTGAGCTGACGGCAGGCAGCTACGGCTACGCCAACGGAGAAACAGGAAGGGACGGGGGTGACTCAATGCCGTGGCAGCAGCACTTGTTCCAGGAAGACCAGAGGGGAGCGTTCTCCTGTAGACTCGGGCTGAACGGACATGACAGTGGTGCGCAGAAATCTAAGAGTGGGCTGTGACATCCGTTGTACAAACGACGAAATCGAACACCAAGTCTCACTGCATGAACACAGCGGCAGCCTCAAGGCATTAGGGGTGCTAAACTCCTACCAGGAGCTGCGGGAGGCCCACCTCGTGAACCAATACACGCGGCTCATGCAGACGGCCCCTGGGCACCGCCTGCTAAACCGCCTACACATCCAACACGACTGCACTCCAGAAGAGGCGGAGCGTATCCCAGTCCTGTGGCGCCGTATGCTATGGGTCTCCCCGCTCCCCCGTAACATGGACACCGACGTGCACGAAAACAGGCGACAAGCGCGGGCTCGGGCTCTTAAGAGACAACACGGCTCCCGACCCGGTGTATGTTATGTAGACGTAGCAGGGCCATCGCCCACGGGATTTTACACGGTCGCTGCCGTTCACCAGGAAATGCACGTTGATGGACTCTCTTTTCGAGCCCCGAATTCAATGCGAGCCGAGGAAGTAGCGATAGCGCTTGCCGCCGCCCACGCCAATTCGAGAATCACCATTACGGACTCCCGAAAAGCATGTGATCATTACTTGGCACGGGAGATCTCCCCCTTAGCTGCTTGCATTCCAAGACGGACTGCCACTGATCCAACACCGAAAAGAATCATTTGGGCTCCTGGCCATCAGGGCTTTCAAGGTAATGAGGCCGCTGACGCGGCTGCCCGAGCGCTTATTCACCAGGCTCCTCATCCCAGCTCTTCTGGCTCGGAGACTAACCAGCCGCTGCTGCGATTCAGGGATATAATAACGCACTATAGCGACAACCATCGCCTTTTCCCGGCCCCTGCAAAGGGGCTGAGTAAGACGGAGGAGCGAACTTTAAGGCGCCTGCAGACAGGTACTCTACTCTGTCCTGCAGTCTTAAAGCATTACGATCCTTACACGGATGGGCGATGCCCGCACTGTGGGGAGACCTGTGATATCTTCCACATGGTGTGGGCATGTACTCAAAATCCATACCTCCCCCTTCTCCTACCCCTTCCAGAGAGGCATGGGAGACTGCACTCCTCAACTGCTCCTCGCTTGAGTCCCAAAGGGCTCAGGTGAAACGGGCGAGAGACGGGGCCTCGTCATGCGGTGTCCCGGACTAAGGACGCCGACCATGTAGCGGGGCCACCCTGTGGCTCCCAAACTCTATTTCAGCAATTAACAGTTTTCACCACCACCACCACCGGCAGCGCGCTCCGACTCCGCTTCGGAAGGGCCGCTCGTCGGAGTAAGCCGCGGCAGCTATAAAAAGCCTCGACTTCAAAAATTTGACGTCACTGAACGGCGATTTCACTCAACCTCAAACTCACGGGTGAGGTTCAGGTTCGATATGCTGACCTCCCTCACAACATTTCGAGCTGTCGGTGACCTCACCTTGAGGTCATTTCGAGGTTGAGGTCGACCTCATGAGGTTCCCAACCTCTGCACAGCAGTACTTGGTGCAAGGGTTCGCGTTTGCATAGCTACGCTGCAGTGTCGCTGATCAGGTGGGGACGCTTGCTTTGTTTGCATTTCAATGCGTAATAGTCCCATTATGAGAAAAGCTGGCGGTGCGTTGCGTGCCTGTGGACACGCAGATGGTACAGAAAATTCCAGCGATGGCAAGAAAAATACGGTTACGTCATCGAGCGTCCGCGCACAGCAAGTTGAGCACCGCTTTTTCACACAATCATGCACATGTTCTCTTATATATACTTAATCCCAGGTGGCCGAAATTTCTGGAGCCCTGCACTACGGTGTCTCTCATAGCCTAAGTCGGTTTGGGACGTTAATCCCGCATAAACCATAAACTTATCGGTATATACTCCTCAGTAGCCGACCCCCCCCCCCCCCCCCCCCCCCCCCATGCGGCGCCTGTTTTCCCGACTACATTCGTACCAAAATTGTAACGCAAACGTTTGCCATGCAGCGTTAGGTGTCATGCGATTGCTCTTTGCATAGAGCTTTTACATGTGCGAGTCAAGTTGGAAGCTAGCTTGCGACAGAGATTCGCTCCGACGACATATGCACCATCAATTGTATGCCTTCCAAGACTTTCCTATGAACATTGTGATGCAACCGTTCGTCGTACAGAAGCATTCCGGGTGGCGTCATACACCGGTGTGTGTGTGTGGGGGAGGGCGATCTCTGCCTCTGTCGATCTCTGTCTCAAGCTCTCAGATCCATGCAGAAATAAACAAATACTGCCGCGACTGGGTTTCGAACACGTGGAGGCGCGAACAGATAGCTTCACTAGCCACTGCACAAGAGCACTACTATCGCCACGGCCGATCACGCCTTGTGTTAACTTTCATCTGTGCGCAAAAATCCCAAAAGGAAAGGAAAGCCGGAGTACCCGGGTTCGGACCCGGCCGCGGCGGCCGCGTTTGGATGGAGGCGAAACGCAGAAGGCGCCCGTGTGCTGTGCGATGTCAGTGCACGTTAAAGATCCCCAGGTGGTCGAAATTATTCCGGAGACCTCCACTACGGCACCTCTTTCTTCTCTCACTGGTGCGACAATGGCTATGTATAAGAGTAGCTTTGGAACCGAGTCGAATATTAGTCGATAAGGGAAACAAGTGGTTCCTCTGTATGGGACGCATGTTTCAGTGCTCTTGAGATTACACGTGGAAAACCGGGACCAGACGGACTCTGACTACAGGAGTGACGTCACCGTCAAATAGATGAGTTCTTTGCTTTATTTAGATTTAGGCTAGTTCGGTTAGGTGCAGGCTAGAGAGCATAATTTAGTTTAGTGTCCCAGCGGCCAGGTTTGTTTGTACCGGCGGATAGGATTTTCAGCGCTCACTTATGAATTAATTATTTTATTATTGTGTCAGATATTTCAGAAAGCTATCTAATCCTTTTCTAGCTGATCGGAATTTGCAGTAAATTTTTTTTAGGAAATGATGCAGTAACTGCCTCAAATATCTCGGTGGACACCCGAATAACGCCGTAAGGGAATGGATGAAGGAGGGATATTTCAGAAAGCTTGCTAATCCTTTTCTAGGAGATCGGAATTTGCAGTAAATTGTTTTTTTTAGGAAATGATGCAGTAACTGCCTCAAATATCTCGGTGGACACCCGAATAACGCCGTAAGGGAATGGATGAAGGAGGGATATTTCAGAAAGCTTGCTAATCCTTTTCTAGGAGATCGGAATTTGCAGTAAATTGTTTTTTTTTTTAGGAAATGATGCAGTAACTGCCTCAAATATCTCGGTGGACACCCGAATAACGCCGTAAGGGAATGGATGAAGGAGGGATATTTCAGAAAGCTTGCTAATCCTTTTCTAGGAGATCGGAATTTGCAGTTAATTGTTTTTTTTTAGGAAATGATGCAGTAACTGCCTCACATATCTCGGTGGACACCCGAATAACGCCGTAAGGGAATGGATGAAGGAGAGAGTGAAGGATGAAATGAAGAAAGAGGTGCGGTGGTGGATGTCTCGGGTATAATTTCGATCATCTGGCGATCTTTAACTTACACTGACATCGCACAGCAGACGGGCGCCTTTTGTGTTTCACTTCTATCGAAACGCGCAGAATTCTATTTGAGCGCGTATTTTCAGTGGTTTGTTGAGCCTGTACATATTCTGAGCATTTTGTGGTAGCGATAATTGATTGGTTATAAGATGGTCAAGCAAATGAAGGTGAGATGCAGAGTGTCAGGCTTCGGTGACTTTGTATGAAACGTGGTTTGAATCGGTAAAGGCCGATTCACACGACGGTCCGTTCGCGCGCGGCCCGCGCACTACGTGTTCATGCGTCAGCACATTGAGAGGCGCGCTGGACGGATGGATGAATGGATGGCGGCTGACAGCGCGCCTCTCAATGCGCTGACGCATGAACATGTAGTGCACGGGCCGCGCGCGAACGGACCGTCGTGTGAATCGGCCTTAAAGGAGGCGGAAGGCGCGGATTTATGTTCCAATTATGGCGTAATACCTGCACGCCTGGACAGGGTTGACCAAGTAAACGCCCAACAAGCGTCACGTATGGATGCCATGTAAAGAGAGCTAGAGGTAGAGAAGGTAGAGAAGCGGTAACGTTAGGAACAGCTTGCTCAGAAGCAAAAATGGCGGACATCGCCATCGGAAACCATAATGGCGGTCATTTCAGCGCGATCCACGTGTATGGGGCTTGCACTGGAGTGGACAGGGATCAGAAAGTAGGTCACGTATGTTCGTACGGGCACAGCTATTGAGAGGTGGCAGCTAGGAAGTCTAGAGGTGGTTGAGTAGGGATCGGAAAGTAGGTCAAGCATGTTTGTACAGGGACAGCTATTCACAGATGGCAGCTAGGAAGTATGGAGGCGGTTGAAAGGAAAGGAGCAAGGTAATTCCCAGAAATGAGGTCACAGTCACTGACAAGAGGAAGCAGAAACTGGAATTTAAGGGGAAGGGGGAGAGTACCCAGGTGCTTATTGCCGGTGACTCAAAGAAGAAGAGGCGCGAATGAACGTGCTGCTAAAAGAGACGAAAAGCTAACTTTCGGAGGATGTTGCAGGGCGCAATTTAGTAGTGTAGTCAAGGGTTCGACGGCATACCGTCTGGTCAGGAATCATGACTTGATGAGATTCACTGGTAACTGACCATGGTCAAACAAAAACAAAAATGACGTTTCGGGAGTGCTACGGCAAAGGCGCTACGGTAAGAAAGACCAGTGAATCTCATCAATTTAGTAGTGGTAGCGGCGGGACTAAATGATGTCCTCAGTGGTGACACCGCACAAGTGGCGGAAAGACAAGCTCAGGGAGTTGACCATATAGGGGCAATAGCTCGGCAAGTGCAGATCGTATTGTGCACAGTACCGGAGGTGCCAGGACAGAACGGAGATCTTGACAATGACGTGGTTGCTGTTAATCATGAGGCCTCGAAGTGGCTGAAATAAACAGGGAAGTGCGTGGAGGAGGCTTTGGAAGAGTGTTTGAACGAGATGGCATCCATGTTAGTAGAAGGGTAGGAACCAAGATTGGCTGGCGCCAAGCGGGACGGGCACTAGCATTTTTAGGGGGTCCACGGGTGCTCCGAGCGTAGGGGTAGGTGAAAGTGAAGAAGAGATCATAATAATGGAGGCTCAGCACAAAAAAATGACGACTGCGAGGCACAGGAAGAAAACTACAAGAAAGAAATTTAACACCGGGATAAGTAACGTAAACAGTCAAACAGGTAAAAAGAGACCGAAATGGTTAGAAGTAGAACAGCAGTTAAAGGACGATGAAATAGGTGTGTACGCTCTGTGCGAGACACATCTCAGGGGTATTGAAGATCCACCGCTTATTGATGGCTACGTCTAGGAAGGGAGCAACAGAACAACAAAGTAGATAAAGGGGAGGGGGAGGAATACTGATACACCATAGAACAAATTGGCAAAGAATAAAATCATCTTCCAAAGAACATGTCTGAGAATCAGGAACAATTGCCGGAAAAAGGGCATGGCTAGGGGTAGCTTATTTAGGGACAGATGCAGGCAGGAATATGGATCTGGATAAGTGCCTCGATGAAGATATATAACAGTTTGGAGACGGTGCCGACATTGTTCTGCTGGGGACATGAATGGCCCCATCGAGGATCTGGACGGATACACAGATTGTAACGAGAAGTTAATGCTAGACTTCTGTGAGCGGTGCAACCTATTTATTGTAAATAGAGATACTGAATGTAAGGGATAAATCACGTGGGAATTCCGTAACAGGCAGTTGACCATTGACTATACTGCCTATGTTGCAGGGAGTCTATAGCAAGCTCGAAAAAGAGGAAATAGACGAAGAGTGGGAGTGAAATCTGGGAAGTGATCATAAGCCTATTAGAAGCAGTATCAAGAACGTGGCGAAGCGGTATCAGGTGGATGTGCTTTTTGCCGCCCCCAAGCATCGAAAACTAGAGACGCCGAACCATGGTGCTCATAAAGGCTGTACTATTTGTCATGACGAGCCATTTGTAGTGTGCGGCGAAGGTGTGAGATAGATTGATCTAGATTTATCATGCGCAGCCCAGTAGATGTGGCAGACATGTTATTTTAATACACACCTTCGAGAGCACGGAAAGAATGTAGAAAACCAAGACCAACATTCACGCATCGCAGCCCACTGCCTCGCGTGTGACGGGTGCTCGCCAAGTTTCAGCACCAGAAGAGTGCTGCACAAACTCTTAGACAAGACAACACGGGAGACAGCTGAAGCGATCACATCACCAAAACCGGAACACTCGCATCAGCAAAACCACCTTGCTTCTCACAGATGATGAAGTTGAAATCCGTGGCCAAAGTTTATTTCAATGTGCAGTTTTAATTTTTGTTACAACTGCTGGTCAGCGCGAAAACGAAACAAGTAAAAGTGGCAAACCGCTGGTAAAAGAGGAAGCCAGGAAGCTGGTAAAATAAGGAAAACAAGAAGGCCATCGAACAACTACGGTGGCTTCAAGGGGACGCAGAGAAGCAAAGATGGGCGCAGTTATCTCAAGAGTACCAGAAATGGGAATCTTAAATCGACAAACGAAACTTGAAGTACAGGTCCTCGTCCAGGGTAAAATAATGCAGTCCACTGATCGCTGGTTGGCTGAAGTTTGCGATCCAACTAAATGCGGGCCAAGAAAATTCCGGAACCATATAAGCAGGCTGCGTAAAAACAAACGGTTACAAAACGCCTACGGAAAATGTTTAGAGGCAGACGACGCGGTAAACTACATTACATCAGTTATAGCTTAGTCATTCAGGAGCGACGATAGGGTAATCTGACCAGGGAAGGAGCAACCAGGACAGCATAATAGAAAGCAGCATAGAACTGAGCAATATTAACTGGAAAATACGGAAGCAAATATTCATAAATGCCCATCTGCAGGAAAGGACGAGATTCTAATCGAGCTGATGAATGAAGTTGGTCCAATAAGCAAGGAAACGTTGTTAAAAGCATTGGAAGCATTCTTAACAAAAAGAAAATTCCGGACAGCTGGCCACGGAGTAAAATGAATTCGAAGACCGATTACGATAACATCTGTGATATACAGGCTGGCAGTGCAGATGGTGAAATTAAATATGCATTCATGAGTAGAAAGTGGTAGGATACTTGGAGAACTTGAGAACGGGTTCAGAAGAGGCAGACGCTTAGATGATAGCCTGTTCGTGCTTACCCAATGCATAGAAATAGCTAAAGCGGAAAACAGACCTCTGTATTTAGCATTCCGGGGCATAAGCGGGGCATACGATGACGTGAACAGAGAACTCCTGTGGAACATATTAAAAGATGAAGGTGTGGGTCTCGAGAAAAATGATTTCTTACGGGCTTTCTTTCCATATCTACCACATAAAACATGAACAGCAGCGGTGATAGAGAACAACCTTGCTTTAATCCTTTGCGTACATCGACAGTTGCCGTACTTTTTATCCGAATTTCTATGTAATTTCAACCTTATTATCTTGGTATAGTTCCCGCAGGAAATCAGTTATCTTAGGACCGATGCCTTCATATTTCAGTATGTTCTCTGTTCACGTTATCCTACGCACCACTTATATCCAGGAAAACTCAATACAGAAGTCTGTTTTCAGCTTTAGCTATGCATTCGGAAAGCACGAACAAGCTATCATCTAAGCGCCTACCAGTTCTGAACCCGTTCTAAAGTTCTCCGAGCATCTTATTACTTTCTACCCATGACTGCATCTTTCATTTCATCGCCTGCATTGCCAACCTGTATAAAAAAGATGCTATCGTAGTCGGTCTGAATGATTTTATGTTGCGTGCAGAAGTTGCGCGCATTCTTCCGAAAACCACAAGCCAGCACAAGCCAGCAGTAGCCACAAGCACAACCAGATTAATTTCCAGGCTGTGGCATTTACTGGGCTGCTGGAGTGATATTTATTTATTTATTTATTTATTGAAGTACCCTAAAGGCCTAGCAGGGTATTACAAGAGGGGGGGGGGGGGTGCATGAAAGCAAAACAAAGTCATAACTACGAACATAAGATATAGTGTTGTCAGGAAAAGACAGAGTAACAAATAAGATTGCAAGTAAGCTGGAATAAAATTAAGGGAAATAGGCAAAAAAAACTGAAATAAGATAACAGAACTGCCATAAAAGAAAGGTAACACTGGTTTCGGGAAGTTTTAAAAACAAGTGCACAGTGCATGACAGCTTAACACTAGACGCTCAAATTAAATCGAGCACGAATGAACAGAAATAATGAAAGTAACACAGAAACTAAATAACAAAAGCGAAGATGTTGCGGTGTCACCGTGACAAAGACACAGCGATGGCACCAAAAGCATGAGAAAGAAAATCTATAACAAAACAGCACAATCAAATTACAAAGCACCTAAAAAAGCTAGCAATGCTGTTTGGAATGATGATAAATCGGTTAACACGGCGATATGAGACGGCAATTAATTCCATTCGTTTACTGATAAATTTATCGGTGCATTTTGATATTTTTTTGAACGTGCGTAAATTGGGCAGATTTTGTTTGCATGGTCTATGCGAGATGAAACGTGAGGAGCGGGAAAAAGACGGGAGCGGGCGGATTCCGAATTACTATAATATAAGGTATGAAAAAATGATAATCGGGCAAATTTTCTCCGGGTCGCAAGAGATGACAGGTCCAAATTTTCTTTACGCTTTTAAATCGTGAGTATGATGATGAAATGAGCCTTGCTGCTTTGTTCTGAACAGATTGGAGAAGACTGGAAAGGAAGTCCTGATGAGGGTGATGAGGATATAAACACAGAATGATGGTTATAGAATAAACACTTCTGCGGTGAAACAACACAAAAACTTAGGTTTCGCGACAACACATTTTAGTGAAGACATGAATTAGCGTTGGGGTTTAACGTCCCAAAGCAACTCAGGCTATGAGGGAAGCCGCAGTGAAGGGATCCGGAAATTTCGACCACCTGGGGTTCTTTACCGTGCACATATCACAGTACACGGGCCTCTAGAATTTCGCCTCCATCGAGATTCAGCCGCCGTAGCCGGGATCGAACCCACGTCTTTCGGGTCAGCAGCCGAGCGCCGTAGCCAGCTGAGCCACCGCGGCGGGGCTGTTCTGAGGATGCTCTGATCAATGAAGTATAAGCTTGATATCTTATGGTAGAATTTGCAAGGTGTAAACAGCGTCTTAGCATGCCAAGTTTCCTGAATGCTTTACCGGTAATGTGATCTATGTGAATATTCAGTGAAAGTTTAGCATGCAAATGAACTCCTAGATATTTTATGCACGAGGCAGATTCAACACTTCTATTGTTTACTGTGTAAATGTTACATAACGGTCCAGGAACAGGAGAGAATCTGATGTGTTTAGTTTTTTCTGCATTACTTTCCACTTGCCACGTATGGCACCATTCAGATAGCTTGTTTAAATCAGACTGAAAAGCGAGAACATCATTCGAGTTAGTCATTTTTCTATAGATCACGCAGACGTCTGCAAAAAGGCGAATTGATGAGGGCGATGCTATCTGCTATATCATTTACGTAAATTAAAAAGAGCAATGACCAGAGAACTGTCCCTTGTGGGACGCCTGATTTCACACGTGTAGGGTTAGAGACGCAGTCGTTTATCTTAACTGACTGGAACCGATTAGTCAGGAATCCAGCAATCCATCTAGTCGTTTTATCGTCAAGCTGCAGACCTTTAATTTTTAGCAATAAGCGTTTTTGAGGGACACAATTAAAGGCTTTAGAAAAATCGACAAAAATTGCGTCTGTATCGAGGGTCATGTGTAGGTAAAAGCGAAACAGTCAGAGATCTTACACAGCACTTACTCTTAGGGAAAAAACTTCTCGTATTATGTGCTGGGAAACAGAACAAAGCAAAAATAATGAAGGGCAACCTGCTTTACGAAGAAATCGAGTGGAGTTCGCATTGTAGTCACGGTGAAATATGCGATAAAAGCTTATATTATCCATGTGCTGCATTTCTCTTCAGATTTTCTCACAAACGTCATTACTGGTGGGGAAACACAAATATTTGGGCACGAACCAGAATGAATGCCAAACTGTGACACACAAAAAGTGACACACTCATGGGTGGCGCACACTGCGACCTCACAGTCGAAAAAAGCGACAAAGAGCAATTCCAAGATCACACGCATGCTGATTTGCTTTTTTTTTACAGCAATGAAATCATGCATAAGGAATTCGTGCCTCTAGGGCAGACTGTAAGCCAGCTTTTTTATCGTGTGGTTCTTGAAAGGCTTCACAAGCATGTTGCTCGCGTTAGGCTGAATATCGAACAGCCCTGGATGCTGCACCGCGTTAATGCGCCTTGTAACACGGCGCTTTTGGTTACGGAGATTTTACACGGAAAAATTTCCCTGCTGTTCTTCATAACTTGTATTCGCCAGACAGAAGGCCGTGCGACCACTGTCTCATCCCCAGACTGAAACCGTATTTCGAAATGTATTATTTTGGTACGACAGAAAATATCAATCCTCGTAAAGGGGGGGGGGGGGGGGGGGGGTACAGCGCGAAGAAGACGAAGGACGAAGCAAAAAGACTACACAGACGAGCGCTGTGCGTAGTCTTCTGGCTTCGTCTTTCGTCTTGTTCACGCTGTAGCCCGCGCGATGAATTATTACAAACTTGCCCAGCTATCCATCCTTCTTCCATAGAAAATATGAAACTGGCTGTACCGAACAGGTTCAAGTACTGCTATGAAGGGTGGAAACAACATCTCAAGCGCTGTATCACTTCTCGATGAGTTTGTTTTGAACGAGATGGAGTTGATTTCTAGGTAACTATAAATACAGTTATTTTCCGAAAAAGTGCGATTAAGTACTTTACCTATACAGACGTCGTAACCTTCGAAAGCAGTGTTGACAGAAAAGACGCTTAGAAAAAAGATGCAGTGGAGGGAATATTGAGAAGGAGGCAGCACACAACCTGCTTTCTATCTCTGCGGGTTATCCGCAAAAAGAAAAAGTTTTCATCTTGAGTGTTGGGTCGGCATTCAGATCACCATAGTGTGTACAACAAGAGACACGTGGATAACCGCTGAAATTCAAGCGAAATTTTCTTTCTATTTTTTCAACCGGATGCATGTCATAACATGCAGGAGACTAAATGATTGTCCGGCAGTCTCAGAAAAGGAGAACAGTTTACGACACCCAATGAAGCGTTGAAAATGGTAAGGGAATACATCTACTTAGGACAGGCAGTGACCGCAGGTCTGTACGACGAGAATAAAATAGCCACGGGAATAAGGATGGTTTTGGTTCGTTTGGTTATGCAGTATAACGTCTCAAAACGACTTAGGCTATGAGAGACGGCGTAGTGAAGGGCCCGGGAAATTTCAACCACCTGGGGTTCTTTAACGTGCACTGACATCGCACAGTACACATGCATCTAGAATTTCGCCTCCATCGAAATTCGTCCGCCGCGGCCGGGATCGAACCAGCGTATTTCAGGTCAGCAGCCGAGCGCCATAACCACTGAGCCACCGTGGCGGCCGAGTAAAGATTGGGTGGAGTGCATTTGGCAGATACTGTAAGATTATGAATGGCAGTTTACCAGTGTCCCCCAAGAAAAAAAGTATACTGAAGCTGTATCGAACGGGTACTCACCTATGGGGCAGAAAAGGGGAGGCTAACGAAAAGAGCTGAATTTAAATTGAAGACAGTGGAGCGAGGTATGGAAAGTAAATGGTAGGCGTAACGTTAAGAGAGAGGAAGGGAGCGGAGTGGGGCAAAGCCCAAATCGAGTTAAAGATATTCTAGTCAAAATCAAGAAGAAATGGGCATGGACAGAGTACGTAATGGGAAGGCAAAATAACCTGTTGTCGTGAAGAGAAACGGATTGGATTCCAAAAAACTCAAGCGTAGCAGGGGACGGCAGAAAGTCAGGTGGGCGGATGAGATTAGGAGGTTTGCGGGGATAAGGTGACCGCAGCTGGCTCCGGAAATGGTTAAGTGGAGAGATATGGCCTTTGCACTGACGTGGGCCTAGTTAGGCTGATGATGTTGATGATGCATGCTATACTGTAAGTGCAATCATGCATTTGTAATGTGACCTCTTCAGTGACTTCTTGCCGCGTCATAAGCAATATTGCATTTCATTAATCATACCTGAAATGTTACAAACGAGCTGCACACATTCATAAAAAACGGTTCCGGGTAGTGAATGAAGACCAGCGGTTGCAGCGGACGTGAGAACAAGTAGAACGCTCTCTGCTCGCAGGCAAATGACGATTTTTTTTTGAAGCGGCACCCGGCTCTATACAAGATATTCCTACGACTTCCACTCAACGAATACGGCTTCATAAACTTATCACGTGAACTTCAAGACACTGTCCCTATTTTCATGGATTCGCCTATTTGGAAGAGAACGGAAGTTAGCGCTTTCAACGATTTCAAGCATTTCAAGCACTTGGAGCGGAATGTTCGTAAGCTTTGCAGACGTCGCTCGCTGACTTTTTCTAAAAATAGTGGTCCGCCTAAAAGCCCACAAAGGCCTTAGGAAAGCCAATGAGGTTTTGCAAAAATGAAATACAAAGTGATTTTCGGAAGGCGTGAGATGGTTGGAAACTGTAGCAGTGGAACATCAGCTTTCATCGAATATCTTCTCTGGGGTAGTGGGATCACATATCTTTTTCTGAAGATGTATATGACGCTATAAAGCAGGAAGAAACTGATATTGCCGTTAAAATTATTTCTCTACATCATTGTGCTGAAGGATGCCTTTTGAAAAGAAATATTTCATGTGGTGACAAGCAAGCGTAAATATATGCGCCCCTGCTGGAACATCAAAAGCGCTAAATACGCCTCAAGTTAAGAAATCACTGTTGCTGCAGCAGATTTTCGTAAAAGAGATGCAGCTTTGCTATTTGAAGAACAATATATTAGTTCGAAAATGGTAAGTTTGGGCACAATGAAAAATGAAAAGGGTTTGATACAGAAATGTTTTCGAAATATATTTGATTTTAATCCTGTATGATTGGCAATAAATATTTTCATCCAGTTTTTCCACAAAAAGTTTTTATCTGCGACGAAAAATTTATGATTGACCAAATCAAGCCGAAAGCAGCAGATGACAACGAACGGTTCGGCTCTCTCACCTGCAGCTACGGATGACGTGAGTCAGCTGACGCGTATAGGCCTCGTTATTCTCGTAACATAGCACTCCTGGCGAACAACACAACGGGGGACGCGATAGGGAATGACAGTTCGGAAACAGCCTACGCCATGCTTAAACTGGTCATGAAACTGTCAGAATTTCCGGCCTCGTCCAGGGTTAAGGACAAAGGTGCGTAGCAGTACCGCTGCCTAAGCCCGCCGACTGAATGCGCCCTCTCCCCGCTCCCATGTCCCTCACATCTAGCACCCATTCGAACGACATTCATTTTCGAGAGCTTTCGGTGAATGCATGGTATGACCTTTACGCGGACGCTGTCTGCATAGGACAAGTGCCCTGCTACGACTATCAGCAGTAATGCTAAACTACGGCAGCTGAAATCCCCGAGAAAGGGCCTAGGAGCAAATAAGGAGATCGTGTATGCTTTATGCCTTCTCCATGGGTATGCATCTTATGGTGTTTATTGACCGTAATTGCCAATGGATCGTTCGGAAGCCGTTTAGCCAGTTCCTGTTCGGGCACTGCGCGGATACCCACCATGGTGGCTCAGTGGTTAGGGCGCTTGGCTGCTGAGCCGGAGTACTCGGGTTCGAACCCGACCGTGGCGGCAGCGTTTCGATGGAGGGGAAACCCAAAAGGTGCCCGTGTGCCGTGCGGTGTCAGTGCACGTTAAAGATCCCCTGATGGTCGAAATTGTTGTTGTTGTCTTCAAAATATTGGCGCGTACCCACTGGGGAGGATTGGCGAAGACACAGGAGGCGACTGACACGGGCCCAAAATGTGAAGCAATGAAATAAATAACGAAAAATGGAAATTATTCCGGAGACCTCCACTGCGGCACCTTTCTCTCTTCTTTCACTCCCACCTTCCTCCTTTCTCTTACGGCGCGGTTCAGGTGTCCGCCGAGATATCTGAGACAGTTACTGCGCCATTTCCTTTCCCCAAAACCAATTTTCAATTTTTTTACTGCGCGGACTGAACCTTTTGCCTAAAGCGTAAAGAGACGGTCTTTCAGTGATTGGACGTGCCGCCTGGAGGAGCTTTCATTCTTGCTCATAAATCTTAAAAAAAATAATGTCAACATTGCCGACAGAGTCTCTACATGTAAGGGCAAAAAATAAAGATTAGGCTGTTTATACGCACTGCAAGAATAGAAACGCCCTTCGTCATGCCGGAAGACATCCGCGTTCTGTTGACATGCATACAAAACTCTTGACGGCCCAATTGTACGCTGTAACACTGGTGGCATATCGCACTTCTGGGTTAGTGTTTTTATTCCTAAGTCGATGAAATTCTTTCCTTCGAGGCTGTTGAATGACTATTATACGCTGACAATAGTTTCCTTCACGGCCACTACAACTTCTACCGTGGTGCTGCAACGAAAATGAACGATTTACACCTACATTTAATGCAAGTGTTCTTTTCGCCGCTATCACCTGGCGCAGAAGCATGTACTTCTCCCAAGAATCCATTATAGCTCGCAAAAAACGCTCACAGTGCCATACTCACCGGCTTCGTGATAGGATACCTCGGAGTCCTACTCCTGAAAGACGCCATCTTGGAGACTTCGGAGGCGTGCAGCCAAGGGCAGCTGCAGTCCGTCTCGTGTCCGCGTCTTGGACGGTGCTTTTCCTCGCGGCCGACCCTGCTCCCCTCGGACCCCTCGGCTAGTGCGCCATTGGCCCACGGGCAGCGGTCGGGACACGGCGTCCAACTGGCGTCCGCGCGACTGGCGGACCGTGTCGATGACGTGCTTCGTCGGCGGACACGCACTGCGTCGTCGACTGAACGAGCACGTGGCCGTGTCCGCAGGCCATAGGGGGAGTGGCGAGGCACTGGGGGAAGGGGGTGGAAGCCACGCTTGGCAGCGTCGCGCAGACAGCGGGATTCGCGCTGGGCTTGCCACCCTCTACACTGGAAAAAACACCCTGTTTGGAGAACTGGTCGATCTTGGAGCGTTGCTGTGGATCAGAGTGTCTACTCCCCCCGAGTCACGCAGTGTTTCCCGATGCGAGCTTTTTCGTTTTTAAGGAGAAATGATTCGTGCGAAATAAAGAATACAACGGCTCAGAACCGATAGTAAGAAAAAAAGAAAAGCGACAAGCTGTAATGAAGTAGCGTATCCTGGAACAAGAGCACCATTCATTCTTGTGGAAGTTGTTTATTACGTCATATGTGTAGACTTTGTGCGGCTTTTGGAATCAGTTATGGTAACTTAGCAGGGACTAGTAGTAACAACAGACATTTGGATGACATAGCAATGAGGCTGCATGCTGCAGTACTCTGGCTCTGGAAGGCCTGCTTTTTATCTTGAGCTATACCTATAAGATTCTTAGAATCTGGCGTTACAGACAGTTATGTGAACGATTTCATTACCTTTACGGGCTTTCTTTACTAGCCCTGCAGGTTCTAGCGCGCTTTAATCTACTTTTCTTCCGGCCACTTTTTGTGAGCGCATTGAAAACGGTTATGTATGAATCAGTATTTATCAGCGTTCGCTCTTTATCTTTAAGAAAAAAAAAGCTTACTTAACGCTCTCTTTCGCCCGTGTGATGAAACACTGGAGGCAAAAAATTATGGTCCATGAAAACCAGGAACCGAACCTTGTGCAACCATTCCCTGCAAGATAGCGTTTTCGACGCTTCTCAAGGCGAGGCATTTTGTACAAGTAAAAGTTACTTTGTAATTTAGTCATGCATTGCAAAGAAATTATTTGCTGTATTCATGAACAGCATGCTGCGCAAGCCGTCAACCATTCATCTTGAAAGCATTATTGCGTTTGAAGAATGTCCAGACATGATGCCTGCGAGCCTATAGTGATTGTAAGATAGATATTAAACGGTTTTACTTCAGCAGTAGCGAGAAATGGTTCTAATTCTTTTTATTGTTTGCATTTAGAACGACGCAGTAAAACTTTTGTGGGGTGAAAAAGAGATACACTGTAACCATTGTCACGCTTTCTGAGGGCTGTCTCGCTGACGGGAGAATAACAGCGCATATGTGCATGGTACCGTACGAAACTTTAGTCGAGCCTGTAAAAAAAAAAAGGGAGATTGCACGCTGCATATATGTTGGACTTGAACAATGCTGTTGATGTGCATATATTATTGCGTAGTTTAGCCCAATATATTTGCCCTAATAGTTTAACCTATTTTCCATGACTACAGCGCAACGAACGGGAGAAGAAGGACATAGGCAGGGGCACAACACAGCTCCTTCTTCTTGTCCCGTTCGTTGCGCTGTAGTTATGGCATATCGGAACCAACTCGCCCAGCAACTTACCTTGTCAAGTTTAACCTAATAATTTACATACATACCCCTACTCTTGCATTCCGTCGGTGCTTGTTACGACTTTGTTCGGCGTCGAAAGAACGCAAAATATTGAAATCACAAAGGTGTCAAACTGCTAGAGGCAGAAATGTTGCTATGCTTGGAGTGGCTGCACTGTTCTTGACGCTCCGTGCTCTGCACAAAACGAGTAAGCTCGGATGTCTTCCGCCATGGTCGACCGCCTGCTTCGAAAACCTTGCGTTTGTCGCAGCATTGCCTTGCTGTTGCCATGCTGTACACAAGTTGTTGTTCCAGACGCTATCCGGTGTTGAAGAGGCTGATACATTCCACGCGTTTTCTCCTTTCATATTGCGAAAAAAAACAACGAAAAACTCGGAAGTGTTGCGAGTAAGGCCACTAACAAAGAAACCTGAGATCGACTTCTGTTCACTTCTGTTCTTGCCCGTTTCTCTGGTTAACGTTAAGTAAGGCGCCCTGTGTGCTTAACCTCGAGTCACGTGGTGGCTTCATTCTTGGTGGCTTCATTCTTTGGTTTATTGGGGTTTAACATCCCAAAGCGTCTTAGGCTATGAGAGACGCCGTAGTGGAGGGCTCACGAAATTTCGACTACCTAGAGTTCTTTAACCCGCACTGACATCGCACAGTACACGGGCCTCAAGAATTTCGCCTCCATCGAAATTCGACCACCGCGGCCGGGATCGAACCTGCGTCTTTCGGGTCAGCAGCCGAGTGCCATATCGTTGGCATGTGGAGTGCGATTACTCTGGGTTTGTTTTGGTTTTTGTTGCATATATAGAAGCTTCTGAATAAAAATTCTTGTAGTTACGAGTAAGCGCTGTGTCCCCTCTGTGTCGTGGTTTGTTAGCGCCTGGAGTTTTCATAATGAGTGCCATAACCACTGAGCCACCGCGGCGGCCGGCATCATTCTAACCTAGAAGAACCAATATAGCACAAACATTAGGTGCGAGTGAGAGTATTCGTACATTGCCCCTTTACTGGTTTCAATTTCCTCGCAGGATTCTTTTCTAAGCCATCATATATGCTAGGCGCGTTTTTTTTTTTTTTATTTCGCCGTCAGGCTAAAATCAAGCAGCAAGTGATCTCGGTGCCACCACAAGAGCGCGTTCAGCTCCGCATGGCGCGCGGCAGGCGTCAAGCGCCGTAGTGAGCGCTCAAGTCACTTCATGAGCCGCGCTCGCTGGGAACGGCCGTTGCTAATGGCGCCGACGTGCCTCGCGTCGCGGTCGGCCCGCGTCACACGCTGGCTCACGCGCGGCCCCATGTCGTCGCCGTGGCCGTGAAGGTCGCCGGGCGCTTGCTCCACTTAGCACGACATTGGTCCCTTTTAGGGAAAGGCGAACGGCGGCATAAAAGCCAACAAAAGGCGCAGAAACGATGCCAAGGTCCGCACACGCCGCGTTTCACCGTGGATTCGGCCGGCATGTGCTCGCCTCTGCGACGGTCGTTGTCCTCCGCTGACAAGAGCTTCCAGCTGGGGACGTGTGGGGAGACGATGAGTTGCACTCGCCGTAGCTATGTAGATAGATCCGGCTGAATGAATCTCTGGATAGCTACGACTGTAGTTTCCTTGCGTCGTATTTAGCGGCGTTTACCTGTACCCCATAGGGCCGGATTAAGTCTAGTTCTGGGGCAGAAAACCTGTCAATCGGTTCATGTAAATGCCGCCAAGTCGGGTCGAGGAGTAAACTCCGCCGCGAGGGGTGGGTTGACTCGTGGCCCCCTTAATCCTTCACGCTTGGGGAGGGCATTTTCTGCAGGGAAGAACAGAAGCGGGAGCCGGTTTACTACATATGCGGCCGCGCCTCGCAGGGCGCGCCACTAGAGTTGACTAGCTCGTACCGAGTTCATGTAAACAGAATCGTCGAGTTGGGCTGACCTTGCTCATCTGTTACCCTGACTCGACCCGCCGCTGTCGGGTTCATGTAAACGAGGCTTGTTTCTTCCCTGCTGTGGGCATCTTCTTGCCTTTTGTCTGTAGAATCTAAGTGCAAAGTAGAAATTTCAACTGCAGCGCCTTACTCGGGACACTGCGGACCCTGTAGTTTGTTGTCAGCCTACTAGTTCGTGGACAAAGTTAAGGATATTGTTGCAACCGGCCGGGGTCGCTGGTGGGGTCCTTGTGCCAAGACCAAATGACCTGCCACAGCTAGGATCTTACGGTGCCGTATTTGACTGTACACTGTTCAAGATGCTGACGGATGGCTTGCTCTCGTACGAGGTTCATGTGTTAGCCACGGGGCCTGTTGAAATGAAAGCAACCATACGGATGTCATACTTTTAAGGCTTCGGAATATGTCCACGTGACGTCTGACACTTGATTTTGCTTCTTTTTTTGGTGGCCAGTAAATATGAATTTGAGTTTTGTTCTGCATATTTTTGCTTAACTGACGTCCTCCATGCTGCCTTATCATTTTCTCTATCTTGTATGGTGTTTGTGCGATCTTAAGAGTTGGTTCACGAAGGATTGAAGCTGTACGCGCATGAATTGTGGCGGTCCCCACTTTTTCGTTAGGTGTAGGCCAGTCGAGCCTATGTACTCTCTCTTGGGTGAGTTTCACGCTGGCTTCCGTCTTTGTACTGTAGTATTGTTTTATGTTCTCTTTTCTTCCTCAGACTGCCACATTACGGAGTAACTTATCTGATCTGTAGCCTGCATATGTATCAGTAGCGCGAACACAACACAGGAAGAAGAAGAAGGTGTTCTTCTTCCTGTGTTGTGTTCGCGCTGCTGATACATATGAATCGCTACCAATTAGCCCGACATATGGTGTTATTCTGTAGCCTGTACTGCTGACTAATCGGTTTCAGAAACGATGCTGTTCGATTTTGCTGTTATTTTCTAATGCGACGCCCTATTCAAACCATGTCCCCGATACAATGAGACGGTGATATTCTTGAAAACATATATTGTAGTGTAGCAGCCGTGCTCGCTCACTGTGGTGAACTGTAGTAGTAAAAGACGACGATCCTGAGGTGTGACGCTCGCTCGCAGCTTGGCCTGCACATTTGCTGAACGTTGCAAAGCGACCTAGGTTCTGCTCAGCCACAACCCCATCCTACATGGCGCGCAGTTTGCGCACAGCTGGGCGGCCGAATACCTCCGAGAAGCTGGTCTTAAAGGACGACCAGGTAGGCAAGTCGGCCTCGTGGTTGCGGAACCACAAGTTGGCAACGTCGCTGAGATAGAATAGTACGTTACCAAGCTTGGTGGCATCGTCCCACTTGTTGTGGGCGCTGACACGCTCGTAAGTTGCCAACCAGTCGTCAACATCGTGGTCGTCGGCACCGCTGAAGACGCTGGGATCTCGCTGCCGGAGCCCGCCAGAACACAGGATAGTAGGCGACGGGATGGGGGCTGTCTGGCTGGTGACTTCAGGCATAACTGGCGGCGAAGGTAACGTGCGGCTACGGAGCTCCAGGATGAGGACGAGAGGGGGAACCTACAGCAGCCTCCACCAAATGTAGGATGGGGTTGTGGCTGAGCAGAACCTAGGTCGCTTTGCAACGTTCAGCAAAGGTGCAGGCCAAGCTGCGAGCGAGCGTCACACCTCAGGATCGTCGTCTTCTTTTACTACTACAGTTCACCACAGTGAGCGAGCACGGCTGCTACACTACAATATAAATTCTGTAGAGCGCTTTGCAACGAGATGATTACTCTTGGCGTTTCCGAAAGGCGTCACTTCCCTCAAAATGAGGCGGTATCGGTGGTGAAGGAGCTCAGAATTCGTCCCTGCGACAGCACGACTTTGTGCATTACTTAACACTAAATTTATGCGCTACCTGGGGTCATGTAAATGCCTTTTCCGTTGGCAAAGAGCGGCTGCTGCTTTTCTCTGTGAAGGGTTTCGCACAGATGCTGCCGCCTACCAAACCTTATGCAGCCCATGTCGTCCATCACGGCTACAGATCCTACAGTGACCATCTTCTCGAACGGGTTGAATTTTTGGTACGTCGATGGGTCATTACTGCATCCTTCGGCTTCAGTCGAGTTGTCTGGCTCTCCGGGTCTCAGTTCTTTCAATACAAAATAATTAAACACATCCAGGTACACTGGACACAAGAAGATACTGAGAATGTTGAGAAGAGGAAATCCGAAGTCCTTACACACCAAGCCCAGGAGACGAATGCCTCCTCCACAATCCTTCCTTTTTATCTTCCCTCCGCTCTTCCCAATTGTCGTCCTCTATGAGGAGAAGTACATGTGCCCCGATTTTCCCGTGAACTTAGTCCCTCAAAACTTAGCAAGATTGGAGGAGGTATTTTTTAGAAGTATATAGGCTCCGGTGGCCCTTACCCTGTCGGTTACGTGCCGATGGAGCTTTCAAAAAGTTAGAGTGCCGAAATATGTCCCAATGTTCTATGCCGGCCGCTGAAGTGGATTTTCGCCCAGGTATGCAGGAGTCAAAAACAAGAAAATTACTGGAAGTTGGACTGACGGCAACAACGGAGGAACATCTGCCCTTGTAGCTAACGTAAAACGACAGGAGTCTGTGCCTGCTCAGATTTCTGGAAGAGAATAACCTCGACGAATTACTTCATCTTAACGACAGCCTCTTCTTACGCCACATGACAAGTGTTTGAAAAATAAAAACGGATTGCAATATTCAATAGGCGTACGTAAGAGTCTGCCGGTGCAATATTCTCCTGGCAGCCTTTCAAAATAAATATCGAGAATGGGTTTAGAATACGAAGACCCTGTGCTCGGTGTGTCGATGTCTTCTGCGGAGTTCTATGGGATGCTTGAGAATCTTGCAGGGAAGCGACTATCCAATCTCGAGTGGTTAAAACGGCCTCTTGCTTTTTGTTCACAGGTTAAAGCTTCATGTTATCTTAGTTCAAGTGTTCTTGCTATCGGCAACAATTTTTTTTTTCTCATATGTCACTTTTCACCTAGATTGCTCGAGTAGGGCCGTAAGTTTTGCTGCCTGCTGCTTGTTGAACCTGAGAAAAGGAGCAGCGCCAAAGCATGCAACCACAGACGAAGAAAGGAGAAGACACAAGCGTTTTTTTTTAATTTTTTTTACACTTTAAATAAGGCGAGAAACAGAGGTGAAGAGGAGGAGAGCGAACAATCGCGAAAGGTAACACCAAATAAGCGAGAAGGCATAAAAAGTCAGAATTTAGTTGCTTCTAAAAAGTCGACCTCTGCTGCAAAGAGTGATAATGAGGGAGTGCTGACGCAAGTGTCTCCATATCTCTTAATGTAGTATGCTTCCAGGCTAACACGCGCAGTCCTGTCGGCACTCTTGCCTAGAATCCTAGTCATATGCCCGAAATTTAAGTCAACTTAAAGATAAGTACGCACATTTTGTTGCGCACGTAAGTAAGTGCAGAGGATGCGTGGCTCGTTTGGCTGAGACAAGGATTCGAGGTAAGAGTGCCGACAAGACTGCGCGTGTTAGCCTGGAAGCGTACTACATTAAGAGATATGGCGACACTTGGATCAGCACTCCCTCATTATCATTTTTTTTTTTAGCAGAGGTCGACTTTTTAGAAGCAGCTAACGTTTAACTTTTTATTTCTTCTTGCTTGCTTGGGCTTGCTGTTCTCTTTCACTATTGTTCGCTCTCCTCTTCTTCAACTGTTCCTCGCGTTATTCAAGGTGTAAAAAAAACAGCGCTTATGTTCTTTCCTTTCTCCGTCTGTGGTTGCATGCTTTGGCGCTGCTCTTTTTCTTAGGTTCAAAATGCACCAACCAGCCAAAAAAGAAGTTATATTGCTGCTTTTATCGTCAGAATGTGCCGTAAGGTTACTATTGGTCTTCATGTTGGTTGCTTTGGCGGAGCTTAGTTTTCTTGCTACCTTGCGCCGTATACATTGGTTAAGGTTCTATTTCCTAATTGTTTTCGTTTAAAAAAGAGCACTTGATTCTGTGCTTAGGAACCGTAATCAGGGTACTCTCCCGGCAGAGAATTTCACATTTTTTGGGGTCATAAAACAGCTTCTTGCAGAGGGAAGATAACTGGACTGAATTAATGATATTGGTCATCACTGCCTCACTTACCTTGCAACGTGAGCAGTGCTTCCCGGCATCAGGTGTGTCGCTGACCACTTATGCGACGTGTTTCAATGAAGTCTCTTCTCTCTCTCTCTCAACATCAGGAGCGTTTCTGCATCTTCCTAGGCTACCTCAATAAGCGGGTTGAGGAGTGAGCGCTAGCCTATTGCTCTTGACTTAATCCATTCAAGTGAGGATATATATCCAGAAGCGGCTTTGTGAACTACGGGCTCCATGAGTCTTCCTTGCATTCTTGGCTTTTGCCGCTGCCTGGTCCTGACAAGCATCAACTAGCAGTGTCAGTGGCTTCATTGCTGCGCGACTCCAATTCAAAAGTTACAGTTTTCGGGTATGTTGTGTAATCGGCCCTCTAGTAGCGGCGCAGTCTGTAGATATTTAGTCCAGATGTGGTGTTGCCCTGTTTAAAATACTAGTCGCAACGGAGGAGTAGGATCACAAAGGTGGAGTACATTCGTTTCTATAAGGTAGAGGCAATCGGTGCTCTCTTCTTAGATATCTTGTCATCATCAGCCTGACTACGCCCACTGCAGGGCAAAGGCCTCTCCCATGTCTCTGCAATTAACCCTGTCCTTCGCCAGTTGCGGCCACCGTATTCCCGCGAACTTCTTAGTCCCATCCGGCCAACTAACTTTCTGCTGCCCCTGCTACTCTTTCCTTCTCTTGGAATCCACTCCGTTACCCTTAAAGGTGCACTGAAGAGGAATCTGAACTCGTCTTTTTGCCGCGGAAACTCAATCTACACGTTCCGAGCATTCTTAGAAACCGGGACTTATTGCCATGTGTGGCCGACTTCCCTAATTAAATCGAATTAACGTCCGGCTCCCGCCTTTTTTTTTCGAATTCTGCCTCGTACGGTGGGCGGAGTCGACCGACGCGGCGAGTGCCTTTCACCCAGTCCCGCGGCGGCTTGCCGCTCTGCCATCGGTGGAGTAATACGTAGTAGTCCGTAGAAGCAAATAGTCCGCGCGTATTTTTATTTCTGCGGGCTTATTTTGCGGTTATATTATCTGCAAATGAAACTATTTATTCACGAAAACCTAACAAACAAAATGAAGCGAAAGCAAAGCCTCCACGGGACTGGCTGAAAGGCACTCCACGCGTTGGTCGACTCCGCCCACCGTACGAGGCAGAATTCGAAAAAAAAAGGCGGGAGCCGGACGTTAATTCGATTTAATTAGGGAAATCGGCCACACATGGCAATAAGTCGCAGTTTCTAAGAATGCTAGGAACGTGTAGATCGAGTTCCCGCGGCAAAAAGACGAGTTCAGATTCCTCTTCAGTGCACCTTTAAGGACCGTCAGTTATCTTTCCTTCGTATTACATGTCCCACCCAAGCCTGTTTCTTTTTCTTGATTTCGACTAGGCTGTCATTAACCCGCGTTTGTTTCCTGACCCATTTTGCCCTCTTCCTGTCCCTTTCCTATTATTTTCCTTTCCATAGCTCGCTGCGTTGTCCTTAACTTAAGCTGAACCCTCTTTGTTAGCCTCCATGTTTCTGCCCCATAGGTGAGTACCGGTAAGATACAGCTGCTGTGTACTTTCTCTTGAGGAATATTGGTAAACTGCAACTCACCACCTGAAAGAACCTGCCAAATGCGCTCCACCCCATTCTTATTCTTCTAGTTATCCCGCTTTCGTGATTTGGATCTGAGGTCACTAGCTGCCTTAAGCAGACGTACTCCCTTACCACATGCAGCCCCTCGCTACCAAGTATAAACTGCGAGACTCTTGAATATTTCTTTGGTTTTCTGCATACTAATTTTTATACGCACCTTTCTGCTCTGCTTGTCTAAGTCATTGATCACGCTTTGCAATTCATCACCGGAATGACTTAGGAAGGCAATGTGATCAGCGAATTGCAGATTACTTAGGTATTCTCCATTAACTCTTATCCCCAGCTATTCCCAATCCAGGCCTCTAAATACTTCCTGTAAACAGGCGGTGAATAGCATTGGCGACATCGTGTTTCCCTGCCTGACGCCCTCTCCTATAGGAATTTTATTGCGGACTTTATGGAGGACTATGGCAGCTGTGCAGTCGCTATAGCTATCTTCCACTGTCTGCATGTTTGCTGAGGTTTGCACTAAGTTAAATGCTTTCTCGTAATCTGTGAAGCCTACTTTATATAGGCGTTGTTTATATTCGGCACATTTCTCTATCACCTGACTGATAGAGTGAATATGGTGTATTGTCGATTATTTTTTACGAAAGCCTGCCTGATATCTACAGGAAATCCCTGCCGTAGGCCATGCAGCCCATCTATCGTGCTCAGCCCTGA
This sequence comes from Amblyomma mixtum, assembly GCF_055824585.1. Taxonomy (NCBI): domain Eukaryota; kingdom Metazoa; phylum Arthropoda; class Arachnida; order Ixodida; family Ixodidae; genus Amblyomma; species Amblyomma mixtum. The sequence continues at coordinate 168,687,243 of NC_143016.1, read as the reverse complement.
TGGGACGGCAATTCCATTGGATGCAATTGTTTGAGGGTTAGTGCTCGCGTTTCGTCGCCTTGCTCCTGGAATTTGTCGTTTCCACCTAACGTTATTGACTTTGTCGAAGTGTCTACGAAAACTGTGAAAAGTTGTCTTTGCAACTCACCCGTCGGGACCTGGCTCACTAAAAGCATTATTTGGCTTTTATTTGATATTTATTCATCGGAGCTTTTTAATGTTGTTCTTTGCGTTACAAGACCTCTAGAAACCTGCAGAAGTTTTACACTGAAACGGCGGTCCTAAATATATTCTGGGAAAAAAGGTTAGGCTCACTTGGTAAACAAAAGGGGGTACTGCACACAAAAAGACACGGACAAGAAGGTAACACAACAAGCGCAGACTCGCGACTAACTTTATTAGAAAAACGACACTCCTTTTATAGGTTCAAACTGTCACATCACACACATGCGCGAACCAATAACCTGTCTTCATTCTGATAAATTTTGATAGAAGGGTCACTTACACTGTTTGCACTCCTTCTGTTTGCTGCAAAACGCCTCAACCAACTCACGCGCCATCTGTTCACGGCTCCTCCTCAAAACTATGGTATCAGCCAGCAAAGGCAGGCATGGCTTATCGCGCGCAGCATCCGGGCACGCGCCACAGTGCAGGGGTAAATTCGACCCTGTTCCTGATTTTGGCTTTGCCTAAACCTGGTCAAACATTTGAGCGTACTGCCGACATCGGCCGAACTCAGTTGATCTCCCCAAAACAATATTCTCATGGTGCAACTGAATGCCTTCTGTCCTTAGTGCGCAGCACGGTTTGTGCATGTTGACTTGCAGTGCAGAATCCGAATGTCGGTGTGGTCGGAAGAAAGTGCTGCTTAAGTCATTTCTGGCGTGTAAAAATTATGGGACATATATTGTCTCAGGCTCACGATGATGTCACTTCTCGGCTCTTTAAATCTACGGTTCCGATTACCTTCTGTCATAATCAGAGATATTCGTTCTGGCTAAAAGAATTCCTTTACGTTTAAAGTGGTCTCTCATCTCACAAGCATAATCTCTGAGAGGTGTTATTTGAGTGCTCACCTCGCTCCTTATCACTGTTCTAGATATTTCTATTTCAGGTTGTTATCGGTGTACTAAGAATAGCTCTGTCTAGTTTTGGTCCAAAAGGTTTTGTTAAGGAACTTGCGTACACCTCATGCCTACGATCAACGGCTAATCAGTAGTGGTCCCTATCGCCGGTCAGCAGTCGAACCTCATCTTTCGCACGCGGGGTGGAGAGGTTTGTCGCTCCTCCCCCTCCGAACTTACGGAGAGTGCAGTGCTGGGCAGGTTGGCCCGATTAATTATAACTTCGGCGCCAACCAACCGTCAAGCCGCCCACAATATCATAACTTGCAAAATCATTTGGTTATGGAGGCACATGAATTTCAGTTTTTGCCTTTTATAGTTGATTAAAACTCCATTTTCAGTAAAAGTAGAGTATTTGATATCAGAATGCGGTGTTATGTAGTGACACAGGCCACAAAAAAAGTAATAAAAAGTTATAGAAAGCTATAAAAAGTCTCGAAAGTCCTGGGTGACAGAAAGTTTTATAAGGTGATTCAGGCACGCGACAAACTCGTTTTACAAAATCATCGGATTAAAAAACTTAAGTCTTATTTAACGAACACAAAAAATTTGAAATAAATAATGTTCCTTTATTAAGAAAGTGCGTAAAGAATACTACAAGAATAAATTTGCTGCACTTTCTAACTGCCCTAAGATAATCTAGAATTGCCTTAATCATCTTATGGGAAGGACTACTTGCCATATACCTAGCACATTAATACTTAATGACGTTGGATACAGGGGCGCTGCTTTGGCAGACAAATTTAAGGTGCATTTCCTATCCTGCGATGAATCGTCTCAGAAACGAGATAGAAGGCATGAAATTGATCAGTACATTGCATCTCCGGTAGAAAGTTCTATATTCTTTAAAAGTCGTGCAGTGAACGTGAAGTGGTAACATTCCTTAGAAACGTCGATAAATCTAATGCGACGGGCGCTGATGAAATTAAAGCCCAACCAATTATTACTGTTGCTGATCTAATTTGCTTGCCCTTGCAGCATCCATGTAAAAATGCTTTAAAACAAGGTATTTTTCCTGGTGGTATGAAAATTCAGAGAATGGTTGTTTTGTTCAAAGTTGGCACATACGACAGTATAAAAAAACTATAAACCTATTTACTCCTCCACCTGTTTTCTAACGTACTGGAATATTTAATATAAATGAGGTCTTATAAGATTTTTGACGAAAAATTTTTGTGAAAGAACAGTTCGGCTTTCATGAGAAGAGTTCGACTGAAATGGCACTACTTAGTATAGGGCAAAAAATAATTTGTATTATTGATGACGAATAATTCACAGTCGGTTTTTTTTTTAGATTTAAAAAAGGGGTTTGATTTCCTTAAACGTGACATTGACTTTTTTTTTCAAGCTACCGTTTTATGACATTCGATGAGTTGCCATAAACCTGCTTCGTAGTTATCTTTCAGGTCGCGTACAGTATGCATGCTTGCATGACCATCATTCACAACTAAAACACTGAATATAGAGTATTCCACAAAAGGTTGATTTTAGGTCGATTATTTTTTATTATTTATATTAATTATATAATACTCATTCCGCGAGCTCCTAAAATAAACCTGTTAGGAGATTATAACATCGTTTCTTTTTCGGTCTGCATCTTAGAGATATTCCTATTGAGGTTAACACATGGCTACAACATTTATCAAAGTGCCTGAGTATCAATAAACTAGAACGTCAGTAAACCGAACGTTATTTTATTTAAAGTAGGCAACAAGCGTGACGATTCTGAAGTTCAAGTTGCTTTTGAGAACAGTGTAGTTGAACGTGTTTCCTTTGTAGTGTACCAACTGTCACGGGTTCCGCTACCGGCAGGCGTCGACACTACGCTGCGCCTGAACACGAAGAAGTCGCCCCGCTTTCTTGGTGCTAGCTTCGGCTGAATACGCTGAAAGGTCAGCCACAGCGGTTCGTTCACTCCAAGGAAACATAATGAACGCACTCCTATAATTGGTGGAGGCGCTGGTTACATCCCCTACCAACCTGGAACTCCGGAACCGTACGCTTCCCCCTGCGTCAACCCTGTCAGACGAGCCTGCCTCAACACCGCCGGCCATTTCCACTACTGTTCTTTGTTCTGGTATGGCCCTTCCCCCTTCAGCGGCACAGCCGACCAAGATGTTGACGACGTGTCGTGGAAGAAAGAATAAACCGCTTGAGCAGTACAAATGCCCAGTGGGTAACCCTCAGTAGCACTGAGTGCTACTCACTGAGATTTTGTATTGTTCAAGCATTTGCTCAAGGCGTTAAGTCAGTGCCTCAGCCAGCATGGACATACCGCACACTGCTGACGCAAAAGCTTTGTTTGTGGACAGTATATCGCGAAGAAAGGCGCCGAGCCCCGCAAGATTCAGCAGCACTTTCAGCGCAGGCCGCAAGCAAGAAATCGAGAAGACAAAATCGAAATGTACTCCGTGCCCGCGGCATCGATGCTTATGACGCAGGCGCAGATACGTCAGTGCCTCCCGCCGAAGCTGCCGGTGGTAATTGTCCTGCGGCGTTTTTCACACTTTCGGGGGAGGCAGGCATTTGCAAATTTGAATTTCTCGCGTTGTTGCCACCTTGTAATTGTCGTCTCCTGTAGTGTTTTAGATTTTTGTCTTTGTGATTTGTATATCGACTTCTCCTCACACCGAGAATGCTCCACTGCTGAGCGCTGAAGTATTGTTTGCGTTCAGGTTTGGTTTGGCTTATAGGGGTTTAACATCCTAAAGCGATTCAGGCTATGAGGGATGCCGCAGTGAAGGTGTCACAAAATTCGGCGCATTTTTGAAGCAAACAAAGAAAAACAGCGCCGCGCGGACGCGTCTCGCCGGCGCGAGACGAACGGCAGAGGAGGAAACCCCCGCGGAGCGCCTAGCTTGTGTGCGCGTGCTCCTTCTCCCCTCCACCACCGCTCACCGACGCGGCGTGCGCCGAGGAAATGAGTCATCCACGCCGAAGATTTCTCTCGAACATGCGAGTCGGTTCTACTGCTGACCGGGGGAAAAGGGCGTACGTAGCCTTGCGTGCACTAAGACGCGTCCCCCTCGCCCGTCGACGGCGGCGCCACGACAGAACTAGCCAGAACCTTCGCGAAACGTCTCCTGACTTTAACCAATAAGCACGCGCGGCTGGCGAGAGAAAGGAAGGGAAACTACACGGGAGATGCTGCGTGTATGTGCGCGCCTACTTTGGCGCGTACAACGAACAGACGGGAGAGCGAGCCTATAAAAGAAGGACGTTGACCGCTGTCAAGTCAGTCCGGACCGCCGTTTAAGCTTCATCGAAGCACGCCCGTTCGACTCCCGGGGAAAACACCACTCGGCCAGCATCGGACCAACGAGGCAACGTTCGCCTGTCTCCGGGACGGCATCGTCGCGGAACTCTGGTCGTCGGACTGCCGCAGTGCCCGGTGAACAAATTGTGTTTTGTTTGTTTACCTCTCTCTCGTGTGTTAGTGCACTTTATGTGCAATATTGCCTTTGTACTGTAGTCTCTCTCTCGAGTTTAAGTTTGCACGCGTTGCACTGTTTGGTTAATCACTTTGTATGTGTTTGTACTAGTGATTGTGAAAATATCTGTATCGTCTCTTTGCTATATAAACCTTGTTTTGTTTTGTGATCCTTTGGCTCCGACCCATTCTCTGGCTTGCGACCAGCGAAAGCTGGGCACCGAACGCCCAAAAACCTCTTGTCACTTGGTGGCTGGTCTCCGCTGAGTTTGCCACGCTGAGTCGAGGGCATCTCCTTCGAGTCCGAGACCGCTACCCCCACACGCTCTAAGGGTGTCTGGGAGCTTCCCACGTAAAAGTGCGCGAAGTGTGGGTGGCAGAAGGGCTCAGGAAATTTCGACCACCTGGGGTTCTTTAACGCGCACTGACATCGTACAGTATACGGGCCTCTAGAATTTCACCTCCATCGAAATTCGACCGCCGCGGCCGGGATTGAACCCCCGTCTTTCGAGTAAGCAGCCGAGTGCCATAACCACTGAGCCACCGCGGCGGCATTTGCTTTCAGGTGTTTGGCTGATCTCTTTGTAGCTCCGATGCTTCGGAAAGAATGGCTATCGCACAATCAACTTCGTATGCCAGCTGGGCTAGCACAGGAACATAGGCTGCGAGGCGTCCGACGGCCGCATTTCAATGCAGGCGAAGCCCACTGGAGCCCACTACGGCGTTCCCCATAGACCATGTATCACTTCGGGACGTCGAAACCAACACATACCATACCATACAATATTGTTACGAAGAAGATGACGCTGGCAGTGGCGCGGGACGGAACGCTCGCGCTAGGCCAGCGGCCATTAGATCATCTCTTGTTCATCGTTCATCGCGTCTCATTCTTAGGCTGGCCGCCACGTTACAGTTGGTGTGAGGTGCTGGGGTCTTTTCATCGCCATCCTTGTCCCGGAGCTTCGGTGTCCTGCGCCTGCCGTGGACGTCGGCCGTGAGTACCTGGTCCGCGCCGCCCGGCCATGCCCCAGCCCGCCAGACCTGAACCGACCTCGCCGCTCACCCCAGCCCCATCCCCCGCCCGGACCACAAGACACGACGACCCAAGACCCGACCGACCCGAGATCCGACCGACCCGAGATCCGACCGACCCGAGATCCGACCGACCCAAGACCCTGCCCACACATGAGGACACCGCCCCCCTGCCCCTGCCGTTCGGTGCGTGAACCTCGGCCGTCAGCTCCTGGCACCCTGCGTCCCGGATGCTTCGTGGACCGGGACTCATCCGCCTATCATCTCATCCACCGTGGCGGCCAGCACTTCATCACTCATCACCTTGCCACTTCTTTCCTGCCCTGGAAACGATCGCTGAATCACGCATCCCTTCGTCCACGTCTTCTTCAGATTACGATCGGGACGATCGCTCGGTGGCCCCGGGTAATGTTACGAAGACGACGACGCTGGCAATGGCGCGGGACGCAGCGCTCGCGCTAGGCCAGAGGCCATTAAAGCACCTCTTGTTCATCGTTCATCGCGCCTCATTCTTAGGCTGGCCGCCACGTTACAATACCATACCACCAGAGCCTTTAGATCAGGCCAAAGGGAGGAGGGAAAAAATGATTTTTTTTTGCTTAGAAACAGGGTGTTGACACTGATCTGGTGTTGAAGACCTCAGTTCAGTGCCCCAATGGCCTTGGCCGACGAGCGCACCAGTTGTATGAGCGCTCGTTGGCTCTTCAAGGTGAGGCTGGTGAGTTGTATGGTGACGTGTCCGCTGTCGGTAAATGTTGCTGTGCCGTTTAGCTTGAATCCCCCAAGATGTATGAAAGAATGTCAGACTAACGCTGCACCAAGGGGAGGCATCAGTTGGGAAGGGCGGATTAAACTTCTACTGAGACGGATGAAAAAGATTGAAGCAAGGCAGATACAGCCTTCAATCCAAGAACCCAGCGGCTGTGGCCGAAGCCGTGGAGATGGCGATGAGCGCCACCTGGTGTTCCAGGGTGGCGCTGGTCAGCCGCACCTCGCACTGTTCCAAGGACGCATTGGGCGACTTCAGGCGATGTGGTTTATGGCGTGCATCCATGTATAGCGTTGGGTGGAGGCGGTGCAGAGGTAGGAGGTTAGGGAAAGTAAGAGTTTTGATTGGGCGCAGTATGTAGGCATCCTGAGAAGAAACGTTTTGAGAAACACAGCGCCGGCAGCCAACGGAGGAGAACAAAAAGGACACGCAACTGCGCTAACAACTTTATTCCGGAAGGCAGACGGTCCGCACCTTTTATACAGAACAAAGTAGGCCCTGCTCCTATGTTCTTGTAAGAATTAAATAGTTTCATTTGAATTTTTCACTACAAACGGTTCTTCTAGAGTGCGAGGACGCTGAGTTTGCCTTGAAGAAAGTGAGAAACCAAGTTTTGTTACTTGTTATTTTCTGAAACGATTACGCGGAGCGGGCACTCAGGTTTATGTGTGTTTGGCGCAAAAACGTGCTGAGGGACATTTTACTGCTATCCAATATTGAGCGGGAAACCTTATCAAGATTCAACCGTCACTTTTGTCAAGGCCGCCCTATTCAGCGCAGTTAGTCAGCGCAGTTGTGTGTCCACCTTGTTCTCGTCCGTTGTATGCCGGCGCTGTGTGTTTCAATACGCTCCTTAACCAACTTGCCCAGCAACACACCTTGCTTGTGAAGAAATGAGTTTTTGAGGAGGGGGTAAACGTGTCACACGAGTCGTAAAGTCTCAACGCGCATAGAGTAGTGGGTCCAAAGGGGGTAAATGTCTGGGCTGTTTGTCCCCGCTCGGTTGGTGCAATCAGGAGCTAGGGTGTCAGCCTTCAATTTGCCTCCTAGGCCTTCGTGTTTTGGGGCCAAGGTGATGACATGATATTTATGGAGGGCGGCACCTAGTATGTGGAGTTGGGAAACTACTCTTAGAAAAGTAATTGTTCCCCGCATGAAAACAGTGGGTGCGTACGGACGGCGCCGTGATCTAGGCGCGCCAATAAAACATGTTGCCACATGTCGTCATTGCCTTCGCAAAATTTTTTTTTTTCTGGCTTCTCTTAGGTCTCTATTTATCTTTCGGACTGTTCAATCTATGGATTGTTGTTAATGTATTTGTTGCACTGATTTTGTTGTGAGGCTATTGTACGTTAAATAAACATCTCATAAGTTTGCAACTTGAACACAGTTTATATGTACGTTATTGACCGTGAGCGGCGCGGCATTCAGTATGAACACCCGTCTTTTGGCCACCTCGGACAGCAAATTTTTATTTATGAACCCGACGGGAAGTTTTGTAAATAAGAGCTCTGATACCCTACCATATGCTGCCAAGTCTCATGCGCGTAGCTCCCGTCTCCTTTTTCCTACTTTTTTTACTGGTTTTCCAGTAGGCCTGCGCGTCCGAAAGGACAGGTTTTGTGACGCGGCTTTAGAACTAGCAACCATGCGTGGCAGTCTCGCACCTCAATTAAACTTGGTTTTAAGCTCACGTGCCTCCCAGAGGACGATGTCGAACACCCGGTAGGCCGTCGAGCTGTTTGTGAAAGGCCTACATAAACAATGCCAACCTTGCGAAGCCTTCGCGTCGTATACTGACTGTTTAAACGTGAGAGGGCGTGGTCAATTTTTTTTTTATATCACTGTCATCCCTGTTACCACCGCTTAGGTTTCAGTTTTCTGTGGTTATTTTCTGGTCCTTTTTGTTAAAAGAGCGAGGTAGCAAAAAAACACAAGCAAAACGTGATTAAATCGCTACTGCGTCGCTAGTGGCGAGCTCCTGGTCGACACGCGCTCACGTGGCGTCACGGTCACGAGCGGCTGCTAGGACGGCCCTCTCTCAGATGAAGAGAAGCGCACAACGAATGCGAGCTGTTGTGTATGTTTGTACATAAATACGCACACGTGCGCTCTAATAAACGCCAAATTAGTCACGAAGACTTGCCGCGCGGCGTCCTGCACGTCCGGTGCATTTCAAACAAAGCATTCGGGCCTTTGCGCAATTACGTCTCGAAGCGCCGCTCCATCGAGTGATGGGAACGACTTGGTTAGACTGGGTCAGGGTGAACAACTGGGCCCTTTTAGTTAGTGCTCAGCGAGATAAGAAAAGCGAAAAGCGGGCCTGCATCGCGGCCGTGCTCTGGAAAAGTAAAACGAGGGTGGCGCTGACGTAGTCCACACGCGGAGAGATAGTGCAACAACGTGCGCGCAACAAGGTTATCCGGCGCTTTGGTGTTTCGCCTACGTAAAATATTGCAATGGACGGCGTCCACTTTGCCCCGCGCGGTCACGTGTTGTGCCAACGCCATCTAGATGGAGAGGATGGCTGCGCTCTCGCTCAACCTGCGTGGGCGGTCGCAGCATTGACCCAAATTTCTGCCTCTTTTTTATAAGTGCTCGGTTGCGCTTTATTCTTAACCTCTTAATCAACTTGTTCTTCTGTCCTGTCTTCTCGTATTTTATCGATTTCTTGTAGTCGATCAAAGATAATGTACCGTTTATGATGAATAACAATGACTTCTTTCCCTCTTTCTTCTTTCAGTCCCACCTACCTCACCTCCTCCCTTCCATGACTGCGTGGTTCAAGTGTCCACCGAGATATGTGAGACAAGTGCTGCGCCATTTCCTTTCCTCAAAAACCTATTTAATTTACCAACAATGAATAAGATTCAATAACATTGAATAACAATATTCAATGGCAGTGAAGGAAGTTGACAACGACACAGGCACAAGTGATACCGCTGATCAGTGAGGTAGGTTAAAAAGAAGACCATCTTAGAAATGTCGTCCTTCCTGAAACGATATGACACCTTTAGGCGATGACCTCGAAGCCTCCACTGTGAAAACGCCTTCGCAACATATAAGCGTTCGAATTCTTGTCCTATTACGACCGTTGAAGTCCACCGCGACTTTCTGCAGTTTTTTTTATCTTGCCGCACGAAACCGTCTTCACGCGTCCACAGGGGTCGAACGTATCCATTGTCTACGAGACACAGACCGAGAGCACAGTTACTGCCCAGTTCTGATAGCCCTTTAAGATATCGGCATTTCCCTGCGGACAAATCTGCTCATTGACTGCAAAACGCACGCCATACATCAGACAAGAAAGGATTAACACGAAGCTGGCTCCCGGTGATGTGAATTTAATTTTAAACTGCCGCTATTGCACATTAGTATACTGTACGACTACTCGTCCGATTTTCATCGTGCATTAAATCCGGTAAGTCCTTACATATCGTCTTTAATACAGCGCTCCAAATTTTCATTAACTTTTATTTATGTTCACATTAATTGCTAACGGAATCGCAGATACCATCTCCTCTAACGTATTTATCAACGCAAGGCCAAAGTGTCCGCTGCCAGAGATGCAGCAGGCATGTTGAAAGATAAGTTCACGCAGAGGCTAGCCCTAATAGCAAAAACAGCCTTAAAGTTTTGAGGTCGCATTGTTGCACTGGAAGATGATGGAGCTAATTTGAATTTTATTCTCCACGCACTGCATGCGCCTTCGCATTGGCGGGTAGCCTGCGGGCAGCCTGCGGGCTCATCATCATCAGTATTTGCGCGCTCATAATCATCACTATTTGCGGGCTCATCTTCATCAGTACTACTGATGTTGATCAGTACTACTGATGATGTTGAGATTGTACGTCAGAAGGGCAGCTTTGCAAATGAGGGCCATAAGCACATGATGTTTCGCATGACTTCAATTGGGAACAAATTTCAAAGTCTCGTTTTTCAAGGATTTCACCCAGAAAAAGCGGAGAAACAGGACAAGGGAAAGCTTGTACCCATTGTATCACCGCTGGATACTTGATGGCACTGGGAATGAAACCCACACTTCCCGCATACGAGGCATATGCACAGCGCGCAGTTTTATTGGCTTAGACATTCAGAAATTATCAAAATAAGTTCATTTGAATGGCGCTGTAATTTTTTCCTTCACATACCTCTTAGTGTTTTACACTTTTGAAATTGAGGGACCATAAATGATGAATTCCTGGAAATTCATCACTTTTTTCGGACGTTTTCACTGCCGGTGCCTTACAGGGCTGATATCATCAGGGCCTTCAGGGTTATCACATCAGTAACACTGTACTGAAGAAAGTCGTAGATAAAGCTCTGCTGTAAAAGAACAGTGCTCGATTGGCGATGCACACTAGTGGCGCTCGGACAGGTCATATTTTTGGATGCATACGGCAATAAACGGCAGCAAGATCGAGCAGTGTTGCCACCCTGCGGCGAAGCGAGAAACCCTCCTTGGTATGAAACGCCCCTCGCATCGGCTTTCGCCTTCAGTGTTTTCACACGCTGGGACTGTGCACGCGTTCTTGGTTGTTAGTACTGCGGTTTCCCAGTGCTCCTATTCGGTTGTCTGCTACTTTTTATTTATTTGTTTATTAGTTAATTGATTTATTATAGACGCTTTCAAAACCCGCAGGCGCACGAAAAAGAGCGGTGATCTAATTACACAAATTTGCAGACAATTACTAAAAATGAAGCTATAAGGCACTGTGGACCGTAGTCAAGTTAGTGCTGCCACAAGTTGAGGCTGTGGAGGTAGGTAATATACAACAGACAAAGGCGAGACCGTTGTGGCGTAATGAAAGGTCAGGCAGATCGAGTGTTTCTGTTATGGACGTGACACTCGAATGCCGTGAATAATTTGAGAGAATAAAACAGGTGACTCGGGTCTGAAGGCTTTCAAGGGAAATGGCGAGGTTAGTATGAGCAGGTCCCATATGGCTCAAGAATATTCTAATTGTGGTTTAAGTGAGGTGGGTTAGCCTAAGTGGTGGATTAGTAATGTAATGTTAAATTTGTAATAAGGGAGTAATTACTCATTGGCATCCATCCGAGCGCAGCCATACGGCTACAAAGGAAAGCTGTACAGCTTTCTCAGAAACTTAGTAGTTAAAGAAAAATTAGTCCTGGTCCGGGGTTCGAACCCAGGACCACCGCTACACCGGAGCAGTCGCTCTACCAATTGAGCTAACCAGGACGGCAAGCTTATGGTAGGACGAGAGCGAATTGATCAATAACTCGAAGTGGGAACTGTGTTGGTCAAAACCAACACAGTTCCTGTGTTGAACTGTGTTGGTTCATTGGTGATTTCTTGCATGAATTTGAAATATTATCCAGATCGTCTTGAAGCTTACAGGAATCTATAAGGCTAATTATTTTAGGGTAGATGACGCAGTAGTTTTTTTTTTTTTTTCACCGGCGGCGCCTCAGCGAATGATGGAAACTGTCCTCACTGGCCTGAAATGGCAAACCTGTGTAGTTCACCTCGATGATGTGGTCGCGTTCTCTGAAACCTTTGGCGAACATCTTGAACGCCTGCGGACTTTATTAGATGCTCCGCGGTCGGCGAATTTAAAGCTCAACTTGAAAAATGCCACTGCGGCTACGAATAACTCAAATTTCTCGGCTACGTTGTGAGCGCCGACGGTGTCTAATCCGATCCGGAAAAAACTGTCGCCGTAGCCGAATTTCCGGTTCCTACTGCAAAGAAAACGTTCAAACGCTTCCTTGGTCTGTGGACTAATGCCATCGCTTTATCGCCGACTTCTCCCAGATTACCGAACCCCTGACCCGTTTAACACGTGATGATACCCCGTTCGTCTGGAGCCGAGCAATACGAGGGCGATTCAAATGAAAGTGAGCCAATGAGAGCATGTGACAAACGGGGCGCTTTATTTAAAAGTTGTCTTCATGGGCATTTAGACATTACTCTAACTAGTAGCGTGATTCCCGTCTCATAAAACTGCTTAGGTCGTCATGAAAGGTTATGTGCAAAAAAGGACGACTCAAAGGCAGAAGACACGACAGGACGAGCGCAAATCCTCGCCACCCTAATTGTGATACCGGATGAGGTGAGTCAAGGCGGCGCAGAACCACTCCGGCTTCTGGTGGTCATTCCCAGTTTTGGGCATCCATTGCGCACACAGGAGCCGATAACCGAGACGGTCATGAATTATGGTGCGAGCCGCACCGTGACTGATGTTCATACGCTCTTCCAGCTCCTCGATGCTTATCCTCCGTTCTTGTCTAATCAGCTCACCAACCTTTGCAGTTGTGTCGGGGCTAATTGAGCAGTGGCTTTGGCCCAGTTTTGGATCGTCTTTGCAACTTTCACGTGCTTCTTTGAATTAACCGTTTGCTCCAACATTTTATGGTGGCCAATGAAATGCACTGTTCACCCTTCACAGCAGCCGTACGCCGACTAATTTCTTGTTGGGAAACACCTTCAGCTGTCAAAAACCTCACGACACCACGCTGTTCAACTTTTCCAGCGTCCATTACCTCACGCAACCGTGTTCAACCCAGAGTATGAGAAGAGCATTAAAGAACAATTATCCTTACACCTGTGTGTCACTTGCGTAAATTAGAGATGCCTGTGTTCGACGCGCATATCTCACAGATAATGGGCTGAATGACTATTGAGCGGGGTGGGTTGGCTCACTTTCATTTGACTAGTTCTCGTAGAAAGCTTTCACAGAGCTACGCAGATGCTTGCACACAAGCCCTGTTCTTGCTCACTTTGATGAGGACGCTGCCAGCGAGATCCACACCGACGCCAGCAACATCGTCCTGAGTGTTATCCTAGTCCAACATCAAGATGACATGGAACGAGTGATTGCGTATGCGAGTCGCGTTCTGTCTCGTGTCAAAATCAACTACTGTACCTCGGAAAAGGAGTGCCTCGCGTTTGTGTGGGCCACGATGAAATTTCGGTCCTACTTCTACGACCACCACTTCAAAGTCGTGACAAACCACCATTCCTTGCACTGGCTGGCCAATCAATCTACAGGACCCATCTGGCCGCTTAGCAAGGTGGAGCCTCCGCCTCCAGGAATTTGCTACACAACTGTGTATAAATTTGGACGCAAGCACGAAGATCCCCACACACTCCCACGCGCCGGTCGAGCTAACTGGTGAGAGCACGGAGGACGACAGTCGTTTCCTTGGAGTGGTTAGCGATTTCGACGCAATGGCGAGGCAGCGAGCTGACATGAACTTACGATCTGTCATTGATCATTCTTAGGGCCACACTGCTAGCGTTACCCGGGAGTTTTCTCGGAACCTTTCCTCCTTTTGCATGCGTAATGGCATCCTGTTCAAGAAAAACTCGAGCAAGAGTGACCGCGACTATCTTCTCGTCGTGCCCAGTCCGGCCTCCGCGCCGACATCCTTTTTCCTCTCACGACGAGCCCACCTCTAGCCACTTGGGATTTACACGCACCCTGGCTCGAGTGCGCATGCCTGTTATTGGCTAAAACTTGGGGCCACCATCCGTCACTACGTCTGATGTAGCCTTGAATTCCAGTTGCGCAATTCACCTCCGCTAAAGCCCCCGGGGTTGCTCCTATAAGTTGCTCCGCCACGCGAACCCTTTGACCAAGACGGCATGAATCTTCTGGACTCTCTGTATTTATTGTCGGCCGGCAATAAGCTGATCATTTTAGCGACTGACCATCTGACCCGTTATGCTGACACAAAGGCGGCGCCACGTGATACATAGTCTGAAATTGCGCGGTTCTTCATGCACCGCATTGTTTTACGACACGGCGCCCCGTCCTACGTAATCACCGATCAAGGAACGACCTTCACAGCGCAGCTCATGCACGAGGTATTCAAGTTGAGTCCCATGAGCCTTCGCGTCTGCCACCCGCAGTCAAATGGGCTCACTGAGCGACTCAGCCAAACTATAGCGGATATGCTCGCAATGTACGTACTCGTAGACGTCCAGCATAAGACTTGGGACAAAATCCTCCCATACGTGACGTTCGCATGCAATGCGGTCGTACAAGGAAGAACTAACTTTACGCCATTTCGCCTCATTTATGGGCGTGATGTGGACGCAATGCTGGATGCCATGTTTCCGTACACTACCGACGACCAGGCGCTCACGCCACGGGCCGAGGAATTGATTCAAAACGCGGAGGAAACCCGCCCACTCGCGCGCATGCACATCAGGCGGTAAAAGGGCACAGATGCAAGCCGCTGCAACTACACTAGCATGTTGAGTATTAACTCGACCAACAAGAGTGGTTGTGGACCCCTGACCGTCGCCCAGGCTTGCCGGAGAAACTCCTATCCTACTACTTTGGACCCGACGAGTGTTGCGTCGCATCATGGAAGTTGACTTCATCATCATCATCACCATAATTTATTTTACTCTTAAAGGCCTCCATTCAGGCATCACATAAAGGAGGGGGGGGGGGGGGGGCAAAGTAGATACAATAGAAATAAGTAGAGTAAAAGGTTAATACAATAAAACAATATCATACAATAAAATGGAGGAAAGCGATACATTCACATTACGACGTTGCTCAATGCTGATTGGCAAAAAGGCTGTATTAGGCGGTAACAACAAGAAAGAAGGATAGATGCAACTGGTTGAAGAAATATGAAAGAATTGTGCAATATCTTTTATTCAGTACAGCGATTGATCAATGCCTGTCGAAACTTAGTGGGTTTGCGCTGGTTCACAATGTAGTCGGGTAGCTGGTTTCAGTTTTCTCTTGAAGTTGCCAGAAAAGATTTATTAAATGGTAATGTTGATCCGTGTACACTTTGAATCCTGAGGGAGTTACACAGGCGGCACGATGTTGTGATGGGAGCTAGTAATAATGCATCACGAAGGTTAGTAAAATTGTAATACAATTTATGAAAGAGGTAGAGTCGGGCGTTTTTCGTTGGGGTTCTTGGCTCAATTTTGAACGTAGATTTATTCCTGGTGATACTGCCCTGGCTATTGCAATTTGAGGATACGAAACGGGCTGCTCGGTTTTGAATGGCTTCTAAAGTGTTAAGTATGCTTGCTGAGGGTTTCATATAGCAGCTGCATAATCAAGTCTGGTATGGCTGAATGTTTCATATCCTAATTTTCGAACACAATCAGGGGCGAGGTGCTGGTATGCGTCTCTAAGCAAGTCGGGGACAATCGTGACGTCATCGTCCCTGTATGTATTTGGCTGCAATAAGCGGGGAACAAATGGAGGGGCGTCTTTCGCTCTGGGCTTGCCTGTGCACGGACCATGCTGCTCGTCGATGCGTCCCTGATTGCGTCTGCACTCTATTAAGACGCTCGAGCTGATAGCATCGCTACGACATGGTGTCAGACTATAACACAGTGACCTGCAAAAGAAGCGAAGCTTCGGAAGATGGAATGGGTCAAAATCTTCGCCCCACCGGGCTTTGAACAGCCTCCACAATTGGACTTCGAGAATACATCGGAGTGGCCGGCATGGATTCCATTTCGGCAACTACCGCTTCGCGTCAAGCCTCAACGAACGCTCAGAAGAGGCACAGGTACGAACGCTACTCTACACTATGAGACGACAAGCTCGGGACGTTTTTGCCACCTTCAATCTCTCGGAGGGAGACGCAAGGAAATTTGACGTCGTCAAGAAGTTTGACACGTATTTCATAAAGAAGATAACGTCGAGTACGAGAGCGCTTGCTTCAACAAGCGGCATAAAATGCCGGGCGAATCGGCCAGTTCATGACTACGCTGCATGTCTTGGCGGACAAAAGTGATTTTGGCGTGTCCAAGCAACGCCTTATCAGAGACAGGTTCGTCGGTGGGCTGAGAGACGAAAAACTCTAATTCCGAGTCTGTGCAAATGGACTCCAAGTTGTCCCTTGCGAGCGCCCTTTCGAAAGCACGCCTCAAGGAGACTGTTATGCAGCGCCAGGAACTCCTTCGCTACTCGACTCCAGACCAGTCCTCGAGTGTACCTCATCCGTGTGAGAATGCTGCAGTTGGCTCCGCAGCATCGGTAGACGCCTTGGGACGTCCCCAAAAGCATCAACGCGGGAACGCCACTTAATTGCGTTGTGACAAACGCCGCATCTACTGCTGTGTCTTCCTGCACCCCGAACTGTTTGCCGAGCGAAGGCAGTGAAGAGCAACTACTGCGGCGTAAAGGGGCACTTTGCTTAAAGCATGCATCAAGATGGTGACGACAGGCAACCAACGCAGGTACGAGTTTCTTCCGTGCAAGCGGGCAAGAGAGAATTTTTCGGGGGAGAGATAAAAACGCCAGCTGCAAAAGTGCGGTACATACAAGTGTGTTAACTCTGTTCCGGTGTTTGCAAAAGTTTATACTGGGGCTGAAGTTCAGCGCTGTGTGTGTCTTGTCTCCTTCTTGGTCTGTGTGTGTTTGCGCTGTTGAACTACCACTGAAGTTACCCTGGTCCCGTCATCTTTTTCCGTTCTCTCTACGAGCATAATGAAAGCCGACGAGGTTTTGACAGGCGCGAGTGGTTCGCGCCTCAAGATTTTGGGAAAATTCGAAGCAGAAATCGCTTGGAAAGGGAAATGTTCTCGCCAAGCATGTTATGTAGTCGGCCCGCTGCGACATGTCCGTCTCGGTTTGCGAGCTCTAGAGGCACTAGGTGCCTTGCAGTTTGTCGACTCAGTCGCGCAGAAGGGGTCTACTTGTAACGAACCGGGCCCCGACGTGTGCAGTAATCTTGGCGCCATGCCAGGGGAGTACCGGATAAGGTTGCACCCAAATGCGGTTCCGTACGCTATGACCGCACCACGCAGAGTTCCAGTTCCGCTCAGGAAACGCGTCCGACGTGAACTTGAGAAAATGTTGCAAATTAGCGTCATTCGTAAGGTTGATGGGCCTACAGATTGATGTGCCGGTATAGTACCATTAGTAAAGCCGATTGGAGATGTCAGGATTTCTGTAGACCTCACACAACTGAACAAGTGCGTTCTATGAGAGAGGTTCACACTCCCCACAATGGATAAAGCCCTGGGTTATATAGCAGGGCAAAATACTTTTCGCAACGGGACGCGAATTCTGGTTTCTATCAAGCATGGCTAAGCAAGTCCTCGTCGGAACTTACGACCTATATAACTCCGTTCGGGAGGTACTGTTTTACAAGGTTACCTTTTAGAATTACTGCGGCACCTGTGTACTTCCAAAAAGAGAATGTCGGAATTCATCACAGACCTCCCCGGGTCGTCAACGTGATGGACGATATTTTAGTTTTTGGTGACCACAAGCATCAACACGATTACAGAATTGCTAACGTCTTCAGCAGGTTGTTCAATCTAAAATAACGTTAAACAACTCTAAATGTGTCTTCGGCGTTAAAAGGCTCACTTTTCTGGGTCATGTTTTAAGTGAGGAAGGTGCTCAATCCGATCCGGCTAAGGTAAACACCATTAAAGAAATGAAGCTACCGAGCAATGCAGCCGAACTGCGCAGCGTTCTGGGCATGGGAAACCATTTGTGGCGCTTTTTGCCCCACTTGGCCCACACTATGGCTCCTTTACGCGAGCTTTTGTGTAAAGTAAGCGTTTGGTTCTGGGGCCGAGCGCAAAAAGCTGCAAATCGAAAGCTTGAAATCTCTCATATGCTCCACGAAATGCGTGGCTTTGTACGGCCCTCACCTTCCCATGATTCATTAGGCAGACGCTTCGTCTTCGGCCTGGGCGCAGTCCTTTCCCAAACGCAGCGTAACGATGAGCTATGCCCGATAGCACTTGCCTCGCGTTTGCTGATGAAAACTGAGCAGCGTGAGGTGGAAAGGATGGTGCAAACAATACAGCGACTCGTACTTAAATCTCAAGATCCCTACCTCGCTCTTCTCGCCTACTCGCCAAGTGTTCCCTAAGTATGCAGAGAATAACACACAAACAGGTAAAAGCTGATTTGAAGTCTTCTTCAAAGCCTCATTGTACTTCTGTTTGACCTTGGCAGTCGAGTTGTTTAGTTTGATTTATTCGCTGTCAGTTATTCTCTGGTTGGTATTTGGGGTGTCTCCCGAAGCTTAACACGAGCTCTGAGAGAGGTCGCTGTGAGTGGCTCCGGATAATTTTCAACCACCTGGGGTTCTTTAACGAGCACTGACAGAGCAGAGCACACGCATGTTTTCGCACATCGCTGTAGAAATGCAGCTGCGGCGGGCAAAAAGAGAATTATCTTCTTCCCGATGAGATTTCTTCACGACGGGAACGTGCGAATAATATAGAGAAATTAAGTGCAGGACTGTGAGATTTAAAATTCCGTGTCTCACTTAATTTATTCTTTCTGTAATGCCATGCTGTTTACGTGTATGATAAATATTTTTAATTTCTTGATTTGATGAGTGTTCTTTTGTAGCAACTAGACCCTGCTAGGTATGTTTCATTGCTTTTTCTTTGCTCCTTCTTCTTAGAGATCTTTCTTGCGGTTCGTAGTTGGTGCATATAATGTTACCACAGATGCCAAAGCTCATCTGAGATTTTTTTTTTTTTTGTAAAACCCCTTCCCCTCTCCAGTAATGTCAGCTTGGCAATGTGGGCACTGTGATACATACAACAGCAAAGACCTAATGCAACTTTAGCGTCTTGAGCCGCCGCGGTGGAGCTGTCGTTATGATGTTCGGCTGCTGACCCGAAAGACGCAGGTTCGATCCCAGCCGCGGACGTCGCATTTCGATGGAGGTGAAATTCTAGAGGCCCGTGTGCTGTGCGATGTCAGTGCACGTTAAAGAACCCCAGGTGGTCGAAATTTCCGGAGCCCTCCACTACGGCGTCTCTCATAGCCTGAGTCGCTTTGGGACGTTAAACCCCATGAGCTAAACTAAGATAAACTAAGCTAAACTGAGCTAAACTAAAATAAAGTAAACTAAACGAAGCTAATTTAAACTGAACTCACCTACACTAACTTTTTGCGTCTTGGGTAAATTGCGCATTTCTTCATTAATTCTAGGCTCTATTATACTATTGGTTTAAGGCTATATCACAGCTCCTATTAAATGCTAGGTCAGTTCTGGCCACACTTCTTCAAATCTACGTTAAGCATCGGTTTTTGCTTCAGCGCCCCTTGCCCCGGTTCACTGCCCACTGACGTCCAACATTGAGTTAAAACACGTGCTTAGGAGACATCTGTGAAAAACACTAAAGTACGCGAAGTACACTGACTTGTGCGATAATGATGCATTTTTATGGCCCAAGGGTAGCTTTTGGCCCTGGAGCACTATGGCACGATGTGTTCCGCTCTACTCATGGCGGAGTTTTAAAGACCCATTTCCCAAGCATTTCACCCTATAGAAGCCGATCACCAAGACGAGGGGAAAGCTTGTACCCGCTGTATCACCGGTGGGTATCCGGCGGCTACGTTGGCCGGACCCCGCACCTCGCGCATACGAGACGGGTGCTCAAACCACTACGCAATCGCTGCGGTGACTTGTTCCCAGAATAATAAATTTGTGCAAAACTAGCTTTTGGGCGAGTTGTTATCATACTTGGGGTATAACTAGAGGTTTCTTCGTGCTTAAAGCCTGTGTTGAGCCCTTTAAGCAATCCAATTCAGCAGTTATGCTATCTTTTACAGCATTTAACCAGCATCGCTCTCTCGCTCTATAATCACAGCTTCCATGTTCCTTTATTATCGGATTACAGGAGGCGTCGGCCCGAGATAGTGGAAGGGACATTCGCGATTTTCTGATCAGACAGGCAGTTTTATCGAACTAAAAGTGACGGCGGTAAACATTGCTCAATGTGTTTTACTTATTTCCTCTTTTTCAATAAAGATGGCCGGTTGACATAAAGCAGTTTTATGCATAACGCCAAGGCGAGTTTCGCATCTGCCAGTGCATGTCTCGCGCGCTGTTATATTGTTCGCCAGGTCCCAACACGAGAAAGACCCCGAAGAAAGCTTCGAGAGTTTGCTCGGCGCCGACCCTCGAACACGCAGGGCTACCTTTTAGCATCTCTGTCTCAATCAGAAATTGACTCGATGAAAGCAGAGTCTTGAAGTTAAATGAAATACATTCACACCTAGTCATGGCATGCCTTTTGATTGTTGGCAGATTGTAATTATAACACCACTGTTTTTTGAACAATTCTGCTCAGTCATTCTGTGGAAGGGAAGAGGCCTCCTCGCACCTGCGGCTTGTCTGTGTTGAGTGGGCTGCTCGAATCATTCGATGCCGACTGAGTTGTTCCGGGACGAATTTCAAGGGGTGGGGCTTAGATATTATGTCCCGTCCACCCTAAGCGAAGGGAGGGGTGAGGACCACCCCGTCGCCCCCTCGATTTACGCCACTGTGCAGTAGTTTTGTAAACCCGATTGTCGACTCATGGCTGAATTTGTTCGAGGGAGTCCGGTATCCGCGACGTTCGAGACCATTCTTTGAGTCAGAATCACTACACTTCGAGGTTCACATGAATAAAGCCATCTAAGAGCCTTTTCAATGACCACAAATTCTGCCCCTGCAGACGACACCATCCCCTCACCCTCGGTCCCGTGCGCTGTTGCGCATCTCAGTTCAAGTGAAATCCTGGCCAGTTGGTATTCCTCCGAGCGAATTGAAAAAGACCCGCCGAAAGAGATGGCGCGAAGGAGAGAGATGACGTCTGTAGTGTGTGCGGGTATGCGAATTCCCAGAGAATCGAGTATACTATATCGTCCGGTTTCCCTTCCAGCCAGACGAAGGTACTTTGTGTAGCGATGCGCATCTATAAGTTCTTATATAGTGCTGTGCATTCCTAATTTTAAGAGCCTGTCCGTGCTAGTGCTCTTTGGCAGGTTGAGCCACTTGAGCGCTGCTTTGGTAGCCATGCGGATAAGAGCATTGATCTTATCTTTATCCGCACAGGAGAGGTTCAGGTAAGGAGTGGCGTAAAGAATGCGACTAAGCACAAAGGCATGCAGCGCCTTGAGATTGTCTGCTTCGTCTAGACCGGCTCGTGAATGTGAAACCCTTCTAAGAAGATGGATGACAGAGGAAGTGGACTGTTTTAGTGCTTTCAGGGTAAGGTTGTTTTTCCCCGTGTCCTGTAAATGCAGGCGAAGAATGCGTAGGGTAGGTGTTTGCGGTATGGGAGTGTCACGCAGGTAAATCGTGATGGGGGAGGTAGGGACGCGCCGCGGGCGGATCATGAGGAGTGCTGACTTTGTGGGGGAGCATTCAAGCCCAATGTTTGCCGCGTGAGTAGCTATAGTTGTGGCTGCTTCCTGAAGGGTCGATTCTATGTCGCTATCCGAGCCGTATGTGGTCCAAACCGTTATATCATCCGCGTAAAGTGTGTCCTAAGTGCGGAATGCGGCTGAGAGCCTTGGCCAGGGGGATGAGGGTGAAGTTGAAGAGGAAGGGAGCCAACACCGCCCCTTGCGGGGTACCAGTGTTGCCAAGCGTGAAAGAGGGGGTCTATATATCATCTATATGCAGGGAGGCGGTGCGGCCGTTTAAGAAGGCCCGGATATAGTTGTAGGTCTTAGGTCCCAACTGCAGCTCTTGGATGCCCTGCAGGATGGCGCTGTGCGTAACTTTGTCAAATGCTTTGGTGAGGTCGACTGCCAGGATTCTTCTGGTGTGATGTAACATGTTATTGAGGATAGCGTGTGAAATCTGCAGCAGAGCGTCCTGTGCCGATAGATGGGCTCGAAATCCTACCATAGTATGGACTTATAAGATTCTTTCAGTAGTGTAGCCGCCGCTGGCCTGAGCTAAGAAAAAGCAAAGATCATTGGCGAATGGTGTTATCTCGCATCGGACCTGTTAGTTGGCGATCACAAAAAAAGACGAAAAGTTTAGTTTTACATAATTTCTTGTGGCATCTGTACCACGGAAGACTCATATTATTTATGAGAAATCTTCCCTGTTTGTTTAATTTTGTTGAAAAGCTTCCAGTCGTATAGCACATAGTGCGAGTTTCAGCTCTGAGGTAAAAGCGACTCATGGACGCGTCCACATTTGTGTCCACCGCTCCTTCTTCGATCCCGCCGCCATCCAGCTGCAAAGGGCAGTTCCCGAACCGAGACGACCACTCCCCCGTCGGCAGCCCTGAGCGCACCTGACGTGACGGGCAACAGCAACGCCGCCGCCGATGAGGGACGGTCGTGGCCGTAGCAACAGGCGAGCGCCGTTAGCGGTGACAGAGCGAGAAGAATACAAAGCACGAGACTCCAGAAGCAATCTCCAAAAGCGACCGGGACGGTGTCCTCCAAGGTCAGTTCCTGCGAAGCACGTCGTCGATTTGGAACTGCGGGTGCGTGTGCGATCATGCAGTGCTTCGTCACACAATGGTAGTATCGTGCAGCAAGCTCCAGGCTTGGGCTGAAGTTTACCGTGGTCGTTCCTGTTGAAATCTTCTTCAGCTAAGAGAAGATGAAAGTGCAAAGACTGGACTAGTGCGTTCAGGCATTCTGGCTGCCTAATGACATTGGGAGGTCCTACGTCTTAACTTAGGAATGTTTAATGTTCTTGCCTACTTTGGACATGATGAGTAAGGTGTCTTCACCTGTAGACAGTAAGTGCCCAGCTATTTTGCTGAAGGCTAATGCAAATGGTAAACTCCGTGGAGGCCTCCCTAGGATTTCAAATACGACGGTGTGTAAAAGAAAACGGAGATTGCAGCCGTAAAAAAAAAACATTAAATTTTCTTACACTTCCCGCCTTCATCTAGTGTTCTGTGAGAAATAAAATAAAAAGGAACTCGTTCCACATCCTTTTCTGGCAGGCAGCAGCAGCAGCAGCAAAATCGCAGCACAACCACGTCTGCAAGTTGTTAGGAAGAATCCGCAGAATTTTCTTGCCCTCTGCGAAATAACGACGCCTTTGACCGTTTCACGATGCATGGTTTGCTTATCCAGCTTTTTTTTTAGGTTTTTACCCAAATCCAATCCAACGGATGTGGTACTAACAAGGTATGGATCTCAAACAACTGCAGGGTGAACGGCCTCGTCATTCATCTTGCCATAACCAGGAAACCCGTAGTGTAAGAGACCTGGCGCCAGACGTTACCTAAAAAAGGAAAGTGCTAGCTCTTGAGAGATCGAACACGGTACATAAGGGTGCTTCTCGAAGTCTTAAAGATAACTGATTTATTGATTGGTTGACTGACTGATTAGCTGACTGCGTCCGCAAACTTTGGCCGGAACAAGACTACTGCAACGATAACGAAAGCACAGGCTATGAGGTGGTCACATTTCCGAACGATTCTGAGGTGATTTTCTTGCTCTTCTTAATTGCGACCTTTGTTTTAGAGACGAACTAGACTGTTGCCCTCATGGGCTTCTGTCTATGTAGAAGTGGTAGGCAAGTGTTTCGCTACGGAAGGAGAAAGCAAACAATCAGATTCGTCGCGATTCCCCCACAGCGTAGCAGTGACAGTGATAGACTGCTGCGCCACCCATCCCAGTGACGGAATCTTCTTTGGGCACCACCAAAGTTCCGCGACCGCAGATGGCACACTACTCAAAGCTCCCTGGTGTGCTCGAGTAAAGTATCACTTAGGAGATACATCGGAGAAACTTGTGCATACGCTGTAGCTTCTAAACACCTTCTACCCTAACAATTAAATCAACGCTTATATCACCAAACCTATATCACAATGCGCGGGAAATAACTTCTGTATCGTTTTGCCTTGATGGCTGCACTGAACTACCAGAAACAAACACTGCACCCTGCCCAAGATAGTCGGCTCCAGGTGACGTCGAAGCTGTGCGGGGTTAGTTGCCAGGGGCAACCATGATTCAGCGCCCACAGAAACAAAAGGCGAAGACCGAGAAAGCTGTCACCAGCGGACGTAACCAGCCGGAACGAATCGCCCACTGCGCACCATCGCGGATCGCAAGTGGAAGTTCGGAGAGTCTATTGGCTTCCACGGCCACGACGCCCGGTGGCACTCGGCCTGATGATTCCCCGTCCCCGTAGAAAGTACGTCTGAGTAAATCACCCCAGATTGCGGGGTGGGCGGCTGTTCGGCGACGCTTCGGCGACGTGACCGCAGGACCGGTATGCGCTGGTGGATGAAAAGGGCAATAATCCTGATTTGGGGTCTCCTGCTTGTCCGACCGTACAGTTCTGATGACTCCTAGAAAGCAACGAAAATACTACTCAAGGACAATAATTGCGTTCTTCGCGTATGGCTGTTGCAAGAACCAGGACCATCAGTGGCCCACAGTTGACGTCCAGCCAGCTCCCCTTTTCGGATGTAGAGAGTTTGGACAGCGTGCGGGACAGAAGCGCGAAATGACAGAACGAAATGAAATAAAATCGACGTGACTTGGCTTCCCAGTATGATGCCTGTAGGACATAGCGTGAGAGCCACGTGCTCAGAGCTTGCTGCGCTACAACCAGCCTTCCTGTTTAAACAAAACAGCGAACAGCTGACTCCCTCACCGATACGCTTGTGGTAAATTTAGTGTCACTTTCAAAAAGAGATCTCTATCCGAATAAGGGACACTTTCGTTGCGCGCTACTACGCGGCGAAGAAAAGTGCCATTTTGCAATGATGGCAATAACTATGGCTACAAAGTAAGACATGGGAACATTATTTTCCAATCTAATGACCTTGATAATATCGCCTTTCATTTTCATAAATCATGCAGGCTGCATTTCAGATTGTATTTCAGTGATCAGAATAAGGCATGACAAGCAGACACAAGTCAGAAGTGCGCACAATATCCTAGCAGCAGCGTCACGGAGAGCACGCAATAGTGTCACGTCGTGGCAACGTGAATGGAAGTCTACTGTGGCAGCATTCGTATCCATGCGAGCTCAGGTCCGTTTTGTACACACAAAATTTTAGTTCGATATCGAAGTGCAGGCGCGCACCGTAAGAGCCCTCTTGCGACTATTGCAAGAGAATGCCTTGCTTCACCACCCGGGTCTTGCGAGTAGTACTTTTTGAAAACCGAATCGAATGCCGATAATTTAGCTAATAATAATGCAGCGCTAAAGGATAAGGTGGCCGCAACTGACAAAGGACAGAGTTAATTGGAGAGATATGGGAGAGGCCTTTGGCCTGCAGTGGGCGTAGTCAGGCTGATGATGATGATGAATACAGCGCTTTATGGTGTCTTTCTGCCGTCCGTCCGTGCTGTATGAATGCAAGTACTGTTCGCAGTCGCACGGTACCCCGTAAAAGCGATAGATGGCGAAATAGATCGCACTAAGTCCTACAGGTATTTGGTTCTTACACGATGCTTTAAAAAACAGCAGTGGAAGTCATTAAGCATTAGGGGCAAGACATTGAAGAAGCTGAGGTATAGGGATAACTGCAGAATTGATTTCAGAAAAAGGTCGACAATTAGACCAAGGCTTCCATTTGCAGTCACTCGGTGTATTGAAACTGCTACAAAGAAAGAACAACCACTGTGGATGGCGTTTTTATAGATTGAAGGGGTTTACGAAACTGTTACCACCTCCTTATATGAAAAATTTTGGAAAAAAGAGAAGTGTGGTAGTGAAAATGTACGGAGTGCACGGGAGGTTTCTCACGTGCTTTGAATTTCTATAGACTCACCTACTCATTACCATTCCATAAGGTTCACTTTTGTTCATTTCTTTTCTTTCATTGGCACATGTAGCTTTGATAGGTGACAGTCAGTACAAGGACATGCACAATCACTTTACTCCCCGAGAACACGCATCATATATTAAGTTTCAAAGCGGCGCCAAAACTCATGACATAATTGAACTGATGGCAGCAGCACCACAGGACATATCGCACCTCATCATTCACTGCGGAACTAATGACCTGAAACACAGCACTGCGGAGGAGACCATTCAGGCTGTGAGTACAGTGGTGAGCAGCCTTGTCTAGAGCGCTCGGGCGGTGCACTTCCTTGCAAACAATTCCAGATTTTGTGCCAGCCTCTAGGGTCCAGCTGCAACGCTTGCACGGAAGTAGCGCCAGATAGCCTCGTAAACAAAGCAGGCACGAAACCTTTGCCCTATAATGAGGGGCTGCTCTCTAATTTCGGTTTTTGTTACCAAGTGCGCACTGCTCAAGCGCTTTAGACAAGGCTGCTCACCACTGTACGTTGGTACACGATGTGCATGTCAACAGACCAAACACGAAAGTGACCCTGACAACTGTGCTCCCTAGGAGAGTCCACTAATACCACGTGCACATTTACCAATCACGTCAACTTTCGGCTCACGCACAAGATTCATTTCAAGTTAACTTCTTGCTGTACACGGAACGCGATCAAAAAGGCGTCAAAATTCATTATGACTCTCAGGCACACCTGGCCAGAGGTGGACTCCACCCCACTTTCAGAGGCGTCCAGGTATTGGCAAACAGCATGTAGTACAGGATAAGAAACGCTTTTAAGCCGGCGGAACATTCCACACATACTCCCTCTGTCGCTCTGGCCAGCGCTGAACAACAGCGACAACACCCCGAAACACCCACGACCCTCCGCTCCACAGACTCACGACTCTTGTACACAAACAGAGGTCGTGGATCCCACACCAGCGGAACCGCACGTAGAAACACAACAGCATAGTCACTAGGTCACAGCGCACTGCCTTTACTCAGGCACCTACGGTTTAAAGACCCACCTAGCTCCCAGGCAGACGGCGACTTGGACCATGCCACCGACACAAGCCCTAAGCAGAAGTCCCCTAAACACGTAAAGTAAAACCCATTGGAAGGTCCGCTCGGAACAGGCACAAATGACTCGCAAATGCTAGCACTAGCCTTCCGGAACCCGAAAGGACTTTCCTGGTTGCCAGAAAACTAGCCACGAAACAAACCACCTGCAGATTCCATTCACAGACTTGCAACTCCTACTCGCAGCACGGTACAATACCTAAAAGCCTTAAAGTTAATGTCAGGTGTTCCCTTGGTGCGCTTAGGCCTGATCTGCTAGCTCGATGGAAAGACGTTTCAGATGACGCATCCCTGTCCTTCATATCTACTTCTTGAAGAACATAGTGAAGAATAGCTTAATTCTTTTAAAGACTTACTTAGCATTATACCACCAAATCTGAACGAAAGACAAGCACTAGTACATCTTATATCGACAAAGGAACGTAAGCTTCACGATAAACAACACCGTAAACACATTCAAGATAAGCTTTCCCTAGAAAAAGAGATACCTAGGCAGCTCAAAAACCGCCCTTCAATTTCGATTGAGCCAGAAGATACGTCGTTGACACTCCAGGACGATAACAGTAATGTAGTTGATATCTCTGAATCTCTTATTGACAGGGACGAACATTTTGCTGAACTAACAGAACTAACAATAATTTCAACAAGTATGAATTTCACCGAGATCTCACAGAATTTTCGCGTAGAATGTGTATTTAGGAGTATTTTACCAAAGAAAAAAAGAAAAACCGATTCTTAATTTGCCTACAGCCTCTGACACGTGCATAATACGTGTTGGCCAAACTGAAGCGGCCAGCCTTGATTTCATCGCTCTCAGACCCCACAGCGCGTGGATACCAGACACGGTACGAGTCCCGAACTAGACTTGTATATTAAATCCGTCTCCAAATAAATTATAGAAAAAACAAAGCAAAGCTCGAAAGCGGGAAAAACCTTTCCTCGACAGAAAAGGCTAAACTAGTTAGCTGCTAGAACTGGCATAGTCATTAAGCCAGGAAAGGTGGTAGCTTAGTCATCCTGCTAGCCGAAAAATACAAAAAAGACGCCAGAAGGCTATTCAACAACCGTTGTCATTACAAGAAATTTGATTCCAGTCCCACTTTAGGGTTCTGCAATGTAATTCTGAGCGAACTGGCAGACTTATTTTCCAAGGTGCTAATAACGCACTCACTCTACAACTTCTTTAATCCGCCAAACAAACAAGCAGGAAGCTTATACTTCGTACAATCTATAAGGTTGCCGCAGAAGACTTGTTTACGGCAAATATCCCTGGCAGGCCTATCGTTTCGAACAATAACACGCCTACAGAGAACCTGTCAATTTTTCTGAACCACCACCTTCCAGACATTCCAACCCTCTTTCCTTCCTTTGTCCAGGACGCACCGCACTTGCTACGAATAACAGAGTCGCTTAATGATGCAGCCATTATCCCAGCAGACAGCATACTTGTTACACTTGAAGTTGCCGCTTTGTACACAAATATTCCGATAAATTAAGGGGTCCACGCGCTCTCCGACGCGATAACTCAAAATCCACACCAGGATGAAACTGAATTGTATCTCTCGCTACTTAAATTGTTACTCACGCTTAACTATTTTGAGTTCCATTTTTCTTATTACCTTCAAGTATTTGGAACAAGCTTGGGCACCCCCTTCGCACAGACTATTGCAAACATTTTTATTAGGCTACTGTAGTCTAAACTTCTAAATTCATTTTTGTAAAAACCGGTGATATACCTGCGTTACATAGACAACATTTTTGTGATATGGGAACACGGCTCTGAGACACCAAAAGCATCCCTCTCGCACCTTAATTCCTTCCACTATAGCATTAAATTTACCTTCCATTACTCAAAAACGCGTCAATTTTCTCGACACTACCGTCCGTTTAGAAAATAGTCACCATAAAATCACACACTACTGGAAGCCTACAGACCAACAGCAATACTTGCACTTGACACGCCATCATCGAAGACATTTTGAACAAGGCATATTTGTGTGACTGGCAACGCTCCCCAGAAGAATATTTACCGACTACTTTTTGAAACACCTTCACTCACTAAAAAAATACCTTAGCTTATAGGAACCATCTTCAGAACCCCCCTATAACGCTTTCCAAAGAGCAACCACTCTAAAACGAAACGAGGTATCCAAACACGAACAAAAGGCAACAGTGAGCAGCCTTCTGCACTTATAACGAAATAATTCAACGCCATTCTTAAGATAAACAATATAACGCAGAAATATTCTATTTTAACTCCAAACGATCGTCTCAAGAAAATGTTTACCAACGCACCAAAGGTAACATACAGACGCAACACAAACCTGAAAGACATCCAAGTACGCGTTAGGCTTGATAAGAAGCCGCTGCCGAAAGAAAGCCCATGCTCTCGACCTGGATGCAAGACATGCAAGCATTTACAAAGCGACATTCCTGTTAGAAGCGGCAAGCGACTTCAGCTCCGATATAAAGACTATCTTAAAAATGCGCATCGTCTAATGTTATCGACATGCTTCAATGCTATTCTTGCCAGAAATAATATGTCAGAGAAACAGGGCAACCAATGAGCGCCAGACTGAATGTTCATGGAGCTGATACAGCAAGGAACGCACTGAAGGCGATGTCGGAACATTTTAATCAAAGCAGTCACAACTTCAGTGAACTTAAACTGTTCATTCTTCAGTCAGGTTTCAAATCTGCAAGGCACAGATAATACAGAGATGCATTCCAAATCCACAAATTTAAAGCCTGCAAACAGCACGAATCAACATACCCAGAGAAAACTGAGTATCGCTAGGGTACATTCCGGCACTGGCGTAATTCTTTACATAAGTATTGCAGATGGCCAGAGCATTTCCAAGTACTTCATACCACCGCTTTATCGTTTCTTTCACCTTAGTTTACCGCCCCCACCTGTACTTTCCCCCACAGTGAAAATTTTTTTTCTGTCTCTTTGTTCATATTATCTTTACCGCTGCACCTTGCACTTCTTGCCATCATTTCGCTTGAACTTTTGTCTTCCGCATTCCTCCCCACCCCATTTCCTTTCACACTTTCGCTGAACTGGCCCCCATGTTTTCTCTTTTTCATTCCCTTTTTAATGTTTTTGGTATTTCGTTCTACCATGCTGACTCCTTCCTGATCTGAATTTTTTAGGTCAGTGCAGCCAGTCATACCAAGCCACCTGTCGCAGGAGCTGTCACGCTCCTGATCTCTCCACGCTCCGCACGCCCGGATTCCTTTCTGCTGAGCTGTCATTTTCTTTTCAGTTATGCAGGTCAACCCGTTAATGATTATTAGCTGCCATCATGCCTGTACGAGATTCTCCCTCCCCGTCCTACCACCCTTTCCACTTCACACCCTCCTCCTCACCGGGTCTTCCTCCGCGGAGTGACGACCCTATTTAATTCCCGTCAATGATGAATGCTTTGTCCAGACGAAGACAAGTCTGTAGCAGCAGCAGCGGCCTTACGCAGCAGCATCACCAGCCGTTGAAGACGATGACTCCGAAGTTCCGCCGAATTGAGATTCCTTCTCGTGCCGGCGTTACGCGACTTCCGGCTGCACGCCATCTTACATTCTAGCACTCCGGCCAGTAAATCAATCATTTCCTTCATCGAGCCGGCCTCATATTTTTGGTAGCGACAAACTGGTGACTCCGGACGTCCGCCAGAACACCCGCTCCCGCCATGGCCAACGCCGACGGCAACGCCTCCGCCTGCGCTGGAGGGTCCGTCACCGGGCATGGCGGCCTCCGCCTTCCTCAGTTCTCGGCAGCCAATCCTCAGTTCTCGCTCGCTCAGGTCAACAGCCAGTTCACTATTGGCCGCATCATCAGCCAGTCGCAGAAGTTTCATCACGTCGCGGCGTCGCTACCGCCTGAGATTGCCGCCGAAGTCCACGAGCTCCTCATAACTCTGCCCGCCTCGGCCCCAAGTGACACGTTGGCTGTTGAGCTCATCAAGCGAACAGCCGTCTCGGAACATCGCCGCCTACAGCAGCTCATCTCCTCCGAAGAAATGGGAAACCGCAAACCTACACAGTTGCTGCGGCGGCCCCAGCAGCTCCTGGGCGACAAGGCTGCTACCTTCGACCAAGACTTTCTGTGTGAGTTTTTCCTTCAGCGCTTGCCGTCGTTGGTCGGCATGTTTCTTATGCCCGCCCGGGGGTTGTCTTTCGAGAAGCTTGCTGAGCTGGCGGACTCCGTCTTTGACGTTTCGTACTCCGCAATTTCTCTCGGCGCAGTCTCGCCGCCTCCCACCCCGCCATCATCTCTTCCGTCCTGCGTGTACCTTCAGAGCCTCCGTGACAACTTCCACGCCCAGATCACACGCCTCTTCGACTAAAATCGCCGCACTATCGAATGCCCGCTCTCCTTCGCTTTCCCGTCGCCAGTCCTCACCTCGCCGACGCAGTGCTACCCCACCTCTTCCAGGCAGCGAGTGCTGGTATCACCGCACCTTTGATGAAGCAGCGCATCGGTGTACCCCTCCCTGTCACTTCCAGGGAAACCTCCCACGACACCACTAGAAGCGGCAAGTGGTGTCACCTCCGAGACCAGCCGCTTAATCTTCATTCCCGACCACATCTCGGGCCTCCGTTTTCACGTCGACACCGGAGCAGAGGTGAGTGTCCTCCCCTGCAGCCTTACATCATCATCTTTTTGCACTACTGGCCCATCGCTCCATGCCGCAAATTTCACCCGCATCGCTACTTACGGCGAACATGCTCTTACACTCAATTTGGACCTCCGACGTGTGTTCCGATGGATGTTCCTCGTCGCGGACGTAAGCTACCCAATCCTCGGAGCTGATTTCCTGCGCCACTACAATCTGCTTGTCAACATGCACAATAAGTGTCTCGTGGGCGCCGCGACGAACCTCTCTGTTCAGGGCCTCCGTCTTCGAGCACCATTTGCCAGTATACCCAGCCCTTCACCAGTCCACCTACGAGATCCTCCTGGATGAATATCCTTCTCCCCTCCATCCTTCCAACTTCTTACTGCCCATCAAACACCAGGTCATGCATCACATTGCGACCACTGGCCAGCCCACAGACGCTCGCCTTCTCTTCGGCTTGCCCATGCGTATTCCTGGTGAATTTTTCAAATCCACCATTTCGACCACAAGTCCCGACCGTACCGATTGCGTGACGCAGCTCCGCCATTTTTTGCCGTCATCTCCGAGCGCCACATCTCCGAAGCCAGTCTCGGCCATGTTCACACGTTCCATTCGAACTAGCAACTTGCACACACGTCTCTGTTCGCCGAGACTGTACGCAAGCCGCTTCGGCGCCCGTACGACGGCCCATTCCGTGTACTCGAAATTTCATCGTGGACATTCATGGGCGCACTGACACCATTTCAATCGACCGCTTGAAGCCAGTCTTCACAGAAGACGCCCCGTCCACTGAGCCTGGTTTCTCTGCCCCAACCGGCCGGCTGCTTTCCTCAGCCATCTTTCCCCACTACCTCTCAGCAGCGGAAGGTATCGTTCTGGCTCCCAGCTTCACCGGACTCCTTCACTAGCGGGGTGGGGAGGGGGGGGGGGGGGGCTACTGTAGCAGCAGCAGCGGCCTTACGCAGTAGGACCAGTACCAGCCGCCAAAGACGATGCCGCCGAATTTCCTCCGAATTGAGCTCCGTTCTCGTGCCAGCGTCACGCGCTTTTCGGCTGCATGTAATCTGACATTCTAGCACTGCGGCCAGTAAATGAATCATTTCCTTCATCGAGCCGGCCTCATACTTTTTGGGTGCGACAAGTCCTCTTGTCGAAACTTTGGTTAGCAGCCTGAGGTTCCCCCGCCCCCTTGTTAACTTTGTGATTGTCTTCAGCGTAAGACGTCGACAAGGACTACGTTCTTTTTCTTGATGTGATGAAAATCCGGAGTGGGATAGAACACCTCGCAACGATACCTTGCTTGGAATGACATTGCCTTCACCTGAGCAGCTATAGCCAAGCATGAGCTTCTTTTCATAGAAGGCGGCGCTAGCAGCCGTTGGAAACAAGCGATCACTTATCGTTACAAAGGAGCTTACGTCAATGGCGATCTACTCCACAATTTTATCTTCCTCCTTTTCAAGCTTTGTACAGACGTTGCACTTTGTGTGCAACGCGGCACTTGGGACATGAGGAGCTCCAACTATGCGATGGGGAGGTCACTCAACTTGTGTAGTTCTCGGAACGCTGTCGCTGTGTACAGTGTGCCATATCCTTTCAATAGAAACCACGGACTGTTTTTTTTTCATGCCAGACCCTTCCCATGTGCTGCAGAACGTGAGGGGCGATTTTGTTTTTTAAGGATCCAGTGCACCTTAGTAGCGAGATAGCCTCACGGTTTAACTTACCATCCATTCAGGCAGCAGTAGCAGAAGAACAGACAGATAATGATCAGCTGCAAGTGGCACTAGGTTAACCAATGTACATGTGTTCACTGTTTACTTCGCAAAAATGAAAGTGTATATAACTGTAAAGTTAATTAGAAGCTCGCCTGCAGCTATTAGATATTATTCTTTATTCAGTTTTTGCCCCGCTTAGCCCGAAAGCGCTACAGCAAGGGGGTTACAATGATGAAAAAAAACACTTCATTCAGACAGCACACTTGCTGACCTGAAAGGCGATTCCATTCGATAGAAGGCACAAAAAATGAATTTGCATACATATTAGTTCTGGTACGGTATTCCAAAATCTTAAAGCAATGATCAATACGAGAAGAGACGTAAAGGGGCCTGTGTAAGTATTTTTTCTTCTGAATGTCGGTTTTATCATGAAATATTTGGTGCAGCAGTTTAAGGCACAATTTTGTTCTTCGAGAAGAAATACTTTCCCACCCTAATTCGTTTTTCATGTTGGTGCAGCTATCACCTCTGGAGTATCGACGTAGGGCTAACCTTGCAGCTCTGTTTGGGATTTTTTCAAGCTTATTGCTCAGTGTATGCAGGTACAGGTAGAAAATCCGGTCGACATTAATGATTTTGAAGATATAGAACCTCTGTCTCATTTTCAAAGCATCATTGCGGCTCACATGGCAGGATTTTTGGTGAGGCCGGTATTGTCAACTACAGCTTCCTGTACTGTCTTCACAGATGCACTTACTGCATCAGAAGTAGGAGAAGAACACGCCCTTGTGCAAATGGAAGAGTACGTGTGTGGTGGAAAGAGTCTAACCTATTTTAGACGCGAAGTTGTGAGCCTTGTGGAGGGCTGACAGAGTGTCTTCAGGAAGTTTTCTGAGGGAAATGATATTTGCCGATTGAAAATTCCAATGAAAGCTCTGTGGCACATCCTGGCAGAATGTGTACCTGCTTTGTCATTACGGCACGGCAGTACGGCCCTCTAGAATTTCGCCTCCATCGAAATTAGATTGCCGCGGCCGGGATCGAACGAACGCTTCTCGTCCTTTTGGCTAAGATCACCCCCCCCCCCCCCCCTGAAATTTTCTGGGCGCTGCATTCCACCCCCCCCCCCCCCCCTCTCTCTAACCGGCCCTTTGTGAGCCCGTGCTATTCATACCTCTTCGACATACTAGAATGTAAACACTAAAATAAGAACAATGCCGATTTCTTGAAACAAATAGTTCCTGTTCTAACAGGAAGCGGAAGCTATTGCAGAAAATTGCCACTCTTCTTCGCCACCGCACGGCGCACGGCACTCCTTTTAATTGTAGTCACAGTTCACCCAATTAGACATACCTTTTCACGTCAGCCTACTTTTTTCATTTTGTACTGGTGCACAGCGCAAAAAAGGCGTTCACCAGTTGAATGCATACCAACTCGCCCAGATCTCAGCCTTACTAAATGTGGTTTTCATTTTGTGCAATGTTCTCAAATGATCATAAACTATCGCGAAAATAAATAAAAAATGCATTTCGTTTAAAGAACCTCAGCATCCGGGCGCAGGTTGCCATGCATGGGGTAGAAGTTTTGATAAATGCCATTCGCTCGCTGTTGCAAATTGCGATTTTTCGTACGAGTGTTTTTTTGTGAGAAAATAAACGTTCTTTACGCATCAACTCCTCCGAGTCCTGTGTGCACTCGTATTATGTAGATATTACAGTGAACGAAACAACTAACCTTTCAGCTTTATTACAGCAGAAAAATGACTCAGATATTGTTCGGGCATAGGCTCTCTCTCTTTTTTTCTTACAGGTGTCGTATAACACTCCCCTAAAACTATTTCTGTCTACGCCACTGCTCCCAGCGGTGGACCAATTTTGCGACCCAGGCTTCTCTTCCCGAGCGACCAATCATTAATTTAACTGCCACCTACCACACTGAACAGTCTGCTCTTATCTGGTGGGCAGGTTGTGATAACGGCAGAAGGTCACGTGACCTATACGGCCCACCTGCTTCCTAGGTTGCTCTCTGGGAACCGCCTTCCAGAGCCATGGCCGTGGCTTTTCACTCACAATGCCGACACCGATTTTCTGGTGAACGCGGCCTTCAAAGTTATCGCGTTAAATGACAGAGCTCAGAGTGCCGCGGATGTCCAAATTCAAGGAGAATGCCATGTTTATCGTGTGGCACAACTGTACAGGAATCGTCCACTAGGACTTGTTTTCCTTCCGGGATTACAGTGAACGCAAGTTTATACGTGGAAGTCCTTCAGATACGCAGAATGATACCTTGGGCGGCCGTCGAGAGATCGCGGCATCATGGGTTCTGCACCATGACAGCACTCCGTCGCACACGTCGCTAGCTTAAGGGAGTTTTTGAACAGACAAAGCATAAGGAGACTTCCGCAACCACCACAGATCTCCGGCCTCTCTCCCTCTGACTTCTTCCCGTTTCTGAAGATGAAACGCGCGTTCAATGGCCGCCGATATGACACGGTTGAAGGAGTTCAAAGGGCCGCAATGAAGGGGCTCAACGAGATTCCAGAAAAGGCCTCCCAAGATGCCTACAAATAGTGCGAAACTCGCTGGGCTCGCTGCGTGGAGATGCACAAAGCTTTTGCGAAATGATGTGTGTTTTCTTTACTCAGTCTGCTGCTTTCAGGACAGACCTTGTACATCGTCAGCCGTCAGAGAAAGCCTAGCCATGCTAATGCGAATCAGCGCAATCTGATCTGGCCACCTGTCACCTCCCACCCTCTCTTCGCTCTCGCACTTACCCTGTGCTTCTTGCCTAAATGTGGAGAGGGGGATTTCTCTCTCCGAACTTTCTCACCTGCCAGTGCTGGCAGCTGGCAAACTAAACTTAGTTCATCGCTTAAGTTGATTTTAAATAATTTACCTTAAATTCAGTTGCATTAGTTGAGCAAATTCAAATTAATTTCTAAAGTAATTAGGTCTTTTGGCTGACGCTGTAGATTCCACGGTAGAATTCACAGCTGAGTGGCTAGACCAGAGCTATAAGAGCTCTCATTGTAGTAAAAAAAATGCAAAAAGAAATGCAACAGTCATAAAACATCGGGTGCTCGGTGGATATAACAGATATCACACGATTCGTAGGTTCTGGAAGGGCTCAGAGGTACCGGGGTTGACGTTTGCAAAAGCATATGCGTGCTCAGGATCCGCCACAAATTCTTTACTTGAAATAAGGCAGCAAAAAAATGGCGAGGATTTCTTTCTGGGTGGACATTTAAACATACCAATCAGTCAGTAAAGGGTGATATGGGGTGGCAAACGTTCGAAACGAAGAATGGGAAAAAATAAAGCTCAGTATGAGGAACGGTTGAGGGAAATGGAGGCGAAGCGATTGGGTGCAGAAAGTTTTCAGGCACCTGTACCCCTGCTGTGTCGGTGCTACTACGTGGAGTTGGAGGAGGGAAAAAAAAGGTTGAGTGTAAAGACTGACACCCTGAGGAAATTGTCATGAGATAACAGACGCTTCGGTGCTGTCTTGAGACTTTCTTCAGGGTTGACTGGGTGAGAGCAGGAGACGCGGTTTTAACACTCTATTGGCAAACTGCCGCTGTTCTGGGAAAGGGGGTCGCTTCCGTGTAAATCACCTTATTTGAGGTGCGAACACTACGCTTTCGCGGGGCGGGAGGTCGGAGCGGGTCAACTTTGAGGCGTCGCGAAGGCCAGGTACATACACTGATGGAAAGGAGTCTTAGTACAAGTTCATACTTACAGGTGTATTTTTCATGTACCAGGATTCGATTAGCTGTCGCTTAAACTGCTTTGGTACAGCGCCAACAACCCTGGCATGCTCGAAGTAGATGAGATGGTCCAAGTACTGGGAAAGCTCCGCGGCAGCACTGCGCTCTTGTTCGATGCTTCGGACACCGCTCCTTTGCTAGCGAAGCCTTTGTGGATAATTCTTCATTTCGTCGATGGAGGTAACGGAACAGTTAGAGGAGGGGATTTTGTAGAAGACTCCGGGTGCTCGTTCCTTTATTGCGCGGTTTTTCGGCCGAGGCATGGAGCACCCGAGGGTTGACGGTTCGTGACAAACGTGTATTCCCGGATTAGAAAAGAGGCGGGCCAGCATTTCACTTGTAACTTTGACACACGGGCTGGTGATGCGGGATGTTTTGGTGCTTTGCGCAGCCTGCTGTCGGTTTTGTTTGCTTTAAAGCTGTCGGGTCACCCGTCGTATGAAGTTCATACAGCCGTTGCGGCGGGGATAAGTTATGACGCTTTCCTCCTCAGAGTTATGCTCGATGTCTGAGGAGCCGGTTGTTGTGGCAATCGACAGAAGAGTAGAGGGCACGGTTACTTTGAACCAGTAGGGTGATTTGAAGTGAAATTTCAATAGCGGCCTTGGTAAGTGGGTTTCCTCTAGACGTAGAATGCCCATTGAGGTCCTGTTCACATCACTAGCATGATTCTCCTATGGGGCTTTGGTCGGAGTGTCACTGTTTTCTAATTCGCCTCCCGACCAGGCAGATCTCTGCCGAAATATTCGCGTTTCAAGAAAAAAATACCAAGATAACTTGTGGGTACCAGCGTACCACCCTCGTCCCCAGCGTCAGTGGCGAGCGCGCCAGAGTCACAAGACGGAGTGCGCGCTCCATCGGGAATGGAGAGAGAAAGAACTCCTACTACTCTTCCCGCTCCCAACAATGTCGTGACGTCACGGCAGCTCGCTGGCCACTCAGGGAAGGGTATATTCCTATCATCATGATCCCGACTACGACCACTGCAGGGCAAAGGCCTCTCCCATGTCTCTCCAATTAACCCTGTTTTTTTTTTTTCTGCCAGCTGCGACCACCGTATATCCCCGCAAACTTCTTAATCTCATCCGCCCACATAACCTCCTGTCGACCTTCTCTTAGAATCCACTCCCACTCTGCCTGCTTCCGGTATGTTAACGTCACACTTACCATTTTTCTTTCCATAGCTCCCTGCGTTGCCTATTTCTCTTACGCGATGCCCGAGGTGTTAAGAGGAGCTCGTGGCAGGAAAGTCTCTCTTGCTGCTTGCCTCTTGCCGATCTGTCCTGAAGGACCCTTTCTTTTGCTTGCCGATTCACGGACCCAATGCCGGTCGACTTTGTGAGCCTACCGAACCTCTATTTTATCGGACAGAACAGTCTTCCGCAGTGTGCTTTACCTCGCGCTAGGACAATGAACAATTTCATAGCGTGCTCTGCCGTTGCCTGTTTCGTCCGAACCTACTCAGCCGGAACTCTACACCGTGGGTTGGGGAAACGTGTCGCGTACGTGTAACGCCTGCGTGTAGCTGGCACGGAAGCTCGCCTTCCCATACGGCTGAACGCAGAGTGACTCCATAAACTGTACACAGAATCGAAAAATACGAACCTCAGAAAGCACTCACTGGCGAGAGAAAATGCAGGACAAGCCGACGTTGAATGAAGCCCTGTAGAACGCATGAAACTTTTTATCTGAAGGCCACGCATTCGTATGCTATTCGAAGTGCAATTGCTGTCTCTGCTGACTGAACTAGACAATTTGTAGGAGTGCACTGGCTTCAGCTCATTCTGCATTAGTGGTAGCGCTCGAGAGCGCTCAGACACATGCCAGCGACCCACGCAGCGTTGCCCATGTCACCGGACACCATCGTTGAGTAGAAAGTTTCTCAGCTTGCATATCACCAAGCAGCTGCGCAAAGCAGGCAAGATCAGGTATACACGTCGGAGACAAAAAGTTGCAGTTCAAAAAAGAAGAAAGGGTACGCAGAGGCAAGGTGACGCACGAGCGCTGTTGCACTGCAATTGTTCGTCATGGATCAACAGCTGGTCGGCACCCGCACCCTAGTACGTAAAGGTCCCTCAATCGTTTTTGGGACCGTTCGATTTTCAGAAACTGTATATGACTTTTGGTAGGAGCGAGCGCTAGCATGGTTTTCTCACGTTATGGGAGTGCAATTGCTCGTCTTTGTTGGTGTGCTTGTTTTCAATCTGTATTCTTGCGTCCAGCTCTACAGGAGCACTACGTGGAGTCCGAACTGCTGTGGAACTGAGGAGGTGTCCTGAAGAAGATGATGAGCCACTGAGAATCGTGACTGTGACCATCGCTAACAAGGCGAAAGTCGGGGGATAGTTTTGTTCATTGCGCTGATAACCGGGCTGGACTGAAAAGAACTGCACTTGTGGTAACCAGTCTAGCGCTGTTCCGCACACAAAGCACAGCGCACTTTTCAGTAAGGCCCAAAGATTGAAAGATAAAGTTTACGACTTCATTTAAGAAAAAGGAATATAGTTTTTGAAGTGAAGAGTTAGACAAACTCGTCCCGTCGGGTGTGATTATATTAAAACATAAAATGTAAATTGGTCTTTGGTTTTTGAGGACAGGAAATGGCGCAGTATCTGTCTTACATATCTCGGCGGACACCTGAACCACGCCGTAAGGGAAGGGAGGAAGGTGGGAGTGAAAGAAGAGAGAAAGAGACGCCGTAGGAGAGGTCTCCGGAATCGCACAGCACACGGGCGTCTTTTGCATTCCGCCTCCATCGAAACGCGGCCGAAGCGATCGGGTTCGAACCCGGGTACTCCGGCTCGGTAGACGAGTGCCTTACCACTGAGCCACCGCGGCGAGTAACGTGAAAGGTCACGTTCGAGTATCCATCTTAGCTGCATCTCAGAGGTGAATAAGCTGAAGGCCTCTGAAGGCCTGTTGGCCAGTACACTTAGATTGGCAAGAACACACCTAGAAGCCCTGTGGATCATTGTTTCTCCTTTACCTAAGATGTAACCAAATCCGGCTTGACCTTCAATTCAAAAATATCGCGACAGAAGTATAAAAGCAAAATAAGACAATCCCATGACAGCAATTTTTTTTGTAGTTTATTTAAGTCGGGGAGCTGAAGTAATGAGAAGTGTGATATTTATCACAGGGCCTCGTGTTTTGAAGGGTTCACAAAAATACGAGAACTACTCATTATGGAGAAACATCATTTAAATGTCAGCGGTGTTAACTAGACACGTTTATCCTAATAGTAGCAGGGTCATACGGAAACATGCTTCGGGTAATCCTAAACAAAGTATCTTCTTTCGGCAGACTTGAGCGATGGGAAAGCTTGCGAAAACTATTGAGCTTGCGACATGCAGGGAAGGGGGTCACGAATAGATAGCCTGAGTAATTGTCTGGCCCTCGAACTGACGGTCAACTTGGAGCGGCGTGTCTACTGCGTACGCAGCCCTAGCCGTCGAGAAATTCTGTTGAATTGAACGCCGTGAGGACTGGCTTCCCCTTTGTCTTGATCATGGCCCCTGCAGAGAAAACAAATAGCGACTTACACACATAGCAGCATGCACGCGGCTTTCAGACGAAGAGGCAATCTTCTCGGAGAGTTCACATATACCGCATTCACTTTAATTTCGGCGCGACACCCGCTCAAATCAAAACAGAAGCCCCGATCTGTTTTCAGTGCGCATGAGTACTGCCTGAGGCGCGCACTGGTCGGTGCATACAGTCAAGATTTGTACAGTACACCCCGTGCGAAAAGGACGGCACAAATGGAGGAATATTTGAGCAATCAGCGCATTTCATGATTATCATCAGACTGACTACGCCCAGTGCAGGGGAGAGGCCTCTTCCGTGTCTCTCCAATTAACCCGGTCTTGAGCCAGCTGTGGCCGTCTTGTCACTGCAAACTTCCTAATCTCATCTTCCTACCTAATATTCAGCCGCCTCCTTTTTAAGCGTTATTACGATAACTGCCACCCTCTCGCTAGGGCTATCGAATTCCAATATGTTACCAGCTGTACCCTTTTGATAAGGAATCCCACATGAAATTCTTGTCTGTCCGCATAGTGCATGCCTGCCCTTATCACTTCATACGCTTCATCTGTCCTTCTAACCTCACTAAGCCTTATGACATTGAATTTAATTAATGCCCGCTAGTTCTTCGATAAGCACTGCTAGACTAGCCTCATTGGATAAGGTTGTAGAGTTAAACATTGCCTGGTTTAATTTCCAATGGTGGCCTGTCCAGATCCAGAGATCCTTAGAACAATCCTCTGCCTCACAGGTCTGACCGCCGCCCCTTGGTCAGATGCTCCGTAGCCGCTGGAGGGACGGTTAATTGGGGTATTTATATAGCAGGTTGTGGCTAAGTATTACACCAGGTTGGCCAAATCATGTTCTGGTGAGGGTGTGCGTCGTCAGAAGTGGTCACCGAAATCAGGCTACGCCCAGGCCTGATTATGCAATTCCGTTGATACGCGGATTTCCTTCTCATCCGGTACAGAATTGCACTCCACCGGCATTCGAGCCATGGTCCTTTTGCACGCGTGGCGGATGCTCTTCCTCTGTGGCATCGCTGCTCCCGTAGCATTTCAACCCTAGCTCCAGTGCACTTGAACAAGTTATTATTAGCTGTGATCAAGTGAGCCATTGTTAAAGAATAATCTACCATGCAGCCCAGAGTGTGCTCGAAATTAAGTTGGTACATGGACCGTGATGTGCTGCCACCACTGCAATGTGTCTCCGTATCCTTTCGTTTTCGGATGTGCTACAACAGAAGCTAGGCCGATTTTCTCCTCAGATTGCGTCCCTTGCGATGGGCGCAAAAGGTACTACGCTCTTAGTTACCAAATCAGCAGAAGAGTCGGAAGCGCCGGTCTAAGCGACGTTCGGTTCGCTTCTTCTCCACGCCCACCATTGTCGCTATGCTGCTCGCATGACGTCGTTGATGCGCATGATGGCGATAATGCTCGCCACAGCCCTAACGAACCGCAATCATGAGACGAAGACAGCCAACCAGTTGCTTTTAAACTTTTACGCAGTTTTTGCGCTTTCCTCCACATTACTGTAATGTGTAGGCACCGCTGAGCAGGTAAACATTGTTATCCGCTGTGATGGGCTTACCTATCTGAGCTGTAGAACTGAACTTTACTGAACCCATGAAGCAAGTAAACTTGGGGCATAGAGAATTACTTTTCCTACGCGCTCTTTTTTTTTTCTCAAGCTGCAGTCTTGAGCAATGACATGTAAGACTTTTAGACATACACACAAAAAAAGAGTTCTCGAAAGTAGATGAGTACGCCCTTTATGTAAAAAGCATTAAGCAAATTATGCCGGTCAGCTGCGACCTATTAGAGGTGGGTTTCACGAGAACTGTTGTGCAACGTTGCGCATGCATTTTCGCCAAGCCAGCCATAATCGCCCAAAGGTGGAGAAGGGCTTACCGACGGCGCAGGCGGTGAGGGCGTTGGCCACGGCGCCGGCGACCAGGGCCCGCAATAGGAGCGAGACCACGTCCTCGGAGCGGCTGGGCGCGAGTGCGCTCAGGACACCCAGTGTAATGCACAGGGAGCCCACGTTGGTGAAGCCGCACAGCGCATACGTGAACACGCGCCGGGTGCGGACCTGCGAGCAACAGCGAGGTCGGCGAAGGAGGGAGAACCACGCGGCACAGACGCACGGACGGAAACTGTGTGCATACGGATGCGGTTATCAAGAGGGAAAAAATTAGGCAGTCAGCTCTGGTTAATCCTGGATATACAGGCGAAAAGCTTCAGTTACGCTTGGTTTGACGTCATGGCTGTCGCGTTCGCGCACAGTGCACTGGGA
The DNA here is from genome assembly GCF_055824585.1 of Amblyomma mixtum. Taxonomy (NCBI): domain Eukaryota; kingdom Metazoa; phylum Arthropoda; class Arachnida; order Ixodida; family Ixodidae; genus Amblyomma; species Amblyomma mixtum. Next base: position 168,644,402 of record NC_143016.1, on the reverse strand, counting down.
GCACCACGATAGCGGTGGAGGTGTTCGGCCGTCCACACACTGCCTGTACGGAGGAAGAGACGGAAATAGGCGCGGTTAAAACTGCCCGCAGGAATGCGGAGAGGGCGGTTGCCGGCTGCGACGCGAGCAACAAGCGGCTGCAACGAAAGGTCAAACGGTGGGATAGGAGGCGAAGCACGCAGTTGTAGCGATAGCGAGGAGGCGACGCACATGCGCAGTAGCGCGCGCCTGCGCCGAAAGGTCACTGCACGGAGTCGGCGGCGGCGACGGCTGCGGCAGCGGAGAGAAACGACCAACTGCGCGGCGCATGACGTCACTCAATTTCGCGCATACGCATAACTCACCAGTCGGGCTCACGCGAAGCACGGCTCTGACCCGCGTAGTGAAGCTTTTCGCTTAACCTTATTATGTTACCTGAGAAATTGGTTTCGAAGAAATGGAATGCTTAGTAACTGCCTCGCTGCTCTGTGGACACCTCAACCACGCCGTGAGGGAAGGGATAAGGAAGGAATGAAAAAAAACTTAGGGGCCTTCTTGACCGCATTCTTAAAGAACATGCGATAGCATTTAGAAGTTGTTCCACCCCTAAAAATTCCAAACGACTCCCGAAATATTGGAAGTAAGCCCGCCCCAGAAAACGCAGTAGTGGGTGGATTAAGAAGGATCATGAAGGATTAGTGGGCGGATAGCAATAATAATATAATAATAACAATGTGGACCAGTGGGGAGTTGTGGCTGCATTGTTGGGGATTATTGAGTGGATTAAGGTGCACTAGTAGGTATTAGTAGATAATTAAGATGGATCAATGTGTATAAGTAAAGATGGGTTAGAATAATCCTATATGATAATCCAATTGAAGGTGCATGAACATTCTAGTCCTCAGATTTTCAAATTTGGTGGAGCTGATGACGTCACGACCCTCTCGAACAATCAGGAAAGTACGTTACGGAGAAACTAGTGGTTTCTGCAAGACTAAAACCTAAATTTTACCGCAATAAAAGATCGCGATGCCACAGTGGTAGGCTCCGGAATAACTTCGACCCCCTGTGGATTTAGGCGCCTTTGCGTTTATCCTCTATCCAAGCGCGCCCGCTGCGGCCGAATTCGAACCCATTTACTCCGGCTCAGCAGCTGAGTTACCCCAACCATCGTGAACACCTCAAACGCGCCGTGAGGGAAGGAAGAAGAGCAATAGTTACCTTTGTCACTTAAGGTCCTTACATGCTGTGAATGCGAAAGCATCCTTTGAGGCCGAGGCCTTTGCACTAAAGGTCGCACCGTACAGGCCTTTCACCTAAAGTCCATTACTACAAAGTCGTTTACCATAAAGGTCTTCACGTTAAAGGCCGCTGACCGAAAGGTCTTCAGCCTAAAGGCCTTTATCATTGCCATTGCCATTAATGACATTCACTATTTAGTAACGTTGTTTTTCAAATACAAAGCTCCACTGTCCCTATAGCTATCTCTAACTACTACTGTCTTAGTTAACGTCTTCCTTGACTATGATCACCCTTACTATATTATGGTCAACTGCTCACGATATGCGAGACCATGGTGACGTCATCAGATTTCGGTACCAATTTGCTTGGTGAACGCCACCTGGTTTCTTTGCTGATAAGCTATATAACGCCTTCTCATTAAAAATAGACAGACGCCGTAGTGGAGGCGTAGTAGTTTTCTATAATGAAGGCCACCGGGATAATTACGACCAGCTCAGACAGCATACGAGCGTGTTTCGCATTTCGCCTGCTAATCGCGGGCGCCACGTTGGCGATTGCATCCAGCGTTTTGTGGTCACTATGCGAACGCTGCAGAAGGGAGCAAAGCGAATTTCACCCTGCGTGCTCGTGCTCAGCTGCTGAATGAAGGCGCTGTTACGGGAGTAGCCAGCTTGGACTTCCCATGCACAACGCTGACATGAAACCAACTACCGTCTATCGCGTACTGTTGGATTCGGTGTTTCGTAAGGACCTTCGTCTGATCGATTGTTTAAATTTAGCGACAGTCATCAGTTATCTAGGCACTTAGGTGGAGTGATAAATTTCCCGTAGTGCTGTAGTGAGTGTTCTATCACTTTGACTGTGTATAGCCACTATGCTGCAGTGCGTACACCAGAGCATGCTGCGACTTGGCTATCGCAGCACGATTTAGGGACTAGCAAATGTCTCCTCAAGCTTTCTTCAGGGACAACAATGTCAGCTTTTCATAGAAGTTCTTTTCTTCCAAATTTTGACATGATTTAAACAAAGTGATGTGTTTAAAACTCGAACGACGTTTCAGTTTATGTGTATCCCATGTCCTACCTTGTGTCAGTGTCACAAAATTCGGCGCACATTCGGAAGACAAGGGCAGCGCGGAAGCAATCTCGCCAGCGCACGCCGTTAGAACAGTGGAGAAAGAATTCCTAGAGAGTGCCTAGACTTGTGCGTGTTGCTGCCCTCTCCACTTCTCTCGCCGGCGTGGAGCCAAAGGAAACGTGCCCGCGCTAGGGATGTAAAATTTCTGTAAATTTTGAATGCCGAAAAAAGAAGAAAAAGTTTTTCGGAAATATTGGAAACATTTGAAAAATACCACAAACACCCATAAAACAGTATGTACAACTGAATTTTCAATACCGATGTTTTTTTTTGCATGCTTTCTTGTCGTTAAGGAGTATAGTGCAACACTTTTCTTGATTTCAAACGTCCTAGCTGCACCTTTGTAGGTTTAAGCCCTTTTATTATTTCTTATCTGGCAACAGTGTTAGCAAATGGCGCCTTCCAGTACGTAAACGCGCGCTGCACGCTTGTGCGCGCTTTGTGAGAGCGGTCCAGCGACATTGGAGTGAGTTTTGATTCGCGAGGTGCCCTGACTTCTCCTGAACTCGCCACCACCTCTCGCCATGCACATGGTGGCAAGGCCTTTGAGCTACCGAACCTCTGACACCAGTTGCGTCTCGCCTTCTGCAACCCTCCACGGCTGCCTGCGAAAGGAACCGGTCAAGGTTCGTTCGGCAGTGGCAACACCGAGAACAGGCATAGGCTCAAGGCGCATAGAGTGCAGAAGCTGGTTTTCGTCAGCTCCAACCTAGAGCTTAAAAACTGTGGTTTGATAGGTGACGATGGAAATGACTGCTCCAGCGATTCGGAGTAATCTGAGCTGACAGCAAGTTCTGAACATATTTGTTTGTGTTATTCCTCTGATCCCGTTCTAGTCAGTCCATATGTGCTCTCAGTGAATTACTTTTTAAGGTAGAAAATTTATCGCATTTTCCCTTAAAGCAACCTTGTGGCAATAAAGCAATGACTTAACCAAAAATATTCAATAAAATATGAAAAAAATATATCGTTCTTTGCATTTTGCGTTTCTGCGTACGTTTTTTTTAACTGATTGACCTGAAAGATGTGATAATTTCTTCCCACTAGCGGCAATATCTTCAAAGTAGGGCACATAATACGGCACAGTTCGTAATTGATGTTGACAATAGCCCTTTTTGCATCTGCTGTCACCATTTTTGAGAATCAGCGGAGTTAATTTTGATGTTTGATGATGAAATCGATGTCTTCTAATGGTTCGGTGATCCGGCGACACGTTGCGGAACAGACTGGACAACTTCTTCGGGACACTATATACTTTATAGCACAGGCGATCACCAGCGACCGTTACTCCGATCTCTCCCGGACCTCACCCGATCCCCCCTCCGTTGCCGGCCGGTGTCTCCGGACTCTCTCAAGCTCCGATCTCCAAGTCTCCCCCGGGCCGATCTCCGAACTCCCCCTTTTCGCGCCAGAAACTCACCCTTGAATACCTTTGCCCAGCATTTTGGGGACCCTTTTTGTAACCAATAGATAATACGCTTGTCAGAGCCAATCAGGAGAATTTTGTTCAAACTGAAAGAGCCAATAGCACGGCGATGCTCACGGCGTTGTTGTTTACGCGAGCACCGCGCAAATTAAACCAAGACGTTACGCATTTCCGCTTCGTTACAGCACCGACACACACAAACACACAAAATCGCCAGCGGCGACACAGGGAAGGCAAACACTCAGCGCGAACCACGCGCACTGCCCCGGTCGCGCTCTCCCGCTCCGCTGCTCGTCTTTGCGGCACCCCGTACGGCACGCGGTCTGCCGTTGAAACCAATAAATTTACACGCGACCCCCTCTCGAATCCCCAGGGGTGCGCGCGTCGGCTGCGTCTTGCGGCCCGAACGCGGCCTTGCAAGGCCGGGCCTCCTCCCTGCCGGTTAACCGTCGTTGCCGCCATCTGCCGCGTTTGTCTCAAAACAAACTCATTTCGTCTGCGCCGGGATGGCCGCTGCTCGAGGAGCCCCGACAAACAGCCAACACACACAAAACCAAGGGGGCCAGGCTGCCGCGGCCTCGGGGTACGTGCGCGATGGGTCCCTGAGCCGCACTCCGGCAACTCAACTAGCGGCATGAGGCGCATTCTTCAGAGCATTCTTCAGAGCAGCATGGCTAAATTCGCCTGGCTGGTTGTGCAGGTTCTTTGCCTCGCCGGGCCGCCGCCTGGACCGACCGAGCCTGGTCTGGCTGGGCATGCGCCGTGCGACAACGGATGCTTGGGCTCGAGATTTTTCAAGATGACCGACACGCAATTCAAGCTGCTATCATCAGATGGCATCACCGGGCTTCTGAGACAGCGACGCCACCAGACAACGCTTTAAAACCACTCGACCGTCCTGTGAACATCAGAGGGCACGGCAGCATTCTTCAGAGCAGCATGGCTAAATTCGCCTGGCTGGTTGTGCAGGTTCTTTGCCTCGCCGGGCCGCCGCCTGGACCGACCGAGCCTGGTCTGGCTGGGCATGCGCCGTGCGACAACGGATGCTTGGGCCTCAAGTCAGAGATTTTTCAAGATGACCGACACGCAATTCAAGCTGCTATCATCAGATGGCATCACCGGGCTTCTGAGACAGCGACGCCACCAGACAACGCTTTAAAACCACTCGACCGTCCTGTGAACATCAGAGGGCACGGCAGCATTCTTCAGAGCAGCATGGCTAAATTCGCCTGGCTGGTTGTGCAGGTTCTTTGCCTCGCCGGGCCGCCGCCTGGACCGACCGAGCCTGGTCTGGCTGGGCATGCGCCGTGCGACAACGGATGCTTGGGCCTCAAGTCAGCGATTTTTCAAGATGACCGACACGCAATTCAAGCTGCTATCATCAGATGGCATCACCGGGCTTCTGAGCCAGCGACGTCACCAGACAACGCTTTAAAACCACCCGACCGTCCTGTGAACTTCAGAGGGCACGGCAGCATTCTTCAGAGCAGCATGGCTAAATTCGCCTGGCTGGTTGTGCAGGTTAGTTTCTACAATCCATATTGTAGCTTTCATACCAGGCATTACGCACTTGTGGTCCTGCCGTGCCCTCAGAAGTGTCCTTGCATGATTGTTGATTGCTGGTCAGCTCTCTTGATTCTTGTGTGCGGGGACGTTGAGCCTAATCCAGGTCCCGGACAGAAGGAAACATTAAGCTTAATCCTGGAACAATTGCAGGAAATGAAGGCAAGCAACGAGAGTCGCGATGCAACCCTTTCTGAGATAAACTCAAAGCTAACAAAGCTAGACTAGGTTCTGGAATTATGCAAAGCTAACGAAGGAAGGATACGGCAACTTGAGGAATCGGTAAAGCATTTGCAAAAAGCCTTGGCAGCGCAAAGCAAGAAGATGGTGGATTATGAGGACCGCGCTCGCCGGAACAACGTTGTAGTGTTTGGTGTAAAAGAAAGCCCAAAAGAAACGAGAGCTGATTTAGAAGAAAAAGTCCTCCAGAAAGTATGTCAAGATAAACTAGGCGTCTCGGTGAGCACAGTTGAACGGATCCACCGAATTGGCAAACCCCATATGGATAAGCCTCGTCAAGTAATTTTTCGCGTGTTTAACTACAACGAAAAGCATGCAATATTTCAAAACTGCTCCAAGCTCAAGGATTCTGGGGTGTCGGTGTCGCACGATTACTCATACGTCACACAACAGAAAAGAAAGAAATTGTGGCAGTCCTTCGTAGACGATCGTCGCCCTAACGATAAAGCAAAGCTCGTTCATGACAAACTGCTGATAAACGATGATCTTTACGCGTGGGACGATGAAAAGAACTGCAGAGTGCTGTTGCGTAGCACGAAGCAGCCGGAAGAGCCATGACGCCTTGATAACGAGTTGACTGAGCAGAAAGATTTTCGCCTTATTTGTTTGAATGCGCGGAGTGTGTGCAATAAGCAGGAACTTCTTGAGCATGCTTTACTTTCTTACGATCCCCATGTAGTGGTTATCTCTGAAACTTGGCTGCAGCCTCATGTGCTTGACAGTTGCATTTTCCCACCTTCTTACACTGCTTACCGTAGGGATCGCTTATCGAGGGGAGGCGGAGTTGCGATTCTGGTTAAATATGGATTATCATCTCATGCTCTGCCTCCCATCGACAGTGACCATGAAGGTGTGCTGTGCCAAGTTGACTTTTGTGGTAATCCTATTGTTATCGTTGGTGTCTACCGGGCGCCCGGAGTTCACCATGACTTTATGTTAAAACTTTACGATCAGCTAGGTAGATACCGAAGAGATAACATGATAATAGCAGGTGATTTTAATCTTCCACATGTTGACTGGGAATCGCTGACTGCTGGCACACATGAAGTACCAAGTGCAGACACTCTCCTGGACATGCTGTTAGCTTATAATCTTAAGCAGGTGGTTCTAGCCCCCACTCGTGTAACTGAATCATCAGCTTCGGTGTTAGATCTCATCCTCTGTCCAAACAGCATAACAAACTGTACTACCGAAGTGCATGATGGAATCTCGGACCATAAATTGGTATTTTTTTTATTCCTCACTACCACGCCAATCCCTGAAGATTGCTTCTAGGATCGTAACGGTAAAAAATTTTGCTTTAGCGGATCATTCTAGCATTGTTTCCTATTTAGAAGATTCATTGCAATCATTCGAGAGTGGTGATGCTAATGCACTTTGGGTAAGGTTTAGGACTCTCTGTCACATCTGTCTGCATAACTTTGTTCCAGATAGAAAAAAGAAGGTAGATAGGAGAAGCCCCTGGATAACCAGAGATATAATTCACGTTAAACGTAAGCTGAAACGATATCGGAGACAAAAAAGCACTGCCATTTCTGTCATTAGCAGTCTAAAAGCTACCCTTGCTTCACAGTTACAAGAATCAAGACAGCGCTACTTTGGTGAGACGCTTGGTCGTTTCGTGACTGAAAATCCCAGTAAATTTTGGCAGTTTCTCTCAAACAAAGGAAGTAGAAAACTTGACAAGATTACCGTCAATGATTCTACCATTACAGATAAAAAGGAGATAGCTGATGCTTTTAATACTTATTTCCAAAGCGTTTTCACTAAATCTAACACTCCGTTAAACGATCGTTCTCTGAACAGTCTCGAAAGAAGTGTCACTATTGGCAGAGAAGGAATAGTAGAACTACTCCTGCGGCTAGACCCCAAGAAATCCCCCGGCCCCGATAATATTCCCACTACCTTTCTTAAAATGTACGCTGAAATACTAGCCAAGTTTTTGATAATAATATTGTTGTGTCCCCTTATTGCTTTTGTGTGTGTGCGCCCCCGCGTCCTCCTCCTAACGACAGTTCGCATCCTCCTCCTAACGACCACTCAATCCTCCTCCTAACGACCGCTTGCCCCTCGTCGCACGCTGTCGCCGGATGCCCCCCCACGGTGCGCCCCCGCACCCTCCTCCTGTTCTGGGAAGCCACTCCCTGCCGTGGACGCTTCTCCACTCCCTCCTTTCTTCGGGCGGCCAGTTCGGCTCCTGCCTCGGTCGACGCTGGTCGCACCCTCATCGGCTTTAAATAAACGAAGTCTTAAAGTACCGTGTGCGTCTTTCGCTGCATTCAACACAGCGACCGGACACGACAAATATTTAATAAGTCTCTTGAGTCGGGTACAGTACCAGATGAATGGAAAATTTCTCGCGTGGTTCTGGTTTTTAAAAGCGGCAGCCGACTACAAGTTGGTAATTACCGCCCTATTTCATTGATTTGCACCTCCTGCAAAGTGCTAGAACACGTACTCACCAAATACCTCAACAATTATTTAGACCACACGGGAATAATGACCAAAGCGCAACATGGCTTTCGTTGAGGATTCTCAACTACAACACAGCTAGTGGTCACTGTAGATGAACTTGCTAAAGTGCTTGATTGCGGTGGCCAGGTCGACATGATTTTTTTAGATTATTCTAAAGCTTTCGATAGAGTACCTCATCATAAACTAGTAATAAAAATGAAATTATTAGGCATTCCGGATCAAATAATAAATTGGGTCACATCATACTTATCAAAGCGAAAGCAGTTTGTCGACATCGATGGAGCCACCTCTCGATTCTTAGAGGTTTACTCAGGTGTGCCTCAGGGATCGGTTCTGGGTCCAGTACTATTGAATATCTATATAAACGATCTCCCAGAAGCTCTCGATCCCTCTGTGTCCGTAAAGCTGTTTGCGGACGATTGTATTATATTTAAGTCTATCAAATCTGTGTCTGACCAGCTTACTTTGAATGCAAATCTACAATATTATGAATGGGAAATGGTTATTAACTTTGGCAAAACAGTTTCTATCTGCATCTGTAAAAAGACCACGCAACATAATTTTTTATACAACATTAATAATATTGCAATCAGAGCTGTAAAAGAATATAAGTATCTAGGTGTCACAATAACGTCACGGCTCAAATGGACGAAACACATCGAAAATATATGCTCCTCCACCCGCAAAAAGCTAGGATTTCTGAAGCTTCGGATGAGCGGTTGCCCTAGTGCCCTAAGACTGAAAGCATATAAATCTATTGTAAGGCCCAGTCTCGAATATGCCTGCATTGTATGGGACCCCTACACGGTAGATGACATCCAAAAACTAGAAAGAATGCAACGTCTTGCGGCACGATTCATTTACAACCGTTACAGGCGCCTAGACTCTCCTTCCGCCATGTTGAAACTCGCAGACTTAGAACCACTGGCAGATAGAAGGAAGAAAGCCCGTCTCAACTTCCTTCATTCATTATACTTTTCTCGACTTCGTATCCGACCTGAAAATTACATCGTTAATGATTCCACACGAGCCTCGCGCCATAAGCATGCCCTTAGCCTGAAACCTATTTTTGCACGCACAGATGCCTACAAGTTTTCTTTTTTTCCGAGAACAGTTTCTCAATGGGATGCTCTACCGGAGAACTCTCCGTTGTTTTGTAATCATTCTTGATTTTCACTGCTGGTTTAGTAGCTGTGCTGTAACCGCGTTCTCAATTGTACTTTTGCGTTGCTTGTTTTGTTGTATTTATATCGTTCGTTACTATCGCACCTGTTTTGCTTTTCCCTCCTGTATGTATTTCCCTCTCCTGCTTGGACATACAGCATGTCCGCAGTATTCAATAAATAAATAAATAAATAAATAAAAAACAGATAAGCGCTATATTTTTGCCAACGCCAAATGTAATCCTATCTTCTTTCTCTTAAGTCAAGAGATGAATTTGATTTACGCGTAAATAAGCGGTACACAGCGACTACATTGATCAGAACGTTACCTGTGGCTGCGGTGAAAATTCACTTCTAAAATACTTCTATGTATACCCACGTTCCCATGTGTAAAACGGGAGGGTGCAACACAATACAGCTCAGCAGTGCTCACGGTGTAAGGTTCCCGCTAGCGACGTGCCAAAGTGGCGATGCAATAACGCACCATACTAAACCGTCTCAGTTTTTTAGGCCATCTTATAAAACGGTGTCATAGCTAATTGCTACCAAAAATAATTTCAATAAATGGAGAATGGTAGTCTAGCAGTGACCTTTTCTGATTCTTCTGACGCAACCGTTCAGGAGGGTTTTATGGTTCAGCACATAACTTTTCAAGAGCTTTCTGCTGATTGGCACCAGACAGTCCCTCATTTTTTTTTCTATTTTCATGCCTTGGGAAAAAAATCTAGAAAAGTTTTTTTTCCGAAATTTTCTGTATCCGAGCCACCCGTCCCTAGTCCGCGCGCGCAGTCAAAGAATCGAAAAGGTTTGAGTAAATTCTACTCATTGCCGACGGAGAGGGCGTAGCTTTGAGCGTGCTGAGTGATGCCCTCTCCACTTTGCTAATAATGAGAAGGAAATTACACAGTCTGTGCTGTGTGTATGTGCGCGCCTGCCTGGGCGCGAAGAACGAGCAGACGCCGAGTGCACCTATATATGAAGGGCGTTGACCGCTGGAAGCAAGCCCGAGCCGCCGATACCTCAAGCTCAATAAGACATCTTTGCCAAAGTGCGGCTGCTGAAATTGAAACCTAATGAACATGACAGTAGAAATCCAGATAGAAAATACTCAACGAGCGCAAGTGAACAGCAGACAGTGATCCATGTGTAGAAATAAATTATCATTCAAACAAACGCGCCAGAAATGTTTGGTGCATCTACGCCTGCAAAGAACGAAAGAGCAGCACTTGCAGGTGTGTCAGTACCGGCAGTGCTAAGAATTTCCCCATTGGAGCGAAAAACATCCCACGCTGTTCGCTTTCAGTTAGATTAAGCAGTAAAACTTAGCGCTACGGTTTGTGTAACGTGCAATACGTTTCTACCTTGCATCCCGTGTTAATATGCGTGCACAACCGCTCTAGAGGGAGAGCCCTGAGCTCTGCAAGGTCAATGTACATGCCATGTTTCCCTTAGTGGCATTATGGTGCGATTAGCAGTACCACAGCTGGCGCCTAATGTTTCAAGCGTAAGCGCCCTTTCGCTGCCTTGACTTATTCCGTGCTGTCTATTTCATTTGCCTTTGCAACACTTGCAAGCTAAAGAGTTGCAAAGCTGAAAAGGTCAGGATCGATTATGTCGCGCATCAATATTCAGGATAAAAGCCACGGATAAACTTCTTGTTACCTGTTTTAAAGTGAAATCTGTGTGCATCAAAACGGTTTCTAGTAGGCTGTAAAGATGCATTGGACGGTCGCTGCTAACACCGCAGATGCTGCAAAATTCGCCCTGGAAGTACTTTTACAGCTGAAATCATCGGGCTTCTGGGGCCGCATTTCTTCAAAGGCTGGTGGGGCATTAGAAAGGATTTCGGTACCTCTGGAAACAAGGAGTTACTCAAGACATGCCTTCGTGCTAATCCCAGCTCGTTCATTCGCTCACACTGCTGCGCGTTATTGCGCATTGCTCTGAGTACGGACAGCTCGAAAACAGCTTGGCTGCGACTGACACTCTTTGCTCCAAATTTCATAATTGCATCAGGCTGATTTTCTTTCTCTGCTACAGCTTCAAAGAAACTGTTTCATGAATCTACAGTAAGTGGTCTTCACGTGTCAGTACGCACCGAGAGGGACGCGCTGAGAGCGGGTCCAGTCAGCTGCCGGTAGGCAACCACCTCGTTGGCCAGCAGCCCAGTGGCCAGCAGGCGGGCGCCCGCGTGTGCCTCGGCCGCACTCACACCCATCAGCAGAACAAGGGGCTCGAGGAACGGAGTCAGTATAGCCTGCACGAGCCGATAGGGGGCGCCGCTTGACACGCCCGCCGAGCTCGAATAGCGAGCGCTTTAAGCATGGAGAAAAAAAAAGCTAAGGAGAGAGCGTGACGTCACGCGGTCAGCGTTCGCAAGCTGCGTGTTTATGAAGCCGTTTTCTCTCCCAGTTTTTCGCTCTCTGAGTCAGTCCTTTATGTTTTGGTTGTGGTATGCTTCAGTAAGCGTGTATGCGCGGCTTGTGGCGCGGGGCATCTACAGCAAGGAGGTTGATCTACGTTAGTCTGTCGCTCTTTTTTTTACTATATCTTTACTTGTTAAGACTAGGCTCTAAGGCTGTCGCCGGACGCTCCCTTCTCAGTTTTTTTTTTCCTCCATGGCTTTAAGTGTGAGGCGCCTTCGAAGTCCTTTAATTTCGAAAGCGCTTCGCTTTGCGTGTCAAGCAGCTCGCTAGTTCATAAGATTCAAATGCTCGTGTCATCGCGGCTACTTCAGTTTAGAAGGCACACGCCTGCTCTTGAGAAGGGCAATGCTGCGAGAAAAAAAGGCACACATTTCGCGGTCCCAAAAGCAAACGCCTGCCCTAACAAAAAGCAAAAATACCTGCTGGCATTCTCTTAGTGGGCGGGAAACAAAAATACCTATGCGAGGCAAATGCAAGGCTGCACGGTTGCAACAGTGGGCGCTGGAGTTGAGTGAAGGTGGAAGAAAGGGGGAATATTAAAGGTTCTACAAACTTGCTTTGTCGACAGGGCTTTGAACTACTTGTAATTTTTCTGCGCAGTGCTTCCAACGTAGTTCCGTATGAGCTCTAACATATTTTGTGCCACGATTGCCATGACTAGTGTCATTATTTAGCCCGAAGTGACATGCAGTGCGGACGTGCTCCTCCTGCCACTAGCGCAGATTTCCCCAGCCATTATACTCACGTGCGGAGTTAGTTCTGGCAGGGACAGGAGTTTGGTGGCGTTCCCACAAAGCTCCCTAGCGAACGCCTCGGCCGACAGGACGCTCACCAAACTGACAGCGACGGCCTCAACCAGAGCCGCCACGGTCTTCAGGCAGTCTTGAACGGACATCGGGCCACGCTTTTCGGGGCTGCGTACCACACGGAGAAGAATGGCGCATTGGAGGGTACTTAAAGGTAGAAAGTGAAGGCGAGCTCCTAGGCTATTGTAACAACACTGTCCTAGTCTGGAGGTCGGTTTTACATTAACGAAACTCTTCTTCAATAGCAGCATTGTAATTATGTAACCCTTCATATTACAGGCGCAAATGTGTATACAAGGATAAATTAAACCTACTTTAATTTAATCTACAACCATCTCTCTTTCCGAACCATCCATGTTCCGAAAAGTTATGAGCAAGACACGATATTATAACAACGGCTGTCTTGTCTTTATTTATTTTTCTATGAACACAATCGATCCTGAAGAATTCTCGAGTTATTATGTTTTTGTGCATGATAGCAGTGAAATTGGTGGTTCTTTTTTCAATGATATATCTCGGACTATAATTTTTGGTTTGTATTTTACCACTATTTTCGAATTGTCCAGTCATGCTTAAGAAGCCAGATAAACATTTGTGACTCCATAGTTTCGTCGCCAGCCATAACATGAGTTATGGCCAGCAATGAAATACGTACGTCTGGAACTGGTGACCATGTGTTGATTACTCATATTGTAATTGTACCAGTACAGCCTGCGTCACCGTTGTGTAGAGCACTCGAGAAGTGTGCACCACAAAATAAAAAGTGATGGCCGATTTGCGTAGTAAGGCCAAATGTGAATTAGGTGCACTAGCATTTCGGCTTTCACTTCGGTTCCGGTGTTCACGGATGGCAGTCATACATCCAACTGCCATCCAGTGTTCACGGATGGCAGTTGTTCGGATAGGGATAATGGGTTATGTTCATCTATGGCCACACTATATATCATAGATCCCTAATAGCCTTCCTGGTCCTTCTGCCGCAGTCGTGCTGCGGCCAAGCGATGCGACACAGCTTTTCTATGGCAGGTTCGTCATTGGTGGGACTCGGCTTGCTTGGGTTGGGTTGTGACCCAGGTTGCTCTTCCCGAGCTCCCTCTCATGATTAATTAAGCTGCCGCGTGACACGCTGGGAGGCTGCTCACATTCCCGCCATTCGGTGGGCAGGTGAGCAGCCTGCCACAAAACCGGCTTCAGACAAACAGACGGACGGACGGACGGACGGACAATGCCGAAATGCGGGGAGACGCCACTATAAGTGCAAGCGCACTAAAATTGAAATTAGAATGCAGCCCATCGTTTCGGGTGAAGTGCTCCCGCCCATCTTGCTTGCAGGCAAATGTGGCTCCACTACCGCGCAACTGTATGCAGTAAAAACTGCAAGCCACGATGAGGTCTCGAGTTATGCGCACGGAATTTCCCTGCTCCAGAGTTTTACACAAGGCTTATGCGGACTACGTAAAGTGGGCGTCCTCTCTGTAGATATGTAAGAAATGTTATACGCCTGTCATTACAGGAAGCAAAAGTACTGCTTTTTTAACGATAACGTACGGTAACGAGCCAAAATTCCGCCTACAGATCATTTCCGTTATCTCTGGAGTAGACATTGGGGAGTTCGGGCCATTTACCCTTGTGTTGTGATTCTTTTTTTGGCGGGCTTCAGTATACGACATTATTGGGCATGAAATCGGCCTTGATGCGCGAAATCGGCCTGGAATACACATTTACACTTATAAAGGCAAAGAGTTGGGTGAGCGACAAAAAGAAAAAATCACAATTTTGATTCGATAAAATCAAAACCTATTCATCGCAACCATATCTCGGTTATATAAAAACACGCATACTGAAACTAGTAAATGGAACAAAAAAAATTGAATAAAAAAACACTTTGCGTCTTTTTGGCGTACGAAGTTCGAGCAATTGTAATGTTGTATATTAACGTGTCTCTTTTGGAAGACATTTGCACAAAAAACAAAGGCCCACTTACACGTACAAAATGTTATATCTTAAAACATAATAAATGATTTTCTCTAGCAGAATGCATGAAACACATGCCTAAGATAAACTGCAGTCTATGATTTTGATGTACATCGGCACAAAGTTAAAGGGTATTCATGGAAATATATCTATGCTGGAAAAACAAAATTTTAACTGATATGATGTTTTTCTGGTTGTATAGCCTGTCCATTAAAAAAATATCTGTTTAAATATCTACTTACAAAATTCTTTACTGCATGTATCGTACCAATGCATGGATACACCTGATTAATTTTCTTAATTCCCAACGATGCGGTTCTGCGTTGCAAACTAGACAGATGGTGGCGAGTTAGTGCGCTAGTCGTGAACTCACATGATGGCTCATGCTGCAGCTAAATTTTACCTAGTTCGCACGTAGCGGACATGGTGCCATTATCCGCCTGTAGCGATCGCAGCAGGGTGCCATGAGGTGAAATTTAGTCATATCTCACCTCCGCTTGATTTCATTTTGCTATTAAGCAAGTTGCGTTATTACCGCATCTCCTCCTTCTTAACTCCAGACCACGCTGGGAATAAGGGCTGCATTAAAGCTGCCGTTGGAGCCTCCCTTTGGCTGTTCATTAACCAAAGCAGTGTCAAGCCATGTAGCCCAACTTGAAATTCTGACTCACGTCTGAGCTTCCTCATTAATTTATATGAAGATGACAACACGCACACGCACACGCACACGCGCACACACACACACACACACACACACACGCACACGCACACGCACACGCACACGCACACACACACACACACACACACACACACACACACACACACACACACACACACACACAGGTTGCACTGTTTAGGCAACCGGGCTTGCGACAAAATGTCTGACAGAACGTTCTTGCCTAGCCCTGGCGAACCTGCAGTGGAAAGCCACCTCCCTGAATTTCCTTGCTCCGTTTCGAGGCGACCAACTGCAGCCCAGTGGTATAGACCAACACCGACCTGTGACGTAAGCAAGAGGCGGTGGCGCGGCAGTCACCGGCTGGAACGACTGGGGAAAAACTTGGGGGTAAAAAGAAGGCTGTGGAGGAAAACGTTTTCAGAGCAGTTTTCTGATTTCACAGACCACCTGTGGCGTCGGCTGTTCGTGAAGAACAACCAGATTCATCCTAGAACAGGTTCTGAAGTACGAAGGGTCATCTCGAAGGCGATGTATTTTCAAAACACCGTGTTATGTGCGCGTAGGGGTGACTGCAGGCTGGGGCTGCGGAACAGGAGCGTGGGCCACTGGAACCGATGTAAGCAAAATTTTCAGAAATATTTTTCTCGTTTTACGGAATATCCATGCAAGCGGCTGTTAACATTTGGCGAGTGCTTTGATTAAGAGTGTTAGAAAGTATGGTCATTTTGTAGCTTTCTTTGCCGCGATAAACGTGTTTACGACGCCGGCCTTACTCCCAAAAATCGTTCTATGCGCTCAGTGTTTCCCCGAATCGCACAAGCTTCTCGTGTAGTCTGACATTGCATCCGACATGAATCCGTCATAATTTGCTCACGGCCGCCGCGGTGGCTCAGTGGCTATGGTGCTCGGCTGCTGACCCGAAAGACGCGGGTTCGATCCCGGCCGCGGCGGCTAGAATTTATTTGGAGGAGAAATTCTAGAGGCCCGTGTACTGTGCGATGTCAGTGCACGTTAAAGAACCCCAGGTGGTCGAAATTTCCGGAGCCCTTCACTACGGCGTCTCTCATAGCCGTAGTCGCTTTGGGACGTTAAAACCCCATAAACCATAAACCAAACCATAATTTGCTCACGGATACAGTCGTTAAAACTAGACAGTCTAGACAGCATCACCTGATAAAACAGTTCTCAAACGCCATTGAAAGCGAACGAAATAGAACAACGCACTGTAGCAGATGGCGCTCCAGACGATAACCCCTACCGCCTCTGGTAAAACCCCCCGGCGTCCGCCAGCGCTACCTATGTGTGATCAGGGTGCTAGTCGTCGGCTCGAGTGCGCAGCTCGTTTATCGTGCTGTTTGAGGAGTGTCTTCAATGCAAACCTTGCTATCGTTCGAACGGCAATATCTGCGAGAGAATATAGAGTGTGTGCCAGAAATGACAGGACACGAAAAGCTTGCGCGGTTCGGGAAAACACGTAGCGGATAGACACTTCTTTGGGGTATGTCCGGCACAGCATTTTAAAAAGATAGCGTCGAAATGACGAAGCGTACTTTGCCGCACTCTTCTTGAAAGCACCCGCCAACTGTTAATGAACGGCCGCCTCCATGGCTGCTCAGTCAAACGAGAATATAAAGTTTTGCTTGCATATGTTTCTATGGGCCTCGCTACCGCCCGTAACCCCATGCGGCGGATGAATCTCATGCGCACGTCTCACGGAATTTAAACATTTCATACTTTCAGAACCTGTTCTAGGAAGAATTTGGTTGTTATTCACGAAGGGACGACATCATAGGTGCACTGCGAGATTCGAAAACTGCTTTGAAAAGTTGCGCTTCCATGTATTACTAGGGGCGCTAAGCTAGCCCCCAGTCGGATCCGCCTGCCAAAAACCTCCATTTTGTTTGTAAACACGATGTTCGTCTAGACGCATGGGCTATGCGCATGCCAAGTACCCTCGGCATCGAAGGCCTGTGTGTCAGCCTCGTCGCATTGCGCGGCAACGCCAATGTACCCGTACATCTTTCACACACCATTTAACGTTTACCTCGAACTCCTCCTGCACCGCTTTCTTCCTCTTGTTCCGTTGCTAGTAAACCTGCTGAACATCGCATGCGCCAGTTACCTGTCTTGTTCTCTCACGCTGCAGCAGGCCAAGGCGGTGAGCTCTGTCTCCGGCTGTAACAGCTTCGAGGACACAATGCCGGCAATTGTGGAGAGCAGAGAGGCCACCATGACGTCGACAGAGTCCAGCTGCGAATCACGCACGAGAAGAAAAAAAAATTGGTCTTGTTCGAAAGGCAACTTGTTTCAAGGACATAAAAAGATAAATCGCCTGCACAGCAGGAATGAGAGATGAACGTTAAACAGTGGTTTGGTAATAAAGCCGATCGGGTGGCAGATTTTTTTTTTATTCACATACCCTAAAGGCCCTTTACAGGCAATACACAGGGGGGGGGGGGGGGGGGGGGGTTGAAAAACCCATAGTCAATGTAGTAGGTAGATAACAAAGTTAAATTTGAAATCTGAAAATGTGAAAAGCATAAACAAACGCGGTCCAGTAAAGAGTGAACATAACTGGGTCAAAGAAAGACTTGAGAACACACACACATATAGACCACAATGCAGGAGACAAAATTCAATTTCTAGCGAGTGTGTATTAAGAATAACTAAGCATGAAGTAAGCACTTCAATTTGCTAACAAATGCGCCGTAATTTTTTTCGGAAACGATTTCTGCAGGAAGCTTATTCCAATGGTAAATGGCAAGGAACAATGGCGAATTGCGCATAAGTTTGGTGTGAGCGATCTTGGGCTGCACTTTAAAGCAGTGGTCTAATCGGGGAAAAATCCGATGTGCTGGTTTGATATGAGATTCTGTGAAGGGCGAACGACTGTGATAAAGCCTGTGAAAGTGACTTATCAGGGTGACGAGTCTTCGCTTTTCAAGTGCGCTTAAATTTAGAGATGATTTAATATCGGTGATGATGGAGTAGCGAGCGTATTTCCTTGTGAGCAGGAGCAATATCCACTAAGCTTGGTCATTCGTAACCTGGCAGTTCGCAGAATGCAACCAGATGAATCCTTTCCAGCAGAAACGTCTACGGTCTATGCGTACGTAATAATATCCCCAAGAACGAGCTGAACCTAATATACACATGATCAATGTCAAGCCATTTCAAGCGCCATAAATGGGCGTATATATCATGCGCATCTGCGTCCGACAAAAAAACAAATCTTCATGAAGGTAGATATAGCTATAGTTTCTCACGCAACAATACTTTAGTTTATGGGGGTTTAACGTCCGAAAGCGATTCAGGCTGTGAGAGACGCCTTAGTGAAGTACTCCGGAAATTACGACCACCTGGAGTTCTTTAACGCCAGGTGGTCGAAATTTCCGGAATTCCTAATAATACCCGCCACTTTCCTTGCGTACGCCTCATATTAAAAGGAAAATGAGCACATAATGAAACTGGTTTGTCTATTGAATATATCGTTCTAATTATAAAAAGTAAAATTCCCTAAAATCGGTGTTTTTTTTTTTGAAGTCGAAAAAGCGGAAAGCTGGAATACAATTATTACTATTATTTTTTTTAAATTTATATCGACAGTTTACCCAACTTTCACACCTCTTCCGAATGTATACTATATGCTGATGACTCCGCAATATATAACTTTGAGAAAGGCATAACAGCCCTTGCGTCCAAACTTAATAGCGACCTAGCCAATCTGCCCAAAGACAGATTGTCTAAAAAAAAAAATTTGAACTGCGTCCAAAGGAAAGCTGTCCGTTTCTTTATTTAACCGCTGCAGTCGTTTCGATTCAGCCACAGAGCTTTTACAGCGCGTTAGTCTTCATACTCTGAGAAGTACAGCAAAGCTGCAGCGTTTGAAATTTCATTACTTACTTATTCACAACTCATTCCAGCTAAATTTTTCAGTCTTTATAGATATAAGACACACGCGCCAAACCAGACACATCTTGCAATAATAACTCGTTCTGGTGTTCTTATTTTCCGCGGTCCGTACGCGAATGGAACACTTTGCAATTATGTACTACAGCGCAGCCAACATAGGAAAAATTTATTGTACTCGCTGAAAAGCCAGTTCTTTCTTATACGCATTGCTGACCTTGTTTCCTCATGTGTATTTGTTTTCTGTTATTTTCTTCATTTTTCAACCAACTCCTGTAAGGACCCCTTCGAGGTTACCGGTATTCAAAATAAATAAATAAATATTCCTGGTGCTCCCGGCACATGTTGCAGGTCAAAGCTGATAAAACTAAGTTTGTACTGTTCACTTTGCCCCAAAGGCAAATAGTGTGTGTTCTTTCCATTTCAATTGGACTAAACTTCAGCGCAGTCAGCGAGTCATCAATGCTTTTAGGAGGACAATTAGATCGCCAACTGAAATTTCATTCGCACATAGCTCGCATCAGATTCAAGACCAAGATTGCTTATGGCTTAAAAGATTTACTCAGAATCCGTTCAGACTTTACACAGCCTACATTTTTAACACTTTAGAACTCGTTCATACATTCGATTAGGGTAACACTTACAGTACTCAACTGACATCCTTACAAGCAGGTCACAATCAAGCAGTCCGAATAATATTGAAGAAGCGTAGCTTGTTGGGCCAGTTGGTGCATGGTATGTAGAAAACCAGCGAAAAGGACGCATTCACAAGGAGAAGTACACAGGACAACGGTGACACCAGCGTTGTCCTGTGTACTTCTCCTCCTTGTGAATGCGTCCTTTTCGCTGGTTTTCTACATACATTCCGAATAATATCGTTCAGCTCTTTCGATTCAAACGCTCAGTCATTACTTCATTCTGTGAAAATTCTTTCCGTACGTGAGCTTTTTCAAATTAACCTTGATATCTTCATTCACAAGCTAATTAATATACACACCTCATTTCCTTCTATTCCACAACCTAAGCTTACAAACGCTAACACAGTAAGATTTGCGATTAACAGAAATCTAATTCTGCTTAAAGTATGCACCAATTATGCGTAGCAAACAGTTCATTTTTCATCAATTTCTTCCTGGAATAGCTTACCAGCGGAATTTAAAAACCCGAAAAACCGAATTCGTTAATAAAAATTATTAAGCTGGTTTTCGAAATCATACAATTATTAAATAAACTGCACAGGAGCGAATAGCATAATTGTTAACTGTGCATTACATGTTCCAAGAGCAACTTTACCGAGTTCTTCTTGCTGTCATGTTGTTTATTGTTTTGTATTGTATAACTTATTCAGCTGTGTACTACTTGTATAAGATTATGTTTGTTTGCACACACCTTTTCTTTATTAACTGTGCCGCTGCCGATCGCGAGAACTGCACAAGTGTTCAGAGAGTTTTTATTGCAGTTGCTGTGTTTTATCATTTACTACTGTTCTACTTAATGATATAGTAGCTCCCCGTACAGTCACTGACTGCGGAACCTCCTCCTGTATAAATTTGTACACCTTATAATTGCTTTTTATCCCAATTCCAACTAAACAAACTGAAACCGACACTCGCTTCACCGCAGAATACGGTTTTCGCGAAAAGCTGCGTTCATACCAAGAACACTTCGCGAATTTAGGAGTCCTTGACCGCAACGCAGTTGACTTTGCATGAAAAATCACGCAGATGACGATCCCCCAAACGCCATTATTAGTGTCACCTGTTTGAGCCGAGTGCCGCGAAAAAGTATTTCATTTTATATTGGCCTTAACGACTTCAGGCCTTAACGGCCTGAAGGAAGGACTGGCGACGCCTTACTTTCTTTTACATTAACTGTCCTCACTTTACTGTGAATAAAGCTTGCCTGCTTCTTTCCTTCCTGTAGGGAGGTCACAAAGTACTGCTGTAATGTGGCTTTACTTGATAGTGTGTTGCAGGGCTCTTTCACCAAGGTCTCTCAAGGCTCTTCATAGTAGTGTTACCTCAGAATCAGTTTTCTTGTTTGTTGTGCAGGTAATTTGCAAACTTAGCCGCCCAAGTGAATGTACTTGCCATTGCTGCTAGAACTGTCGCATTGAAAAGAAAAAACAAAAGAATAAAGAAAATAACATTGGTCAGCGTCAGGGAGCTTTTCCTACCCCGAGGTCGGTGTACACGGGGAGCACGACGGCTGAAACGGTGGCGAAGCCCACGGTCATGACGCAGTGCATCTCGGACAGGGTGAGCCGCTCCACGTACGGACGAATCAGGAAGGGTGCCTCGCTCTGTGGAAATGGCGTCGAAAAGGAAAAAATGCAGAGTAAAAAGACTGCATATAACTAAAAATACTACCTTAAAAACACAATTCGGGCACTTCACAGCACCAAGCGGGGTTTATATCATCTGTTGGCAAAGCTTTTCAATCTTTCGCACCGGAATTGCTACCTATTATTGCTATCGATACGAAGCCTGCTCAGATGCAGCCCGGACTAGAGATTACTAACAACCTGAACGTCTTTTAAGCAATAGATCTACTAGATGCAAAAGTCGATCTCCGTGTCGGTGCGATCCTTGACCTTGATTGACCTTGATCAGCAGCTTAGCAATAAACGGTTTGTCGTTTACAGATAAACATAGGTGCTGATGGTGACACCAGCCCCAAAGCGCTCCCGGTATCAATGCACAGCGTTTGAAAGGGTTTGCCCAGGTGCAGACGACGCCTGTGGCGCTGGTTTTGATAAGGCAGGTGGCTTGCGAAGCATTCCGCGCAGTCGGTTTCATAAGGCACAGGTGCAGTTGAGCTGGCGCAATAATTTGGTCGAAACACGCGCTCTCTTCAAATAGGAAATGTTCTGGGGCTAAATCACAGTGTTGCCAGAACTGAAAACGGACCACAAAACCGTGCATAGCCTTAAGTTAAACGCCAAATGTCCAAACATAGTTAACCAAGTACGACACGATGACGACCTCCAAGTTTGGCCCGGGTCATTTCCTATGTTTGGCCTGTGCCACCTCCGAAATTTTACATAGGCCGATTTGTACCAAAATCGATCGATGTGCAAACATAACTGACCGTATCCGACTCGATGGTGTCCTCCAAATTTGGCCCGGGTCCTTCCCAAAATTCGTTCCGGGCAACCCCCGAAATTTTACCTTGGCCCGTTTCTAGAGTTGATGTCCAACAAAAATTGAGCGTTTCCGACACGTTGGCGTTTCTAAATTCGGCCTGGACGAACCGCGAAATTTGACCTTGGCCGATTTTTACCAAAGTGTTTATGATACGAACTAATTATGGTAGCCAAACGCTAACTTTTCAGTCTACTAAACTGTTAAACAGCTTTGGGATGCACATGGATTTCAACAAACCTTTTACTGTTTTTAAATGTGAATGCAGACACTTCTTGGTTAATTCAGCAATTTCATACACAACTTAATGATATGTGTTTCTAGTAGAGCCTCATCAAATCGATTTAATCGACAATACGTGTTCTGCGGTTTGCACATGGAATGTGGTACCTAACGCTTGCCATTGGATACAAAATTTTTTTGGTGTTCTATTTTTCTTTTCTTTTGTTCATGATGGGGAGATGGCGCGGTGGGCAGCACGAGGAACGGAAAGTGAACGACACGTGTTCCTTCTGCGCTATCTTTTCATCATGAACGTTATCTAATTCGCCCAACTTTCGGCTTTGCTTTTCTTGTGTATTGGTTTTGATGTTTGTAGTGCCGGTTTTGCACTTGATGTTCCTATTGTCTGTGCCCTTCGTATGCAAACCTGGATATGTTTACAGAATCCGCGTTTTCTTACAACTTTGGATCGTTTGAGACTGATGTACAGGACGATAAAATTTTGCCTTTCAAAGAATTGTTTACATTTTTTCCCTGCTACTGGCCGAAGTATTATGCCTGAGTTCTGTTCGTTGATGCAAAAATTTGTACAAGGGGCCAAGGCCTCGTCAAGCTCGTAGCCTTTAGCCTTGGCCTCCTCTTAGACACTGTCTGAGGAACAAATAAAGAAAGAAAGAAAAATCCATGTCCAACCATAACTGAGCGAGGCTGACACGATGGCGACCTCCAAATTTGGCCTCGGCCATTGCTGAAATTTGGCCTTGGCGATTTTGGAATGCTTTCGCATTATCGTAGGTTTAACCAAGTTAAAACTCTTTGGTGTACCATGTCTGCAAAAGGGAAACCATGTTGCCTTATGTCCACCATAGTTGGCTTGCCCTTGGGCCCTTGACCTTTGGCATTTCACCTTAAATGAGTTTCGTCGAGGTGGCGATATTGCGAGGTCCATGACGGGACGTCAGAGTATGGTGCGTATATAAGCGCCGCGCAGCCGCCCTTGCCTCATTACCCATTGAAGAGGAGTCAGGACCGTCTGTCTAGCCATGCCAGAGCTATCGCTCGACCTTTGGGTATAACCATTGTTAAACCCTGCGTAACTTGCTTACCCCTTCGGCTCGCTATGCACTCGTCAGTACGCCGTTTTTAACCGTCAGTCAATTAGTAAATCCATGAACCAAACACCCTACACCGTCTTTAACCATCAGTCAATTAGTAAATCCATGAGCCAAACAATATATCAGTCAGTCAAATCAGTTATTGCTTATTTATAGTGCCCAGGAACAACGAGAGCCTCTGTGCTGCCCCTTTTTTAGAGGGGAAAAACTTCAGGAAAACACAGCGCAAATACAATACATGCGGGTAGGTTACAATACAAATAATGAAGACGATAAATACATCATGGAAGTTACACAGGACGAATGGGAGCATAAAATCGCGGATAACAATATAGGGTTAGAAAATTAGGACATAAGGAACAGTAGCGATATAGAAAAATGAAGACAATGCAAAGGACCGATAAAGAAAGTGAAGATGGGACGCAGTGTATACAAGGGCAGACAAAAAACAGGGTCAAAGCAGCAGCGAAAAAAAGATTACAAAGAGCAATGGAACAATAAAACTAGGTTACAAGGTACAGCGTCTCCGAATCAGATCAATAGGTAAGGAGCTATACATTGAAGGTAAAATCAGAAGCACCATGTGGACTTAATTTCGGAAAGAATGTTGTGAGTGCTCAAAGAGATCTAGGTCACATTAGTACATGTTCTATATGAGTCATTTCATGCCAAACTTACCAGAGTTTGCGCAAGAACCCCCCCCCCCCCCCCCTCATATTTTTGAGGCTCTTTACTGAAAGGTCTAAAGTAATTACCCTTAATAACTTTGGGGGGAAAAAATTCCTGGTCATGTGACAACCTTTCGAATGTCTCAGAGGAGTGCAAAGTTGGTCTCATTAAAAAAGAATTACAAAAATCAAATAGTTTACTTTTGCGGTCGAAAAGTCTTTAAAGATAATGCATATTCACTGGGGTTTTTATCACGCAGGAAATAAATTTTCAGCACTATGTTTTTGTGAATGTTTTAATTTGCTATTTTTCCCTAAGCAATACCGTCTTCGCTATTTTTTTTAATACTCATTCGAGACTTTGGTGAGCAGCATCATATGTTTCGGCGCTTCTGTGATATGTACGATTTCAATTAATGGTTAAAGCTATATTACAAACAAGTATATTTCTGAAAAAATGTCGAACTTAGAAAAAAAAGGTGATATTCACAGCGCAACAAGAACAGGAAAAAACGAAAGACGGAAGAGTAACACAAACAAGCGCTGACTATCAACTAGTTTTTATTGAAGAACAAAAGGGGTATATATAGAAACACTTATCAAGCAAACAGACGTTTTCTGGAAGGCACGTGGGAGTTCAGATACCTCAACTCCCACGTTGAGTTGAGGAGTTGAGGTATCTGAACTCCCACGTGCCTTCCAGAAAACGTCTGTTTGCTTGATAAGTGTTTCTATATATACCCCTTTTGTTCTTCAATAAAAACTAGTTGATAGTCAGCGCTTGTTTGTGTTACTCTTCCGTCTTTCGTTTTTTCCTGTTCTTGTTGCGCTGTGAACAGTATCATGAATACGTACCAACTCGCCCAAATTTCTGCCTGGCTGAAAAAAAAGGTGGTTGTGCCGCGCTGTTGACCACAGATTTTGTAGAGAGGCGTTTTTAGTAAAAATATGATATGCAGCCCAATTGATAACCAGTTTCATTGAAACTTCTCTCAGTGAATTTCATCGGAACATTTATTGTTTTAAGCGAGGAAAAAAGATCTTTGAAGTTCAGCGCCGCATCTCGCCGCATCTTCAGCGCCGCATGGTTCCTCGTACCGCCACTACACTTTTGCCGGTTCGCGAGTCTTACGCTGCCAGGGAAGCGCGTCGCCACAAACGTTAAACATTTTAGAGTGCTTCAGGGGGCTCTGTGTCGGCGAAGAAGCCTGTGTGTGGGCCGGCTGAGAAATAAAAATTAGAGTTATTCCAGTGACTCTACTGAAAATCGGTCCACAGCGCCGTGACCACTGTCGCGACGGCTTAATCACAGTGGCTGAATACGCATCCTTTCATCATCATCATCAGACCGACTACACCCACTGCAGGGCAAAGGCCTCTCCCATGTCTCTCCAATTAACCCTGTCCTTTGCCAGTTGCAGCCACTGTATCCCCGCAAACTTCTTAATCTCATTCGCCCACCTAACTTTCTGCGTCCCCTGCTACGTTTGCCTTCTCTTGGAACCCACTCCGTTACCCTTAAGGACCAGCGGTTATCTTGCCTTCGCATTACATGCCCTGCCCAAGCCCATTTCTTCCCCTTGATTTCAACTAGGATATCATTAACCTGCGTTTGTTCCTTCGCGCACTCCACCCTCTTCCGATCTCCTTCCACCCATCATTTTTCCTTCCATGGCTCGCTGTGTTGTCCTTAACTTAAGCTGAACCCTCTTTGTTAGCCTCCCCGTTTCTGCCCCATAGGTGAGTACCGGCAAGTTACAGCTGTTGTATACTATTCTCTTGAGGGATATTGGTAAAACGCATCACTTAGGAAAACGAAATATAATGTTCCGATATCGGCAGCAATGTAGCTTTAGTAGGCTACGCGCTGTACGTAAGACACCATTTGCATCGGGCAGCGGTGGTGGTTACGGTGGCAGGTTGCTGCACAAGGGTGCTCATACAACGGTTTGAATTTGCAGCTCCTTCGCTGCAGTCCCCAGCAAGACTACCGTATGAAGGGCTATATGCAATCCGCTGGCTTCGCTGACGCGCCCAGTGGGGCTGCATATCGTGCTGTCATCACGTGAAGTTACGCCTCTTCCTCGTGACTATAAAGCCGTGCAACTCTTCCACAGCCTTCATAAACCGTGCAGCGATGGCGGAGGCAGGTTGCAGCACAAGGGTGCTCATACAACTGGTTGAATTTGCAGGCTAGTTTGTCTTTTCTTATTGTTGTTAGGCATTAATTGTCCGTCACTGCCACTGCCGCCCATGGTCCACAGTGTCTTGTTGGCAATGTCGTGTGAAAATTCTGATCATTGTTGTGCATGCTATAAAGACATTGTAGATGGGGAACAATTTCTGACCTGGGTTTCTGGATCGTTTATGGACAAGAAGACGGCAGAAATATCGCTCCGCAGGACAATCTCGGATCACATTCATATGAGGTTTCGGGGGACCCCGCACGGCTCGGTACTGTCGACGTTCCTATTTCCTCTGGAAGTCGTAGAATTACTGAAACAACTCGAGACGATCCCAAATTTCAGACATATTTTCTATGCCGACAATATAACCCTCTGGATCACTAAAGGAAATGACGGGGAGATACCCAACATCCGCTTACCCAACATCCGAGAAAGCGTACGCAATAGCCGCGGTGACCGAGGAAGGCCAACTCGTAGCAAAAGCGACTGTACGCACAAACTCTTCAGAAGTAGCCGAAAAAGGAGCAATTGCCGTAGTGCTGACAAACCCAAGAGCGCAAGTGATTATCAGTGATTCAAAAGTGGCTATTGAAAATTTTGACAACAGAAAAACACCTGCCATTTCCTTGAGAATGCTCAAGAATTATCCTAAAGACAGGAATGACGGGGGACTGGTCTGGGTACCGGCTCACTCGTCAAACCCGGAGAATGAAGCAGCCCACGATAAACCTCGAAGATCTATGGGCCAAGCTGTGGATACTAACTCCGACGTCGGAATGACAAGAGACTGCCTTAATACCCAACGTGAGGTCACTCAGCATAAAAGGCTAGAAAGGCTAATCTTTCAACTTGCGCATAGAAACTTAAGCAAATAAAAGGAGGTACTGTCGAGACAACTCCAAATTAAAACTCTCCCTAATCCCGCTGTCCTAAGCCAAATGTACGTGGATAGATTTTAGCCGGAGTGCAGCAAATGCAGCGGCAAAGCCATTGTAGACCACATCTTCTGGGACAGTCCGACAGATTCCCCACCAATATCGCTTCAGAGGCTCGAGCACCTGGGCCAGTGGGAGACCTGGCTGCTCAGCTCTGACCTGGAAACACAAGTACATGTCCGCCTGTCTCCACTGGCGGCCACCTAGCAAGATCAACTAATTCACTTGTTACTCAAGCCGGTAATAATAGTTTTCCAATCCAATGGAGGATGAAGGTGGTCTAACTTTGGTCGAGGGCGAGAGTAAGTAGATGGGTGGGCAGCCCCCTAGCTATGGTGTGGCTTTGAGGAGGTGGCTGATGGGTGGTGCTTCCAGAGGGAGGCGGCTTCACTCTCGGAGGCTTCAGCCAGACGCCGGCTTTGCAGCGAAAGCTACACTAGGGTAGCAGACGCGCATTTCGCGGTGCCTGCCAAAGGCAACCAGTACCATGGCAACTGTGGCGCCGCAGTCGCTGCGCTGCACTGCGCATGCGCAGAGGCGCTCCGCGCAGCTGGGGTATAAGCCGGAAGCGATGTGCTCGCTCCTCAGACGCGCACCATGGAAGAAGGAGAGTGCCCGTGTGCTCCTCACGGCAGCGGTACAGGCTGCGTGAAATTGAGTCTTCCGATCCAGAAGTCGTCCCATGGTACAAGGCCAGCCGACAGCGCGAAAACGAGGCGAGAAAGGCTAAGCGCGAGGTCGAGACGCCCGAAGAACGAGAGGAACGCTTTTCGAAGAGACTCCGCCCATCTGCGGAACGACAACGACGGCGTGTCGCTACCGAAATGTCAGTGGGTGAAACTGCTTTCGCTAGGTATATCCTGGCCTAGCTCAGCTAAGCCACTGCCAATTTTTTTCCACATCGTGGCACTGCTAGGGCTTACGCAGTAAAATCCGCCAAGGAGCAACTGCGTTTCACGAGTGTAGAAATTTCTTTTGAGCGACACGATCCCTGGGGAGTTGCCAGATCACAACTTCTATCACTACTGTCCTGTTTGAGAATGCTCGGGTGTGCAGCTGTGCGCCATTGAAGGAGATTGCGGAGGTCTCTACTTGCACAGGGTGGCAGCAGCCGACCACGAAGGGACGGCAATTGGACGGCCAAGAGTATCACTGCAGCTCAGCTTGTCGTGGTTTTTAACGCAGTAGCGTTAAGGCTCCCGTTCTGTTGAAAATCTGGCGTCGTCGACGGCGTCGTTGTCAGCGAACACTACCCGGAGAAGCAACCTAGGTTGACCACCTAGGTCACGTGACTTTGTGGCGTCATCATTTCCTGCCGACTGGATTGTGAGAAAACCGACCACAGTGACAGGCGGCAACTAAGTTAACGATTGGTCGTGAGAGGTCATTCGGGAAGGGCAACCTGGGTCTCACAAGCACCACCTATGACTACACCTGCCATCGCAGGGCTGTGGCGCATCGCTTAGCCGGTGCACCACTGTACCAGGAGGGGTATGAGGACTCCCAGGGATCTATGGATGTAAAGAAGAGAATGAAGCGTATCCGCAGCGGTGGCTGAGTCGTTAAGGCGCTCGCCTACCGAGCCGGAGTACCCGGGTGCAAACCCGACCGCGGCGGCCGTGTTGTGTTGGAGGCGGAACGTAAAAGGCGCCCGTGTGCTGTGCGATGTCACTGCATGTTAAAGATCCCTAGGTGGGCGAAACTATTGCAGAGACCTCTCTCTTTCTTCTTTCACTCCCACCTTCCTCCCTTCCCTTAAGGCGCGGTTCAGGTGTCCACCTAGATGTGTGAGACAAATACTGCGTTATTTTCGTTTCCTCAGAAACAAATTTACTAATTTATTTACAAATCCCGCACATATATGTGTATTAACCCGTTAACGCTATACCGTCATACATTTATGGCGGAGGCCCTTTTTTTTAATTCGTGACGTGCCGTATCCCCAGACGTTGTAACAAGTTTCAAAGATAGGGGAACTTCGAATCCAGTGTGGGAATCGGAGGTGACTTCATTTGCGGGGCGGAGAGGAGCCGGGCTCGGGAAGGGATGAGAGTGATACCGATATAGAAACGTGAATTTATTACGTATAGATAATCCTAATATCATACTGTATTGTATTCTGACAGGTTCCTGATACAATGTCAGGCCCGGAATATATTTGGAAACTGAGGTAAAAAATGCTCCTTTTGTGTAGGGGCCACAAAACCTCCAAAAGCGTGAAAATAAAAAGTTGCGGTCGTTAGTGAGTGCATGCAGCAGATACCACCGATTACGGACATTATAAAAGCAGCTACCCAGAATGGAAACAGTCATGCCATGGATGCAAGTGCCGGTGTCTGGAAACAGACTTTCTGGTGACTGGTAGTTGGCAACCAATCCTATCATGGTAGTAGCTTCTACGTCGAAGCAGATGGCGGACCGTGGTATAATTTTTAAGTGTACAAAAGGCAGTCTTCTGCAATATGCTACCTCTCATCAAGCGCCTCAAGGAAGTTTAGAGTTGGGAGAAGCTCAGTAGAAACGGCGACAAGTGTTGGCCGCGTTTTATTTCTTAATGCATCGAAACAAAAAAAAAATGCATCGCGCGTTAAAGCCACGAAAGCATAATCGGAGGTATACTTGTACTTAGATCTGTGTGTAGAGGTGCGCAGTGGCGCGTAGTGCGAATAAATCTGTCTGACTCGCCATTCCGATGAAGACGTTAGCCACGGCAACGACGGCCTCGCAGGAGGTGAGTCCGAGTAAGCTGTGCGGCAGCCAACCGAACTTAGTGGCGGCCATTTGCGCCAGGCCACAGTGGAACAGCAGGTTCGCCAGGAAGCCGAAGAACAGAAGGGGAGGCACGGCCTGCACACAAGGCGTAGCTATTCAGCGTACATTACGAAGGCGGCACTCTGCTTCAGCGCGCAACATGGTATATTTCAGTACTACAAGGGCTGTATAAGTTTTAAGGCCCTCTGGAATAAACCTTCTTTTCGTTCCCACTAGGTGGCGTGCTACATGTTGGCAGAAGTGCAGCACAGAGCAGTGCCGCCCTTCGTGTCGCCGTCCTAATCACCTAACTTGCGAGAGCACTGCCAAAAACGCGGCCGTAAACATATCGAACCTTGGCATCACCGCCACTGAAGTCGATCGACATAACAGGAGACGTGTTGAGCATCAGCTGGAATGCCTGGAAGAAGGTTCGACCTGTTCGCAATGGCAGCACAAATTAAGAATCAACCGAGGTTCAAACCGCTGCGCTTTTAATGGCTCCCAGTGAAGAAGCAAGCTGAGCATTCGACACTGTCAGCTTTGAGAACCAAATATTACGGCTATATTATAGCCAAGAAATTTGACGCGCACTTCACGCCTACCGCAAATATGACATTAGACAAATTTTGCTTAAGCTCTATGTACCAGCAAGACGGTGACTGGTTAAAATATGGGCTCACTGAACTGTGGGTGCTTTGAAAACAGTGAGAATTTGCCGAGATCGAAGACTGGCTGCTGCAAAGAAGAATTATAATAGGGGTCAGAGACAAAGCCCTGCAGCAGAGGCTGCCTTTTGTTTAGTTTATGAGGGTTTAACGCCGTAATGAAGGGCTCCGGAAATTTCGACCACCCGGGGTTCTTTAACGTGCACTGACATTGCACAGTACACGGGCCTCTAGAATTTCGCCTCCATCGAAATTCAGCCGCCGCAGCCGGGATCGAAACCACGTCTTTCGGGCCAGCAGCCGAGCGCAGTAACCACTAAGCCACCGCGGCGGGGTAGACTGCTCTTGCGAAAACCCGTAGTACACCAACATAGTTGAAACCTGTCCTGCAGCGGTGTGCGATACGGAATGTTTTAATAAAATACTGGACGCAAGAGTAAGTACCTCAGGTTTTGCAGCTATATATGCAATGAAAGAAAAAGAAGACTGCTTGAGTTGCAGTTTCGAAAAACGCGAGAGTGCGCACTGTCCCGCTTTGAGCAAGCAACCGAGTTTCGAAAAGACAGGGTAATCGCCAATGAAACTGAACAAAGTTCCTTGTGAAGCCACATGGTGGTAGTAGTGGTTAAAAAAGAGAAGGTGCGGATAGGCTGAGACCAGTCAGACTTGAACAAAGCTATCCTGAATGAACACTACCCCATGCCAAGGTTAGGGGATGTAGTACCGCGTCTTCCTAGTGTGAAGTATTTTTCCACCAGAGACGCATAATCGAGGTTGTGGCAGGTCAAGTTTTACGACCCAAGCCCGCCACATGCACTATAAGTCGGCTTCAGAAGTTTTGCAACAAGACATACACGGAGTAGTAGAGGGCTTGGACTGTGTAGTCTGTGACGGACGTCAGTACGAGCACGTTTAAGTTAGAGCAAAAACTTGAGGAGAGCATGGCAAAAACTTGACGTAACTACTGCGCTGCAGAGAACCGAAATTGAAGGCAAATAAGAAAAACTGCCTCTTTTTGCAGCACAGAATTGTAAGAAGCTTGAAGTTTTCCGCGGCATAATCAACTTTGTCGCACGCTTTGTCCCTAATAAATTTGCCATATCTGCGACGCCTAACGAGCTGTTGAAGAAAGACACAGGGTGTGTTGGGCAGACGAACAGGAGAATATTTTCAAGAGCTCCGAACTAGTATTATGCAACCCCAGCCACGGCTTACTTTCAGTAAGACCAACCAGTGATATTGGCAGTTGACGCCACCCAGTACGATGGGGGAGCCTAATTGCTGTATAACGGACAATGTATCGCTCACTCGCCCCGTTCTCTAACCACAGCAGAACAGCCCTAGGCACAAATCTAAGAAGAGGCCTTGGCAATCGTTCATGGCTGCACGAGGCTTAAGATTATGTTTGGGCAGTCGGAAGTAACTGTGGAGTACGACCATAGACCAATCGACACTATACTTAAGAAGCATCTGCGTGAGTCCCTAATGCGCCTCCAACGCATGAGGCTGGTGCTTCAGAAGTTTACAGCCAGTGTGAAGTTCAAACCATTGACAGAGCAATGCGTAGCTGACGGTCTCTCCCGTTTTCGAAGTAAGTTGCGATCGCAAGAGGAGACGGGGCAGTTTGAAGTAAATGTCTCTTCTCTTCAGACCAGCAACTGCGGATAATTCGCGAGGAAAGCAATCGCAGTTGATTCTTGATTCAAGCACAGAGTGGCCTCAGACGAAACTGCAATGCGCTACGGCCATTTTAGGCCTGCCGCGACGAGTTGCATTTCGAGGATGGCCTGCTGCTTCGAAGCAAAAAGTTGGTCGTGCCTCAAACCAAGCGCCCGGATATCCTACCAAGGCTTCACGCAACCCACGGAGGGGAAAAAAAAATGAAAGCAAGGACCAGGAAAATGATGTTCTGGTCGAGCAGGAATTCAGACGTATCTTGCATGCCCTCGCCAAGTCCTGCTCAATATGCCAAAAATGAAACTGATATGCAAATCTTCAAATACCCAATCATCCGGTGTCGAGTTTGCTGTGTCAGGCTGTTGACATGGATTTGTTTCACTCATGGTGGTAATGAATACGTGATCATAGTAGACTTGTACTCTTTTTTTTTCGCGATACAACTTACAAACAAATCCGTAGGCGGTTATCTAAGTACTAAAGAAAGTCCTCAAGAAATCTGACAGAAAGTCAAAGCGGGTCTTCAGTAGCACTGCACGACATCCAGCACAGAACCTGGGCTCCGCAATGGTGGTTGGCTCCGCGCATCCGCCACGTTCATACAGAATTGATAATGACAGCGTACGACAGTTACAGCGTACAAGAAAGCACTTAACAGCCACAGAACCAGTCACACGTTTTCCTTTCCAAGCAGCACTGCCAGATTCTACATCGGTTCAGGCAGCCCTGAAGACGGGCTTCGCAGGTGTAAGAGCCTCTGCAGGGAACCACAACGGTGTCCCTTGCCCGATTGTCGAACATAACCAATTTTTCCTTCTTCCTTGTTTTTATTTTTTTTGGGGAGGGAGGGAAGATGTGGCTGAGTGTATGGTCATCTGCACATAAACCACATACTACGCATGTCAGCATTACAAGAGCTCTATAAATACTATGGCGCTCTGGAATAAACTCCCTTTTATTGTTCCCATTTGCTGGCGTGCTACACCAGTGTTGGACCATTACCAACCTAGCCAAAGGTCACTCCCGAAACACGGCGAAAGTGCCAACCTGGAGGAAACCAGAGCGATGGAAGGATGGAATTGGTAGGATGGCAAGGATGGCAGGCCGCGAATAAAGCAGTAAAATCTCCACGGCTTGGAGCACCAAGACCAGTTTATGCTCCACTTGTGCGGACGCTAAACAGGCACTTCAGGAGGGCGAATAGGGGTAAGGAAGGACTGGTGTGGATAGTGTAACAGAGCACACTAAGAATCAGAGCTCAAGGTTTGCGCATGGGAGGGGCAGCTTGGGTAGGAGAGTTAGGTCCAATATAGTTACAGCCTAGAAGAATAAGGAGTTCTTTTTCCTGAATCTTTCTAGGAATCTGAACTTGCTGGGTGACGTTAAACAAGACGTTGCTGACTGCTCCAGTTACCTGTAGTAGGATTTGATTGAAAGTTTATAAATTAAAGCCTCTTCGAAGAGCTAATGATTAATACCAGTTCTTCCGGTTGGTAACCGCACATTCAGTGCCATACTTAAGCCACCGCTGCGGAGTTATTGAAGGCTATTTTGCATCATGAATAACACTCGAAAGAAGCATCGCCTCGTTTACGCAGGTGCCAATCACTAAGAAATCCAGTGCTGCTTAGTGCGAAGTATACAGCAAACGCTTATCCTTGTAATGGGGAAGGCACTGCGGTGACAGTCGTCTGGTTTTCATAGTCCCTCGGACGGAAGTATAGGAGCGATCGAGCATGGCCTCATCGCTGGCAGTGTGCGCAACAGCACGCTGGGCTTTGCACTATGGTGTCACATACGCGGTGGAAAGCTCAGGGAGCGAGCAATACACCACCGGCATGCGTACGTCTCGCATAAGCGTTTCAAATTCCTTTTGCCCTTCTTTGTCCCTCGGCCTGTTCACCCTCATAATGCCTCACTGAGGTACCTCACTGAGGTACCGGTCGATAACCAGATACAATTTTTAGATTTATGTTTGACTGAAGTGAAGGGACACATGTGTTGGAATTACGCGCCACGGGCCAACAAACCGCTGCTGAACTATAAGTCACATCATTCTAAGGTAGTGAAATGTGGAATTGTTGTTTCATCCTTGTCATCTGTGTTGTCAAAATCTTGTCACCATGCTATGCAAGAAAGCTTTGATAATCAGGCTAAGAGACTTAAAGAAGCAGGATATCCAGCTGAGCTTATCACTTTGGGTTGCAATAAAATAATTAAAAAGCTTAAAGCGCCGACATTGCTGCCGTCTTCACAGAAAGAACAGAAACGAAACGGAAAAAGTTCGCAGTCCTTCCCTATGTGCATCGCCTTTCTCATGGTCTTAAAAATGTGGCCCATAGGTATAAAGTTGATATGGTTTTTTCGGCCCCGAATAAGCTCAGTAAAATTTGTTCAGCAGTAGAAAATAAGTCCCGCAACCCAAAGAAATCTGTAGCGTCCTGTGGTGTTAAGCACGCTAAAAGTTGTGTGCCTTGCTCCAAAGGGGTAGTTTATAAAATCCCCCTATCCTGTGGTCAGATATACATTGGGCAAACGGGACGTTGTATCAACACACGACTCGGAGAACATCTCAATTCATTAGAATCTAATCGCTCCACTAATCTAGTTGATCATTGCCGAGAGTGTCAATCATGTTTTCCGTCGTTGCATTTTACTGACATTTTGTACAAACACCCCGACCAGTTGACCAGGGAAATTATCGAGGCGTACAACATGGCAAAGAAAGCAAGATTGTGTGTCAGCAAACCATCCCTGCTCCTGCGTGACTGTGAGGTTGCATATCTGGACATCACATAGTAACACATGCGTTCTGATTTTGGTGTTTTTGTTTTCTGTTTCCTTTTATAAGCGTGTTTCCTGTGATTAAACTTTAGTTGAGAGTCAGCGCTTGTTCCTGTGTATTGTTCGTCTAGTCCCCGTTTATTCGCGCTGTTTTTTTGCATTATGTATCACCAACTCGCCCGCTTATCTATCCTGTTGTTCACCCTCGGTTTTGCTTCTGAACTTTGTAGACGTTCAGCTGGCAAAAGTAGCGCCACCAAATTTGCCCCCTTGGACGGCTGGACTCCCACAGAGATTGCTCGTCACCATCTTCAAAATGCACTTCTTGAACTTCAAAAGCATACGGTTTCTGACCCTGCCGAAACTCTGCCACCTTCCACACTGTTACACTCTCCTGATGCAGGATGCCTCTCCCTTTCAATGGCTGGAGCTTTTCCCGAAGCATTTCCTAACGCGTGTGAAAGCGCACTTGGCGCACTTGGCGCACTGGTTCTCGCAGCGCTGTAACCATGAAAAAACAATATCTCAGCTACCTATAGGCGTCGCCGAGCAGTGATCTGTTCATTGTGCAGGTTATGCCGGGAAGGGAAAAGCGGACCCTTCACTTCGCGGCAGCATGCACAACCTGTCAAGAAATTAAGCGTTGTTAAAGGATTACGTTAAGAATTCTGTCCAGCTCAGAACCCGGTGTCGTAGTTGGCGCTGGCATGCCGAGAAAATCTGGATTGGTTGAGGGGGTCGAGACGTGATTCCACCACCGTTACGTAGTGCCTCTGTACAAATAAAAGCAACAGCGCTGGAAAGACAAACGTTCGAGCCAGTACTCGAACTGCCGCCCCTTCGGTCATGAACTGGACGCGCTAACCTTCGGCTACTAAGGACATTCGCTCGACTTTGTTATATATGCCTTGTGTATCTTTCATTTCATTTCATTTATTTGATGCACTGAAAGGACATGAGGGGGCGAGAGAAAAAAGCTGCCTTATGGGCAGCTTGACAAGCTCGCACCCCTTATTACATACGGACAAGGGCAGACACAGTACATGCGTGAAACATTAGGAATTACATATTTTGTAAAGTCATTACAGTAAATAGATAATTATTATCAAAACACATGACACCTCCATAAATACTGTAATAACGTGCAAATTTTACAAACCAGACAGTAAATAATCTTCCGGTAAATAATAACAAAGATAACTAAAAATCAGAATCGATATCGAAAGAAACAAATAAAAATAATAAAACAAATGACAGTTTCCGTGTCTGCGAAGTAATATGCAAAGGGAACCCCTGGCCGCTGAAGGGACCCATTAACGCAAACGCGTCATACCCTTAAGGCGGAGCTTGAATTACCCACAATTTTTTTTTGTCATTTAGGTGCTCCGAAAACTTTTGTGCCCACCTGTACATTTAACACCAGTCCGCAGATTGTTTTAGTGCTCGAGTTCTACGACTAC
The DNA here is from genome assembly GCF_055824585.1 of Amblyomma mixtum. Classification (NCBI taxonomy): domain Eukaryota; kingdom Metazoa; phylum Arthropoda; class Arachnida; order Ixodida; family Ixodidae; genus Amblyomma; species Amblyomma mixtum. Next base: position 168,607,774 of record NC_143016.1, on the reverse strand, counting down.
TTAGATGTTACTCTATATAGCTGACACGCACGGCAGCACAAGGCTTTGAAAACTCACTTAAAAAACTGCGCTCCTGAATTTTGTTGCATGACTATTTGTATCGATACATGCATGCTTAAACTCAAGAGAATTTCTGTTTACAGGTTCTTATTCTTCTGGACACTTGCGCTGGCATATGCTTTATCTCTTAATTTTGTTTTCCATTTATTAGACGCACGAGTATGAAGGAGCAGTTTATGAAGCAGTAGCAACGTCTTCCAAGTGAAAGCTTTCTTCCAATAGCGTGTGCGTTTCCGCAGGAGTGAACTGAATGCCCCCAGCATCTGCAATCTCTTTTAAACCACTGTCAGTCACTGAATTTTGATTTATTTAGTTGTTCCACTGTTAAACTTAGAGACGTGTTTGCCTATTGACTAACCTGCTTTCATCTATTCTGATGTTTGTTTTACCTAGCTCAGGACTTTTTTCCTTTATTCTGCACTGATGAAGTGTCTTGATTTGTTTATCGTTTGTTCCTTATCTGGTGCTGTCTAGACGCTGCCTTATATATGGGGCTGCGGACTCGTCAAGCTGCCAATTGGCAGCTTTTTTTCCGTAGCCCTCCATATGTAGCACCTGATGGAAATAAAGATTTGATTTGAAGATGGCGTCTTGACGGGCTCGCACAACGCGAAGCAGATGACAGCGGGAGGCGCAACACCCACCCTGCATTGGTGGCTAGGCATTTTGCCTCTAACGCTGAGAAGCGCGAAGCGGATGTTCGTTACCATGAAGGCGAATCCGAGCGGGGCCGAAAGTTCCGAATCAACGAAATTTCCATCGGCCATGTAGCCCAGAACGAGCTTGGCGCCTTCCTGCGAGAAGCCGTTTGTCCTGCGTAGAGAATGACACATTTCTCATTGCTACCATGGGGCGCCCAGATGAAGCAGCCTCAAAGACCGCTACAGGCATGTCAGCAGAAGATGAACTCGGGTCGTTAATGTTGGGTCGTTTATAGTGCACGCCTACGCTTTGGTTTTTACAAAATGCTTTTTTCATCCGCTTCGGCTTACTTCTTCTTACCATATCGTCATCACTAGTGCAGTTTGATTTTGTACACATGTACACTAATTAGTAATTACCAGACACTGTTCTGTTACAGCAGTAATCCATATGTCAAGCCGTAAGCTCATAACTGTTCAGGTGAAAATGATAACCTGCTCTAGCTTCCTGCACCAGGAAATAACTATACTAAGACGCCTTTTCTCCAGACCGTATTGACTGAGGCAGTAATGAATCAATAAGGTCTAATTCAGTTAATGATTAAAAAATTACGGCGCGATTGGACATAGGAGCGATAACTATGTGAAAGCAGTTGGATTTACCGTCTAGGAATACTTGAATGTTTTTAATCCAACGATTGATCTTACACTAGGCCAAGGTTTCGCAGAGGTGGCAGAACTTCTCTGGATAGTAATGGTGGGGTGAGGACGTGGATCGAGGGCGGTGATGTGTGGAGTGAAGGCAGCTGGTTAACGGTGAGAGGTGCTTCTGAAAGGCAGCTGGCTTTCCCACTTCGTCTTCAAATTCGATGACTCCGTCGCTTTTTCGTTCCGCCGTTGCGTTGACTTGTAGTTGTGGAAGACTTTGTGGAAGTAGGTGAGTTGATGGTGGATGTCGCTTCTGCAGGGGGAAGAGGTGGATCGAGAGCGGCGGCGGTCGTGTGTACAGCCCCCTAGGTGCTTCCGGAGAATAAAGGCTTCACACTCCGAGGCTACAGCCAGACGCCGCCATTTTCGTGCGGTGCAGCTTACGCAGTAAAACGTTGTTTCGCTGTGTCAAGCACGAGACGCCCCTTAATGTCACCATAAGGCAGGGGAGGGGTGTTCGAAGCAGCTACTATTCGTAACATAAATGCTTCGAGGCTAAAGTGCTACTTAGGTGTTAAAGGAAGGTATGATTTTGTAAGCAAGACGTGGCCTTGCGAACAGCACGTGGCTTTCTTGCTTGTTATCATATGCATTAGGGCAGTCAGTGTACCTGCCGACCAGGTAGGAGAGGCAGGTGAGCGCCTCGTGGCCGGCCTCCAAGTAGATGAAGAGCACCGCCAGTAGGTGCAGCAGCAGCAAGGCGGTCAGCGCGGTGCCGTAGTCGATGCTCTTCGGGTGCCGAGAGTAAATGCAGCAGGCGGTCACCAGAACCAACTGGCCCACGGCACACGTGAGCCCCTCGAAGGCGCCGCTGTCGTTCCCCATTGCCAGTGCCACCAGCAGGCCGAAGGACACCACCCAGAACAGGCTGCGTCGCCCGCGTAAGCGTCAGCAAATCCAAATGTCGCGAAAGCGTTGCTCTATAGTCATGATCAAACATTGACATGGACGGTGTCATCTGTAGCGACCAGTTCTAAACTATCCGCGTTTCACGTCATGCCAGTATTCATCGCCGTTAGATGTGACATGTTACACTTTCAATCCTCGGTGATACTTTCATCTCCTTTCACAATGACGCCTTGTTGTGCACACACGCGATTGTCGCTTCGTCGAAGCTTCTATGCTGTGTTTCCTTAGGTACAACAGTAGCTACCACAAGAGGTACCGAAGCAGCTCAGATAGTATGTACGGCATTCTAAAAGTGAGCAGCGCAGAGACGACGGAGGAAGAGGGTAAGCAACATTACCGCTCACTCTCAACTGAAGGTTACTTTGAAGAAACAAAAAGTATATGCATAGTAGCACACGCAGTGTATTTGCACTAAATATGGATGATATGTTTTAGTCTATAGATACAATAGCTCATTTTCATTCAAAAATGCATAAGGATCAGCCCCGCTCATCCCTGTGTAAGTCTGCAAAGAAGGTCTTGAATGAGTGACTGAACGCGTGGCTACAGCAACGAACCTGGTCCCCAGAAGCAGCCAACCATGTTCGTACAAATTCGAGCTGACCAACCATGTCTCCTAGTTGGCGAGTGAGGGATTAGGTATAAGAGAAGCACACCCCCACCCTTCCTCCCGGGAATGAACTATGGCCCACCCCACTATCCACTATCTCCTCATGGGAAGCTACTTTGTCCAGCTCTAGCCTGAGTGATCAGCAATGGTCGATCGCATAGGCCCGCAGGACACAAACAGCTGTCCGAGTCCTCGACCGTGGACCCTGTCTACGAGGACGACTCCCCCAGTCACCCTTCCTAAATATCAAAGTTTTTAACACCCACCACTACTCGGTACCGGCACAACGGCCTCTCCTCTCCCTTCGCTACTTGCACTTCGCTCCAGAGGACTCGGGGCTTAGGGTACTTATACAACCAGGTAGGAGGTGATTACGAGGCACTACATGAAGATAGCTCTCGAAACTGTGTGGATGATCTCATCATCATCATCATCAGCCTGACTACGCCCACTGTAGGACAAAGGCGTCTCCCATGTCTCTCCAATTAACCCTGTCCTTCGCCAGTTGCGGCCACCGTACTCCCGCAAATTTCTTAATCTCATCCGACCACCTAACTTTCTGCCGCTCCCTGCTACGCTTGCCTTCTCTTGGAATCCACTCCGCTACCCCTAAGGACCAGTGGTTATCCTGCATAATACGCCATTGACACCACCGTTACTAGATTACTTTTTCAGTTTGCAAACTTCAACGCCGCGGATGTCGCCCTTGCCTGTACCGCCGAGCGGGGGCGCTCTTGTCGCTGTTTGACCGGCTTCTCGGCAAGAGTAGCCACGCTGACCACATCAGCGAAGAATATAGCGAAGCGTTTTTGTGCCAGGCGTTTCTTTGTTGGGTTAAACTGCGCTGCAAGTTGATCGCTGCTCCTCTTTGTCCTTGCCAGATTTATATCAGTGCGCTTCGAGCGACGCAGCTCGCGCGGCGTTGGCTCCTGCTGCAACTCAACACAGAAGCGCGACAGCGTCGGTGCACCCGAGCTATGCGTCCTTGAGTCGGTCTGGCCGAGCTGTCGACCTGTCTGCTCCCAAACGAAGGCAAGACCAGCGTTCTACGTAATGTGCGACCGCAGTTCACACCGACCGTCGCCAATGCTACAAACATTTTCAGGAAAGTGCTGGAAGAGCTAGAGAAGTGCAGCCTTGCTCGCTTGGGTTGTGCTGAGCACGTGTCGGCATTCACTTGTGAGATAGTGGACTTTGTTATTGCGAAAAGAATGCACTTTCTCTCTAGAGATGTTAATCACTGTTTAGAGAGCAAGGAGAAGGAGGCTGTTGCAAACCAAAAAGCACGTCTCTTGTAAGTGGCTCCTATTGAGATCTATATGTTTTTTTTTCTATACGAATTTAATAAACTGCTTACAATCTGATCTGTGCTATTACCGTCATTTTTTGCGTTTTATGACCTTAATAACGTCGAAGTTTCATGGTGGTATTGCTGCATCTCCCTTTAAAAAGCACGTATGCACCGTTGACTGTCTCGCTTCAAACCGATGGTACTTTACCTCAGGTTTCGATATTTTCGGCAACATGCGGCTCATCTACCGTTTCGTGGCTCGCCATTAGCAAAGAGTCATTTAGTTTGTAGGGAAGTAAATGAAACAAAAAGCTATGCCCGACCAAGGTCCATACGTCTCATCGAAATAGCTAATCATTCAGACATCCCGATCGCACCTCTGCCGCCCAAGACCGTTCGCGCAGCCTTAATGACACTGTAGTTGCACATTCAGAATAATATTTGTGCACTATCTTGGAAATATCTCCGTTAAATAGGAATTACCGGCATAAAGTGGCGCGGAACACGGCGCGCTCGTCTGATAGCGATAGTTCGTGTGACGAGACCGGCCGGAGCGGACCAGCAGCGTCGAAAGCGCCACCTACGAAAGGGAGCCGAATGGGGCCACGTTTGGCCGCCGAACTGCAGCGGAGTTTGTAAACTGACCAGGCAATCTAGTAACGTTGATTGACACATGAACAACTCTTCTCAGTTCGTAGTTATGAAGGAAGCCAAAAGCCACCGAAACCAAGGAGGGGAGGCAAATTTTTTATTTGTGCCGCCACATGTCGCCGGGTGCCATATGGTTGTTTTTATTCTGCTTTTTTATCCATTATCTTTAAGCGATCAACTAATTACACTTTTAATCTCCCAATGATCACCAACACAATTTAAAAAAAAATCTCCTCTGCTCCTTGGTTTCGGTGGCTGTTGGTTTCCTTCATAACGAGCCCCCCATCTCCTTTATCTTGAGAGCTCAATTTCATCAGTATTTCTTCAGTGTTCGAGCTGTGTTGCGGTTTATTGCCGTGGGCTAGGCTCGTTTTTAGTACATTATAGGCAAGATGTTGATTTCTAGCATGTATGACTGTCAAATAAACCCGCTAGTCACGGATAATTCCTTGAATCAGCACTACTTTTTCTCGTAGTCGTAGACGAGGCGCTTGCCAAGGATTGCCAACGACCATTTGAGTGCAGCAACAGCCTTCGCAACCTAACAGGCAATTCCGTAGGGATGTGATAGCCATTACACGAGAATAGCTCCTCGGTGCGCTTCTCAAGTAGTGCTGCACGTACCAGTTGCTCACAGTATCATAATCATCATCAGCCTAACTACGTCCATTGCAGGACAAAAGCGTCTTCCATATCCCTCCAACAATGCCCTACGCCAGCTGCGACCACCTTGTGGCCGCAAATTTCGTTATCTCCTCCACACACCGAACTTTCCGCTGCCCCCTGCTTCGCTTACTCTCGCTTGGAATCCAGTCCGCTATTCTTAACAACCACAGGTCATCGTGGCTTCGCATTTCACTCCCTGCTCGTGCCCATTTCTTCATGACTAGGATGACATTAGCATGCGTTTGTTCCCTGACACATTCTGCTCTCTTCCTCTCTCATATCGTCACATCAATCCTTGTTTTTCATAGATTGCTGCGATGTCCTCAATTCAAGTTGAACTTTTGTTCGTTAGCCTCCACGTTTCTGAACCACAGGTTAGTGCGAGTAAGATAAAATAGGAATGTTAATAGCAGTTGTCTTTAGTGGAGAACGAAAACAGACAAGCTGTGTTTTTTGGGCGTTGTCAGCAATTCCATTCTCAGCAAACCAGCGCATGGCATTGTAAATGTCATTTTGCGACAAACTAGAGACCATTTTGTAGGATAAATGCTTTGCCAGTAACGCTGTGTCGTCCGCATATTGGAACACCAAGCATTTAGAAATGGCCAAAGGGAAGTCATTGACAAAAATATTAAACAACAATGGAGATAAAATTGACCCCTGATGTCCACCCGCATTCAGTGGCAACTTACGACTGAAATGCTCTTATCATCGGTAGCCACCACTTTTTACTTTCATACTTCAAACTGTATTTCTTGTAAATGTTCACCTATTGATTATGTGGAATGTGTCAGGTATCTAGGAGTGTCTTTTGACAGTAGCTTAACCTGTCATCACCCCTTATCTAATGCGTGTTCTAAATTGAGGTCAGTGCAATGGTTGTTGTTGAATATCAAAAGTTTTGTGCATTTATCTGTAAAAAAACAATTGTAAATGCTTCGGCGTACAGTGTGTTATGATATCGTATTACTATCTTTGGCTTTTGCTCGGAGCGTTGGATTTGCAGGATCGACTGCATTTTAAAGAATATTCTGAAAAACGTAGCTTATAAAACACCCATTTTGTCAGCTGAAAACATCTTCCGTCAACTAGGGCTCCCAAACTTCGAATCATTGTTCATTGATACAGTTGTTCTTAAGCATTACTGTTCCAGTGAATTTAAACGGGAATATACCCCGACGAGACATATTAAAAAACATAGTCGTTACATTGTTCCCCGTTCAAACAAGAGGTATGGTGCGGCCAGGCGTTGCGCTTATGTGCCGGCTACTTTTAACAAACTGCCGAATGAAACCCTTACGGCTAGTTCTAGAGGCAAGCTTCGAGAATTATTGAAGAATGAATGGTAGAGATTTTGGTTTAGTGCAATCTGTTTCGCTTTGTCAGATTATGGGCCTTTATGCTCCTTTCAGTTTTGTTTTGTATGTACTTACTAATTTTTAGTGTGCTCTTTTTCATTTTTGTTTTAATTTTTGTTTTTCGTTTTTTTCTCTATGTACGCATTTTCATGCTTTTCAGTCACTATGTATTTTTTTAGGCACGGTCCTACAAGCCATCCAAACGCTTAGACCGGCCTGTCTCACCTGTATTGCTATTGACGGTGACAAAAAGTTGCGCTTTCCTTTTCTTTCATCAATTTCTAGCTCTAATCTGTTACTTATATTGTTACTTTTGATAGACTTGTAGCTTTGTGCAACTGGTCAGGTATGCTTCAAACCCCCTATGCGTCCGAGCTATAGACTAATTTTCATGCTCGATTTAATCTATCTACAAATCGAGTGAAAGCAATGTTTGCGTCAGACAAAGCCGCTCGAATCAACCCTGGATAAATGGCATAATTTTGTCTGCTATCAAAAGAAATGAGACCTAATATGGCAACGCTGCAGACGTAGGCCCATTGATAGTTCTCTGCGTACTCTATTTAGAACTTCTCGAAATAAAGTAAATGCCCTTATTTGTGCGGCCAAGCGTTCGTACAATAGAAACCGCTTCCATCAATATCGTCATAATGCCAAGAAAACGTGGTCTCTTAAAAACGACGTGAGAGGTTTACCTTCAAACTCGGCTAACAATGATCAGAATAATTTTGATTCAAATTATCAGCAGTCGTTAACAAATTAACCAATTTTTCGCCAAATTTTCTGGAGAATCCAAGCAATCGTGTTATACAGCTAGCACAACTAATCCGGTAATTGAATCCGCTTGCCTTCCTCTATCACGGAAGAACTTTACTCTTTATTAGGCAGCCTCGGCAGGCAGAAATCACCAGGAGTCGATAAAATCCGCATGTTTCATCTTTACAGGAAATGCGGCATTCTGAACAAAGCCCTATTAGAAAGCCTAAACGTGATAATTATAAGTGGAAGCATTCCTGCACGTCTACAAACAGACGTTATTCGGCCCCTTTTTAAAAGTGGTGATGCTAAGTGTACACATAATTATCCCCCCATTTCTATCCTCCTCCGTTTAGCGAAAATTCTAGAAACACATATATGTTTAGTAATGAACAGCTTCATTTAGAAATCGGGGGTTTTCCAAATGTCAGTACGGTTGTATCGAAAAAAGAGGCACTCAAGCCTTATTAGAAGAAATGAGCGACCATTTGTTTTCTTCACTTTAAAGAAATCTTGTGTCATGTCCACTTTTTTTGGACGTCGCAAAAGCGTTTGACACGGTGTGCTGTGCTATGCTGTTAGATGAGCTCTACAGTTCTGGTTTTCGTGGTGCTTTTTTCAGTTGCTGCAAAATTTTCTTACAGATCATTCCCGATTTGTTTACATTTCAAACATTTGCAGCTCCCGTGTTTTACTCAATGCTGTACCGCAAGGTTCCATATTGTCTCTCTTACTTTTTAATGTTTACGTTAAGGGCATGCATGTGCAATGTGCTGCCTACTTGCAATCTATTTCAATATGCAGATTATACTGCACTTGCAGCTACTCACGTGAATTTCAGAATGACGTCAGAAAATTAATAGGCTGGTTTGATATGAATTTAATTGATATTAATCATTCTAAATCTAGGTTAGTTTGCTTCCACAGCCCCAGTCAAGAACGTCTCACTTTCGTACTCCTTTAATTGCACACATCTCGATCGATGAACTGATCCTGCCCTACAGTATTTTTCGTATTTGGTGAAGTATTTGGGAATTTGGTTTAATTCCGATCTTCGTTTTCGTATTCACTTATCCTACATATGTGCAAAACTTCGTTGTATTATTGTGGAAACTTCGTTGTTCTCTTGTATTAAAATGTATTTACCCATTTCGGTCAGGAAACTATTGGTTCATTCATTATCCTAAAGTGTACTCAGGTATCGAATCACAACATTTGTTCATTGTTCTGGTATCTGGCATTGACGAGTAAATAGGTCGTTAAAATGTATGTTAAAAAGTCTTACGACGTATGTACTTCGCAAAATGTGAACTTTTCTCAGGTGCTAAAGGTGCTCAATTTCCGATCTCTTTTATTTCATACAACGGTACTGAAACATTTCTGCAGCGATGCATTTAAAGTCCCCATTGTGCTTTCCGGCCTTTACGTCATGTGCCCGCATTTTCAATTCCTCACACACGTGCCAGATTTGGCAAATATGCTCGAGCTTATTATGTACAAAATCTATTTGATGCTCTTCCCCCTGAAATTAATTTCTGCGATTTTATTCGTGATATTCGCATAAACCTGACGAAACAGCTTAGAATAATTGTGTATTACATACTTTCATTTCTGTGCAAGTTTGAAACATCTTGGTTTCTGCCTGCTTTTTACTTTGTAGTATTACAGTGTTCGCAACCTGCTTGGTTTCTATTTAGTGCTTTCCCCCTTTTCTCTCTCTCAATATAGTCAATTTTGCGGCAGTGTCTTGCTGTTGACTGACAGGCTTCGCGAGACAAGCTAGTGATGGCTTAGGCAAGCCTGATTTCTGCCATTGTATTTGTAATTTGTGAAATATTATTATTATTATTATTATTATTATTAATATTATTCGAGCTCTGTGCTGACTGAGTGTAATCCTGCACTTAGCTCTCGTCTGTCCGCTGAACCACGACAGCATTGTGGGTGCCCGTTCTTTAACACTGTATGTGCTGCATGTGTCCGCCCAACCTCACTGTGCCCTATGACATTCTATTAAGTGCCCGCTAGTTGCTCCAACAGTGCTGCTACGCCAGCCTCACTAGACAAAGTTGTAGCCTTTAACGTTGCCAGGTTCAATTTCCAACGCCGGCCTGTCCGGATTCAGCCCCATCCGCTGCTTCACAGATGTCACCGCCGCCATGATCAGTTTGCTCCTCAGCCGCTGGGGACTGGAGTTAACTGTTGATTACTACAGCAGGCTGTGGCCGAGAACTGCACCAGGGTGGCCATACCCTTTCATGGCGAGGGAATTCACTCTCGGTTGTGGTCGCCGTCATTGGGCCGCGCCACAGACCTCGTTATTCAATTCTATCGATTGTGAACGCCAGCTCATCCCCGCCGACGGAGATCCTTCGCCAGAGGGCGAGCGACCCGTGCTTCGAGTCAGAGCAACCCGAGCCGCCCGCATGAGGAGAGAGAGAGAGAGAGAGAGAGTGATGTGAAGAGAGGATGAGGAGGACAAGCGCTCGCGCGGGGCGTGAAGACAATAGTCTCAGGTGTTGGACACGGAAGAAGCAACACGGTCTCTTGTTAACCAATCGCCCCTTTTGTAGCGGAAAGACAAATAAACGTCTCTGAATTGTTCTTTTACTCTAACAATTCAGACGGGGGATAGAGTCAACGTTCTCCCGAACTTACGAAGTTAACCGGCAAGCCCCACCATGCCCGTCACCCGCACCGGAGCATCTTCAACGGATATGGCAAACGAAGATGGCGGACGACCGAGCAGCGATGGCGAGAACGACGACGCCGACGACACAAGCCAACGCGGATCCGACGACGCGGTTACAAGTGGCAACTTACCTCCGATACCTCAGTCAACGATCAACGCGGCGGAAATCCTGCAGGCCAGCGTTCAGGCCACAGTGAGAGAAGCGATCAACGGAATTTCCTTCCTTCAGACGCACAAGCAGCGGCCACACCCATCATTGGCGCGGGAGAGACAGCTCGGTTAGTGTCATCGTTTGATCCGGTGTCATCCGGCTCACCAACAGTAGACGCGTGGATACGACGCGTGGACGGCTTGGCACAAGTCTACCATTGGTCCGACCGGCTGGCATCTGGCAACGCACTCTCGAGGTTGGAAGGGCCTGCGAAGACATTCCCTCTCTTCCGACAACAAAACATGGCCGGAATGGAAAGAAGAAATTAAGCGCGCCTTCCCCACGACAGCGGGATTCCAACGACTCCATCGAGAAATGGAGGAGCGACGACAAAAGCGCGGTGAGCCCATCGAGTGTTATTACTACGACAAGCTCTCGGAAGCTCGCCGTTGCAACCTCACAGATGAAGCTTGCATTGAATATCTCATCACGGGGCTATACGTCGACGAGATAATTAGAGCAGTGAGCGTACGCACATACGAGTCGCCGGAAGACCTTCTTCACTGCCTCAAACGCCTTGAAGAGAGACTGGGAAACACTGTCTCCAAGAGTTCTAAATCAAGTGGTCCCTCGAACTGTTGTCGTTTTCCCGCATGTGCCAACGCCCACGACAACAAAAACGAAGCAATGGCGTCGACCTTGTACACTACCGACCGCAAGAATCTTTCACCGAAGGCGAGGAGGAAGCCGCCATGGAATGAAAGAGGAGAACCTCTCTGCTTCAACTGCAGCGAGTATGGTCACGTGTCCCTCAACTGCCCGGCACCACCGCGAAAGGCGAGATGCAACGCTTGCGGACGAGTGGGCCACGGAAAAAAAGACTGCAGTCTGTGCAGGGCAAAAACGGAGAGAGGAGCGCGCGTCGCTCAAAACGTGGTGGGCTTTGACTTCCGATCCGCTGAAGGGGCGAACGAAAAGTACTTTACGATGGCGAAAGCGAACGGCTGTGACATACGTGCATACGTCGATCTCGGTAGCCAATGCGTAACTCTGCGGAAGGAGGACGCCAACCGAATCGGAATCGATTACACGAAGTTGACCAAGCCGTTCACCATCGAGGGCTACGAGTCCGGACATGTGACACCGTGTGGGGAAACGAGCATCACCCTCACGTTCGACCAAGCAACAGCGGACGTTCCCGTGCTGGTCGTGCCAGACGCGTGACAGTCTATGCCCCTACTTGTGGGCCAACCTTTCACCGAGCAACCACACGTCACGATTGTGAGGCGGAAGAACACCGTGCGGATTTTTGAGGAGCAGAGGAACGAGGACAGTAGCGACGACACGCTTCCGGCCATTGAAATTCTAGAGCTCCCAGAACGACCTGTGTGCCTATGGGCGCGGGAAACAACGGTTGTGCCCCCAAAATAAGTGGGTTTCGTTAAGCTCTACGCCACAGGTAGCGCACCACGCTCGGATGTCTTCGTGGGCGTGTAGCTCAGGTGCCAGGAAGGTCGAGCATTGCATACCACGCTGTGTCCACAGCGTTGACGGCACCAACGACACAAACGTCCCTATAATGAACATTTCCAATCATGAACAGACCATCAAAGAGAACGAGCGGGTCGCACGAGCGGAACTTTGCTACCCAGACAATGCACCGCCACGCGAGGTTGGGTCGGACACCAGCATTGTTCAGCCCTTAATGATACAGAGCGAAGGGATTCAAGTAGGCCCTAGTGTTGCTCCCGAGCAACGTGCTAAGCGCGAACAGCTTATTTTTGAGTATGGGGACTGCTTCGCAGCCACTGTTTTAGAGATTGGCTGCACAAATTCCGCTGAAATGAGCATTGAGCTCGAAACGCTGCAGCCAGTGAAATTTCGTCCCTACCGACTCTCTTCGCCGAACGGGCAGAAACAAAAGAAATTATTGAAGAACAAAAGCAAGCTGGCATTGCTGCCGACTCCAAATCGGATTATGCAAGTCCTATCCTACTGGTGCAAAAAAAGACAGAAGAGCAACGAATATGTGCGGCCTACCGTGCCCGGACTGCAACGCAGTACGGGCAACGATGAGCAGAAGGAATCTCCTTCCCCGTATTGGCAGATGTGGCTGCGACTGTAAGAGTTCACCTTCGGCATGGAATATCGTAAGGGGGCGGCGGCAATGACTCATGTTGGTGCACTGAGCCGCTCTGCATACGACTCTCCAGAGGAGACCGATATTGTTCCTGGCCTTCACGACCTTGCAACGTGCATAGCGACAGAAGACGTGCTCGCCGTTGCTTAGCTGAATGATCCAAAGGTTCAAGCTTTGAAGGAAAGGCTAGAAAAAAAGGTTGGTTGGTTGGTTTATGGGGTTTAACGTCCCAAAGCGACTAAGGCTATGAGAGACGCCGTAGTGGAGGGCTCCAGAAATTTCGACCACCTGGGGTTCTTTAACGTGCACTGACATCGCGCAGTACACGGGCCTCTAGAATTTCTCCTCCAAAGAAATTCAACCGCCGCGGTCGGGATCGAACCCACGTCTCTCGGGTCAGCAGCCGAGCACCATAACGACTGAGCCACCGCGGCGGCCGGCCGAAAAAAAAGGAAGACCTATCCAAAGAAGACGCGTCAAAAACGAGTACCGGTTGCCTAACGACACAGTATTCAAGAAGAACCAAGAAACCGATTCGAACGAAGGACTGCTGTGGGTAGTTCCAAATCAGACTCGCTGTACATGACATGTCATGTACAGCGTGTCATGTGACATGTACAGGACATGTCATGATGACCATTGGCCATTTTGGAGTGGAGAAAACCTTGAAGAAACTTAGGGAAAGGTATTGGTTTCCCAGCATGAAGCGTTACGTCAGAAGATACATAGCTTCTTGCGTCGAATGTCTTTTCCACAAGACTCCATCCGGAAAGAGACCGGGCAAACTAAACAGCATTGACGAGGGCAACAAACCATTTCGATCAATACACATCGATCACCTAGGCCTATTTGTAAGAAGCAAGTCCGGAAGCACCTACACAATTGTAGTCGTCGACTCCTTCACAAAGTTCGTATTGTTGCGTACAGTCCGCAACGCATCTGCTGCACCAGCGGCGCAGTTTCTACAGGATGTGGCAGGAATCTTGGGCCCACCAGCTATGGTGATCACGGACCGTGGAACTGCTTATATAAGTGCCAAATTCAAAGCAGCGTGCGAAACTTACAACATCACGCACGTCAAAAACGCTACTGCCACACCGCGAGCCAACGGGCAAGTCGAAAGATATAATCTCATAATAAGCCCGACAGTGGCAAGCTTGCCGAAAGGTGCAAACGGCAAAGACTGGGATTCTGCGTTGCCTCAGATGATGTGGAGCATAAACAACACGCTCCACAAAGCCACTAAAACTATACCGTTCGGACCGCTCTTTAACTTCAGACCACGGGGCATCAACGGCGACACCGTGGAAAACGCCCTCGGCGAAGAATTTGACCATAAGATCGAAACCAGGCGAGTCGCAGCGGCAGAGAATATCCGAGAAGACCAACGTCAGCAACAGGAGCGGAACAACAGTAAGCGGGTAGAAGTGCCGACGTACAATCCCGGAGATGTTGTACTAGTAGAGCGAGAACCGGCAGCAAGTGAGGTGTCAAGAAAACTGAAAGAAAAATACAAAGGACCGTGAATCGTCCGAGAAAGGCTTCCCAACGACCGCTACCAGATCGAGAACGTGCCTCAGGCGCGGCAAAGGTGAAGAGCTTGCTGCAGTATTCACCGGTTGAAGCTGAAGCTTTGGACCGGGAATTCAACGAGACTAGTTCTGAAGAATCGGAACGCGAGGAAGATTCCGACTGGGACATTGGGTGACACAGTATGGCCGAATATGAACGCCAGCTCATCCCCGCCGACGGAGATCCTTCGCCGGAGGGCGAGCAACCCGAACTTTGAGTCAGAGCAACCCGAGCCGCCCGTGGGAGGAGAGAGTGATGTGATGAGAGGATGAGGAGGACGAGCGCTCGCGCGGCGCGTGAAGACAATAGTCTCGGGTGTTCGACACGGAAGAAGCAACACGGCCTTTTCTCAACTATCCGCCCTTTGTGACGCAGAAACAAATAAATGTCTGTGAATTGTTCTTTTACACTAACATGGTACTCAGAATTTCTTTGCTTACCCGGTGAATAATTGTGCGGGTACACGATTCAAGCCGCGTTCGCTTTGCATGCGAGGCGGATGCTACAACTCTATGCCATCGTTTCCCCTGCTTGCAGTTTAATAAATCGCAACAAAATTATGACATACCTTTCACGTTGTTAGTAAGAATGGTGACCATGCTGCTAATGCTTACAGCGAACCTCGTCTGTGTGGCACTGCAGAGAATTGCCGTGTTTCTACGTCATCACAGCCGTTACGGTTTATGGTTTGCCGTTACGGTCTATGATTTATGGTCCCTCATAGTCTGGGTCACTTTGAGACGTTAAGCCCCCATTAACCACAAACAGTTCAACCCACTTTTCTATTCCTATTGAGGCGAAACGAAAAACCCGCCCGCGTGCAGTCCGTTCTAAGCGCACGTTAATGAACCCCTCATGGTCCTAATTAATCCGGCGCCTTCCTTACGGCGTCCCTAATTAGCCCACGCGTCGTGTCGGGACGTTAAAGCTCACAATTTACCATTTAAACGACAAACCCATAACAGACTTTGCAGTTCTAAGTGCCCTCGCCGTGGTGTGTCGCGATCCAATGCCTGTGCGTTCGTGTAGACCCACGACTGACGGCTTCTGACGACGTTTCGTTTGAGGGCATCCGAGCCGGACGAATGTGGTACGAGTTTCGCGCTCACTTTCTTGGTTTTATGCCCCCAAATGGCAGCTAAAACGCTGTGAGCTTTTTCTGTATACTTTACACTCTTGCGCTTCATTTTGTGGTGCCCATACTAAAGTTTGTTTTCTTTTCAGAATTTCTAGTATCAACTGCTTTGACACTGGACTACTGAGCCTGAGGTCGCGAAATACAATCCCAGCACTGCGGCGACCGCATTTAGATCGAGGCGAACAGCTAAAACGTCTGTGTGCTGTGCAGAACTAGCGCACGTCAAAGAGCCCCAAGTGGTCGAAATTACTCCGTAGCACTACAAAAAGGTGCGTACCTCCTAGTCCGTATGAAACTTCGGGACACCGCATGCATTCCTCCTGCTCCCCCACGTACAGCTTTTTCTTCGTTCTCTGCGTCATTCATTCCCCAACGCCCTCCTGTGCATGCATTATCACCCGAATCTGAACTGGGCACACATAAAGCGCAAGAAGACTAGAGCACGGAGAGAGAAGTGATAATTACGGACCCTGTTTTCATGTGATAGAGTCGACTCATCTCACTCCAGTTCCCACTATCGTAAGTGCATATGTTTGGCAGTTCATAGAGCGTGAACGAAAAGGCGAACAACCCGTCGTCTAATTCAGCAGGATCGATGTGGTCGTTATGATGATATATGATTAGCACAGAGAGCAGAAAATGTAGTATGGCGGAGAAAACGCACTGTTAGATAAGAAGCTGCAAACAACTTCAGTCTTGCCGTAAAGAATTTATTGTTCTCGGCTTGACTTAGTACGTTTTCTACAGGCGCACGACGCATCGCTGGCTGATCTTCCAGTATCATCTTGCTGCTGGCAAGTATAACTGGACATGGGCCTCAACAACGGCTTCGAGTGTTGTTCATGCAAACGACTGCGCATAGTAACTGCTCTGATTTCGGAATGTATGAACTATAGCCCTCAACAGGAAGTGCTCAGCTCGGCAACAGGCATCGATGGTCGACGAGAAAGCTCACGGCCTGAGGAAGGCGATGGCGAGGCGCAGGCGGCCGACGGCTTCGGCGGCGGCGTTAAGCACCCCTTGCACCCCGTCCCAGAGCCGGGATCTCCTGAGGACGGTGGCCGCAGCGAGCAGCTGCGCCGTGACCAGCACCGAGACCACGATGGAGACGACGACGCAGCGGCCACCGGCCAGCGGCACCGACTCCTGGCTGCTCCAGAAGCGCCAGGCGACCACGGCGGCGTAGGCGTGCGCCCCCAGCCACGCCGTCCAAACGGCGGCCGCTGCCAGCAGAGGGCGCGGCGTGCAGTGCGCCTCGTGGTCGGATGCGGCGCCTGGGTCCGACACCACTGCTCAGTGAAGCCGCAATCAAAGAAACCGTCTACGAAGCCAAGAATCTCAGAGAGAGAGCGAACGGGAAAAGTTATATAGAAATATCCATTACCGTTGCTCATCCTTCCGGCCGTTAATATCCGTGATTCGGCAATATCCCGTATTTCTAAAAATAACCGCAATATGAAATTATAGGCGCATAAGGATGCCCTGACCCGCTTAATACAGAAGAGCACAGAAACATCAGTTTCCTTCACATGTGTTATTGCTTATAGTACCTAATACATCCATGGTCTGTTGCTAACTTTCATCCCACTGTAGAAATATATGCGTTTGTGATGCAACGCTGTCTTATGCACCGTGCAATGCAACGTTAGGGGCAGCTTTATGAACGCAGTTTTAGAACATCCCTTTATATCGCCACAAACTGTAGGCGCTAAAAGTCACTTTTTCGGCCCACCCTACAAATTGTACGGTACATCTCCAGAAATTGCGTTACGGAGGGAAAAAGAAAGCCGGAGGGAAAAAGCCGGAGGAAAAAACCGGAGGGAAAAGAAACCATGCGTCACGTTTTCCTAGAGAGCATCGTTAATAGACGCGGCGTAATGGTCGATCTCCGGTTGTAAAGAGAAGCTCAGACCGCTGTCATGGTCCTCCGGTAGCGCTGACAGAAAGAATGGCCTGGCAAAGCCTGCACTATACCTCGGCAACGTGCATTATGTGGGTGTATAGATCACAGCGTAAGCATCCGAAAATGAGTGTCTTTCTATAAAGTTTGCTCATGATATCCAGACTCTCTCATTCCTAGCGTCCAGCTGTGAGCACTGAGAGGAGGTCATGTCGATATGTCATTCAATGAGCAACAATGAATAAGCAGAGAAAACTAAGTAGTGCGCATGCCTTCGACTCGCAGAGAGCCACAGCAAGTGATTTCGATTTCATTGTGCTCGCTATCTACCTTCTCATCGTAACAACCTGGAGTAAGCGGTGGAAGCAAGCGCCCTCGCTCGCTTCCATTCGTTTTTCTCAGTCTGTGCTACCAATATTGACTCGCGAACATCGCCTAAATCGGCAAGGCATAAATACCTAGGCGCATGTAGCATGAACAAAGCGTAACGCATGTACGTAGATCTGCGCCTTCAGAGGACGCTTTACAACAGTCCATTAGTTGAGAAGTAATGAAGCAGTGTTAGATATTGCAAGCATTACATCTTTCTTTTGGCAGTCCATGCCTTTGTTCACATATTTTCTAGACCTTACCGCCGTTTTCATTTGGTTCTGCTGTATCTCCAGTGGGGCCAACTCTGCTATCGTGCCCTTAAGACATGTCGCTTTTCAACCGCTGAGCTACTCAACAGCAAACAACACTAGCCGCCAGATTGACTGGGGCAACGCCTCTACATTATCCGAAGAAAGCACCCTGACGACGTGGTTTCTGCTGGAATAAGTAATCATGCAGACCATGAAACAAGCTTTAAACAAGAACAAAGACCCCATGCCAAGCATCTACACCGGATCATCACGTCATACTCTTTGCACATAAATTCTCCGCCTCTTATGTTCCGCTCACTGTGAACAAGAGTACGCATTTTCTTTTAGCAAGAGAGCGTTTGGACATCAAGTAGGAAAAAACTCCGGCGTCGGTGTCGACCGCTTGAAGTCTCCGTGCTGATCTGGTAACCTAGGTGGGCCACCTACATCACGTGTCTTTGTGGCGTCGACACAACTGGCCCACAAGGATTGTGTGTAAACTAACCACGGCAGCAGGTGGCAGTGAATTTAATTATTGCTCGCGAGAGGTTACTCGGGAAGAGCAACATGTGTCTCGGTGTCGCGCAAGCCTCACCGATGGCAGCCCCTTCCATCGCAGGGCAGTGGCGCATCGCTTAACCGCTGCACCACTGCGCCAGGAGGGGTATGAGCCCTCCCAGGGATCTATGAATGCCAACTTGAGAGCGGCCTTGTGCATGTATGGGCATTAACCCATTAACTCTACAGAATCACACCCTTCAGGTGGAGCCCTACTGTCCCCTCCAGTTTCAGTGCGCAGGTACTAGTGAACTGGGTAAAACTCAACCAAAAATCTTGTGGCATCCTCGGCGTTCAGGTGGCAGAAATAAAATAAATACTGCCGCGACTGGGTTTCCAACCCGCGGCGGCGCGACCCGATCAGTTTCGCTTGTCGACCGCACGAGAGCACTGTACTATCGCCGCAGCCTCGACTTAAACTGCAACAAACTCTCGCTCTTCTTCTTCTTCTCTCTCAGTAAAAATGGCACATACCTACGCGGGGGGTATTGGTCAAGGTACGGTGGTTAACACCGCGGAAGTATTTGAGCGGGAAAAAAGGCGTGTGGCGGCGAAGTAGGATAGTGGAATGACTGAAACTGGAAAGCAAAAAATTGCATTAATTGTTGAAAAATTTTAATAAATTAAACAAATTTTAAGTACCAAAAATAGAATAAAATAACTTCTTTGACTCTCGCATTCTGCTCCACATCGTCGTCTTCATCAGCATCCATCTGCGGCGCGATCAGTTCAGATAGGCTTAACCACGATCAGAGCTTAACCAGAGTCTAATATCGCCGCCAGATGTGTTGTTGACCTAGGAAAGCAAAATCTTGAGCCTTACAGCATGAAAACAAAGCCGCAATAGCGGCAGTTCGAAAAACCTGCTTAATTCTAGGCAGTCTTCTGAAGCTTTGGACAAAGCACCTGAAGAATGGAAAGTGAACAGAACGCTCTTCTTCTTAACCAATCGCATCTCGCAGGCGCCCCCCACTAGGCGTTGCCCTAATGCTCAAAGCTAGTGCAGTACACCCAAGCGCAAGAGCAGCCGTAGCCCCAATCGCCTTCGGGTTTCTTGCAAAGCGCGTATTGGGAACTACGCCATCTCCTAAAGTGCGCGGTTAGGTCCTATCTTGTTCTTACGCTCTACGTGTAACTGAAATATTTGTATATCTGCAGAGCTAATAAACGACTGACAACCACTTGTAACTATTGAGTAAGGAGTAAGGATGCATTTCAGTAAGATACCAGGCCATTATAGTAACTTGTAAGCAACATTTAGAGCGAAAGGAATACGTACATAACTTTTTTATGTTAGAAAACCATGCTTCTAGGTACTTTAAAGACCCTCTCATAGAAGTGGCTAATGGTCGAGGCGATCCGATACGACGCAACTACAGGGTCAAGGCACAGCGCCCTGCTCACCGAGGAACAACCGGCTCGCGCGAGCAGCCAGGGATTCCTCCGTGGTTCGGACGCGCCGCGGCAGGTCGCTCTCGTAGGCGATGTCGCTTCGCGGCAGGGTCGTCCCGCCGCCGCCGGTGCCGCTGGGGTTTGTGAAGGTCGCGTGACCCGCACTCTCCCCGGTGCGACCGTGTTCAGTGGTGAACAGTGTTGCCAGGGTCCTCGCCGCGGCCTCGGTGTCTTCCCGGTAGAGCGACGGTGCCCCCTCCTGCGGCGCCGTCATGACTCATTCACATCTGCGGCTGCCGATGCGGAATCGCACCTCTGAAGCACGACGACGGAGCTTGTGCTGTCCTGGTGTGCCATATAGTGATGCAAAGCTAACAGAAAATTGACTATCGATAGCAACGATAGTTTTTTCGAAACTATCGATAGTGCTACTATCGATAGACTATCGATAGTATTATCGATAGTAATAGTATCTATTCTACTATCGAAAGTATTACTAGCGATAGTACCGCTATCGATAGCAAGACTATCGATACTGAAATCAATAGTCAATAGAATAGACTTACTATATTTAACATGTAGTATCGATGCGGTTATCGATAGTACTATCAATAGAACTATCGGAAGTACCATCAATAGTACTATCGATACTACTATCGAAAGTACTAACTATCGATAACACTATCGATAGTGCGCTATCGATAGCACTATCGATAGTCTTTCACGATCAATAGTTCGATAGTGACTTAAATATCGATAGCACCTATAGTACTATCTATAGTTTTGCATCACTAGTGCCATAGCAGCAAGCCGTAAAAAGCCTCTCGCCCATTTCGAAGGGTCGGCGCAAGTCAATTCAAAGTGATTTTTCTAAAATCACAGCATAGCTACAGGATAAAGGAGCGCCGAGTGAAATGAAAGAAGCGAAAGAACGCGACAGACACGGTAGTGTAGTATCATTCATGAGAGTTACAGAAGTTTTGGAAAGAGCTACGAATTTGGCAATCTGCTTGCCAATTCCCAGGTTCACGAAAAAATCATTATAATTGTGGAAACTTTTTGCCAGAGCGTCTTTGGTTCTGGCTTTGACTCGCTAAATCCCAAAGAAAAGTTGCACACAATTTTTAAATTTGGTTCTTTCAATCGCCGCTGCAGTTTGGCGTTATCTCCGAGGTCCAGCAAGCCTTTAAGCACATATTGATTTAAAGGTCTAGTGAATCGTGAATCCATCATCAACGTGTGGTACGAGTGGAATGTTTGAAACTCTCTTTAGCGCAAATGTGGGAAGCACTGGTTTTCCTTACCCGTGTTGTTCTAACATCTCTAAACTATGTTTTCTCAAATGGACCTTTCAGCCAGCTGGCGCATACGCAGCGTGTTGCCACAGGAATTGTTCGCAACCGTTCCGGCTCGGGGCCCCGATGCTTATGCGGCTGTCTCCTACTGCAGAGTGCAGCAGGGATCCCAGATTCATGTCGTCAGGTGGTCTGCTTGGGCAAATTTTCTTTCCAGCTGGTCAGTATTCGAAATGGGAGAGGAGGAAAACGAGATCAAGCAGACGAAATGCGCAACTGACGCGTTTGGCCGTTTCTTTCTTTTTTTGACCGCCCTGCACGTAGCGAAGGTCAAACAGTGACTCGAAGCTTCCGTAAGATTACATCACCTCTATCTGCAAACAAAAAAAAACAACAAAGACTGAGACGCACGACAGTCTCGAGTGGTGTGCCCCTTCCTCTGCTATTGGTGTCTTGTTCGTTGTCACATTATTCGTGCGACCAGTATGTCTAGTCGATAACTTCCTTCTAAGAAACTGTGAGCGATCGGCTTGTCGGAGCTGAGGAGACGACGGACGTCCACCTGCACGCTGGTTTAGGATGACGAACCGCACTAAGTCGAGCGTGCAGCCAAGCTCAAGTTTTCTATTTTGTACAGTTGTATTATTTTTCAAGCGTGCTGCACGGTTTCTGTCATTTAAGTGGCTAAACCAAATCAGATTGTTGTCTCATTTTAATCTGGCCTAATCGAGGTGTTTATTCGGCGATGCGAGAAGACGGGGCATACCTGTTATGACAAGCAACGACCACCATCACAGCAGCAGAACGAAAAAAGCGAAGCGAATCTTTAATGAAACTCAGTGCGCTGATCAGCTGAAAAAAAAATAAACAGCAGAAGGCAGAGCCAGGTGAATCAGCAAAAGCGGGTGAAGGGCGCAGAATGCTCTGTCCAGCTGGAATAGGACCAGCTGGTGGCAGCGAGTCCTGAAGCAGTGAAAGCAGCCACAGAGACCGTGCGCTTTGCCCAGCTCCGTAAGTTAGAAATGGAGTTGAGCAAGAGGTCGGGCAGTTGTCCCCAGCAAGTGGTACCTCTTCTCAACAAGGAGGCAGACGAGAAGTGTGAAACGATTCTGCAGCAAAGCCTCCGCCTGGAGAAAGAACAAATGCGAAAACTTCGCGAGGAAAAAGAAAGACAATGGAAGGCGAAGTGTAGTGAGAGACGGGCTGAGCGGGATAAACTACGCGAACAGGAGCTACAGGAGCGCAGGCGTAAAGTTCAGTTGCTGAGATGGGAAAGAGCGAGAGATCGTTTGAGAGTTTCTCGGGGAGAAGAAAGTTTCAAAACTTTCATCGCAAATTTCTAGCAGATTTGCGCAGAGGAGGAGCTAGACCCAGACTACTGGTCAACGATGTTGGTGGCCATCCTCCCATGTGATGTCAGTGAAGTATTAGGGTGCCTGTCCGACGAGGAGTTCGGCAACTATCAAACAGCGAAAAGCGCTCTTTACGAGTATTTTGGCATACGTGTAGAGGCCGACTACGAAGGTCGAAGTGTTGGCAGTGGGCAGCGCTCCCATCAGAGTGTCAGCGACCAGCCTAGAAACCCCGCTTGGTCAGCTAGGGACACAGAAATTGCTCAGGAGAGTAAGGAGAGGGCAGATTTAAGCCCACAAAGGAATGCCAGCTCGGCAGCTGCAGGGGCAGCATTTATGGATTTAGAGGTGGAGAAAGAGGGCTGCAGCACAGCCAACCGTAATAAAGACACAGTGGAAGGTTTGATACGAAACACGGGCAACGAAGAAAGGTGTGACACCTTTACTGTTAGCCCTGAGACAGATGGCGCGTTGGCAGATAAGGCAGAGGTCCCGCGCCACAAAGAATGCAGTGAGGTTTGGTGTGAATGCAATGACAGAGCCAGAGAAGGGACACCGCTGGTGCAGCTGGCGAGCACTGGCAGTCAGGAATTTGAGGCGATACTCAGAGGCACAAAGTGTGAACGGGAATTGCCTGACGGCAGCAGTGAAGCGCCAGGCAAGAGCGCAACGCTCGCCGGAAAGTGCCACAGAGACCCGGAAAGGGGATGATGACGCTCCGATAGGGAGACAGCAGGGAAATTAGCTTTGGTGCTCAGACGGAACCTCAGGAGTGGACGATTCGACAGTTGAGCCGCCGCCTAGCACTGTGAGCAAAGCGCAAGTAGCGTCGCTACGCAAGAAAAATCGCGAACGCGACAAGCCTTTGAGAAATGCTAGGGCAGGTGTTGACGGAAAAGGAAAACCAACAGTGAAATTTTCCCGAAGGCAGACGCGCACGATGAAAGCCAAGTTGACTGCCCTTGCGGGCCGAAAGCACCCTTCTGCATTGAGGGCACACAGACGGCATTGCCCTTGGGCACGTGACGCATGCGTCGTGCTATGAAGAATAGCGCGCGACCGCCACACAAAGGGGCGCCGCAAAGAGCGCGTGAGTCGGAGGGGGACGCGACATGCAGGGATCCAAAAGTGAAGGAGGCGCCCCTTCCGCAGTATGTCGCGCGAAGGCGGAACTAATCAACCCCGCAGTTTTTTTTGAAGCACCGGCTTGTAGACTGGCCTTCCGACCACGACCGCGCAAAGCGGCTGAAGAATGGCAAATTCGGAGAATAAGTTTTTTCCTTTTTTTTTGTTGCATTGACTCACTGTAAAAACACGGGTGAAGGCAAACGAGTTCCCAGCTTTCAGTGGTAGTGCTGAGTAAACTTCGTGTTTTTGTAAACTTCGTGATTATCGCTCAGTTATGCAGCTTTTGAAGATATTTGCCTTTTGTAAAGTACAAGAAGGGCAATTTAAATAGAAACTCGGACGCACTTATCCGTTCTTTTTAAGCAGTCCGTGGTGCTCTTCATGTACCGAAATTGCTACTAAGTTTTTTCGTGCGTTTTAGTGTATGGAATGTGCATCGTAGCAGATTTGGTTTTCTCAGCTTACGTGGGTCCTAAGAAGTTTCAGTGTGAGCTGTTCTCCAACAGCTATAGTACTGAGATTGTATCCCTCTTTTGAACTGGTTTACTCGGAGTGGAGTTGAGTGCTTGCTCGGACATGTGGTTTAAGCTTCAGAGACGCCTCAACGTATTTGGTCAGCGTAAAAGAAGACAACGTTGTGAGCAAAAGAGAGCTGCTGGCATACTTCTGCAGGCAATTAGTCTAAGTCTTCGTGCAGCAGCGGTGACTGCTACCCGCCGAGGCCCGTCTGGTGGTGGACTTATTTACATACTGTACAAAAGAACAAACGATCAATAATTAAACGTTCATAGCGTCGACCGACTGGATGAGCCTTGTCGCCAAGTCCCAGAGCGTTCGTTCTCACTTAGGGTGCTGGTTAAATACCCTCAGGCTCCGCCCCTTCACCAGGCGGTGGCCAATTCATCACGACGGCACAGTTCGGCACAGCACAGCAAGCGGAGGCACTCGTTGCAGAGTCCACGTGGGGGAACTGGCGAGGAGGAAACGCAAGTCCGCAGCTTTTTCGCACTGTGGTGCAACATACGTGTCTTTCGAACAAACACAGGTGAGCCGCGCTGGCGCCGCCACTGCGGCTGGCTCTTTCCGATTAGCGCCGGCTCCTCTCAGACGCGGTTATGCCTTCTTCCCCTGTCGTCCGTCCATCGTCCGTCGCCTCTCACGTGCAAAGATGGACGGTCGTTCGCACCGAGCCGAGCGTGGAAAGAACTCCATCCAAGGGCGTCCGCAGAATTTTTTGCAGGGGGGGGCCCCGTTGGTGCCCCGGGGGGGGGGGTATGTTCGTAGCAGAAAGGCGCTATTTGCGGAGTAAATTTATTTATTTATATATAAATAAAAATTAAACAAAATGCACACATGAAAGAAAAATTACAAACAGCAAATTGGCAGCAGCGGCAGCAAGCCGTGAACACCATCTGAAAAACTGCTCTTTTGCAGTGCCGTCTACTTCGAGGCCCCACCGAACGTGCATTCGAAGCGCTGCGTCGACTTCTGGCTCTACATTTCACGGATCCGCCCCAGTGACGAGGGATTTCCTGGCAAGAAGTCATCTGCACATGCGCACCCAGCCAGCTCGACCCAACAAAAAGCGGAGCATCTTCGGCCGCCCGTCACTTGGCAGCAGCGGCAGCAAGCCGTGAACACCATCTGAAAAACTGCTCTTTTGCAGTGCCGTCTACTTCGAGGCCCCACCGAACGTGCATTCGAAGCGCTGCGTCGACTTCTGGCTCTACATTTCACGGATCCGCCCCAGTGACGAGGGATTTCCTGGCAAGAAGTCATCTGCACATGCGCACCCAGCCAGCTCGACCCAACAAAAAGCGGAGCATCTTCGGCCGCCCGTCACTTGGCAGCAGCGGCAGCAAGCCGTGAACACCATCTGAAAAACTGCTCTTTTGCAGGTTAGTAAGCGTATGTTTCCATAATATCTATTTTAATAGTATTTCTGCTGCTGCTGCTGCTGCTGCCATTTGCTGCCATTTGTTGACATTTGCTATGCTTTTTGCATTACTGAGATTCCTTTTGCGAGTACTTCTGTACACTTCAAGCAATGTCTGATTCCTGTAGCACGTGTGATGTGATCATCTCTGAGGATGAGCCATTTGTGGAATGTTCCAAATGCGAGAGCAACTATCACTTTGGAAAATGTGCTGGTCTTACTGAAAAGACCTTCAAATCGAAGTATGAGGCCACAAAGAAAGCGTGGCAGTGCCCATCATGCAGAAGTGCAGGAAGTAGCAATACATGTAGTAAAGAGAGTAGTGGCTCTGAAACAGATATCAAACTTGCGCTCTTCTCAATTAACCAAAAGTTAGAGCGGCTGATGCCCCTGGCAGAAAAAATTGAAAGCATGGAGGAGTCTCTTAGCTTCATATCTTCGAAGTTTGATGAATTTGAGCAAAAGGTCGGCCATCAAGAGGCTGATATCATGGACCTAAAGAAGAGGATATCGGAGCTTGAGAAAAAGGATGACTCAAATCAGGCAGCACAAGCTCAGTTTGAAAAGGAGATACACGATCTTGAATTCCGAAGCAGGCAGCTGAACTTGGAACTGCATGGCATACAAGAAGTGCAGGATGAGGATCTAACAGTCATATTGAATAACGTGGCTGATAAACTTCGAGTGCCTCGCTTGATGGAATCGGAGATAGCAACTGTTCATCGACTTCCCGCTAAACTTGATAAGACGCCAGGCATCATTGTGCGTTTTGCGAAGCAAGCTACAAGAGAAAACTGGTTGAAGAATAAGAAGAACTTAAAAGATAGCGACCCGCCCATTTTCATGCAAGAAAATTTAACACGCCGAAATAGAGAACTGCTTCAGGCAACTAAAGTCTGTGCCAAAGAAAAAGGCTATAAGTTCACTTGGTATGTCAATGGAAAGGTTTTCGTTAGGCGAAGTGAGGGAATGAGTGCCATTCATGTGAAGGGAAAGAGCGATTTGGATCGGCTATAGCACTCAGCATGGTATCTTTCGAGTTTCTTCTTGAAACATAATCGAAATGCAGCAGATGTATTATCTGCCGAGTGACTTGAACCGCACTGCTTCGTGTGTTGCGCTGACAACGCTTAACGCTATTCACCTGAACGCACGCTCTGTAAAAAACAAGATATTGTGTTTAGAGGAGTTCTTTGGCGAATTTTCATTTCCTTTTTCTTTGATCATGCTCAGTGAGACTTGGAGCGCAGATGATTCCGACGTTTTCAGGATGACCAATTACAAAACTTATTACTTGAACCGCTCCGGCCTCCGGGGGGGTGGAGTGGCTTTACTGGTGTCAGATGACATTGAATGCGACAAGTTGGACTCGTACAGTCTTATTACTGAAGATTTTGAAGTGCTATCAGCCTGTACTGGCAGGTTCGTGTTTTCGGTTTGCTATCGTCCACCGAAGGGAAATATGGTTAGGTTTTTGGAATTTTACGACTGTTTTCTTTCATTTATAACAGATAACAAATACACTCTAATAGCTGGAGGTGATTTTAATATCGATATGTTGAAGGATAACTCCTCTACTAGAAACTTTAACGCAGTCTTGGCCTCGAACGGATTTATTAATCTTATTAACGACCCAACAAGGGTAACACAAGAAAGTGAGTCACTTCTTGATCTGCTGATTACGAACACTTCCCAACCGATAGTTGAGTCGGGCGTAATATCATGTGCGATCAGTGACCACCTTCCAGTGTTTGCATGCATAAATAAGACTAGACTGGTAAAGTACCGACAGGAGAAAGCGAAGTACCAAAGTATAACCAATGCTACCCTCAATTCATTTCACAGTTCACTAGAACAAGTTGAGTGGGATAGTATTGACGTTACCAGTGACGCAAATGAGGCTTACGATGAGTTCCTCCGAGTATTTAAACAGCTCTACCATTCCTCTTTCCCGCTAAAAGTGCGTGCAATAAAGCGTAAAACTCGCAAACCTTGGATATCTTCTGAGTTGCGCCAAGAAATTAAAATGAAAGACAAACTGTACAAAATCTTTTTAAACACACGTTCAACAGATGACCTAAGCATTTTTAAGAAATACAGAAATAGATTAACAAAAAAGCTACGTCTCGCTCGTGCGGAATACTTCGCGACATTTCTTGAAATTAAAAATGGTCGCCACGATCTGTTGTGGTCAAGGTTGAATTTCTTACTGAGGCGTGAGCAACCACAGGCTGCCCCGCGGGCTTTAAAGCTTGATAACAAAGATGTATCCGGCAGAGAGTTGGCAGATGCCTTCAACAACTTTTTTACCACTCTTGCCCATAACACCCCGTCAAGTGATTTCAACACCTATTTTAGCTCTTACAATAGGGACACAATATTTCTGAACCCAGTTACGACAGAGGAGGTTATATCAGTCGTACAAAGCCTAAATAACAGCCATAGCTGTGACATTGACGGCATTCAAGTGAGGCCTGTCAAGCATGTTATAAGAGTTATTGCCCCTGTTCTGGCAGATATATTTAACTTATGCTTTACTACGGGCACATTTCCTAAAAAAATGCAAATAGCCAAAGTAACGGTTTTGTATAAGAAAGGAGACCGCAATGATTTAGGAAATTATAGACCAGTATCGATACTCCCAATATTCTCGAAAGCTTTTGAAAAAGTTCTCTATACACGGTTGTCTGATTTTATTGATAAACATGACCTTTTGTCACCTAATCAATTTGGGTTTTGTAAAAATAAATCTGCCGAGTTAGCACTACTCGAACAAAAGGAATATATACTAACACAGTTTGAAAATAAGGCCTTTGTTATTGGTGTCTTCGTGGACTTCTCGAAGGCATTCGATTTAGTAAACCACAGTGTACTCCTGAAAAACTTGGAGCGTTGTGGTATTCGTGGACTGGCTCAAATGATCCTGAAATCATATCTTTCGCATAGAAAACAGGCTGTAAGCATAGACAATGTGACATCTGAACTAAAACTTGTTACTTCTGGCGTTCCCCAGGGTAGTATATTGGGACCATTACTTTTTAATATGTACCTAAATGATATCTCCAACATTAACTCCGCCGCAAAATTTATTATCTACGCTGACGACACTAGCATCTTTTTTACTGGAAATGATCTTGATCTCCTTGTTCGGGAATGCAATGACACCTTGAGTGAATTACAAAAGTGGTCCGAATCCAGATACATGCGTATAAATGAGAAGAAAACAAAAGCTGTCATATTTCGTCCTAAAAACAAAGTACTTCCTTCCCCCATCGAGATTAAACTAAACTCACGACGTATAGACATAGTTGAACAATTTAAATGCCTTGGAGTAGTTTTTTCTTCCAGCATGTCTTGGGTACACCACACGGACCATATTGTCACGAAACTGGCTCAAATAACCGGAGTCATAAGTCGGCTCAGATACGTCATTCCAAGAACAGTAAAGTTACTCCTCTACAATTCACTTTTCTACTCCTATTTAAACTACTGCCATCTAGTGTGGGGCACAGCTACGGTTAGCTGTCTTCAGCGTATCTACATTTTTCAGAAAAAGTTCCTTCGTCATGTTTACAATGTCCCCTGGGACTCGCCAAGCAAAGATCTCTTTCTACAAAGTGGTGTGCTAAAAATACACAACTTGTATAAATATCGCTTGAGTGTCCGGTTTAAACTCGAAACACGTAGAAACGTAAACCACATACGTAAACTAGCTGAACTGCATACCCGAGATGCAAGCTACACAACAAGGCATGCGGAGACGTGGATAGTCCCGACCCCACGGTTAAACTCGGGTAGAGAACGCCTGCAGTTCACTCTTCCGTCCCTGCTAAACGCGTATATACATAATAATTTTGACCTTTTCAGTTCGTCAAACAGGTCTTTGCGTGATTTGTATGCTAGCATGTAGGATTTTTGTTTTGTTTTTTTTTTCTCTCCTTTGCTTTCATTACCTGTGTCTACCCAATGTGAATATTGTGTCAATATTGTATAATGTTCTTTCGTTTTCTCTTGTATTGTATACTTGTTATCACCTTCTGTATTAAAAGTCTTGCTGTCAAGCTGCTGCCAAGCGAAAGGGGGCTGCGGCTTAGTCAAGCTGTTTCTCAGCTTTTTCTGCGCCTCCGCTGTCTGTATGTTTACAAGGCAGAAATAAAGAATTTGAATTTGAAATTAAAGCGCGGCTAGGAGAGGTACATTGGAGTTTATCAACGAAGAAACAACTAAAATTAATAAAAATGCAAAAAGATGCTATATCACTTCGTGGAGAAGAGTGCTCAGTCTTGCTGCATACGGGTTCTCGACTCACCCGGATTGATGACCAGCACACAGCACAATATGTTCACAAACACGCAACTACAGTCACTCAGTCAGTCTTCCTTGAACAGCAACTGTAGGCGCCTCGGATTTTTCTGGGCGAATTGCGTAATTACACGTGCGATAAATTCACTTCTGTGCTTCATTACACGCTCTCGGTGCACACTCATCATACACATTGATTGGAAAAACTGTTGAACGCGTACGTTGAAAACAAAAGATGACTATATATACAACGAAAACTTATTTACAAGATAAATGCACGCTCGCAGCTTCATACACCTCGCTCCATCTTGCTTGCGCATCCGCACAGTCGAGCAACCGCACACACACTGCTCTCCGCTCGTCGTTTTCTCGTCCGCTGTCTTGGTTGTTCTCAGCTTCGCTGACGACCGGCCACTAAAAACACCCAATCACAAACACAGAGGCGCGCACACGTGCAAGGGCTTACTTGCCGCAGTATCCCCGAATGCGCACTTTGGGGGTGAAAGGAACGCCGCGCAACTTCCGAGGGGAAGGGACACTCGCCACTCCAGTCGGAAAATTTGTTTTTGTGTTTTTATGGGGTTCAGAGCCCCAAAACGACTCAGGCTATGAGGGATGGAGTAGTACAGAGTTCCGGGTAATGTCGACCACCTGGGTCTCTTTACCATGCACTGACACGCACAGTACATGGGCGCTGTTGTGATTTGAGGCCCAGCCAGAGGTGACAGGCGAGCCAGGCAGGCGCCATCGGGCTGCGTTGACCAAAGGCGCTGGTTTTCGCAGAAGACGCAAAGAACGCTGGTGTGGGGGCGCCTCGGGAGACTGCGTCGCCGTGAACAAAAGCAGCTAATCCCCTTTGCCAGAGATTCTGAAAGCGGCGCTTCTACCGAACTGCGCTACCCGTGGATCGGAGGAGACAGCGAGCGGCGGCGGCGCCAACTCATCGCCCGCTTGCCCCTGAGCAGCCCGACAAAGCGGGGGTGGACACGGCTGATTTTACCTTCCCTCCTTAAGAATTCATCGGTGACCGGCGTAACGATAGGCGAAAACAAGATGCCCCGTGCACTGTCTGCCTCCGTGTCGCTATCTCTCTAGAGATCAAAGAAACAGACACCCATCTCAAGGCGGCTCGAAACACATGCTCGCCGGTGCCGCTGTATGTCTGGAACAGGTCGCCCTTCAGTAGAGCTAACGATGGCGTGGTTTGAAAACGGCGGAACGACGCACGCCCGGACGCGGCATTTCGCAGATGTGACCAAGCGGGGCTGCTTTTACCCTTTTGACTGAGCGCACCACCGCCCCTGGCGTGCGGCCATCACTCACGGTTCGAGTGAGTGATTTTCCAGGGGGGTGCAGCCGCCCCCCCTTGCCCCCCCCCTCCGGACGCCCATGACTCCATCGGCCACTTCCCAGCCAGCCATCATTTATGGTGGGGTCATCGTGGGGTCAAACGACCTTTCGAAATTTCCGCTGCTGTGGCCGCCACCGTGGTCAAACGCGAGTCGCAGGCTGAGTCGTGACAGCTTAACCGCATTACTGTCTGGCAGAGAGAAAATGTGAGTAGTGAAGCACAGCACACACCCACGTACGTAGGTGATGGAGCGCATCAACGACGGAAGCGAAGAATACGTAAACACGCTTTCTACGCGCGGCGCCGGTGCGACGCGCAGTCCACCAGGCCGCGCAAGCCGACAGATGGCGACTGGTGTCGAGAGTAGGAATGCGGCCGCAGCTTGAGTGCGCGGGTAAAAGAATCTGGTCCTTAGGAGCACTAGAGCGAGGGGGCGTCACGAGGCCTTTATGTTAATTTCTTTCGCTTCGCTGCCTGATGGAAAGTACGTAAGACTCAAACGCTGCCACGGAGCGTCCGCGCCGAGCAGGTGCGGCATGTGTACGCGCTGAATGCAACGGGTTCGACGCGAAGTAGCAAAAGAGGCAATGCCAACGCGCACATGCATTTCACCTGTTGCGGTGTTTAGCGTATGAAGGGACGTAGCGCCAAGTTAATTTTTTGCTTCTTTTGAGGCCCCAGCATTAGCGAATAAGCAGAGTTCCACGCCATTCTGCCTCGCTGTCTTCAGCGCGCGCTGCTCTGCCTGCAGCCAGCGCTAAAGGATAGTAATGAAACGACCTTGGTACCGCACCTTTGCGATCAGCTGCAGTCTACGTAGTTCAATTGGCAAGCCGAAATTCGTTTTTAGATGGCAGAGAACCGCCGTTAAGCACACTAAAGCAGCAGCTACAGTTTCTCAGTGTATACATTCGCGGTTAAACGACTCAGTGCGCCCTGAGAGCGACTGTTCAGTCGGAGAGGAGCAGGCGCTCACCGAAGGCTGTGGCAGCAATGGTTCTGGCTGAGTTTGGACGGCATAGGCAGGGAGAAGATGCTGAGGCTTCGTCTGAGGCACCGTGTCCGGTTCTGGTTGAGGGGAGGGCGGGGCGCTGGCGGAGTGAGCGAGGGACACTGGCGACGGTGCGCCTACAGCACTGGACGCCTGGGGTGCGTCGGTTGGTTCGGCTGTGGCGGGATCCTGCGAAAGCATGGGTCCTGTCAACTGAAGTAGTCCAACCAAGCTTACGGACGGCAGTGCAGCGTAGGTGTCGCAATAGACAATAGGCGAGAGCCACGCGGGTGACTTTAGCCCCCCACCATGCGCTTACGCGGTCACCCAAGGCGACGAGTGCTAATGCACACATGCCGCTGCGCATGCACTCTTGGCTCCCTGGTCAAGTGGTATGGTATGGTATGGTATGGTATGGTATGGTATGGTATGGTATGGTATGGTATGGTATGGTACGGAATGGCATGGTTCGGATTGGTTTGGTTGGGTTTAATTTTTTGTGGGGTTGAACATCCCAAAGTGGCGCAAGCTATCGGGTTGCCGGAATGGCGTGGGATGGTGCGGTACGGTATATTAGAGAGATTTACCGTACCGGAGACGTATTAGCGTAGGCGTATACCGGTTTACTGGACGCCGGCTGCGCATGCGCAGTGGCAAGTGTGCGGCCAGGCGGTTCTAGTGCGCGTGCGCGACCGGCGTTCGGTAAACCGGTATACGTCTACGCTAATACGTCTCCGGTATGCTAAATCTCTCTAGTATGATATGGCATGGTATATAGAGTTCGTCCTAAAGCGACATGGACTATAAGTGACGTCGTAGTGGAGGGCTGCGGGTTAATTTCGACCACCTAGAGTTCTTTCAAGTGGGTGCCTCTGGCGATTCATGCAGTGCTAAAAATCTATGGCCGCCTAGAAGCCGGCGCCGCCTTTGTCACGAATCCGGAGACTGTCCGCTTGCTGAGGTGAGACTCAGTATAACCAGACATGCTACGCTTCAAGGTCTTTACAACGCCTCCCGTAATATCAATGCCTGTTATATCACCTGAAAATCATGAATTAAGCTGATTCCTGCCCCTATCACCTGCCCTTTCCTGCTCACTAACTTTTATCCCTATCCCAGCTCAGGCTAGTCAAATACGACGCTAGTTTCGAGCTCAGAAATAGGCCCTCCATTTGAGGAAGCAGGGAAGCGGTTGTCATGAGGTTATCTTTATCAATATTCACGTCGTGAGAGAGTGGTACGTATAGGAGCTTCTTTACCTTGCAATTGCGTGAACTTCAGCGGTGAATTATGTAGGAAAAATAATCTAGCCACACGTGCAATGCCTCCGCGACCGGTCGTAAGGAAGAGTACAGCTCGATGCCAGTACCTGGCTGGATGGTGTGGGAGTGGCTGTGGTAGTCGCGGGGCTGGGAGGCGCAGACTCCGTCTGCTGGACCTGCGTGTTCTCATCGCTGCGGCGAGACGTGACGTGGGGTTTCTTCTTGCCCCTCTTCTTTCTCGCCATCGCTCGCAGCCACCCCTGCTCACCGCCACGGCACGGAGAGCACAAATGCGGGTTCCAGGAACTTCGCGAGCACAAGGCAATCGGGGGTGGTCCGCACCTGCCCCAGCACAGTTCTTGCCCTGGACGGAGGCGTTCAGAACATGGATGATGTCACTTCTCTCCTTCTTCTTCTTCTTCTTCTCCACAGTACTTCTCGCGCCCTCCTATTCTTCGACTTCGTCGAGTACGCGGTATGCACGCAAGCCACCCGACAGCGCTACTGTGTTTCTAAATATCGTTATACTGCTTCGAATATGCCTTTGAAATTAAGCCGGCGAAATGGGCCACTGTATGGCGTCGTGAATTGAAAGTCCATTTTATGAAGCTGGGTTATGTGTTTTACATGATCTATTAGCGACAATTTATGCAACATCAAACGTCGATACACAGATAAGTCTTAAAAATCCGCACATCAGCGAAAATCATTGGACTACAAGGTTAAGATAGGCAAAGGAGCCCCTGACGTGCACAAGTAGCATTCTGAGTTGTCGACCAAGTGCCCTTTTACTCACCCTGACCCACATAATGGATGGATGTGCATCATCATCATCAGCCTGACTACACCAACTGCAGGGCAAAGGCCTCTTCAATTAACCCCCTTCTTTGACAGCTGCGACCACTGTATACAAGCAAATTTCTCAATCTCATCCGCCCCCCTAACTTTCTGCCGCCCCTTGCTATGCTTGCCTTCTCTTCGAATCCACTCCGTTACACTTAAAGGCCAGAGGTTACCTTGCCTTCGCATTACATTCCCTGCCCAAGCCCCTATCTTCCCCTTCATTCCGACTAAGATGTCATTACCGCGTTTCTTCACCCACCCACTCTGCCCCTTCCGGTCACTTACCGTTACACCTATCATTTTTCTTTCCATAGCTCGCTGCGTTGTCCCTAACTTAAGCTGAACCATTTCCATTAGGCTCCTCGTTTCTGCAACATAGGTGAGTAACGGTAAGATACAGCTGTTGTATGCTTTTTTCTCAAGGGATATTGCTAAGCTGCCATTCATGATTCGAGAGAACCTGCCATATGCGCTCCACCCCATTCTTATTCTTCCGGTTATTTCCCTCTCATGATCCGGATCAGCTGTCACTACCTGCCCTAAGTAGACGTATTGCCTTACCACTTCCAGCACCTCGCTACCAGTTGTGAACTGCTCTTCCGTTGCGATCTTGTTGTGACAGTGCACTGCGCGTCTCCGGAGGGGCGCTATCTCCGGCGACATCTTCCCTATGTGGGACCCCGGTGGCGCTTGAGCAAGAGGCTATGGCGCAAGGAATGGTCGGGTGTTGGGGGTCAATGCTCATTAGGGGTCCGAATGCCGACAGCCTGACCGTCGTCTTTATTCGCAAGCCAACAAGCGTTCAACTGGTCAAGAGGGCTGGCGGTGATCTATTTGAAGTGAATGGGCCCATTTGGAGAGCCGGCAGGAAAAACCGCGGCTCATTCCGTTATGCCCTCACTTCTCGAATCTTTTCGGAGCATGTTTCGCATATCAAGCGATGTGTCAGCAGCGCTCAAGATTCAGGAACACTGTCCGGTGAGGTGGCGCAGATTCCCGCCCGTTACGCTTGTGCTACCTGCATCTGTGCCGCAGGGCCACCCAGGAGCTGCTTTGAACTTTGCCTGAATAGTTTGGTGCCCGACCGAACTTTCATGTCTCCTCTACGCGTTGATGCCTGCAGCGCACCAAGCTACGTGTCGGCGAGGGACCTAAACCCACAATGCCTCATCCTTTACCTGGAAGACCTCGATGCCTTCTTCATAATATGCAAAGCCATAACGTGACCACTGCAGATATTCCACGCCCCGCTCCAGTGGAGCCTGCGGCCATTGCCCTAGGACTTGTCATCTGAGGCGGCCATGCCCATCGCTTGCCTTGCCGAACTCGGAATGGCCTTACGCTCCCCCCCCCCCCCCTCCGGTGGATAAATGTTGCAGGTTGCGGCGTACGGCGCGCGTCGTCCAAGAGGGCGCTGCGCCCGAAACAAAGCGCGGAGCGAGCGCACGGTGCGAGCACGAGAGAGATCTAGGAGAATCGCCGACACCGGTCGGGTTTTGTCGTGGCTACTGCATCTCTTAGGGGTTTCTGCTGTACGGTCCCGTGAGCCCGTAACAATATGGACACTAACTCGTTATCGCTATCCGAAGGGCTGCCATTCGTGAACATTGGATCTGAATGCAAGGAAACGAAGTGAAAACCGCACAGCTAGCTCACCTAATTCGCATAACTACGCATATCGACCATCACTTTTTTCAAGCTATTCTGAGGTATAGTAGCCAGCAGTAAAAAACCTCTTGCTGCTCAGTTGGTAGGCTCGGTGCGAATCAGTGGAAAGTGATTTTCCTAAAATCACAGCAAAACTATAGCACGAATGAGCACGGAGTAAGATGAAATAGGTGTATGAACGCGATAGACGTGGTCCCGTAGTATCATTCAGAATATTAGGTATAACTTTCGAAACAGATGTTAATTTGCCACTTTGTTTGGCAATTATCAGATTCATATAAAATTTTCAACGTTTTGAAAACTTTAGACCGCTTAGGGCCGGGAGTTTACTTGCGATAGCCCTAAGATGCAGTAAGCCTCTAAACATCTATAAGGTGGAATAATTTCGAAGAAAGGAGACGTCAAGGACTTGAAGAATTACAGACCAATCAGCTTATTGTCCGTTGCCTACAAGGTATTTACTAAGGTAATCGCTAATAGAGTCAGGACAACCTTGGACTTTAGTCAACCAAATGATCAGGCAGGCTTTCGTAAAGGATACTCGACAATAGATCACATTCACACTATCAATCAAGTGATAGAGAAATGCTCAGAATATAACGAACCCCTATATATAGCCTTCATTGATTACGAGAAAGCATTTGACTCAGTGGAAACCTCAGCTGTCATGCAGGCATTGCGGAATCAGGGTGTAGAAGAGTGCTATGTGAAAATATTGGAAAATATTTATAACGATTGCACAGCTACTATAGTTCTCCATGAAGTCAGCAATAAAATTCCAATACGGAAAGGTGTCAGGCAGGGAGACACGATCTCGCCAATGCTCTTCACTGCCTGCTTACAGGAGGTATTCCGGGGACTGGAATGGGAACAGTTGGGGATAAGAGTTAATGGAGAATACCTGAGTAATTTGCGATTCGCTGATGACATTGCCTTGCTAAGCCACTCAGGACAAGAACTGCAAAGCATGATCACAGTTAGACAGGCAGAGCAGAACGGTGGGGCTAAGAATTAACATGCAGAAAACCAAAGTAATGTTCAGCAGCCTAGCAAGGGAACAGCAGTTCGCCATTGGTAGCGAGGAGCTGGAAATAGTAAGAGAATATGTCTACTTAGGGCAGGTAGTGACCGCGGATCCGGATCATGAGAGGGAAATAACTAGAAGAATAAGAATGGGGTGGAGCGCATAAGGCAGGTTCTCTCAGATCATGAATGGTAGCTTACCAATATCCCTGAAGAGAAAAGTATACAACAGCTGTATCCTACCGGTACTCACCTATGGGGCAGAAACGTGGAGGCTAACAAAGAGGGCTCAGCTTAAGTTAAGAACAACGCAGCGAGCTATGGAAAGGAAAATGATAGGTGTAACGTTAAGAGATCGAAAGCGGGCGGAGTGGGTGAGGGAACAAACGCGGGTTAATGACATCTTAGTTGAAATCAAGAGGAAGAAATAGGCTTGGGCAGGGCATGTAATGCGAAGGCAAGATAACCGCTGGTCCTTAAGGGTAACGGAGTGGATTCCAAGAGAAAGCAAACGTAGCAGGGGACGGCAGAAAGTTAGGTGGGCGGATGAGATTAAGAAGTTTGCGGGGATACAGTGGCGGCAACTGACAAAGGACAGGGTTAATTGGAGAGACATGGGAGAGGCCTTTGCCCTGCAGTGGGTGTAGTCAGGCTGATGATGATGATGATGAATTTCGACCACCTGAGGTTCTTTAACGTGCACTGACGTCGCACGAAACACGGCAATCTAACATTTCAACCCCCATAGAAGTGGAACCTCCGCGGCCGGGATTGAACCATGCTTCTTACGGGCCAGCAGCCGATCAACATAACTAAACTAACTCACCGCAGCGGCTTATCTTACTGGACTCATCATCACCGGGTGATAAGAGTGTGCTAATAATAATAATGATAATAATAGTAATAAGAATATTATTATTGTTACGCGGCGGCCAGCCGAAGAATGAGACGTGGTGAACCATGGCTATGAGATGATTTAATGGCCGCTGGCCTAGCGCGAGCGCTCCGTCCCGCGCCACTGCCAGCTTCGTCTTCGTCACACTACCCGGGGCCTCCGAGCGATCGTCCCGATCGGTGACGAACAGACGGCGAAATGGCGATGGTCTTGAGTGAAGGATCGAACAATATGTAGAAGATGGTGCAGTGCTGGCCGCCACGATGAGAAGGATGAGAGAATGAGTCCCGGTCCACGAAGCATCCGGGCCGTAGGGTGCCAGGAGCTGACGGCCGAGGTCTCTGGACGCACCGAACGGCAGAGGCAGGGGGACGGTGTCTTCACGTTTGGGTCAGTGGGGTCAGTGGGGTCTTGGGTCGGTGGGGTCTTGGGTCCGTCGGGTCTTGGGTCGTCGTATAGTGTGGTCCGGGCGGGGGACGGGGCTGGGGTGAGCGTCGAGGTCGGTTCAGGTCGGGCGGGCTGGGGCACGGCCGTGCGGCGCTGACCAGGTACTCACGGCCGACGTCCACGGCAGGCCCAGGACACCGAAGCTCCGTGACCAGGATGGCGATGAAGGGACCCCAGCACCTCACACCAAATGTTACGCGGCGGCCAGCCGAAGAATGAGACGTGGTGAACCATGGCTATGAGATGATTTGATGATGATGATGATGATGATGATGATGTCCTCGGGCTGAATGGCACATACCCACGGCGGGGGATTGGCCAGGGTGCATAGCGGATACAAACGCACTCAAGTACAGGGAATGGAGTATAATTAAATCTAAAATTTGGGACACAGAGCTAGAATTTGTACAATACAAAAAATACGGAGAAAGAAAAGTTGTGAATTCACATTCTTGCAGAGGAATCTACCAGATGAAATTATATAATTGTGAATAGAATCGAACACTGGTTTCAGGGCATATCCCTTGGCGCTTGCCCCGAAGGATAAGAGAATTGGAATAGATAGAGGAAGCCCAAGCCGAGCGAGGGGGATCTCCAAGCAAATTCTACGGAGAGCAGCGAGCCGCCTGCAGGAGAGGAAAAAATGTTCTATAGACTCAATTTCGCCACAAGACTCACAAAGGTTGGATATCGAAAGCCCCGATCGGCATAAATAAAGATTTAGCCGCGGTATCCTGCAGCGCAAAAGGGTCATGGACACCTCACATTGCCTCGAACTGCACATCCGCACACTCCAAGGAAATGCCAGGTGTTGAAAATCCGCTGCAGCGAGGAGAGGCTCATGGCTCAAGGTGTGGAAACGCTGGAATCGCTGAAAGCGTGCTAGAGTCAAGTAAATAGTATTTGGGACGAAAGGGACAATAGGACCATCAAGGGCAGACTTCGCTAAAAAGTCAGCCCTCTCATTAGAAACAATGCCACAGTGCCCAGGGACCCAGTGAAAGCGAACTTCTGAAACATGTGGAGGAATAAAAAATTGAAGGGAACGGCTCATAGGAGTATCACTCGAGGTTTCGAGCGCTGCCAAAACAGAAAGGTTGTCTGAGAGTATAATAACCCGAGTGACACTGCAGGGAATCCTTATTAAGGCCAACTCAATGGCCAGAAACTCAGCTACAAAAATAGGGGTATAGTCAGGGGCCCGAAATGAGTAACTCCAATCAAGAGCCCTTGAGTAAATACCAATAGCGGCCTTTTCATTTTGCTGGGAGGCATCTGTATAGACGGCAATATGGTTAGGAAAATTGTCTAGGTACTCCTCTATGAGCCCATTTAACATATTGGCGGGCAGGTTCTTAGCATTCCTTGGGAGGGTGTTGTCAAAGAAGACCGCCGTGTCAGCCCGCCTGTGGTTGACCAGTACTAAAGATCTCACTGATACAGAAATATTTGACAGCAGGGAGTTAGTGAACACCACCTGAGGGAGCTTATACCGAGGCCAGGGAGTACCAAAGAAGAGAGTTGGGTTCGTTGTAAATATAGGGTTAGCCAATCCAGGAACAGGCTCCAAAGACCTTAAAAATGTCCGCACAGTGATAAGCTCAAACCGGGAATTGAGATCAGGTAATGGCCGCTGGCCTAGCGCGAGCGCTCCGTCCCGCGCCACTGCCAGCTTCGTCTTCGTCACAATATTGATAACAAGAGCAGTAATAAAAATAATAATGCGTTTATTTTCCCTCAGCAAGGAATGGAGCAACCGCAAAAAAGCTCAATACGATTCGGACTCAGACTGGACAGTAGCCATGTCGCAACGGCGGCGCAAGAAAATACGGAAGAGCCAGGAAGCGACGGCAGGCCACGTGACGGGGGATCCGAGCCCCTCAAGCGGAGGGAAAAGCACAGGCGACAAACAAAGCACAACCAATCAAGGCGAGAGGGAAGGAGCGCCGAAGAGGAGACTCCCTCCCCTACCGAAAGAAGATTTAAAGGTGATCCTGAGGCCAAAGGGACTAGCAGTGCGAGAGCTGCAAACACACCAAGTGGCGCGAGCGGTGGTTGCAGCCACCGGGCATGGATACAAGGCAGAAGACCTTATAATCCCCCAGAAAAAAAAAAAGAACAGGGAGAACAGCAACACTCATTAGCGACAAAATAACAGCAATAAATCATGGGGAAATAGCAGACACACACCTAGAACACGTGATAACTGAAATAATTCCCAAAAGGAAAAGGAAAGCAAAAAGCACATTTGTTATAAACATATATAGCCCACCTAAAAACAGGGGAGACTTCATCAAGCTTTTCGCGGAGGCAAAGAAACTTGCAGGGCAGAACACCCTAGTTATAGCAGGAGACTTCAACGCGAAAAGCCCGCAATGGGGCATCAAAAAAGAGGACAGAAAAGGGCGGAGCATATGTACAGCAGCAGAAAACACAGGCTGCGAGCTACTTACGGATGAGAGCCAACCCACAAGGCAAGGCAACAGCGTAAGCGTAGACACGTGTCCCGACCTAACCTTTGTCAGAGGAGCTAAACAA
Source organism: Amblyomma mixtum (assembly GCF_055824585.1). NCBI lineage: Eukaryota > Metazoa > Arthropoda > Arachnida > Ixodida > Ixodidae > Amblyomma > Amblyomma mixtum. Next base: position 168,566,927 of record NC_143016.1, on the reverse strand, counting down.
ACAGAGTGGGAAAACACACAGGAGAACCTAGGCAGCGACCACTTTATAATCAGAGTGGCCATTGAAGCCGAAAGCATCAGAAGGAAAATAGGCAAGGCAAGACTGACAGACTGGGACGCTTTCCGCACCCACTGCAAAAGCATCAAAGGCGACATCACGTCTTTAGAAGAATAGAGCCAACAACTTAAACAAATAAGAGATACATATACCAAAGAAGTTAACCGCACAGAACAGGCACCAGAGGTAGACAAACGACTCCTCGGCCTATGGGAGGCAAAGAAAAGCCTAACCAAACGCTGGAAGAAACAGAAGCTTAACAGGAAACTAAAAAAGAAGATAGCAGAAATCACCAAGCGAGCGGAAGAATACGCAACACAACTGGCTAGACAGGGATGGCAACAATTCAGCACAACACTGAATGGCACCCTAGGCACGGCCAGAACGTGGCAAATACTAAGGAAGCTCATGGACCCATCGAAGAACAAAGCAGAAAGTAACAAATCGATACAAAGACTGATCCACCAATACGAAGGGACGGAGGAGCAGCTAATCCAAGCAGTAAAAGAGAAATGCTACGGAAAAGAACAGGTGAAAGCCTACCAAGAAGAATACCAAGGGAAAGAAAACCAGGACATGGACAAACCGATAACAAGAGAAGAAGTTATTCAAGCCATAAGGGCAACGACAAAGAACACGGCAGCGGGGGCGGACAAGATCCAGAAATCGTTGATAAGAAATCTCAGCGATGAAGCGGTAGAACAGCTCACAAAATACTTAAACAAACTCTGGGAAGAGGGAACGGTTCCGAAAGAGTGGAAACACACGGAAGTCGTTATGATACCCAAACCAGGCAAAAAACTGCAGATAGAAAATCTCAGACCTATCTCGCTAACATCGTGTCTGGGCAAGCTTTTCGAAAGAATCATCACTAAAAGAATACAAAGACACCTAGAAGACGGAGGATGGTACCCCAACACCATGTTCGGCTTCAGGGAACATCTATCGACCCAAGACGTGCTGCTTCAACTCAAAGAAGAAGTACTAGAAACAATGCCAAGCAAAGGGGAAAACGTAGTCATGGCCGTGGACATCAAAGGGGCCTTCGACAACGTATCCCACGCAGCAATCATGGAAGGCATCAACGCCACCAACTGCGGAAAGAAAACACACGACTACGTGAGAAGCTTCCTCACAAACAGAACTGCAACGGTGGGTTTGGGAGACCTACGAAGCGAGGTCTTTCAAACACCATGCAGGGGAACTCCACAAGGCTCAGTGATATCACCAGTGCTCTTCAACATATCAATGATCATCCTAGCCAAAGAGCTCAGCCAGATACAAGGAATCAGACACGCAATGTCTGCGGATGACATCACCATATGGACCAGCGAAGGCTCGCTAGGAAGCAAAGAAGAAAGTCTACAAGCGGCAGCCACCTGCATTGAAGGATACATGAAGAAGAGGGGACTAAGGTGTTCCACCGAAAAGTCCGAACTTCTCAGAGTAGGAAGGCACCCTACAGAGGCTAACCTCGAGGTGAAACTAGAAGGGCAGAACATACCGGAACAAAGAATGATAAGAATACTCGGTATGTGGCTGCAAGGTAGCAGGAAATGCAGCCACACACTCAGCCTGCTACGCAAAGCGGCGGAGCAAGTAGGCCGAATGATAAATAGAGTAGCCAGCAAAAGGCATGGCATGAAGGAAGAAGACACAATCAGACTGGTGAACAGCCTCATAGTCAGTCGAATAACATACTCACTACCATACCACGTAACCATCAAAGCTGAAAGAGAGGAAGCAGAAGCTATCCTTCGCAAAGCGTACAAGATGGCCTTACATCTACCAAGGAACACGTCCAACGAGAAGCTAATGCAACTAGGGCTAAACGACACTTTTGAAGAGCTGAGTGAATGCCAAATAAAGGCACAACTTCAAAGACTCAGCGACACAAGAACCGGACGAGCACTTCTGACTAGGTTGGGTCGGGAGACGGAGAACCATCACAACAACAGGGCAAACATACCAGACGCACTAAGAAGAAACATAAGCGTACAACCCATCCCCCGCAACATGGACCCAAACCTCCATGCCAGCAGGAGGAGAGCCAGGGCAGAATACTATGAAAAAACAATAGGGCACAGGGACAGCACGGTATACACCGACGCTTCCCCGTACTATGGTGAACGAGGAAATAAAATGGTGGCGGTAGTCGTCAACCACCAGGGAGAACACATAACGAGCCTCACGGCCAGGGCATCAAATGTAGCAGAGGCGGAGGAGATAGCGATAGCCCTAGCAATGAGGGAGGGGGATAGAAAGGGGAGACCCTTGAATATCTTAACAGACTTACAAGAAGCGTGTCGAAACTACACAAAAGGAAGGGTAGGCAAAACGACACTCAGGATCCTCAGCGAGGGGACACCCTCGGGGAGGAGAGAAAAACATAGCATAATTTGGATACCAGGCCACGCGGGGGTCTGGGGCAACGAAAGGGCGGACGAACTAGCTCGAGGGCTTACTATCCGAGCTGGGGGGTCACAAGCCCCGGAGGAGCTCTGGACTAGCCTAGGGGCTGGGCACTCTGAAACACTAAGTTTATACAGGGGGCTAAGATACAAATACCCCCCACCACACAAAGAGCTAAGCAAGGAAGAAGCCGCAAAATGGCGGAAGCTACAGACAGGCTCCTTCCCCAACTTATATATACTAAGCAAGATGTTCCCGACACAATACCCCGCCACATGCCCTTGGTGCGAAGCGAGGCCAACACTATACCACATAACATGGGAATGCGACAGAAACATATCGTTCCACAAACACGACACACCAAGTGCGGAGCAATGGGAGAGCCGGCTCACCAGCTGCGAGCTAGAGGCCCAAAGGGCACTCATAGCACACGCAAGCGAGGTGGCCAGACTCAGTGGAGCCCTGGACTAGGGTACCACCCAAGGCTAAGGAGGCAACCTCAAGACTTGAAGAGAAGACTTGAAGAAGACCTCCACCGCAGGCTAAATCTTAGAAATCAATAAAGTTTCTACTCACTCACTCCATCAAACAGCAGCTTGACGCGGCGACTGCCCCCCCTATTTGACGACATTTGGCAGCACGAGATAGGTCAGCACACAGATCGGAAACATACAGAGTTAATTAATGAAAGAAATCTCGAACAAAAATTCAAAAAATTTCCCTTACGGAGTGTCTCAGGTGTCCACCGTTATATGTTAGACAGATACTGCGCCATTTTTTTTCCTCAAAAACCAATTTACCAACTTGCCAGCTTGTACCTCTTATTAAGCCTAATTACGATAGCTGCCACCCTCTAATTAATATTATAGAAGTCCCCTATGTTGCCAGATATATCATCATTTATGAGAAATCCCACACCTAGTTCTCGTCTGTCCGCTAAACCACGATATACGCAGTACGTGCCCGCCCTGTAGTACTGTATATCTGCCCTCCAAACCTCACTAAGCCTTATGACATCCCATTCAATACCAACTGATTCCTCGAACTGCACTGCTAGGCTAGTATCACTGGATAAGGTTCTGGCGTTAAACGTTGCGAGGTTCAGATTCCAATGGCTCCCTGTCCATTGAAGGGTTCTAAATTCATTTCCGACCACGTGTGGGCTTTCAACCCGTACCAGAGTATCAGCACAAGGGCATTTTCGCATTTCTCTGGCTTCAATGGATGAATGAAAAACTTTGCGGCTCGGTAGAGGTCGTAGCGAGCTTGGTGGTTAGAGCACCTAATCTGGTGTTTCTGCCCATGCTACGGCGATACTGGCCCTGTCGGTCAGTCAGTCTACACTGATATCCCAGGTGATCTCGACACAGCAGTGCCTCCCACTGATACGTTCTGGAGTTTGGTAGGTGAGAGACTGCCGTTATTTGTGGCAGCCCCGTCATGTCAGAAACGATTGGTAAGTCCCCGCACCAAAGGCAGGTGTTCCGGGAGGATGAGTTTTGTGTAAGTCAAAGAAGTGTTGGAATGCGTCGGTTTGTGAATGTCTGCAGCGGACCGACTGCTCCCCGCTTTTGAGTGAGTAGGGAAGTAGCATTGGCGGCCTTCTCGGAAATTCTCCAGGATTGCACCGTATCTCTGTACACCCTAAACACGAATACACCTATATGGGTGTAAAAAGGGAGTAAGGTGTCCTCTAGCACAATTTTATACAAGGGAGGGCGCTAGTGGACAGATTTCTTCCTTTTTACTCCTTTGTAGAGTATAGAGTGTATGACCGGAGTGGATTGCCGTTCGCGGTCAGCTGCTCGGTTGACGCTGCAGGGAGCTATGGCGCCGGATGCTTTTTTTATTTATTTAAAACACTTTCCATAAAGGCATAATTTGGGTTCGCTGTATACTATAGGAAATCTACTATGTTTTCAGTTAAGCCGGCGTGTCCTGGGGCCTAGTGACGGTGCACTGCACTTCCTCCTGTTCGACTTGACTCAGTATAGCCAGTGTTAGTTTGTAAAGCTTGCCGTTAGTGAAATTAAGGGAGGTCGTTTGGAAGTCGGAAATTGCTGTGAGAGACCTATGCTTTCGGCGATGACGAGAACAATCGCTGTCTCCTCGGCTTCCGTCATGGAGCAGTCCCTGGAGCAGTTCTGTTCCTTCCGAATGCAGCCTTAGTTATCAAACCCTCCATCTTCAGCTAAGAAGCCGAAAGCCAGAGAGATAGAACGCAAAAATTTCGCATTATGAACCGTGTCTAGCATTATGCAGTTTCCGTGACGTCGTAAGGTAGTCCCCTTTTCTTCGTCTTGAGTGCTGAAAGATAACTGCTCCACGGTTAATTCACTTGGTGAAGTTTTCTTATTAAGATAGCGGCATTTTTTTTTTACCGGATCAAATCTTTAGGCGAAAAAGTTCTATTTCGAAAAGTCAATAAAGAGAAAGATGAAAGCGCAGAGGATGGCGCCATGCGAACAGGAAGGGCTGACACAGGACGACGACGAAGAAAGCGTCCAGGATGGCTCGGGTAAGTCCGCACTAGCATGAACTGGTGCCTTGAGGGCTCGCGGAAGGCAAGCCGTCAGCAACCCCGCCTCTGCGGTCTCTAACATGATGCGTAAGCGAAGAATGCGCTTAGGCCAGGGCGATAGTGCGCTGAATGGCAAAAAAATGTGTGTTTGGAAGGGGCGTGCTAAACCTTGCACGCGATCGCTGATATAACGGTATTCAAATTTGAAGGAAGGCTTAAGCTTCGGCTCCAGAGTATGACGCGGTAGTGCTAATGCCCAAATATACCGGTCATTCTCTTCTTAACATTCATACACCCCTGGAAGTCCTCACACCACTCCTGGCACAGTGGTGCAGCGGTTCAGCGATGCGCCACTGCCCCGGCGGTGGCAGGCGCTGCCACAGGTGGGATTTGTGCCTCCAAGAGTTGCTCTTTCTGAGCAGCACCTCGCGACCAATCATTATTTTCACTGCCACCTGCCACGTTGGGCAGTTTGCTCGCAATCCAAAGGCCAGGTTGTGATGACGCCATCAGGCCACTTGGCCTATAGGTGGCCCACCTGCCACGTAGGCTGCTTCTCGGGGGTCTTTCGGAGATTTTTTGCTCAAGGTCAGCGACGCCGACGCCGACTGACGATAGACACCGACGACGACTTTTTGCGACGCGGGTTCCTTACGCTGTCGCGTTGAAAGAACAAAGACCGATACTTTAACGTTGAGACAACGCCGGCGCTATAGAAGACATCGTGATGGGGAGCTTCGGATGTGATGCGGTCGCCAGTGCATTGACACGTCCGGACATGCGGACTTTGCGCATTTGGTGAGCGCAGCCGTGTCGATGTCGCCGACGCCATAGCGATTGGTCCTCGACGGTTGCTCCTTGCAACCATCAAAACGGCCAGGAATTCTCCATTCTTGACAAAGGATTTCGTTAGTCTCTTAAACCTTCAAAAGAACAATTACTTAAGGAACTCGTTATTGCTATTATTGTACGTTATCGTACAGCACGTATGCTTTTTTGGTTCCTCAAAAAGTGATTAATGAAACTTCGAATGCTTTCGTGCACTCGCCCCTTGAGAGAGCCCTAGGCTTTTGAAACACGGAGAGAGAGCCGCCCCGCTGCCCATCTCCTTTCCCGAACAATTTGCTTCCGCTCCCTTTGGGTCTCATTGCCTCGCACTCCTCACCGCCGTTCCCTTTATGTCAAGTCCCACCTATGTCTTGCCGGGCCGGTCGCAAGCTGAACAGCCTACGTGGTGCTGAGGTGCGATTTCATGAGAAAGTGTCTCGGTGATACGTTCAGAGACGCTGGAGCGATAAATCTCCGCGAAAAATTCTATGAAGAGCTCTTCTAGCTTGAAGCAGCATCTGAAGCGCAGCGTTAGCAGATTGAAGACTGTAAAGAAACGGTAGCAACTTTATAACGCAGCACATAAATTCGGGTTACTGCGAAGGCGGACAGGTGGAAACGCGTGTGCGTGGCAGCAAGAACAGCAGCGTGCAGAAACACAATACTAGACAAACATTTGCGGGATGCAGGTTTGCGAAAAAAATTATTACTGTACGGTCTTACAAAGTAGGCTAACAAAAAGCACTGAAGTGCAAGGAGGCATGCTTGCTCCATCCTCTGGAAGAATACCAGCTGACTGACTACAGATGAACTGCAGATCGGGCTAGTTGGTGTAGATTCATAATGGTGGTTCAACAGCGCACACACGCGCACTGTGTGTTTGCGCTGTTGAACCACCTTTATGACTGCAGATCGATGCCTTGCCGAAATAATTGTTTCCCCGCTAATCCACATCGCATAAGCCTTTGCCCATTTCTGGACATGTACGGTCTGTCAAAAGTAACCAGGCTGCATGGTTTGCTTCTAGCTTGAATAGTGGAGCCCTTGTGGCTTTCCTAAAGATCAAAACGTATTGGAAGGTAATAAGACCCCCAGTCCTTACCTTTAACGACCATTTCAGCTTCAGGGAAGCTGTAAGGGCTCCACTGTACGAGCTAGCGGCAAACCATGCAGCCTGGTTACTTTTGACAAAGACTGTACATTGTCTCCTTGAAATGCACTGAGAAGAACCTTTAAGTTTCTTTCTCCTTACCATGTACACCCCCCGTCAAAAGTATACAGCCCAAGGGGTTTGATTGTGAGGCCCTCAGCATGGCTCATTATGCATCCTCAGTAACCGTGATCTCTCTAAAGAGGAGAGGCATTGCGTTCTCAATCCTCCCAAGGTTTGGACAGCTTGATGCGCCAGGGAGCCACGCTAAACAGCTTCGAAGCAAACCTCTTGGACTGTATACTTTTGACGGGGACTGTACATTTGTCGTCTACACTTTGTACAAACTTGCATGCAGTAACGAAGCGCCGATTTCAAACGCAACCGAAGGTCTGCGGTAACCGGGGTGAACGCATGAAATCCATTGTATACCTAGTATTGTACCGGGTCCGGTAGCTCCAGCATCCAAGAGCTGCCTAGCTAATCAAGATAGAAAGAGGCGGTGATAACTACCCTCTCATTCTCCATCTGCTTGTCTGCATAACCGACGTGCCTAAAAACGGCTTTCGCGTACTGCTCAGCGCAGTTTTCTTTAAAAAAGCGGAACAGTAGAAAGCAGCACTCATTGCCAGCGGCGAAAAGCGGGCATCAAGCACCTTGTTTTTCGAAACCAAACCACAGGAAGTCACAGGTGCATCAAGTGCTCTGATCTGCATTTATAAGGCATCGCACATGAAATCACTGTACTTTTGCCGAAACTATAGCTACCTAATCAGCTATACAAAGTCAACAAGAAGTGAGTTAGCCGTATATGTCAAATGCAGTCTAGGGGCGCTATGCCGGAAGGCCCGAGTTTGGCGCTCGCCCGAGTTTCATCCGAGTTTGCGATGACGGCAGTCAGTGAACGAAGATAGCGCGGAACGTGCGCAGGCAGCGGACAATAAAATGTAGAGATAAAGCCACGTAAAGGCGATACAAGCGCACCCTGCGCGCCTGTTTCACACTTCAAACACAATACACTGCGCAATACCAGGCCGCAGCGCTACCTGAAGTTATCAGCGCCATATCAGCAATCGTGAAATCGTGACTTCTCTGCTATCTATCTGCACACTCGCCGCTAGCTGTTCGACACGCCTTTTCGGGCGCGTCAAAGGCGTGTCTTCTCTTTCAGCTCTGTCTGTCTCTCCATTTCCGAAGACGAACAGTGCGCACTAGGTGCACTCTTGTATCAACCCTTTCTCTTCTCTCGAATACGTTAAAAGGCAACAGATAATATTGTGAACATTTTGTTCATTTCTAAATGTATTTTAAAATCTGAATCCAATGAAGCGTTGTCGAAAAGCATAGCTTTAGGAAATTAACAAAGATTTGACACTTTCTGCCGCTAGAGGCGATAGTGAGGCAATTGCTTGCAGCGTGGCTTGCATACGAACTAGAGCGGCAGCCCACCGTGTCGAAAACGAGAGAGCTCCTGCGCTGACACGCCGCCGGTAGCGCGGCCTTCGACTGGAAAGACTGGGCAACTACTACACGCTGAATCTGTCTTATTTTTCGGCCATTGCGATAATATATTTTATTGTGTCGTTTATCAAAATATAACAGTCATGCATCTTCTGGCTTGCATAATAAACAAAAGCAAAAAACTGAGCTTCACTGCACCCCCGCGTCACTGCTGCTCTCTGCAGTGACCTCAGGTGGAGCTCTCCGCTGCTACGGCCGCTGCCGCACCCCGCTATGGCCAACCATTGCTTTTAGTACGCTCTTGGCGAATCTCAGCGGTAGAAATTGGCCGTGCGAGCGGCTGTGATGCGGTGTGAGAAAAAAAAATTGCTGTTTGGCTGTGTTCAATGATTCATTACGTATGCCTGTTGTGTGTGACGCCTCTTTAGTGCACTGCGGATGCGAAGAGCGTGCTACCCAGCGACACAACTCATCCTATGTCATCAGACGCTGACTAAAAGCTGTGAAGGGGGTGGCGCGCGTATCTGCGTAGTATTTGTTAACGTCGCGCACTTCAAGGTTTTGCGGACTGGTTTGGTCACTAACGTCGATCGCCGTTGTACACCGCAGGGACATCGCATTAATATCATTCGGGCAGCTGAGAGATCCTGTTTGTAATAATGGAATCGGACTTATAACAGAGAAAGGTGTTACGGTTGTGAAGTACGCAGTGCTTGCATGCTAGAAATTACAAACACTTTATTGCACTGGGTCTGGAGCAGCGATCGTTTGTCGATCCCAGATGTATTTGACACATTGATGCTGAGCTTTATCACCGATGAAAGGACGGCCAAGCCAAACACCTGTGATGCGATGTTGTTGGAGTAGGACGTGCTCCAAGCACCGGTTCATCGTCGTGCTCCGTGTTTGACGCCTTGCAAGCAGGTGTGACGCGCCTTCAGCGTTGTGCTGTGTCTTACGTGGTTGCAACAGGCTATAGTGTTGTGCAATCTTGGTATGCGAGCGAAGAAATCGGCGGCTTTCGCCACGTTGCGTGTCCTTCGCAGAGGTGCTTAGATTTATCAGCGATGACGTCCGTTTTGCCTGTTATATTTCGATGGTCAACATCGTCGATGTCTGTCAGCAATCAGCACAGCCGCGCAGCATACCTGTAGCCGGCAGGGATGTTGGGAGTGGCCCACCCATAGCGCGTACGCCTATAATTTATGTACGGCACGCCGGGGGCGTGACCAATGGTTTTGATTGACAGGTGAACTCGGAGCTACACTCGTGAACGGTGAAGTGCCCCGAATTCATCTCGGGACTGTCATGGCGGCAGCAGCAGCAGCCTGGGTAATCGCTTCCTCTGAAGGGAAATGTCAGTACGGACGGCTGGACCCGTTTACTGCCTTGGCCGACGACGAATTCTAGCGACCTTTTCGCCTCTCCAAAAAATCGGTACGATGGTTGTGTAAATAGTTAGGCGACGACCCACGCCTGCGGAGAGTGCGTACCGGGCTTCATTCGCTTTCGGTCGAAGAGCAAGTCCTCTGCGCCCTACGGTTCTTCGCGACTGAGAGCTTCCAGGGGAGCGTCGGCGCAGACCGCTTTATTGGACGCCAATAAAGCACTGTGAGCCGCTGTGTGAGGGACATCTCCAACGCGCTTATCGACGCGGCTGTGCAGAAGCGGTGGCTCGCATTGCCCACGACTGCGGCCGAACGTGCGTATGTTGAGGAGCGTTTCCTTCTGCGCGGCGGCATCACAGACGTCGTGGGATGCGTCCACCGGACCTACATTGGCGTAAAGGCCCCTTCGAAGTCGAGCCCTGACATGGTGAAGGCCAACTATTTCACGAGGAAGGCACATTATGCATTGAACATTGCAATCAGTAAAAAAAGATAATTGTTCTCGCCAAGTCCTTTGGGCTATCTCTACAGCACAGTGCCAAAGTCGGTCCCAGACTCTTTTGGCGAAGACTGGATCAGCCGCTAACCGGTTCCACAGAACAATTCATAACATGCCAGGTACCTTAAGAGAGGCCCACAAAAAAAAAGTGGGCTCCTCGGCAACGGCGAAATCGAAAGTTGCAGATGGCCACTTGTTAATCGGGCCACTGCAGAGCACTCACCACTGTGCTAATTAATTAAATCCGACGAATGAATGTCATCTTTCGCACACACCTCTCACTTGCATCTAAAAAGTATAGTCACAATGCTGCAGAATCGGGAAGATAACCGCCACTGCTGACCAAAAGCCGGTGCGAGCTCATTGACAACGAATTTCGGACAGCTCACATTAACGCGGTATGCATGAAATGAACAGATGCATGCAGTTCATTTCAGAACACGGCATAATATTCAAGCGATTCTGAACAAACCGAGTTTTCTCATTCAAGTCACGCGAAATTCAACTTGCGATGAAAAAAAAAATGTGTGCTAAAAAAGTTTCACCATGCGGGATTTGAACCCACGCGCTCCCATTGCCTGTCGACTCTCCGGAGCGACGCGTTAGACCACACGGCCACAGAACAGCGCGGAGTGATACACCTCTCTTTATTTTTTTTGCGTGCTACTTCCGTAGCGTTGCACATGTACCTCGTCGCCATTGGCCGTCAGCTGATCACGGGCGTTGGTAGCGTTCCCTCGCGGTACAAAGCAAAATTTAATAATGCATAAATCACTCCAAAGCGCTTTAAATCCAAATCTTGCACACTATAAAATGCTTATAAAGGTGTATTAAGTGCATTATAAAATTCAACAAACCATGTTTGTCTAATTGCACACGCAGTGCACTTGGTGGAGCGACACACAAATGAAAAGTGCACCGGCGGTTGGCTTACGTGACCCGTTCTTTGTAGACCGCCCAAGAAGCCGATGAGGTGGCGCCGATGTGATGATAATGCACGGAATATATCCAGATAACCCAATGAAGTTGGAGGCGTGACGAGGGTGGGATTTTGTCTAGCTACCATTAGTTCACTCATCTGAGGGCGTCGCCAGAGCTCGGGAAGATTCCGAGTTTCAGCAAACTCGAGCCTTCCAGCATAGCGCCCTAGCACTGTTCAGAAGTGGTGTGCAATCTTACGGAGTTACGGGGCAAAGAAGCTACTTTCTCCTTTTTGAAAAAAATGCTTTGCTTGAGATACATGTAGGTTGTGCTACACAGTCGACACCGCCGAAATAAGCGGAGCGAGATTGCTTTGCTTGCGACTTACTGGGGTTGGCACTTTCTTCTCAGTGCCCATACTACACTAAACACGAATGCGCCTACATGAAAACAAAAATGGCGTGAGCTGTCTACTATCGCACACCCTTTATAGTATATAAAGGGTGTGCGATAGAAGTATACCTGAAGCGATCAGTTGTGGTAAAAAGCTTCTGGGTGCCAGAACGAATCTGCGACGAACAAACATCTTTGTTTTGTTTTTGCGTGTAATTATTTCCTTTTGTCTTTTGCCATTCACCAGCGTGAAGTGGGCGGACAAGGCAGCATCTCCGAGGACCGACTGAGATGGCTTCTCCTGGCTCTCGTCATCATATTGAGTATCTTATGTGTCGTCCTGTCCATCTACGTCAACCCACAGAACGAGCCAGTCAGAGAGGAAGAATTTGAGTAAGGGACACGCACTTACAAAAGGCCTTGCTTGTTCAGTCTCAGTGCAACACTATACTCCGTTTCATACATCAGGTGCAACGCTATGAAAGGTAGGGAAGTAGTCCGCGAGAAAAAATAAAGGGAGAGGTAATAAGGGAGTGATTACTCATTGGCATCCACCCGAACGCAGCCATACGGCTACAAAGGAAAGCTATACAGCTTTCTCAGAAACTTCGCAGTTAAAGAAAAATTCGTCCTGGTCCGGGGTTCGAGCCCGGGACCACCGCTTCACCGGAGCAGTCGCTCTACCAACTGAGCTAACCGGGACGGCAAGCTTATGGTAGGGCGAGAGCGAATTGATCAATAACTCGAAGGGGGAACAGAGTTGGTCAAATGTTTAGGGGAATCCCCCAAGGTGGAGTACATTTGGAATAAGGGAGTAATTACTCATTGGCATTCACCCGAGCGCTGCCATACGGCTACAAAGGAAAGCTATAGAGCTTTCTTAGAAACTTCGTAGTTAAAGAAAAATTCACCCTTGAAGAAAATTCGCCGTATGGCTGCGCTCGGGTGGATGCCAATGAGTAATTACTCCCTTATTACAAATTTACTCCACCTCGGGGGATTCCCCTAAACATTTGACCAACTCTGTTCCCACTTCGAGTTATTGATCAATTCGCTCTCGCCCTACCATAAGCTTGCCGTACCGGTTAGCTGAGTTGGTAGAGCGAGTGCTCCGGTGAAGCGGTGGTCCCGGGTTCGAACCCCGGACCAGGACAAATTTTTCTTTAACTACGAAGTTTCTGAGAAAGCTGTATAGCTTTCCTTTGTAGCCGTAAGGCTGCGCTCGGGTGGATGCCAATGAGTAATTACTCCCTTATTACAAATTTACTCCACCTCGGGGGATTCCCCTAAACATTTGACCAACTCTGTTCCCACTTCGAGTTATTGATCAATTCGCTCTCGCCCTACCATAAGCTTGCCTTCCCGGTTAGCTGAGTTGGTAGAGCGACTGCTCCGGTGAAGCGGTGGTCCCGGGTTCGAACCCCGGACCAGGACGAATTTTTCTTTAACTACGAAGTTTCTGAGAAAGCTGTTTAGCTTTCCTTTGTAGCCGTATGGCTGCGCTCGGGTGGGTGCCAATGAGTAATTACTCCCCTATTACAAAGTTACTCCACCTTGATGGATTCCCCTAGAGATTTGACCAAAGGGAGAGGTGTTTCTCCGTGGTTATTCTGTGGCAGAGTGATATACGGCACGATAAGGCGACAGCATGTCGTCAGCAATAAAAGCGCATTTACTCAAGCTCATGACGAATGTATCATCCAATAAGCCTGCGGAGAAAGCATTTACTGCTTTTCGCTCACCACAAGGAACGCACTACTTTTTGATCGCGGATGTAGACAGTGCAAACAAACGCGCTAGCTTTGAGAGCGTTGCACCTGATATGCATGAAACAAACTTTACTGGTCCATAGACTACGTGCGCTGCGTTTCCCGTACGAGGGCGTTCGGCTTTCAGGCCGAGTAGGTGACAAGTGACTGCGCGGAAGCCATCGTCTCGCGATTACGAAGACTGCTTCCCAGTTCGGTCGCACTGGGTTCCGAAACTTAAGAAACTAAGCTGGAGGCAGAAAACAAAGCTAACGGAGCACCAAAACATTTTTTATCTTCTGTGCCTTTAGCCAGGGTTAAACAAATCGAGTAGCGCCGCTGTCAGTGCAGCGGCGATGTATGGTGCTACAAATGTACCGACAAATATGTCGGATCAGTGGTTATGGTGCTTGACTGCTTGACACGAAAAACGTGGGTTCGGTCCCGGCCGCGGCGGTCAGAGTTCAATAATGCTAGAGGCCCATCTACTGTGCGATGCCAGTGCACGTTAAAGAACCCCAGGTGGTCGAAAATATCCGGGGCCCTCCACTACGGCGTCCCTCATAGCCTGAGTCGCAATGGGACGTTAAAGCCCATAAAACCAAACCAACCAACCATGAAGCACGCCGATGAGCTAGAAACAGCGGCGCCTGTGTAGCTGATCCGACTGCCTGTTCTACCAAGCACTTGATTATGGTTTGCTAAAAGCCTCTTCTGCAGTGTTTTTTTTTTATATGGTACGTAGCCACGCATGCGCAGTCGGGCTCTCGGTAACGACAACGGTAACACGGTATACACTGTTTGCTAAAGGTCTCTAATGTATCCCAAATGAAAGGCAACGTCGGCCAGAGTACGCCAACACGTGTCTAATGTTACCCCGAGATGTATATAATCTTGGCAGGCTATTTTAACTGGCAAGTAATGCTTTACAATGTTTGCTAGTGTATTTCCATCGCCGTAGCAAACTGTTTAGTATGGGTAGCCAGCAGTGCAGAAATAATGGATAAGTTTGGCCATTGTTGGATGTCACTTGGAACGGCGCAACAAATATTCGAGACGATTTGTCAGCGATAGGCCTTCAAAGGCACCGGATGGATAAGCAGTTTACTTTCTCAGCAAATTTACCCAAGAAAATGTGGAATTAGCGGCAAATTTTGATCAAGCAATACACTATAGCTTTCCCTATCCTACCTTTTTTGCGACGGGGATTATGGCGACGGTCGCCGAAACGAGAAGCGAGACCTCATCGCTGCACTCATTTCGTTTTCAAGGCAAACTTTTTGCGATAACAGGCTTTTGCTTTAAAGGCTGTGTCCAGATTTTTCACTGCACCAAGTCTTACTGGCCGTCAAGTGCTGCTGCCATGAAAACACATATACCAGAAGAAGAACGTTAAGATAAATTTTGCATGCACAGCGTATGCAAAAGAGCTGGCCCCTGTCCGCGTTTCCTTTTTTTTTTCGAAGGCGAATTTAAAATGGGACATTACGACCTTAAATCAGTGCTTGTTATCGATATCTAATACGAATGCGCTAATGAAACAAGCTACGAGTGTTCTTTCACTGAGGCCGTGTACTATATGTATACCCAGTGCATGTCTTAATTGGTTTGGTGTGGTTTATGGGTGTTTAACGTCCCAAAGCGGCTCATGCTATGAGGGACGCCGTAGTGAAGGGCTCCGGACATTTCGGCCACCTGTGGTTCTTTAACGTGCACTGACATCGCACAGTACATGGGCCTCTGGAATTTCGCCTCCAAAGAAATTCGACCGCAAAGAAATTCGACGGTCAGCAGCCGAGCGCCGTAACCACTGAGCCACCGCGGCGGCCCAGTAGTAGTTAATTGGTATGGTATGTGCTGCTTAATGTCCCAAAACTGCACGTGGCCTATGAAAGAGAGGCTAGAGGGCTCCGTATCAGTTCGACATCATGGGGGTTCTTAACTTTCACTGATGTTATGCCGCAGCCGGGAGTTGTGATATATGCATGGGGAGGGCAGATGTTCTTGCGCGAGGAGAATATGCCTCTAAATTTTTTAAATAATATTCTTGAAAGTTAAAATCTGCGGTTTTAAAGCCCCGCAGATAACTGCTTAAAGTGTTGATTTATTTAAAGCACGAAGTGCGCTTGAGACAAACTCGCGCGGCACCGTCGGAGTGCGCATTCCCCACAAAGCGGCATGTCTTCTAGTCATATTTTGTGATGGCAACTAACAGTGCGAGAGGTTTTTTTTTTTTCCTGTCTCTGCGTGTCCACAGAAGCTAAACATTCACTATATGCGTGTAGTACACGTTTGAATATTCTGCCAGGTCCTTGCTTCGAGGCTGCGACTGCTGACCAGCAGCAGCCAATCCGAGAGCTCTTAAGAAATCATTTATTTGCAGTCGCTCATATCACAGCTACCTAATGCAATATATTGCTGGTTTCTCACTGTATCATATATTTATAAACATTTAGCAGTGAAGCTATAGGGTTATCCCTGTGGGTAAAAAACGTAAAAACAACTAGGAAAAAAAGTTGTCTTCAGGCCGCACCATATTCATGTATCTTTGTCACGGCTTGCGCGTGTTGTTCAACAGGGAAGTTGTGTTCTTCTTGAAACTAAACCAGGCCAACATTAGCCACGCGCATTATGCCGCGGACGCAGTGTTTTAAGAAACACAAGTCAAGCATCGAGGCTGGTATATCGAGAGAAAGATTTTGTGGATTTGTTGCTTGGGACAAGCGAGCCAGCCCAAAGGAGGCTTTGCCCCGGCACGCTAGCTATGCACCGCTACTGCGCATGCGCAAGTAGCGAGCGCGGCGGCGGCACCTACGAGTCACCCGCGTAGCGACGGCGCGCCAGCTGTGCGCCGTGTGACGTCGCTGCTGCTCGCACATGCGCAGTATGGCCTTTCGTCAGCTCTGCGAAATGGCTCGGCGACTCGCGTAGTGCTGCTTTCTCAACAAAATTGTTATTGCCCAAGGTTCAGTATGTCCTTGGGCATGCATAGTTCGTGTTTTCTTGTTTTGTTTTATTTATTCCTCGATCCGAGCGTGCACCCCGCAGAGGCACTTGTTTCAGCGCATCTCGTTTCCGCAGCGCGCTCTGGCATGCGGCTGTGGAAGTGGACACGAAGATTATGGAGCAGGCAACGTGGAAGAAGCGGAGTCTGGAGACACTGCAGCTGTTGGCAGGGAAGCAGCGGAGTCCCGTCGATGCCAGGCAGGGCAGTCTGTTGGCCCACCTCTCTTCACTCAACAGCACCACAGGGACGTCGGCGAACATCACGCTCACCGCTGGTGGTGCCCTGCGCAAGCGTGAGCGCGCCACCGCCGACGGCAACCCAGACGCTGGAATTGCCGGCGGTGGCCGACGCAGGAGGCGCCGCTCAGCACCGCAACAGTACGTCGGCAAGAGGCTCGTAGGCAGTGGACCAGGCAGCTCGCACTTCGAGGACGCCGCCAAAGCTCCCGGCCACAATGCAGTGGAGGAGCACGAGGGGCTGAAGGCGTGAGCAGGGCTGCTCTCCAAGTGCACCGCGCTAAAATCCTTCAGGGCAGCCGGATGTGGAGTAACTGCGGAACAACCTGCTCTGGAAGAAGTGTTTACTGCCTGCTTCTCTCCGTCAAAAGAAGAAAAATAAAAGAAAGTCAACTGTGCGTTGTCTTTTATTTCTGTTTTTTTTGCAAATCCTGCACTTTTTCATCGCATCTGTGGCGCAGCTGGTAACGGAGCCTCCTGTACAACCTTCTGAGTAAGCAAAATTGGGCTGCACCGGAAAGAGAAGCTGCAAGTGTGCCCATATTTACTGCCTTAATTGATTGAATGGCATGGTTGGTCTATCAGGAACTTCATTCGTTTGTTCGCTGACCGACGGATGGAAGTAAATATGTGCATCTTCATCCTTATGACCCACCTCTCCCTAATTACTATCAGGAAGCAGGGAGTTGGAGTTGCATTCCTCTTATGCGCCTGTCTGGGTACAGTGTCAACGGTCGGGTTGTAAGCGTCCATATTCGCTCCTGTGCTCTACGACTTTGCACTGCAGATCAAAATTACAAAGGCATAGATAACACCGATAGCACTAAATCGACGAACCAGCAGTGCAAAGGTATTCTTGTACGAAGTGACTAGAGGCGGGAAACGACTTCCTGCGACCATGTAATACATAGAAGACGAGCGCGAGGATACGTCCTCCAGAAGTAGGCTGTTTTTATGTGCTCACGAAGAATCGACACATGCAGCTACCAGGGTCGTAGCCTCGGCTGTGTATCCATACAAAACTGTTCTGGAGTATGACAAACTCCGTGACGATGAGATATGAAAGGAGGCTTCATGAGGTTGCTTGCAGTGTAAGAAGCTCTAGGAAACTGAGCCGCAGCCTAGTCAACTCTGACCTTTCCGCGACTTCAGCTAGGCAGTGGCGTTAAAGAACCCCAGTTGGTCGAAATTTCCGGAGCGGATGCCTAAACCTGGCTGTTCCCAGTACACTACAAATACAAGAAACATGCCAACGACAACTTCGAACATTTTACATTGTGTGATACATCTTATCTTTTGGCAGAGAAAAGGTCATATTCCGATTTGTACAAGTGAAATGAAGTACCGCTTACGTAGTTATCACCACTTTTCATTACATGCTATGCTTCTAGTGGTCCTCACTGTTTTGTTCCCTATATGTGGTTGTTGTTACAAGACGCTCTTGTAGATGGCGCCAGCCGTACCGGCAACGCACCCGCCGCTTCCTCCGCTGTCGGAGAAGCAGCCTGCCACCACCGCAGGCAATGCGCCGATGCGCCGAGCGCACGGGCCCGACGGCCGCCGTCCTCCTCACCCTCTTATATACAAGTGGCAGACGACTCGGATTCCGCGGCGCCCCCACTTGAACAGCTACGCAGCAGACCCAGCCATGTATTCCTCCTAATCAGACCTATGTAGCCCAGACTGTAATAAACGTTCAATAATCCCCAACTAAAAGAAGTCCTCAGTTACTAGAGTCATCCTAGATTAGACAGGCACGAAACATGGTGTCAGAAGTGTAAAATTACCGCCAACGCCTCAACATGGAGAAGATTCCACCACCTGCGAAATTCGAAACCATTGGCAACGCAGCGGAACAATGGAGAGCCTTCAAGCAGAGCTTAACGCTGTACCTCAAAGCAACCAACACAGCGAAAGCACCGTCCGACCGGCAAGTAGCACTTCTTTTGACCGTCGGAGGCTCCACGCTTCTTGACATATATAACACTTTGGACTTCGGGAAACCAACAGGAGCAAGACCACACCCAGAATTTGACTACACGCATGTGATAAGCCTTCTCGACGCGCATTTCTTACCGAAGCATAACGAACTATACTCGCGATACGTCTTCCGCTCACGAATGCAGCAACAGGAAGAGCAGTTCGATGACTTTCTGACCGACCTGAAATTGAAAGCGCGCGACTGCGGGTTCGGGAACGAACGAGACAAATTGATCCGCGACCAGATCGTCTGTGGAATTTACGACGAGAGAGCGCGAGCGGACATTCTAAAGCTCGATGACCCAACCCTCGAGAGAGTTGTCAAAGTGTGTCTTGCTCATGAGGCTACAAAACAGCAAATGAAAGCATTTAAAGAGGGATCAGCTGCAAGCAACAGCGAAGTTCACACTGTGAAAAAGCAGCACCGTCGCAACTATGCCAGTAAAAGTCTAAAAGAAGAAAGGAAACCTCCGTTGATGGCGAATCTTCCGAAATGCAAGTACTGCGGAAGGAGCCACGAACGCAAAAGAACAGCCTGCCCAGCTTGGAAACAAGTGTGCGTTAAGTGCAGAAAGCGAAACCACTTCGCAGCAGTGTGCAAAGGCAGCAGGGCAGTGGCTAGTCTGGAGGTCGATAGCGACGAAGGGGACATTTTGGCAGTTAAGAGCGAAAAGCCCAGCTCAGTCTACACGCTGTTGGAAGTGAACGGAAACAAAGTAAAGTTTCAAGTAGACAGTGGAGCGGCAGTTGATGTGATTACAGCCAAATACGTCCAGCCACAGCAGCTGAGAGCGAGCGCAACGACACTGCGGACATGGAACGGAAGCAAAGTTTGCTCCAAAGGCAAAGCCCAACTTGAGGTCACTGCCAAAAATGGAAAGAAGCATGTCCTGGAATTCGTAGTTGTTGCTGATGAGCTCACACCTCTCATTGGAAGGAATACAGCAGAAACCATGGGTCTCATAACAATCGATTATGATCTGGTAGCTACAGTTAACGCTCCAGAGGAAGACTTCACAAAGCGCATAGTGGAAAAATTCCCAGACGTCTTTGGAGAAGCACTGGGGACGCTGCCGGGAACAGTACATCTGGTACGCGAGTGTGTATTCTGGCCCAGGATGAACACAGAACTGAAGGATTACATCGCAAGGTGCGAAGTGTGTCAGAAGCATGCGCATTCCCAACAACGAGAGACACTCATCCCTCATCCGGAACCGAGTTATCCGTGGGAAAGAGTCGGATGCGAGATCTTCGAGTATAAGGGGAAAAACTTTCTCGTCACAGTCGACTATCTCAGCAACTTTTGGGAAGTAGATCAGCTGAAGACGACAACTTCAACCCAAGTGATCCTAAAGCTGAAAGCTCACTTTGCTAGATACGGGATTCCAAGAATTCTGGTGAGCGACAATGGACCCCAGTTTGCGAGCGAGGAGTTTGAAAGGTTTGCGAAAAGCTGGAACTTCGAACACAAAACGTCAAGTCCAGGTTATCCACGTTCGAATGGAATGGCCGAATCAGCGGTAAAAACGGCAAAAATGCTATTCAAAAAAGCGGAAGAAAGCAAGTCAGAACCGCAATTGGCATTCCTAGATTTTCTAAATACACCATTGCAAGGATTAAACGCCAGCCCGGCACAACTGCTCATGGGTCGCCGCACCAGAACGACACTGCCGACCACAGCAAAGCTGCTTGAACCCGAAACGATAAACGTGACCGGCAAGAGGCAGGCAAGAAGACAACGAACAATCTTTTATCATGACAAACATGCCAAGGACCTGCCAACACTGAAAGAAGGACAAGGTGTGACTGTCCGACCGATTAGAAGCGGACCATGGTCTAAAGGAACCGAGACAAAAAGAGTTGATGACAGATCGTATGAAGTCAACGTGGGAGACAGCGTTCTGAGAAGGAACCGCGTGTTTATAAGAAGCCCACCAAAGAGTGCAACCAGCAACAAGGAACAAGAACAGAGAGAGCTTGAGTCCGAAGAAGGAAATGCTGAAACGGGAGACAACCAAACCAATGACACTGAACAGCAAGAAACCCAGCAGCGCCCTGATGTGACTCGCACGCCGGCACGACCTCAAAGAACAAGAATGCTCCCAAAGCGACTTCACGATTACCTGGTTGGATGACGGCAAGCTACAAAAAAGGGAGGATGTTACAAGACGCTCTTGTAGATGGCGCCAGCCGTACCGGCAACGCACCCGCCGCTTCCTCCGCTGTCGGAGAAGCAGCCTGCCACCACCGCAGGCAATGCGCCGATGCGCCGAGCGCACGGGCCCGACGGCCGCCGTCCTCCTCACCCTCTTATGGACAAGTGGCAGACGACTCGGATTCCGCGGCGCCCCCACTTGAACAGCTACGCAGCAGACCCAGCCATGTATTCCTCCTAATCAGACCTATGTAGCCCAGACTGTAATAAACGTTCAATAATCCCCAACTAAAAGAAGTCCTCAGTTACTAGAGTCATCCTAGATTAGACAGGCACGAAACAGTTGTCTTTTTTCGCGCTGCAGTTACGTCCAAGCTAAGCAACCAACTTGCCCAGAAGCTCGTTTTACAAAAGAACGAAGACCACCCTCAAGCACAGCATACGTGCACGTCGCCACGCGGTTTCACAGCGTTAGCACTGCGAGGAGGAGCCCAAGGCCGTGCAGCCGACTCGTCTAGGTGCGCGGAAAGTGATCGTAGAGCGCCGTTAGGAGAAGCGCCGCTTGCAGGAGCTCGGAGTGAAGTTCGATATATTTCGAACGACCAACGAAATCACATTTCGTTACAAGGCGCGAGTTTCGTACCATTTTACACGGGATTTTAAAGCGGATGATATGTTTGTTCGTTACAGACAGTAAGACGAAATATCCGGGCTCGACTTAGCGGCACCGCTCCCACTGCGATGTGACGCTTGTACTGGCTCGCCTGTGACTGGGAGCGGCCGTTACGAATACCTGCTCGTTTGAACTGGAGAGGGTCCCTCTTCAGCGTGCCACCCACTGCTGATACTCTTCCCTGGAAGCAGCAGTGCGTTCATTCAGCATTCGTCCATTCACAGAGGCCGCGGGTTCGTAGCTTTGACCATTAGTCGGAACGGCAGGCAACAGAACCACGCTACGTATTGAGAGATAGGCTTGAAAGTTTTGTTTCTTCGTTGCGATCCGTTGGCACGGCTTTTCTCATTTCTTACCCCTCCCGCTCTAGATAACAATACACCTTAATTCTCATGCGCAACGAAAATAGTTTTCAGAGAATCGCATATTAGTATTTAATGACGAGGAGAAGAAAAAACACTAAAATCGCTAAGCAATCAAGTGAAATTTATTCGATATAGATTATATGTCAACGAATCACACCTGCCCACTGCATGGAAAACCCCGAGGCAAAAAAAAAAACAAAGGCACGTGGAAGCAAATGCACTGTCGTGTAGGCAACACATGACTTGCTCACAGAAACGCGTTGCTGCTTCTATTTTGTATGGCTCAGCTATAGACCGTTTACAGTGAGCAGTTTGCTCTGTCCAAGAACTCTAGGCTGCCATTTCTGGCCTTCGAAGCCGTTGCTAACAGCATCGGGGCGCAGTGCGAAACACGTACTGCTGCGCAGCTTATGTAAGAACGTCAAGTGATAATATAAACCCAGCTGTTGTACGGATGTCACGCATTTTGTTGAATTAATATATAGAGTTGATGTCTCTGTGGTCTATTAGCGGAAAAATAGATGTACATATATTTATTACGTACGGGGTTTAATATGGCGCACTTCACGGTACAAGCCGCGGTTTCTCGATTAGGTGTCCCGCGATTTCGTGCTGCTTTCTAGAAGAACATAACATTAATGTGTTGTTCTACGAAACAACACAAACCCCACGCACCAGCTTACTTCAGTGCCGGCAGCAGCTTCAGGAATGCCGGATCGAGCTGATAGGATACCTCTACAGCAACATACATTGCACCGTTGCGACGTCACCGTGTTATTTGCGTAGTTAAACAGCATCTTCTTGCAGCTATTAGTACGGACCACATTCATAATTCATCGTGCGAAGGAGGAAAGTCAATGCATGTCTGTAACCTTGCTCACTTTTGACAAACACTGATCAAATACATCGAATATAACCGATGCTTTTTTTAGACCGTTGCAATAACTGCTTCCTCGGCGTCGGCATAGTGCTCACTACACTGCTGTGCGCACTTGACACTAGCACTCTTTCACTGGGGAAGCGGCAGCGGAACTGGTTTGCGACAGTCGATCCTCAGAGGGCGTTTCGACCTCGCTCGATGCAAAGGTCTACAGAAGTACTCTAATGAACTGGACAGTAGTGAAATTTATCATGGCAGGACTTTGTATATTTCAACGTATTCCAGCTGGCTGTATCTGCGGGTGCTAAACTCCAGAGCAGTTTTCAGTCTTATACTTAGCAAGAGAGCTTAGCAAGAGAACTAGCAAGAGAGCTTGTTTTGAACAACGTCCATGTTGTCTTCTTTTGGATGCCGGAACGTTAACGGAGAATAAAATATTATCTGGACGATCGTCCAGCGATCACACGCGAGTGCACGTTCGGCTGTAAATATTGTGCACAGGGCTGAGAAGTGAACATTATTAGCTCTGAACACATATTAGTGTGAAATAAAGCACGTACTATGCTATCAGACTGCTATCACAACAGCCGGACTCTTCGTACTAAACTGCAGCACACACTCGCGCTGTGCATTGCACGTCGTCGTCTCCATCTACTTCCATCTACGGCGCGATGACACTAAATTCTCCATCTTCATGGTCGTCGATATCGTTCACGCTCCTGCTTTCGCACGTTTATAGAGTTTATAGGCAAAAATTCTGTCATATTTTTCCTCCTTTCTCCAAAAATATCTAGCCCTAAACAAACTTAGAGGTAATGATGTGCTTTTAATATAAGCAGTTTCGGAATGAATTATGTGATGAAAAAGAGCATTACGACGTGAATTGGTTAAACAATTAAGAGCGCGCGGAAATGGATACCCGCAGTTTGTTGACCCATTCGAACCGATACACGCAGTCGAAAAGGGACATCAGGAAGTTTAGCATGGAGAAAATCGAGCATGCTCTAAAGAACGGAGGTAGCCTAAAAGCAGCGAAGAGAAAACTAGGCATAGGTAAACACCAGATGGATGCGATAAGAGGCAAAGAGGGCAATGTCATTAGCAATATGGTAGTTAAAGTAGCCGAATAGTTTTACACAAATCTATACAGTAGCCAATGTAATCAGAATGTTACTGAGAGAGGCAGTAGAGCACAGCAATGGGACATCCCGCCAGTAACGGAGGAAGTAGAGAAGCCTTAGGAGCAATGCAGAAAGGGGAAAGCAGCTGGTGAGGATCAGATCACAGCAGATGTTGAAGGATGGAGGAGAGATTGTGCTCGAAAAACTAGCCACCCTGTATACGCAATGCCTTGTGACCTCGAGCGTACCTAGAGCTTGGAAAAACGCTAACATTATCTTAATTCATAAGAAAGGAGACGCCAAGTACTTGAAGAATTACAGACCAATCAGCTTACTGTCTGTTGCCTACAATGTATTTACTAAGGTAATCGCTAATAGGGTCAGGACAACCTTAGACTTCAATCAACCAAATGACCAGGCAGGCTTTCGTAAAGGATACTCGACAATGGAACATATTCACGCAATCAGGTGATAGAGAAATGCGCAGAGTATAACCAGCCCCTATATCTAGCATTCATTGATTACGAGAAAGCATTCGACTCAGTAGAAACCTCAGCAGTCATACAGGCATTGCGGAATCATGCAGGGTGTAGAAGTGTTATGTGAAAATATTGGAAGATATTTATAACGATTGCACAGCTACCATAGTTCTCCATAAAGTCAGCAATAAAATTCCAATAAGGAAAGATGTCAGGCAGGAAGACACGATCTCGCCTATGTTATTTACTGCCTGTTTACAGTAGGTATTCAGGGGCCTGAAATGGGAACAGTTGGGGTTAAGAGTTAATGGAGAATACCTAAGTAATTTGCGATTCGCTGATGACATTGCCTTGCTAAGTCACTCAGGACATGAACTGCAAAGCATGATCAATGAATTAGACAGGCAGAGCAGAATGGTTGGGCTAAAAAAATGGCCTGGCTTAGCTTATGGTTAAGCCTAGGATGCGAAGCATACCGCCGGCGAAGCTGCGCGTCCGCAAGCGAGCGCACGAGTTGAGCCCCAGCTTTCACAGCTGTTGTGACGTCATATCACGTGGTGCGCCGATGTAGGTCAAGTGCTCGGCCGCGCGCGGCGCAGCAAGGAAGAGCTCGGTTGTGCGCGGCTAGTATGCTTCGCATAAAATCAACATGCAGAAAACCAAAGTAATGTTCAACAGCCTAGCAAGGGAACAGCAGTTCGCAATTGGTAGCCAGGTGCTGGAAGTAGTAAGAGAATATGTCTATTTAGGGCAGGTAGTGACAGCTGATCCAGATCATGAGAGGGAAAGAACTAGAAGAATAAGAATGGGGTGGAGCGCATATGGCGGGTTATCTCAGATCATGAATGGCAGTTTACCAATATCCCTCAAGAGAAAAGTATACAACAGGTGTATCTAGCCGGTACTCGCCTATGGGGCAGAAACGTGGAGGCTAACAAAGAGGGTTCAGCTTAAGTTAAGGACAACGCAGCGAGCTATGGAAAGAAAAATGATAGGTGTGACGTTAAGAGATCGAAAGCGGGCGGAGTGGGTGAGAGAATAAACGCGCGTTAATGATATCCTGGTTAAAATCAAGAGGAAGAAGTGGGCTTGGGCGAGGCATGTAATGCGAAGGCAAGATAACCTCTGGTCCTTAAAGGGACACTGAGGAGAGCACTATTAATATTTTTTTTTTATAGCAAAATCCGATAGTTCGGCATTTCATGGCTTTGTTGCCACTTGGCCGGCAGCGAAAGGTGCATTTATTTCTAAGAAATTTGGATTCGAAGTTGAAATAGTTTTTCGCGCCGCTTTGATTCAAACTTGGGATTCTGCTATGACGACACAGAACTAAGTGACGTGAAACATGACGTTCACATGACGTAACGCAGACTCCGTGATTTCTGGCAGCCAGCAGTGCGGCAGCAGCCGAAAAGAAAGCTACCGCCGGCCGCACGTTGAAGGCATCTACCGGCTATTGCGGCCGTCGCTTCGTTTACATTTGCACCGGCGTTTTGCCAGCGTTACAATGGATCCCGTTCTCGAAGTCGTCAACGAAGTTCTCGCAAATAGACGCCTTTAGCATACCGTACGTGTACCTTGTTACCGTTAGCGGAATACCGGGAGCCCCCATACCGCTGAGAGCAAGCGCTGATTGGTCCCGGCGCTGCAGGAGCGCGCGTAGCTATCGGGTACGTGGCGCCATCTGGCGACGTCAAGGAGATTTGCGCATGCATTTGCTGCGCCTCAGTGATTCGTAGCTTCTCGTGTCCTAGTGTTGCTAGAACTATTGGTTCTAGCAACACTGTTTTGTGCTATGACGCCATGAAGCTTGTACTTGCGAGTTTGGCCTGTGGCGGCGATACCTGTATTTTGGTTCTTGCTCTTTTCTATGTTACAGGAGCTTTGTTGTCAGTATGAATGGCGTTTTTGTAATCAGGAGCTGGTATTCTGTCGATGCAAGTCAACTTCAATTTCTCCTCAGTGTCCCTTTAAGGGTAACGGAGTGGATTCCAAGAGAAGGCAACGTAGCAGGGGCGGCAGAAAATTAGGTGGGCGGATGAGGTTAAAAAGTTTGCGGGAATATGGTGGCCGCGGCTGGCGAAGGACAGGGTTAATTGGAGAGACATGGGAGAGGCCTTTGCCCTGCAGTGGGCGCAGTCAGGCTGATGATGATGATGATGTAAATAGAATCTATTTTCAAAGTAATAAATACCATGCTTTAAAAAAGCTGTGGCGATGACGTAGTAGCCTGAAGCACCCGCCAGCGGAACTGATTTTTTAGCACTGCCGTGGGTTCAGATCCCGCTCCCCCAGCTATATGAAGTGTTTATTTCTTTAGTGTCTTCCCCCAGTGCGATGCGGGTTACCAGTGCAGTGAGGCTCTTTGCTGTCGCTTGAAATACAACATCATTCAGGCCACTTAAAAATCAAACGAGTCACTAAAATGCAGCATTTGGGCTGAATAATGGTCGTCCCTATAATCACTAACTCCCCGAGTCTCAGTTCACGATTCCTGTGGTTGTCATTTTAGTGCCCTAGCGCTTCCACTCCGCTGAAAAGCGGTTGTCTGTCTGCCCGAAGCCTGCTTCTAGCACGTGAGCCGCCTTGGTTATGTGACGTTGTGATGTCACCACAAGCTGCCCACCAGATTGCAAGCAAACTGCTCACCGTGGCAGTTCAATTAATGATTAGTCACAAGAGATTCCTCTGGAGCAACATGGGTCTCACAAGCCCCACCGATGGAAGCACCTGCCATTTCAGGGCAGTGGCGCGTAGTTTAACTGCCGCACACTGCGCCACGAGCAGAATCACCACTCCCAGGGATCTGTTAATGTAGAGAATGACCAAGTCTGAAATGATGCAGTATCATGCAAACTTACATCATATGATATATCAACCAAAGTAAAACGGCGAGTTGAGCGAGTTGGTACATACTTGAAGAAAACAGTGCAGCAACAGGGACAAGAGAGAAATATCGCATCTTGACCATCATGACTGACTTTGACATCTTATCAGTGTTGTTGGGGTAGATCATGCGTGCTCCTAGTTTTTAGGAGAGTATATTTTTCGTGTTCCTTGCAATAAACCTTCAGTTTCTAGTCAGCACCTGTCCCGTCTTCTTCTCTCTTGTCCCTGTTGCTGCGCTGTTTTCTTCAAGTGTCAACCAAAGAACCATCCATGTCAACCCAGTCAAAAAAATCCATTGGAACCAATTGGACATTCCAGTTGGAACTAAATGGACATTCCCATTGCTTCCAATTGGATTTCCCAATTGCATGCAATTGGTTCCAGTTGTGTTTTTAGCCCCCAACCAATTGGATCCAACTGGACTAGCCAATTGGACCCATTAGGCCAGGCAGTTATTTGACCCAGAAAATATTCACAAAATATGTTACGTTCATTCAGAAAGGTAGCTAAATGTTTGAATAATATGCTCTAGGATCTTGGATGAATATTTCTACAACTTAACACATTGTAACGTGCAAAAGGAAAACTGATTTATGAGGACTGCGGGGAGACACTCTGCCTAGTGCCAATCAACATTTACATGCTTTTATGGAAATCAAAGCCATGCATCACACGCCATGCTTGCATCACACGCAAGCAACCCTGCACATTCAGGCACTAGTAGCATACATTAGCTCAATATGTACTGTCAGCAGCAAAAGTTTGCGGGATCTCCAGCGCGTGGCGGAGCGACGCAAAACTGCATTGCTGCGCCATCTGCCGCAACCGCGCCTGATGACGAGGCTCGCGGCACTTCCGCGCCAGTCATTCTTTGCGCATGCCTGTCCTATCTTTGCTATCAGGCATGTCTCATCGCTGGCTTCCCCCGGGGTGCGCTTTTGACGCTCGTCACAGCCGCTGGAGCGTTGTGGAACCGCCGCCGCGCGTCTGCTTCGCCTGCTGCGATGGTGGACGTAGCGCCTGAGCATCTTTTGCACGGCGCGCTATATTCTCTGAATAAATGACTTGAGCGTTAAATGTAATTCGAGTCCTTTCGACTCAGTTAAGATGTGTGTTCAGCCATTTACAACGAGTACACCTTTCCGTTAACACAGGAAAAACCTAACACGAATTGAGATGTTATTTCCTACGAACGTATACGAGAGGCGTGTCGTCCCCCCCCCCCCCCCCCCTCGGCCCCAAATAACCACCGAAATCGAGCTTCTACCTCCCGCTCGCTTGCCAGTGTTGTTCATGGACACGTGCCACACAATGGTACCACCTAACTTGCTTGACCCAAAAATCACCCTGATTCCTTCCCGAAAAACAATTGCTGGCTGCTTGCCTGGCGTGACATTTCCGAGTTTTGCTTCAATTATGAGCATGAACGTGGAGGTAGTCTGCAGTTTTCTGAGTCATATCTTTTATTTACAGTCGTTTCATGTCATCGCATGGCCCATGGGTTCTCGCCTCCGCTCCCGCAAAAAGAATACTGCCACTGTAATTTATCATGTCACCATGCTTAACTGTAGAATGTATACTCCTCCAAACCTACATGGTGGCGTTCGATGAGAAATGGTATAAATTACGTGTCCAGGCTTGATTTCGAACAAGAGGCTACACCAAGGGTTATGAAAATATGAAAAAGAAGCACGCAATCGATGGTGGTGAAAAAGAGATATATTTAAATTGAGGTGCTTTCCTGAAAAACAAAAACGAACAAAAGATCATAAAGAGAGCTTTAGGGCAGGTACCATTTAGTGGCCGGTATAGTGGCCTTCTGACGCTATCACTTCAGCGATTCTCCGCGGCATGGACGCGTACAGAGCCCTCACAGTTTCAGTTTCTGTGCTCAGTGCGCTCCAGCCCTCTTCAATTGCTCTCCAAAGAGCATCGGCGTTGGGGATGTGGCGCCTTTGGGCAGCGAGGCGCCTTTTCATTAGTCCCCACAAATTCTCGATAGGATTCAGGTCCGCGCCGCTCGGAGGCCACGGCAGTCGCAGCACACCACAAGAGTCAAGTGTAGCTTCCGTAAGGCGCGCAGTATGTACTGGACTGCGGTCGTGCTGCAGCCAGTAAAAGCCGTCAGGAAACGGGCCGTCCAGGGCATACGGCACCAGTGTCTTCTTAATGATGTCGCAGTATGATGGAGCATTAAAAGTTCCATCGATGCGGACCAAAGGGCCGAGTCCATCTTTGCTGATGGCTCCCCAGACGGCAACGCTGCAGCGGCCACTCGATAGCACGCACTGCGTGTACTCCGGTCGGTATCTAAAACAAACGAGAAAAAGAACTATCATTATGAGCTACGCCATACCTGCGGCAAGTACAACCGCTGTCATCACTGAGAATAAGTTGCCGAAAACCGAATCGGCGCACGAAAAGGAAACTTAAAATATTGTAAACTGTTATGTTTGTTTGCCTTATAAGAAATAGGGCTTTTGAGAAAAAATGTCCGAGTTAAAAAAAGAAAGCTCACGTGACGAGAATGCTGCTATATGAGTTACTCAGTTGCTCTAGGATGGCTGGTGAACAGATCCGGCTGGTATATTCTGAACACTTCATTGGACAGTAAGCTGCTCGCCAAAGATAAAATGCGGATTCCTCTTCATTTTAAAGTACGGATTTGTATCTAAGATTTAAATACTTTATGTTAAAAACATGAACCTCAGTCATACCTGCAGTTGAGAGGCCGCCACACGCTGCTGTTGGTCCCACCTGGTGCAGAACGTGGATTCATCAGTAAAGATGACTTGGCCCCAGTCTTCAACACCCCAGTGCTCGTACGCCTTAGCAAATTCCAGCCGCTGCCGGCGTTGGTTCTCTGTCAAATAGGGCTTTTGTGCTGCGGCACAATTTTTTAATCCCGCTTCTTTGAGGCGCCTTCTAATTGTATCGCATGACACATGAATGCCGAGCTCTTTCTTGATTTCTTTGGCGCCCAAGAAGGGATCAACCACAGCAGCGGCAATAATCAGTCCGTCGTCTTCTTCCTCAGTGACCCTCGGTCGTCCACTGCGGTGGGCGTCAGCAATTCGTCCTTGATCGTCTCGGAATGCTTTCACCACTCGTGTTACTGCCGATTTAGGCCTTCCTGTCAGGCGACATATTTCTTTCTGGGGCACACCTTCCACGAAGAGGCGTGCGATGTATCGTCTTTCATCCTCCGGAACACGAGGCACCATCGTTGCACTACAGACACCAACCTCAATTCTGGTTTCAGGAATAATGCACGACGAACAGGAATTGGGGGTCGCAATGACATCTTATCGATGCTCATGTTATCAGTCGAAAATAATGCTTGCTAGTCCAGCAACGCGTCTTGGAAGATAACATTTATTCAGGGAATATAGCGCGCCGTGCAAAAGATGCTCAGGCGCTACGTCCACCATCGCAGCAGGCGAAGCAGACGCGCGGCGGCGGTTCCACAACGCTCCAGCGGCTGTGACGAGCGTCAAAAGCGCACCCCGGGGGAAGCCAGCGATGAGACATGCCTGATAGCAAAGATAGGACAGGCATGCGCAAAGAATGACTGGCGCGGAAGTGCCGCGAGCCTCGTCATCAGGCGCGGTTGCGGCAGATGGCGCAGCAATGCAGTTTTGCGTCGCTCCGCCACGCGCTGGAGATCCCGCAAACTTTTGCTGCTGACAGTACATCCAGAGAACACACTTCTGCTCCAAATTATATACCCAGTTCATGAGGCTCTCATGCTGGGGCCGGTGGCGCTTGCCCACTGAGCGCAGATATTTAATTTAATTTCAGCTCCAGTGGTGGTGTAGGTGATGAGTACAATTTATTAGGCTAAGCTGCTGATAACTCTTATTGTAAGTACCATATTAGTTCTACCTTTTTCGTCAAGCATGCAAACATTCATTGGATAAATTGGGTGCAGTTCGGCGGACCAATTGGATGCAATGGGTAACACCAATTGGGCTCACCAATTGGGAACCCAAATGGTCCAATTGGATAGTCATTTTGGACCATCCAATTGGAACACCATTCCAACTGGAACCAACTGGAAACTGAACTCGTCCAATTGGAACCAAGTGGAACCCATTGTAAATCCAATTGGTTCCAATGGTTTCTTTTGACTGGGAAGCAAAAGCATAGCAAGTTAAGATAAACCACACAAAACCTCGGCTAATGGTGCTAGCGCACGAATTCGTGGTAACCCCAAGCTAAACCACTTGTGATTTTTTTGCTTGCGCATCTACGCATTGCCAAATGCTAGGGGCTACCCATAAACCCTCAAACCCGGCTGCCTCCTCCACTGTCTGGCCCAGGAACGCCACCTCACCCTTCTTAATACTACTGGATCCCCTACTCGAGCGGGCACTGCCTCACAATGCCACACGACACCCGACCTCACTTTCTCTCGGGGTTCACTTTCCTTTCACTGGCACAGCCGAAACTCTTCTCAGTGACTTTCTTATCCGTATTACCACCTCTCTTTCCCACACCCCTCGCTGTCATCTGGTTATTCACACTAACTGGCATGCTCTTCGCACTAATCTCGCCTCCGACTCCTTTCAATCCTACGACGACTGGACGCCGCGCATCTCTGCAGCGCTCACGTCCAGTAGCCGTCGCCTTCGCTCTCGTCACCCAGTCCCAGACCAAGATCCTCACCTTCTCCGTTTATGGCGTCGCCGTAAACGTCTTTAACGCTCCTTTCGCTCCCAACCCCACAATGCCCAACTTTCCTCCCGGATCACTGCTCTGCGGGCCGAGATCGTCGCCCACTGCGCCTCCCTCGAGCACTCTCGTTGGAGTGCTCTTTGTGATAGCCTTGACTCTGCATTGCACTCGCGATCCGCATGGTCTCTCTTTGAATCCCTCCTTGGCACTAAGCCTGCCCTTGCTCCCACTCTAGCTAAAGCCCTCACTCAGCCCTGTGACGTTTTTGATCAACTCGCCTCTCTCATCTACCTCCCGCCCCCTCTCCTGCCCCGGTGTACTCAGGTGGGCCTAACCTCGATCTGGACCACTCCTTCACTCTCCAGGAGCTTGAATCTGCTCTGGCTGCTAATGCTACACGCTCGGCTCCCGGTGAGGATGCCATTACATACACCACACTTCGTAACCTTCCTGAAGAATTCCTCCTTCAAACCTACAATGAGGCCTGGGAGAGCGGCTCCTTGCCGAGCTCCTGGACATCCTCCCTTATTTCTATGATTCCAAAGCCGGGAAAACCTCCCTCTCTCCCTAACCTCTGCCCAATCTCCCTGACGTCGTGCATTGGCAAGACACTTGAGCGAATGGCTCTGACTCGCCTCTCTGATTTTCTTGAGGCACGGGAGTTCTTCCCCCATTCTCTCATTGGCTTCCGACGCCACGTCTATGCACAGGACATGTTTCTGATTCTTCAGAAAAACTTCCTGCCACCTATACCCACTCAAATTCACGCACTTGTGACCCTCGATGTTCGCAAGGCCTTCGACGGTGTTTGCCACGATCACACCCTTTCTCAACTTGCCTCTTTGGACTGTGGCTCCTGCATGTACGCTTATATCTGCTCATTCCTCTCTAAACGTGTGGCTCGCTTTTGAGTAGACACCCACTTGACTGACCCACACCACCTCACCCGTGGCGCTCCTCAAGGTGCTGTTCTCTCTCCAACCCTTTTCAATCTCGCTATGGCCCCTCGCGCCTCCCAGCTAGCTGAAATTCCCGACCTGCATCATATATTTTACGCCGATGACATCACTCTCTGATGTTCATCTGGCTCTCCCGGTCACGTACAGGACACCCTGCAACGTGGCCTAGTTCTCATCGTCTCCTTTCTCACCACCGCTGGCCTCTCCTGCTCCTGGGAAATCCGAGCTTCTCCATTCCTCCTACCAGCGCTCACACAACCACATCGTCTCTCTCCACCTTTCTGGCTCTCCCATTCCTGTCGTCACACAGTGCAAAGTTCTTGGCTTCCCTTTGCATGCGGCCAAGAATGTGCAAGCCTTCCACCGCGCTGTCACCACCTGCCACTCGGTAACTCACCTCCTGCAGCGCGTGGTCACTCGACGCTCAGGTCTCCACGAGGCTCACCCGGTCCGAGTTGCCCATGCGCTGGCCCTCAACAAGGTCTTGTACTCTGCACCCTATGCTTCCTTCACTCAGACTCAACGCTCTCGAGACTGCCCTTTGTGGGCCTCTACAAGGCAGCTTTCAACCTCCCTATCACTACCTCTACCGCTAAGCTCTTTGCCACAGGCCTCTTCCATCCTCTTCGTTCTCTTCTCAGTCTCCATCGTGACTCGCAGCTTGCCCGGCTTTCCCTTACCCGTCAGGGTCAGTGGTTATTGACTCAAGCAGGTATCTCGCCCATTCCAATCTCCCCGTTTACCTCTCCTATTCCCACCCCCGCTCCCAATCTTCGTATTCTCCCCCTACCAACCAATATGTCCCCCGTCCTGCACGCCGGCCGTCGTCATGCGGCCGTGCAGCACCATTCCCCTCTCTTTGATACCCAGGGTGTAGCCTACACGGATGCCTCCTTCGTGGCTCCTCGAGGTTCCTGCGGCTACGCCCTGTACCATCCACACCTCCCTGCTCCTGAAACCCACACCAGCGGGCCGTATCTACACCCTCCGGACGCATTGTCCCTCGAGGTCCTCGCCATTGCGCATGGCCTCCAGTCATTTGCCCTCCTTCCCTCTCTCCAAGAGTACACATTCTATTCAGACTCACAAGTCGCTATACACAACATACAGAAACGCACCCTGACCCCTTCTCTCCAACAGGAGGTCGAACGAGCGGTCTCCGCACTGCAGCCTTCCATCGTTTTCCTCCGCTGGGTCCCTGGGCATTCAGGGATTGACGGCAATGAGCTGGCCCATCAGCTCGCCCGCGACACACTTTTCCGGGCACCGTTGAACCCCTGGCCCAAGCCCTCGGAGGACGCTGAGAGAGACACCCTTCGCCGCACCATAAAAGAGGTTTACCTTGAGCTCCGCCTCGACAAACGCCTTTACCCTCCCCCTCATCCATCACTCATGGTGCCGGAGTCTCGCCTTCTTCGGCACATCCAAATGGATGCAGTTATCACCCTGTCTCGCCTCTTTCTCTATCGCTATCGATCGGACCCTTCCTGTCCCAACTGCCCCTGTATCTATGCAGACCTGGCCAATTTCCTCTTCTATTGCCCGGCTGCTCAGCAGTCAGGTTCCTACCCCCACCCTCTCTATCCATCACCACCTGGCTCGACTGGTCGCCCAGGCGGTCGACATGCTCGGCCAATAAATTATGGTCGAATAAAGGTCTTTTACTATTACTACTACTATGCCTGCAAGAAATTTCGTTCATAAAATCAGGCGTGCGATTACGTGGTCACACGTCTGACCAGAGACAGAAATAAACCAAGAGATGTTCCTGTTATTTGGAGAGCAATACAACTTTTTGTTTTTTAGCACATCATACACTGCAAGGCGAAGCAGACCAAGGTGGCTATGCTGCTACTTTATTTCCATGGTAGGACTACAGTGGTTGGCTTTGCCCACCACACTGTGGCACCACTTTCCTATACCACAATTCCAGCGAAAATAGAAATAGAAAGAGGATACATATATACTAAACTATTCTGAGTGTAAATGCCGCTGCGGTGGCTCAGTGGTTATGGTGCTCGGCTGTTGACCCAAAAGACGCAGGATCGATCCCGGCCGCAGCGGCCGAATTTAGATGGAGGCGAAATTCTAGAGGCCCGTGTACTGTGCGATGCCAGTGCACGTTAAAGAACCCCAGGTGGTCGAAATTTCCGGAGCCCTTCACTACGGCGTCTCTCATAGCCTCAGTCGCTTTGGGACGTTAAACCCCATAAACCAAACCAAACCAATATAATTCCACACCAACGACGCCAATGGGCTTTGACAGTGGAATTTCCCAGAAGCATTTTCTGCACTGCAGCCAGTTCTTTGAAACCTCACGGAGCTAAAAACGGACTTCGTTCCATGAAACAAGGCTTAGAACTTCGGAATCCAACAGCCTTACTAGGTACAATTTCTGCATGTTTTGCTCTACACTGTGATCATCTGACAGACTTGGGGCTGATAATGAAAATGTTGACTGTGGTACCTCAGTTCCTGTTGAATCGGTGGCCACCCGCACAGCCCAGTCAGTGCCCCCTTGTTAGCACACTATACGGGGTGTTTCGCCTAAGACTTTACACAATTTTAAAAAATAGGCTTTTGGATTTAGAAGAGCTTTTTTTTTTTTTGGCATAGCAGTGTCAGCGGCGTAATACATCGTGGCGACCGAGAAGGCATGTGGCACCCCGCCTTTCAAGTTTGCCTCGTGTACCTACAGACTACACAAAATATGTCTTGCCTGGGAACCTTCACCCTAAGAACTAGTGCTTTTAAACAGGAATTCATAACGGGCTACACAGACAAAAAACAATAGTCTGGAGTACGGTTCAGGCCACCACCCTTGCCCTAAGACACAGCATTTTGCTCTCCTTCACCCTCATCTCATCATATCTTCTCTCCCTCGCCCTCACTGCACCACGTCTTTCCTCCCTCACCCTCGTGCTCACGAATTGTCATGCACCCATCCTCCCTCACTCTCACCGAGTGAAATCCTCATGAGGCGAGGGTGAGCAAGTCATCACGAGTGCGAGCCCTCGTGAGGATGTCCACCTCTGGTAACAACATAGTGACGTCACGCACACGGTACCAAACAAAGAGAGAAATAATGAATAAACAATATATTCACCAGCTCATATTAATTGTTGCTGAAACTGGTGTTATGCAGTGGTAACCAATATTGTAAACTGGAGTTCAATGTCCTGAAGTAAAGCGTGGGCTTCAAAGGACGCTGTAGTGGTGGGGGCTCCTGATTAATTTAGACCACCTGGGGTTCTTTAACGTGCGCTAACATCGCACAGCACATGGTGGACAGCCAAGTGTTTGCGCAGCTGTTTCGTAGGAACAAAAAAAATGTAGAAATGAACAAAGCAGAACCAAAGTCATGAGAAACAGTTGATGACTGCATGAAAGAAAAATAAAGAGCTCAATACTATGCTACTTTCACTGGCAGTGCGGTTTAAGAAAATGTTCCTTTTACGGAAGATTGGCATCTGGCAGTAGCAAAATGCAAAGATAGGCGATATTCCTATCTTAGAGTTCCACATTATGCCGGCCAGTATAAACAGTTTCCCATTCTGTCTATGAGATGTGTGGGCATAGATTTCAGGATGTTGTCCGGCAGCGTGTTCGTGGGCACCATCCCAAGCATACGCTATGTATG
Organism: Amblyomma mixtum; assembly: GCF_055824585.1. NCBI lineage: Eukaryota > Metazoa > Arthropoda > Arachnida > Ixodida > Ixodidae > Amblyomma > Amblyomma mixtum. Next base: position 168,530,488 of record NC_143016.1, on the reverse strand, counting down.
TTGGGCCATGTTTGGACCCGCCGCACGTGTTCGGGTTCTCAACCGGCCATCTGAGAGGGGTTTCGAAGTGTTTGGTGCGTCTAACCTGATGACTTGGTGGCAAAGACTGCCCGAAGCAAAAGGCAGGGCATATGATGCAAGGTGTAGCACCCCTCCCCCCAGCACGCACCCCACCTGAAGACGACGAAGGCAGCACAAGGCACATGCAGTGTGTGGTCATGTGATCACAGAAGAGAGTCAGATGTGGGTCGTCGAGGGATGTGAGTACCGTAGCTGTGCTATAAAAGTCATTGCTCAGGAAATGTGTTCCTGCCTATAACGGCTTCTGAAGCATTGAATGCAATACAGCTCGCACAGTGACAAAAAACGTTATTCAATCATAGTGGTTTCCAATGTAATTGCAGCGTCCGTTTGTTCGCGTTCAAGGCCCCAGGAAAGGGGTGTTATCATTTTTGTTTGTGACGCGAGAAGCGACCGGACTAATGTCGATTGATCGCAGCCATGAAGAGCTGCATCTATGTTTTTCCAGATTACTGTAGATGATCTTGACCTGTCATCGCGAAGTTTCCTTGCCGCCTTTAATTGAGCGATGCCGCGAGTGGCAGGCATTCGTAGTTCCATGAGTGATGAGCACATTTGTTGCTTACGCCGCTCCCGTGCTGTTCAGTTCTGTTGCGGCCGCTAGTCAGCCCAAATAAAGAGCTGAATCACTCGGTGGCGGCGTAAGCAACAAAAGTGCTCATCAGTCGTTGAACTACAAATGCCCGCCCTTTCGCGGCATCGCTCAATTCCACTGTAATTTGGTCTCTATAATTTACTACGACAATGCAGGCAGCTATAAGGTTGTCTTCTACAGTAAGAAGAAGAAACTGGCACTGTGCAAACCTTAAGACCAGTTTCAGACACCATTTGCATTCTGTACATCGGAAATGCCAATGTTCCAAAAATGTAACATGGAAAAAAACATGCTTAGTCGTAGTTAATATGACATTTTTTTTCACGGCTATTTTAGAAAGCATATAAGAATCGGCACTAAGAATTTTCGCAATTGAAACATTGCTTCATAATGTGGCGTTTAAAGGGTTAAGAATTTTGCACACATAAGGCCCTAGGAGGGGAGCATGTTGTGGCATTAAAAGAACTTGAGCCTGCCGTCACCAGCTGTACACAGCAAGATGTTGGAACTGATGATGCCGGCTTTGTGTGCGGCCGGTCATTTCTTGTGAACTTTGAGATACGGTAGAAAATAAATGCTCCCTGATGCTCGTGTCCATTACAAGCTGGCTCGTGTGTTTTCAGATGCTTGACATTACATCGGGTTTTCAGCAAAAGTATTTCTGTCACTATAAGCGAAAAAAGCAACTGTGAGAATTTTGATGCTACCAGCCCTTTAATCATTTGGTTTCAGAAAATAAGACAGGCCACTGCTGAACATTTTGAATACAAAACATTGCACACAATAGGCAAAAGCATTTCTGTGACATGACTGGCAATTGAGGTACAAAGCTTACATGAAAAGCCAGTGACAATGGTAACAAAAAAAGGAATAGAAACATGTTCTATACATCCACAGTTCTTCAAATGAGCTCTGAACGACCCTCTTGTAGACCTTGGGAAATACCTTGAAGACTACAGTGCAGCTTATAAGCAACGTCATTTTGAAATAAATTTTGTAAACGTTCCACAGGAATGTAGGAAGTAAATGTACAGTATTTAGGTCCCGGCTGATGTATTCATGGCAGCACAGTCTACATGTCCCATGAGATACCTTACCAAGCTTGAGGGAAAGGGGGGTGAGGCAAGGGAAGGAAGTTCAGAACACCTTCGAACCCACCACTCACAGAACTCTAATTTGTGATATGGGTGTTTTTGATGGCTAGATTTGAAAGCCTAGATGACAGAGCCACTGCCTATGAACCTTAGTGTTATCTATTAATGGTGCCGTTCTACCTACTGGAGTTGACAGCAGTTCATTATGCGGAAACAAGTGGAACAAAAGAATGCAAATACTAAAACTTCACACTTCTCAGAGAAAAAAAAAATTTTGAAAGAAGGGGTTCAGAGAGCTTCACAGGTAATATCAAGGAGCTATGCTGTATATTTTCTGTCTCTGTACAGTGTTGATGGAAGCCTTCCAGCAGCAATGATCCACCCACTCTCACGTGCACTCATGGCCGGTTACTAGGCAGCAGGGTTCCACATGCCTGTCACGCCTTAAACTGCACCACAGCCTGCAAAAAAGGAACAATGCAGTGTCAGGTGGCTCAGCACTTACCCCATGATTACAGTGCACTCATTTATAGCAAGCTTAGACACAGCAAACCATGCCCACTGACCCTAGTCTTCAGAGATTCAGCGACTATGTTTAAAATGGTAGAAATAAACATTTTCCGTGAGACTGTGTGTCAGCGGCCACAGTGTTTCATTCGTATTTTCATTTTTTCTCTTTTTTTTTTCTGAAAAGAGACCACCAAGGGGTAACGAGGCTATCATTAGAATGTGACTGATGTAATGCTGTGAATTCTTGTGAAAGCTGTAATATAGTTACATATTAGGTTCCACTAACACCTCAGCATGCTCCAATCGCTTTCTCTATCTGAGCAAATCAGCTCAAGTGTGAAGGCAGCAGCTACAATGTTTCACACTCTTCTGTAAAACAACTGATACAGCTTGTCCTTCAGGGTCTGGGATGGAGATAACCTCAACACTTTCCTCCATTGCTCTCAAACATTTGTTGATTCCAAACAACTCCGTTTATTTATTTATTTATTTATTCAATACTGCCAGCCGCCTTTTGGTGGCCAAGGCAGGAGTGGGGATACAATTCCACAGTGCTTTGTGAACAGGAAACAATGAAAAAAAGGAAAAAAAGAAGGCCTGCAGGTACGCAACAAAATTTCTGCTAAACAACTCAAATTATAGACAAGTAACAAACACTTTACATTAAAATACAAAACAACACACGACAAGGGCAACGCTCCAGAATCGAACCAAATAGCCTAACTTGACTGGCTGTTAATGCAGATTACCATTCAGTCGCTACAGGAATGTTATGCCAAACATGTGCCATTCATGAAGCAAAGATGGTTTATGGTGTTTAACGTCCAAAAGTGACTAAGGCTATGAGAGACGCCGTAGTGGAGGGCTCCGGAAATTTCGACCACCTGGGGTTCTTTAACGTGCACTGACATGGCGCAGTACACGGGCCTCTAGAATTTCGCCTCCAAAGAAATTCAGCCGCCGCGGCCAGGACCGAACCCGTGTCTTTCGGGTCAGCAGCCGAGCACCATAACCACTGAGCCACCGCGGCGGCGCAACCGTGCTGTGTAGTGCCATCGAAGCCAGATAAAGGAATTATTAGAAACAGAAGTCCAAGAGGATAAAGAGATGCAGATATATACATAGCATACCTTATCCTGCCAGACGCACTGTGTGAAGACTTCTCAATGTGCAAGCAAGCACTCCCTTATTCTGTTGTGTTATTTTTTTTCAAGCCAGAAAAACAAAGCTCTGCTAAGGCTTGCATCCATCACCAAGGCCTGGTTTCAAATCACGGACAGACATGAAGTTCGCACGACCTTGGGACGGTTCACAACGTTCGGGGAAACCAGCATGTGCGTGTGCATGTAGGTCCTCTGTATGTGCACGTGGAAGAAATAAGACTGATGGGGAGACCCATCAGGTAAACTGAGTGATGCCAAGGGGGCTGGGAATGCGACTTTGTGTGCCAGTCTGTGCACCTGTGTAGCACAGCAATTCTAAGTGCAAAGTTTGCCAGTATCAGCAAATACAGCCTTGGTGTTAACTACTACTGTGAGTTACCTGTTCTCATAGCATCGCGTTATTTACCCCAAAGTGAAACACTAACAGATGGAAGCGGGACAGCTGATGACTATCACTCAGCTCCATTTGGACACAGTGAGCAAATAGACCTCCTCATAATGCAATCACGCACTGCCCTAAGCTGCTCCAGTCATATTGCCGCCCGGTAAATCTTGCCATCTGACATATGCTGCCTCATGGTCACCAGTGGGCAGAACGGTGGGGCTAAAAATTAACATGCAGAAAACCAAAGTAATATTCAACAGTCTAGCAAGGGAACAGCAGTTCGCAATTGGTGGCGAGGTGCTGGAAACAGTAAAAGAAGATGTTTACTTAGGGCAGGCAGAGACCGTTGATCCAGATCATGAGAGGGAAATAACTAGAAGAATAAGAATGGGGTGGAGAGCATATGGCAGGTTCTCTCAGATCATGAATGGCAGTTTGCCAACATCCCTCAAGGGGAAAGTATAAAACAGCTATATCTTGCTGGTACTCACCTATGGGGCAGAAACGTGGAGGCTAACAAAGAGGGTTCAGCTTAAGTTAAGGACAAGGCAGCGAGCTATGGAAAGGAAAATGATAGGTGTGACGTTAAGAGATCGAAAGCGGGCGGAGTGGGTGAGAGAATAAACGCGCGTTAATGACATCCTAGTTGAAATCAAGAGGAAGAAGTGGGCTTGGGCGAGGCATGTAATGCAAAGGCAAGATAACCTCTGGTCCTTAAGGGTAACGGAGTGGATTCCAAGAGAAGGCAGCGTAGCAGGGGCGGCAGAAAATTAGGTGGGCGGATGAGATTAAAAAGTTTGCGGGAATATGGTGGCCGCGGCTGGCGAAGGACAGGGTTAACTGGAGAGACATGGGAGAGACCTTTGCCTTGCAGTGGGTGTAGTCAGGCTGATGATGATGATGATGGTGGTCACCAGTGTGGGAGCTGTAGTGCATGGCAGGTGCACCAGCATTTTAGAGCTATGAGAGAAGCCAACCCACCGGCGGCATGTGGTTGTTTTTTCTTCTGCTTTTCTAATCAATTAGCTTTAAGCGATAACATATTCAATAATATTCTAAACTAATCAACACTGCAAAATAAATAAATTAATTAAAAAATTCCCTGTGCCCCTTGGTTTCCGTGGCTGTTGGCTTCTCTCTTATAACGAGCCCCTCATACCCCTTACCTTGAATAAAACTTGTTAGTTAATAGTATTGCAATGAGTTTCCTCACGTGGATGCATGGTGCAAATAAAAATGACAGAATTTTTGCCTAAATTCCGTAAACATGCGAAAGCAGAATTGCATGAATGCAAATGACGATGATAAAGACAGAGAATTCTCTCCCGCCACAGATTAAAGTTGATGAAGACGACCATGTGCAATGCACAGTGTGAGAGTGCGTTGCAAATTAACATGAAGAGTGCTCAACTGCAGCAATAGTCCTATGCTCTCAGGCACTGGCCAGCAAAGCTGATCTGTTCATGCCACTGCGGGTTTGAATCCCAGTAATGGCAATATCTGTTTGATTTATTTTCATTTATTTATTTCGCTTGGCACAAACCCACAAACATCACAAGATACTTGGCACAAACTCGCAAGATCTTGCTCGGGGTTTACCCATCAGAATTGTGCTTTCATACAAAAAAAAATGGTACGTATTGGTATGGTAAGTGGGATTTATTGTCTCGAAACTGCACGTCGGCCATTATATAGATACCGCAGTGGAGGGTTCTAGATTAACTTTCACCACAGGGGTTCTCAAAGCTATGGGTATCATATACTACGTTTGCACACCATCAAAAATGTAGCCTACTGCCATGACCTTCAGGTCAGCAGCTGAACGCCTCAGCTACTGAACAACTGCGGTGCAGTGCACACAATGAGTGTTCATTTTCCGGCGTGTCAATAGAATTTCATATCAGGGGCGCCCTTATCACTCAACGAATAAGAACATCTGAGATTCAGCAATGCGATCTCCAATGTCCTGTGAACTTGGTGGCCAGATCCAGCGTCATGCCACAACCTGAGTTGGTACGCATGACCCACTGATGATATCACTAATGAAGCTGCATCCTTGATAGTGTTAAGTGCAGCATGCAGTTTGCCTTGTCTGCGGCAGAATTCAAAACTTATCTGACACTATCAGGACACAAACTGAGCAATAGGATTCAAATCATGCAAAGCTCAAGTCATGACATAAAAGGATGAGGCTTTCCCTTTTCTTACACATTTTACTGCTCACCTGATGCAGCTCCCTAACTGCATCTTTTGGTGCAGAACGTGGCCCATCTTCCACAAGTAAACATTAAAGCAGCCCTCGTGAAATGCCGCTTGTTAAACAGCTTTAGGTACCGTAATTAAACAAATTGCAAAGAAGACTGCAATGTAGAGGACATCAAGGTTCAGTTACTTCCCATCACTTCCCATGCAAGATTGCACGCCCAGGTGTTTTAACCATGGCCTTATGTTGCGTCCTGTTACTCTTGGTCCCACACATACCTAGAAAAAACAGATCTATCTTGCTTCACCTAACCAAAACCATTTTACAGTACTATCCCCAAGAACAAACTAAAAATAGTTGCTACTACAATTTTAGCACTGTTGGTTAAAAGTGGTGCCATCTCAGCAGAGAAATATTTCAAGGCCAAGCTGCCCTCTGTCAGTTCATGCCACAAAGAATCTATGGCAATAAACATGTCAAGTTCATAATGTACCTAATCCATCCCTCAATGGTATAACCAGTGTAGACTCAGCAACTAACCTGTCTTTATTACGCAGGTGGGGCAAACCACTGCTGCCTGGGCTAAGGATTTTTCACACAAGACTTCGCAACAGCCCAGGACACAACAGGCCAATATTACCTATGACACCACCACACCGACAGACACCGAAAATACATCGACCCCCCAATGGTGCCACTAAGAATCAGCCCTTTTTAACCACCTAACTTGTAAAGAGCCTACTAAAGAGATAAAAAAAAAAAAAACTCAGGGTCACCTAATTCCACTATGTGTTGGCAATGCAATAGCATCCGGAGCTGTTCACGCCTTGACCAGAACTGACTCGTGTGACTTGTGAGACCAATGCTGCTCTTCCCAAACACCCCTGCCATGGCCGCGAGGAGGCTTCCCACAGATGCATCTGGTCTGGTGACGTCGCGTTCTTCCGGCCAATGAGCACCCTCCGTGCTGGTGACATCACTGCTCATCAGCCAATCGGGATTTTTCTGGACAATGCTGGACAGTGCCGGGTGTTTGCTTCGGCAAGGCTTCTATGCTATCGTATAATAAATCACTAAGTAACATCCAAATTATTCACCTGTTTTTTTATGTCCATTGTTCTCGTAATCGGTGAAGAACGAAATGCTGTTACGGAAATTCTGTTCCAGTAATAGTCACTCTTCTGTATGTTGTCCTTCAGACAACTAGAGCTTTGCATATGCAAAAAGCGAGAGATGAGTCATTTTAAAAAGACGGTCCTGTCACTTCAGCCCAACTATGCTAGTCTTTGACGACATTTGTGGTATGTCACAAGGTCAGTCAGTCACCTTGTGTGCCACCTCCAGGGCGGCAATGAGTCTCTCCACCTCGGCCAGGCCCATCTCGAGGGAGACCTCCCGCCGCTTCTGCTCACCCGGTTCACCCAGTGCCAGGGTGAGGTTGGCCAGGGGGATGCCCAGGGTGGCCACCCTGTCACTGCCCAGCACCAGCTGTGACCAGAGACCACCACAGAGAAATCAACACAACACAGCTCACGGCAACAGAATGAAGAAGATAGGTTATTTAGTTTGGTTTAGTTTCGTTTATGGGGTTTAACGTCCCAAAGCGACTAAGGCTATGAGAGACGCCGCAGTGATCGAAGGGCTCCGGAAATTTCGACCACCTGGGGTTCTTCAACGTGCGCTCACATCGCACAGCACACGGGCCTCTAGAATTTCTCCTCCAAAGAAATTCTAGCCGCCGTGGACGAGATCGAAACCGCATCTGATAGGTTATTTATAATGGCAGAGAACCATAACAGGATAGAGCTTAAAGGAAGAAAGGAGACATAATAAATATAGTCATAGATAGATCACAACTGTGACATAAACCACCTAGGACGCGTTAAAAGTGGCCACTTCACTCTATCAGATGCAGTGATTGGTCAGGATGGGGCAAATGTTACAGAAATGTTCCTCTTGCTGTCAACTACACCAGCATCAACATGGGCGTTAACTCAGTAATGGCCAGGCATTGAAAACATCGGATAAGATATAGACTTCCAGGATCTCATCATTAATAGTCCATTCATCGCAGAAACGTAAAAAGCTGGGAGGTTTATGAAGAAAAGATGACAGCATAATTAAATTACCTAATATTGATGATTTATAAATGTCTGCGGAAAATAAATCTGTGCACTAACACACAGGGACAGAGATTAAGTTGAGGGAAAATTCAAAACTGCTAAGTCACCTGCATATGAGGCATTATGACCAAAGAAATTTTATACTCTTTGGGCATTACGACTAACTTTTGCAAGAGTTTATTTTTTCAGCAGACCTCCTGCACATCTTGAAGCTGGCACTTTGACCTTGCATTGAGAAACAAAGGCCTTTACTGCTAGTGCATATGTTGGCAATTCATGTAGTTCTGCGTGCTCAAGTGAAAATTACTGCCATTTTTACACCCCACATTACAGGTGATACACTGGGCATTACAGGTTTACCTAATTGGATCCCTAGATTTGACAGGCAAGAGGGCTCCAGCCCCCCAAACCTAGTACAAAAGGGATGTGGATAATATGTGTCCAAAATCAATCCGTGCCAACAGGGCAGAATGATTCTCCACCTGTTCACCTCAGCACATTGGAAACGGCATCAGACAGAAAGAGAACACATAATATAGCTCTTAGTGAGGCTTCTCCAGAGCATTATGGCCACACTGCTGACACAAATCTACATATTATATAAGTAATAGTGAGCAAACACCACAAAAGTCACATCAGCTTAGTAAAAGTCCATCGATATGAACCTGCTTAAGGGGAGATGTGGTTTTCAACATCAGTTTTCTTATTCTAGATGAATTCCGATGAAACTTTTTTTGCATGTTACTAATGCTTTCACAGTAAAGCGCACAAAGTAGCAGCATTATATCTAGATAACTCTTTTTATACAAATCTTTTCTCTTCTACACCTTGTGAAATGCCTACAAACTAGATAAAAAGCGGTAGAAGTCTGGTTCAACATTTGCTGCATTTCTGAATGCATGCTATGTATGATGAAAATCTTCAATCTTTTTTTTTTGCGAAACAAATTTCCTATTTTTTTTTTTCATTTTATGCAAAGCAGTTGGCATGGGCATGTCTAAACTGCAAACAAGATGTCACACTAAAAATCTACAAGCCATCAAAGTGAAAAAGCAATAACGTCACTGCATAAAGCAGAGCTCTGTGAGTAAAACAAGCGCGCCAAAATAGACAAACTAGATGAGAAGAAATCTGCTGCACAAAGTGAGCATCTAGTCAGAAAACTGCGATGCAAAAAAATGCCTATTTTTTGAGCATTTCACTGATATGCACTACCCCCGTGGTTCAGGAAACAAAATATCTTTAGAGTATTTCTCGGAGGATTTCAGCAATGAAACTTCGGGAGAGCATATGAAATGAGTCATACAAGGAGATACAATAATTTTCAAGAAACCAATTTTTCGGTCATTTTTCGTGATTTCAAACTCGCATCCTTTCTTAACCCTTTCAGGCGCTTTGCACACAATTTCGTAAGCGGAAAACTTAAAGCTTTTTCTGAGAAACTGGAGCACTTAACAGTGATTTCATTATTTCAGTCAAACTGAGCACCCTTCTTGTTGCAAATGAATTGCTTTTTTGTACCATGTAGCGAATGCAGTAAATAATATTTCACATAAGAGTGAGCTAGGTAGCACTTTGTCCACCGTTTTTGTGCAGATAGATTTTGGCGCGAGTGAAAATATCGAATCTTTTTGCTCAATTTCGAGCGTAATGTGAATCTTCGATACACAAAATGATTCCACGATCCCTAGGGTGCTTACCTGACACACGAGAACATTTCGATGTTACTATTTCTAACAAATGTGACACTTTGTACGGAATTCTGCACATCGTTGCAAAAACTTACCCTCCAGTCTTTTATGCTCAAAAACTAACAAATTTCCCGTTTTGAGGCCTGAATATACAACATAGGTGAAAAAAATAACTGATTTTGATAAAACAAACAATGGCGCCTGAAAGGGTTAAGAGGTCTGGATACACTTTCTGAAGATGGCAAATAATCCTGCCCAGTCAGCAGACTATCTGTCACTGGCATCTCAGTCAAATGCAACACCCCTGCACAGCGCAAGGAAAATGTAATCTAAATTACCGGCCATCTCTGAGTGACACGAGTGAGCACATGAGTCTAAACAGTTGTTGGCTGGCATCGATCAATGCCACAGGCTAGCTCACGAATGCCAGGGGTCAAAGCAAGCAGAGTAACAGACAATTAAAAAAATTACACAACGGAGAACAGCGTAAAGCACACAGTCAAGCAAGGGGGTGAAAAAAAAAATGTATCTGCTGAGTGCTTAAGGTGTGTGTTGCGTGAGAAAGTGAGATGCCAGCAACTGTCATGTGATTGGGGAAAGCAATGCCTTTTCCAGTGGAAAGCTGCAGCTTCCAGTGAGCTAGGAATGATGGCGGAGAGAGAAAGCCATCAATGGGGAACTTCTGGCCCTCCCCATCTGTGTGTCCAGAGAATGCTGGAAAAATGATCTCACACCAGAAGGTGCTTGCTAATATAAAAGAGAATCTTTACACTTCAATGAAAACTACTGCGGAGCTTGTTAAAATGCAGCCAAATTAAATGTGGCTCCCACCAATCCCTGATCCTGCCCTTGTTAAATCTACCACATTGGCAGGCAACTTAAGGGGGGAGCCTGGTCTTTATTCATGAAGTCACAGTTAAGAAATCTTCAGGGAATATGTATTTTTGTGTGCCGATTCTACATATGTCATTTAATTTCATGTAAAACAATTCCTTGAGCTCTTATGTAATTTTTATGCATGTGTTTCGTGAAGAGCTTTGAAACAAATTTATTGCGGGAAACTTGCTGAATTGTATACCATTGGGTTCTTTTGACACCAAGGAATGCAATGAGGGTAAAACTGTCTTCCTGCCTATCGTAGAACTTAAGTTACAGAGTTTTGAAGTTGCTGCTTCAGAAATGAGAAGAAAAGTGCGTATTCCTGTTCCTGAAGAGGCAGCTACAGTACCCTATTACTCAAGTTCTATGATAGCCAGGATGATAATTTTACCCTTATTGCATTCCTTGGTATCAAGGGAACCCAATGGCATACATTTCAGCGAGTTTCCTGCAGCAAATTTCCTTCAAAACTCTTCTCAAAATACTTGCACCAAAAGTGCAGGAGAGCTCAAGGAATTGTTTTACATGAAATCAAATGACATATCTCGAATCAGCGCACAAAAATACATGTGCCCTGAAAATTTCATAACTATGACTAGATTAATAAAATTTTCTTTTCAAGACCAGGCTCCCCCCTTAAGCCATACCTACTAGAGTACCTACTGGATAACGCAAGCCATTTTTCGCGTTGTGTTGCAGACAAGCTCAGGATGTTGAACCCATTGTGGCCTCCCTGAAACTCCACTCTGTTACACAACACTCTCCTGAAAAGCGCATTTTCAGGGATGGTAATTTGGGTTGCTGACATGACGTGGAGGTGGGCAGAGGCCAGAAGCACAGGCCTAAGCTCCAGTTGGAGGCTTCACATTGCAGTGGCCTTGGCCAGAATTTCATCTCGCTGGGCACGCTGGCTGTTTAGGAGGCTAAAAAAGTGCGGAAAAGGTCTAGCAAACTGACCAGCAAGTATGCAGGAAAACAAGAATGGGAAAAATAAAGAGCTTTAAATGACGGGCAAAAAATGCAGAAGGTGGATTCATTCACCTTCTGCATTTGAATCATTGAATGAATCACTGGATTCATTCATTGGAAAAGAAGCAGACTGCAGAACTATGTAGAAAGTGGAAAAGGCAGGAGCCTCTTTCGTCTCTTTCAGTTAGACAGGTTTTTGAGGAAGACAAAATTGCCCAAGTTCTCATTGATGGCATGGGTTAATGTCCGAAATATGTGTATGAAATATGACTCTCTTTGTTCTCTTTGGCCACTTATTTGAAGCCTGACTGGAGAAGGGAACGACCTGGATGCTTTCGAATGTATGTTGTGGCAGACATAGGTGCTCAGTAAAGGGCAGGTTCGGTAGTGCGTGAATGTGGGACTTGTGGTTGTTAAATTGCAACCTGAAGAGCGTTTCTGTTTGGTCAATGTATGCCCCACACACCGCAGTGAAGCATGTAGACCACATTTGCACTGGAGCAATTTAGGGTTCCTTTGATCCTGAAGGTAAAGACAGAGAAGGCACCTTTTGCAATGTTTGTTGTCTGCACATGACTGCAAACCTTGCAGCATGGTTTTCGACATGTTGGACACCCAGGGTTATGGTTAGTATTCGACATTGTTTCGGATTTAACTAAAATGTCCTTGAAGTTCCCACTGCGCGGGTATACCGCTCTTGGTGGCTATTTAAAACTGAGAAACAAGTGACTCCTTAGGTAATGTTAAAATGCCTAGAGAGGATACTGTTCACACGTAGCATGTTTGATGAATGTGTGAGAACGAGGTTGGTTTGCCTTTCACCATGCTACAATTTTTGGGAACTGAGCATTTTATTCCTGTCTAGACTGCGAGCTTTCAGGATAACGTCCTCCACCATGCAAGCGGGATATTCCATCAGCAAAAGATTTGTCTTTAGTTGCTCAGCATGGCAGTCAAAGTCATAGAGATTGCAGCATATTCGTCGGAGCATATTCGCTGCACTGCCATCGGCGGAGTGATATGTGGTGATTGGCGAAAGCAAAGATTCCACACGCATTTTTATTTTTGTGGGCCTAATTTGCTGCTATGTAGTCTCTAGACCTATTTATTCAAGGAAACCCAAAAGAAACAAAATAAAAGCAAAGTCGCCACGCGACTGCCTGAAAGGCACTGCATGCATTGGTCGACTCCTCCCACCGTATGCAGAAAATTAAAAAGAAAAAGAGGGAGCCGGATGTTAATTCAATTTAATTATGGAAATCGGCCGCACATTGTAATAAATCGAAGTTTCTAAGAATGCTTGGAACGTGCAGATCGAGTTCCTGCAGCAAAAAGACGAGTTCAGATTCCTCTTCAGTGCACCTTTAACGTGGATGTGTGGCAGCCTCACCTTGACGTTCCAGTCAAAGTCGGCCAGGACTGCACCACCAATGGCATCCGTCTCGTCCAGCAGGTGACGGGCAATGTCTTCCTGCCGATTCACGGCGACCTTTTTCACGACAGACCTGTGGCTGGCGGGAAGGAACTCCAAGACCTCCTGGGCAGGTTGACAAAGAGAAGAAGCAAAAGGGTGTGGCAGGGCTGGATGGCCAGCTAGACATGGTAGCCATATCATCCAGCGTAAGTGCTGTTTTCTTTGCTCACTGAATCAAACGAGCTTTTGGACGCAACTTTTCTTCGCATACTGAAAGGCTAAGCTTGTTAACCAAGCAGTGGAGAATGAGATGTCGTGGCAAGAAAAATGAATAAAATGACAGCAACATTAACTCCTAAATCATCCTCATCATCAACAGCCTGACTATGCCCACTGCAAGGCAAAGGCCTCTCCAATTAACCCTGCCCTCTGCCAGCTACGGCCACCCTATCCCCACAAACTTCTTAATCTGATCCGCTCACCTAACTTTCTGCCGCCCCCTGCTATGCTCCTAAATGCTAGATGCTAGAAGCTTTTGCCCCGAAATGCCAAAGAAAACAGTTGAGACACTCCAAAAATGACCTGTTTTCTGCATTCAAATGAGTAAACTGCATACTTTGTGTATTTCATGGCTTTGCAGCAAACTCCATCATTCAGTCTCCAACTTGCACCGCTCATGACTAGTTCATGCTCACCACTAAGTGACATCTTCACCAAAATCCCATATGTCGTATACATCTATGGCTGACAGTCCTCAGATGGTAAACCACTTGCTCATCAAAACATACTCCAGTGAAACTTGTTCCGTCATTGTATGGCTACTGGAGCCACTCATGCAAACAGCTTGAACAGTATGCACTTGGCATTGAAAACTGTTGTGACGCATAAATTTTTTTGAGGTTCAACTGCTACACTAGTCATATTTTGCTAGCTGCAAAGCTTTACGCCTGACTCGCACTTCCATATGGCTACCTATTTCATTTTGCACACTAACAGTGCGCAGTAAAAAAGACAGGTTGAACAGGCATGAGTCCAGCTGGTTACCCCGCATCTGAGACGGGGGACAAAGAGAGCACACAAGGGATTAATGCAAAAAAACCACTCCTGACATGTCTGATAAGAGCCCTTGAGATTTCACGCACAAGAACTGATCAAATGTGCTTTTGACTCAGTGGAGATCTCAGCAGTCATGCAGCCATTGTGGAGTCAGGGCGTAGAAGAGTCTCATGAGAAAATACTCGAAGATATTTTGTGGCTAAGGGAACAAACACAGGTTAATGATATTCTAGCCGAAATCAAGAGGAAGAAATGGGCTTGGGCAGGGCATGTAATGCGAACGGAAGATAACCGCTGGTCCTCAAGGGTAACGGAGTGGATTCCAAGAGAAGGCAAGCGTAGCAGGGGGCAGCAGAAAGTTAGGTGGGCGTATGAGATTAAGAAGTTTGCAGGACTACAGCGGCCACAACTGGCGAAGGACAGGGTCAATTGGAGAGACGTGCAGTTCAAGAATTCCCACCCGCTCATTCCTCTGGTGGGCACAAGATGGCACTACCAGTATCACCTCTGCAAAATGTTGCTTTTATACCTCGCTGTCGCTGCAGACATTGGGGTTTCCAATTAATTCTAACCAAACCAGGCAAGTAGCCACCCAAAGTAAACCACAAGGTGCAGGCAAGGAACCTTTAAGCATAGACGCAAGAAAGCTGAATGAAATGAACTGTACAATGAAGCGAAAACATGTTGACTTTTGTGCGGTCCGTGCTGGCGATAGCCTGAGACAGGTAAGGCTGATGTCACATCCTGTCTTGCGAGAGTTTCCACAGGCGGCCGCTACATGTGGCAGTTGGAAAAATATTCATTGAAATAACTATATTGTGCTCATTTCGGTTGCAAAAGAGTGTTATTTTGGTTACCCGCAGTGCCAAAACTATAATTTTTTTTAATCAGATTTCTTGTTTACTTTCCCTTTAATATGAAAGGCATGCTTGATTAGAATGAGAGCACATTCTGTTAAAAGCTCACACTGGAAGAACTGCTGGTCCTAGATGCGATGCAACTCCATGCATGGCTCTTGTCCTTGTGACTAGTGCCACAGTCATTAAAATTATACCTAAACAGGAATAAGTAAACAGGAATAAGCATAGCAACTGCAAAATAAGCCCTTAGCCTGATACTGTGCACCCTAAAGCACAGGCTAAAAACACTGTCCTGCCACCCATACAGAATCCTTTAGGTCACTTTCATTCATAGTGCAGCAATACATCATCTGCCTTTGCACAAGCATTCGGTGGAGGAGAAAAATTCAGGGGGCACTTTGAATGTCTAAAGTGGGTAGAGGCGGAAGCGTTTTCCGCACCACCTTCGCTGTTTCTGTGGCACTGGTGGCGTCACATATAATTGAGTACTAATTACTAAGTGATGACAAATGAGTAATTAATTGTTAATTACTGATTAATGCGTGAATACTAATTAACTGCTAATTAATGACACTTAAGCTTCGCCTTTAGGAGTGGAACGGGACAGCGCGTTGTAGTGCTGTTCAGGGAGTCCACGGAACGCCACGACCCGTTCGGCGCGATGCCTTGCCCTTTGAACGCAACGCTTTTTGAGGAAAGGAAATGGCGCAGTAATTCTCTGTCATCTCGGTGGACACCTGAACCGCACCGTAGAGGAAGGGAGGAAGTGGGAGTGAAAGAAGATAGATAAAGAGGAGCCGTAATGAAGAAAATGAAAATTGTATTTGAGGAAAGTAGTAGTAGAAAACTTTTATTGAGATCTTTTAAGAGATTCGCGGATTCGAAGCCTCCGTCGTCTTTCGTGGCGCCGGCGACTTGAGGCTTCTCTTCAGCAAGGTTGGGCCCCTAGTCCAGGGCTCCACTGAGTCGCGCTGCATCAGTAGCGTGCCGCACTAAGGCCCTTTGGGCCGCGAGCTCGCTGCTGGTGAGCCGGCTCTCCCATTGCTCCGCACTCGGGAATTCGTGTTGGTGGAATGCTTTATTTCGTTCGCACTCCCATGTGATGTGGTATAGTGTGGGTGTGTCGCCGCACCAGGGGCAGTTTGCTCTGTATTGTGTTGGTGACATCTTGTTATAGATGTACAAGTTGGGGAAGGAGTTTGTAGCCTACGCCAGCCGACTGCTTCCTCCCTCGTGAGGGCTTTGTGTGGTGGTGGGTACTTGAATCTAGTCCCCCTGTATAGTTGTAATGTCTCTGTGTATCCCCCCTCGCATGCTAGTAGCTGAAGCTCCAGAACATCTGACATGCCTGCTCGGTATGTAAGCCCTCGAGCTAGGCTGTCTGCTCTTTCGTTCCCCGCTACGCCTGCGTGGCCTGGGACCCAGATTATGTGTTGTATGGGTGTCTTCTCAGCAGAGGCTGCTGCCCCACTGATTATCCTGAGGGCCATGCCGCTAATTCTGCCCTTCGTATAGTTTTTACACGTGTCTTTCGAGTCTGTTAAGATGTTTAGGGATCGGCCTTTCCTATAGCCTTCTGCTACCGCCAGCGCGACGGCAATTTCCTCGGCCTCCGTTATGCCCACGACCTCCACTGAGGCGCATGTGGCCATGTCTCCTGTGCTATTAACTACCACCGTAGCGGATAAGCGCTTCCCTGCATGTACGTACATGGAGGCGTCCGTATAGAAAGAAAATTACGCAGTAACTGTCTCACAAAACAGGGGGGCACTTTTTTGACCTAAAGTGTGGTCACTGATGTGTGGTAAGGTGGAAAGTTGGGCGAGTTGAATCTTATTCATGATGAAGTTTAGCGCCAAAAACGAGGACAAAGAAGGAGTGAAGACACAACACGAGCGCATTTTCGCAACTGAAACTTTAATGGAAGAACACATAACATATATACCCATCTCGTGAAGTAAATCAAAAAGAAGAAACATACATGATATGGTCAAGATAAACCTTAGAGGGCGATACATCTGAAGAGTGCTGAGGGTGCAAAAGGT
This sequence comes from Amblyomma mixtum, assembly GCF_055824585.1. Classification (NCBI taxonomy): domain Eukaryota; kingdom Metazoa; phylum Arthropoda; class Arachnida; order Ixodida; family Ixodidae; genus Amblyomma; species Amblyomma mixtum. The sequence goes on along the minus strand of NC_143016.1, from coordinate 168,513,420 downwards.
ACATAAAGGGTGCAAAAACAGGAAACTTCATGGTCACAATCACAATCACGAAGGCGAAACCAAAATACCAAAAAAACCAAAAAAGGGGGGAAAGGAAAAGATATTAATTCCACGTGTGATCCAGGTATGCCAGCTCTTTTTCTGTTAAAGAAATGGACGGTGCGCTTATGCATGAATTTCCCTGTCGCGAAATATAAAAAGCCTCGGTAATTTCGCGCTGGAGGCGTTCTCTATGATGTGACAGAATTTCAGCCTGCGCATAAAGTGGATTGCATTTTTTCTTGCACACTGGGCCACATTCCGGCACACAATCCGGCTTGCACTCCTTACATTCTTGGCAATGGTCAACCAAATGCGAGGACTTCGACCCAGAGAGCGATTTCTCGTGTTCTTTTAGCCGCACGTTTACACAACGCCCTGTCTGACCTATGTAGGTCTTGCCACAGGAAACAGGGAGTTCATATACCACACCCGTTTTGCACGGGATGAATCCCGAAGGATGGCATGTCTTCTTCTTAATTTTATTTTGTCCTCTCTGATTCCCTATTGTTCTGCTTACTAGGCCGCACACTTTCTTGAGCTTGTTTGGGGCCGAGAAGATTACCTGTACGTCAGAGCGCCTGGCCACATTGGCAAGGTTGTGCGAAAGTTGATGCTTATATGGTATCACCACTTTTTTCTTCTTTATCTTCTCGTCCTTTTCCTTCTTTGGGGCAATACCTTTTACCCAGCGGATAAGTTTTTCGCATGCAAAACCAATTGCGCTGTCCGGATAGCCTGATGTCTTTATTCTATTTACTTGTTCATGAAAACTTTTAGCCATGCCGTGCGTGCAGGACTTTACCAGGACTGAACGTAGGCATGAGAGTACAATGCCATTTTTTACAACTTTCGAGTGGCCTGAGGCGCAATGCAGTAGGGGTTTTACTGATCGCGGATGATAGCGCCAGCAAACATGAGTCTGGTTGAAAGATAGCAGCACATCAAGAAACTGAAATTTATCTCCGGCTGGTAATTCGAATGTGAAAACGAGACCATGTCCACACTCCCGGAAGACCTTCAAAATATTCACAACCTTGTCGGTGAAGCGTGCACTGTCCACAAATACCAGATAATCATCCACGTACCTAAACACATGAGAACACATGTCGTTCACACGGTTTTCAAGACATCTGTCCACGCTACTGAGGAAGATGTCTGAGAGTACGGGCGCCACACATGAACCAATACATACACCTGACTTCTGTATGTACGTTTTGCCTTCCCAGGTGGCATAGGTAGACTTCAGGTAAAACGAAAGCAATTCAAGGAAAGACTCCACCGGGATTCCTGTACTGTTTCTGAATATTAACTCATCATTTGATTCACAAATACAGTCCTTCACGCTATGCATAAGGGCCGAGTGAGGCAAAGAATAAAAGAGGTCGGTTACATCAATGCTGAAAGCTTTGCTGCTACCAGGGTTACACTTCAGCAACACATCTACCAGTTTTTCAGAGTTTGGAACCAAATATGGGTCATTAATATGTAGGCCGGACAAGAACTTTACTAGATAGCTCGAGATGGCATGTTGCCATGTGTTTCTTTCTGTAACAATCACACGGAAAGGGATATCTGGCTTGTGCGTTTTCGCCGAAAAGAACATATCTAAATGAGTTCTTTTCGCATTCGTGACTGCTGTGGCAAGTCTGTGCAGGTTCATGCCTTTAAGTAGCTCAATAGCTTGCTTTTTAACCTTCGAGGCTTTCACGTCTACAGCGTTGAAATTCTTTACGATCGCCTCCTGTCCTTTGACTGCATGCATGCTCTCGGGAATAACAACGAAGAAGCCTTCTTTATCCGACAGAAGTAACCGTAGCCCGGAATTGACAAGGAAGTTAGCTAAGCCATAGCTTGGATCAGACTTACAAGGTCGTGTCCCCGGGTCAGTTCTTGCAATCACGTCGACACATTCCTCTACACACCTGAGGCGAGTCTGTTCAGGCACGCACTGGGCGATGGTTCTACCAAATGACAGTTTGTCGATGGGTGTCCAGGACGGTTGGTAGGCGAACTTCGGTCCCTGCTGAAGGGTCTTTAGGTGTCGGTCTGGAAGGCACTGGTTCCCCATAACGAGGACTTTTTCTTGGGGCTGGGGCCCTCGTTTTTTCTTTGGTGGTAAGCGATGCCGGATGGTTGCCCAGATAAACTCCGCGGTCTGCTGTGCTGTGTCGCACCACTCCCTGTACAACCGGGCTTGTTGGCTTCGTGGAATATTCAGGTCACACGCCAGACGTAGCCGGTCCTTGTAGTACCTGACCTGCCTCCAAAATTCCGAGCTTAGGATACGGTTCACCCGTCGGGCATGCCCGGTTGAAAGTGGGAGGCCACCGCTCAGGTTGAGGACTTCCGGAAGGCAGCTGCCCGATCTTGCGTACCATGAAGCAATCCTTGCCTTCACCACACAGACAGCTATTAGTGTGGCCACCGAGGCCGGACTAGAAAAGTGGGAGTTAAAACACGCAAGAGAGCCCGTTGTAGAAGAAATATACAGTAGTAAGGTGGAAAGTTGGGCGAGTTGAATCTTATTCATGATGAAGTTTAGCGCCAAAAACGAGGACAAAGAAGGAGTGAAGACACAACACGAGCGCTTGATTGCAAGAACACGAGCGACGTGATTGCAAGAACTGACCCGGGGACACGACCTTGTAAGTCTGATCCAAGCTATGGCTTAGCTAACTTCCTTGTCAATTCCGGGCTACGGTTACTTCTGTCGGATAAAGAAGGCTTCTTCGTTGTTATTCCCGAGAGCATGCATGCAGTCAAAGGACAGGAGGCGATCGTAAAGAATTTCAACGCTGTAGACGTGAAAGCCTCGAAGGTTAAAAAGCAAGCTATTGAGCTACTTAAAGGCATGAACCTGCACAGACTTGCCACAGCAGTCACGAATGCGAAAAGAACTCATTTAGATATGTTCTTTTCGGCGAAAACGCACAAGCCAGATATCCCTTTCCGTGTGATTGTTACAGAAAGAAACACATGGCAACATGCCATCTCGAGCTATCTAGTAAAGTTCTTGTCCGGCCTACATATTAATGACCCATATTTGGTTCCAAACTCTGAAAAACTGGTAGATGTGTTGCTGAAGTGTAACCCTGGTAGCAGCAAAGCTTTCAGCATTGATGTAACCGACCTCTTTTATTCTTTGCCTCACTCGGCCCTTATGCATAGCGTGAAGGACTGTATTTGTGAATCAAATGATGAGTTAATATTCAGAAACAGTACAGGAATCCCGGTGGAGTCTTTCCTTGAATTGCTTTCGTTTTACCTGAAGTCTACCTATGCCACCTGGGAAGGCAAAACGTACATACAGAAGTCAGGTGTATGTATTGGTTCATGTGTGGCGCCCGTACTCTCAGACATCTTCCTCAGTAGCGTGGACAGATGTCTTGAAAACCGTGTGAACGACATGTGTTCTCATGTGTTTAGGTACGTGGATGATTATCTGGTATTTGTGGACAGTGCACGCTTCACCGACAAGGTTGTGAATATTTTGAAGGTCTTCCGGGAGTGTGGACATGGTCTCGTTTTCACATTCGAATTACCAGCCGGAGATAAATTTCAGTTTCTTGATGTGCTGCTATCTTTCAACCAGACTCATGTTTGCTGGCGCTATCATCCGCGATCAGTAAAACCCCTACTGCATTGCGCCTCAGGCCACTCGAAAGTTGTAAAAAATGGCATTGTACTCTCATGCCTACGTTCAGTCCTGGTAAAGTCCTGCACGCACGGCATGGCTAAAAGTTTTCATGAACAAGTAAATAGAATAAAGACATCAGGCTATCCGGACAGCGCAATTGGTTTTGCATGCGAAAAACTTATCCGCTGGGTAAAAGGTATTGCCCCAAAGAAGGAAAAGGACGAGAAGATAAAGAAGAAAAAAGTGGTGATACCATATAAGCATCAACTTTCGCACAACCTTGCCAATGTGGCCAGGCGCTCTGACGTACAGGTAATCTTCTCGGCCCCAAACAAGCTCAAGAAAGTGTGCGGCCTAGTAAGCAGAACAATAGGGAATCAGAGAGGACAAAATAAAATTAAGAAGAAGACATGCCATCCTTCGGGATTCATCCCGTGCAAAACGGGTGTGGTATATGAACTCCCTGTTTCCTGTGGCAAGACCTACATAGGTCAGACAGGGCGTTGTGTAAACGTGCGGCTAAAAGAACACGAGAAATCGCTCTCTGGGTCGAAGTCCTCGCATTTGGTTGACCATTGCCAAGAATGTAAGGAGTGCAAGCCGGATTGTGTGCCGGAATGTGGCCCAGTGTGCAAGAAAAAATGCAATCCACTTTATGCGCAGGCTGAAATTCTGTCACATCATAGAGAACGCCTCCAGCGCGAAATTACCGAGGCTTTTTATATTTCGCGACAGGGAAATTCATGCATAAGCGCACCGTCCATTTCTTTAACAGAAAAAGAGCTGGCATACCTGGATCACACGTGGAATTAATATCTTTTCCTTTCCCCCCTTTTTTGGTTTTTTTGGTATTTTGGTTTCGCCTTCGTGATTGTGATTGTGACCATGAAGTTTCCTGTTTTTGCACCCTTTATGTACCTTTTGCACCCTCAGCACTCTTCAGATGTATCGCCCTCTAAGGTTTATCTTGACCATATCATATATGTTTCTTCTTTTTGATTTACTTCACGAGATGGGTATATATGTTATGTGTTCTTCCATTAAAGTTTCAGTTGCGAAAAAGCGCTCGTGTTGTGTCTTCACTCCTTCTTTGTCCTCGTTTTTGGCGCTAAACTTCATCATGAACTGATGTGTGGTTAAGATGTTAAGCTTCGCCCCTAAGAGTGGAACGCGACAGCGTCTTGCAACGCTGCCAGGGAGTCCACAGAACGCCATCGCCCATTCGGTTCTACGCCTCGCTCGTCAGTAAATTGGTTTTTGAGGAAAGGAAATGTATCTGTCTCTCATTTGTCGGTGGACACCTAAACCTCGCCTGAAGGGAATGGAGGAGGATGAGAGTGAGTGAAGACACCGTATTCACTAGACGCGCCTTTGTTCATTCCAAACCGTCGAGCTGGCATGGCGGAGTGGATAGCATGCTCGTCTCTCACGCCGAAGACCGGGGTTCGATTCCCGAGCTCGACCAATTTCTTAATCGGTTTTATTTATTTATATGGCCTGACTAGTAAAGTTAATTAGGCTAATTGGGTAATTAACCAATTAACTAAGCTCAGTCCCACTTACTTGGAGCATCACTATACGATCCCTTCAATTGGTTGCATGGTTACTAGCCAAAGTATAATTGGCCCCGTTTGAAATTCGCGCACTGTGACGTCACGACCGTTTCCACCAATTGAAAAGCGTGACATTTTCTGTCGACAACTGCTGCTTACAACGATGAGACATTAAAGGCTTCCGCCTTAATAATATGCTTACGCAATCCAACTGAACCAAAAAACATCCGGCAGTCAAGAGCATGTCATTCTAAATGAAGGTGCCCTGTAGAAAGTTTAGTTTAGTTTAGTTTAAGGGGTTTAACGTCCCAAAGCGACTAAGGCTATGAGAGACGCCGTAGTGGAGGGCTCCGGAAATTTCGACCACCTGGGGTTCTTCAACGTGCACTGGCATCGCACAGTACACGGGCCTCTAGAATTTCTCCTCCAAAGAAATTCCAGCCGCCGCGGCCGGGATCGAACCCGCGTCTTTCGGGTCAGCAGCCGAGCACCATAACCGCTGAGCCACCGCGGTGGCCCTGTAGAAAGGTGTGGCGTTAATAAATACATGTGATGTCATAAAAATACTAAACTCCGTGTTCTTAGTTGGAAATAATTTTGCTTTCGTAACACTACAAGTACTGCGCTGCAATATGATGTGCACCAGATCAGAAAGAGGGCAACTCTAAACAAAGTGAGTAGTGAACCAAGCAAAGTGGGCACATAATTACTAGTTCACAGTATGAATTCAGACAGAATAAATGAACAGAGCTTGCCCTTCTTCACGAAAAGGAATATATATTAGAACATTTTGAAAACAAAATGTTAGTACTAGGCATAATTGTGGATTTCACGAAGGCGTTAGACAGGATTAGTCACAGTATTCTTTTGGAAAAGCTTGAACTATACGGGATACGAGGACAAGCTTTGCATCTCTTGAAATCTCATCTCGAAAACAATATGTTCAGATTAGAAACTTCAAATCATCACAACGCTCAGTTAATACCGGTGTCCCTCAGGGCAGCATCCTCGGCCCTCTGCTGTTCAATCTCTACATTAATGATATTGTAACTATTGACACTTCCGCCCGCTTTATCATTTATGCCAATGACACTACTATCCTTATACCTGGTGATACCTGTAACGATCTAAACATGCATGCTAATCGCATATTAAACAATCTAGAGCAATGGTCAGACTCATATTTTCTTTCAATGGTTTGGTTGGTTGGTTTATGAGGTTTAACGTCCCAAAGCGACTAAGGCTATGAGAGACGCCGTAGTGGAGGGCTCCGGAAATTTCGACCACCTGGGGTTCTTTAACGTGCACTGACATCGCACAGTACACGGGCCTCTAGAATTTCTCCTCCAAAGAAATTCCAGCCGCCGCGGCCGGGATCGAACCCGCGTCTTTTGGGTCAGCAGCCGAGCACCATAGCCACTGAGCCACCGCAGCGGCATTTTCTTTCAATAAATGTGTCAAAATCCAAAGCTGTAATTTTTCGTCCGAAGAATAAAACTTGTAGTGCAGAAATAGCTCTCTCTTATAAATCACAAGAAATTTATATAGTAAAACCATTCAAATCACTTGGTGTTTACTTTCACGAAAATATGCTGTGGGATGACCATGTCAGTCATGTCATGTTGAAGACATCCAAGGTTATAGGTTTTCTATCACGCCACAGACATATTTTACCACAGACAGTCAAACTTGTCTTATATAATTCCGTATTCTGTTCACACCTAAATTGCCGCACATTAGTGTGGGCAACAACAACACATACTAACTTACACAAGGTATTCGTGCTTCAGAAAAAAATCCTTCTTATAGTTTACAACTTGCCCGTTAGACACACAACTCAGGATTTGATAATTAACCTCAACATTATTACCATATTAAACCTCTATGCTTACAGACTGCTGCGTGTGTATACAGTTGAGCAAAAGCGCCATATTGACACCATTTCCTCTATGGCTCCTTTGCATCAGTCCGACTCACCATATCCGCATCGCCACAAACCACAATAGGTTTTACCATTCACAAGAACTAGCTACGGTCGTAAAAGAATTAATTACCAACTACCGTATTTACAAAACCAGTTAATTGAAGCAGGCGTAAACCTCCGTGCAAACACCATCTCCTCTCTGCGTGGTATGATTGTTCATTTGGTTAAATGCTAATACATCAACTCCTGTTTTATGAATTTCTCTCCACCCTATTTGTTATTTGATGACTGGCCGTCTACTGTGCTGATACCCCTTATTCGTTGCTGATACCCCTTGCTGATTTCTGCGTATTCTGTTCGGTTATAGACATTGCTTATATTGATGTTTTTATTCATGTATGACTTGATGTTCAATTTAGTTCCTCGTTTGATGTTCTTATTGACATGATGACTTGATGTTCAATTTAGTTCTTCGTTTTCTGTCACTGCCGTCTGAACAGGAGAGGAGAACTCCGTCAAGCGGATAGCCGCTTTTTTCTCCCCTCCTCCATCAAATTGTATTTGATTTGGTGGAAAGAAAGCATTATTATTATTATTATAAAAACAACATAAGATCTACTATAACAATCCTGTCCTAAAAGGCTGGCTACTAACTACCCTTGCATATGGTTCAGGCCCCACTGATCATCTGCACAAAGTAGGTGCTCCTTCTTGTCATACTAGGCATTCTTTTTATTCATTTGTCCACACAACTTTTTTTTTTTTTTTTGATACCTCAAAGGCCTCTGGTATGGGGCATTACATGAGGGATGGGCATGACAGTTAAACAATAATGGTCTTGATGGCGTTCTTAAAATGGATGGCGTTGATGTGATGCACGGCGTCCTGTGGCAGATCATTCCAGTCCCGGGATGACGTGACGAAAAAAGATCGAGAATGAGCGGTAGTTCTTGCGGTGGGGGCGTAGACGACCTTATGGTGGTTAATACGGCTTGAGAGGCGATAAGCAGGTGATATGACTGATTCTCCTAAAGATGAATGATAAAACATATGAAAGAGGCACAATCGAGAAATTTTTCGTCGCGTTTCAAGGCTGGGTAAGTTAGCTTTAGTTTTTAAGGCAGACACACGAGTGTAGTACGAATAGTCAGAATAAATGAAACGGATAGCTCGATTTTGTATTTTTTCTAAGGTTAAAGAGAGGTTAGACTGGTGAGGATCCCATATTGCCGAAGCATATTCTAGTTTAGGACGGACAAAAGTTATGTATGCTAATGATTTGATGGATGGGGTGGCAAAACACAGATTGCGCCGTATGAAACCAAGGGTACGATTAGCTTCGTTAGTGATGTTCGTGATATGAGATGACCATGTTAGGTTTTGCGTTACAGTAATACCCAGGTACTTACAGGAAGAGACGGACGATACTTCTGAACCGAAAAGAGTGTATTATAAGGAGTATGCATCTGCCGACGATGGAATGAGATTAAACATGTTTTGAAAATATTGAGAGGCATTAACCAACGTTCGCACCAAGTTTGGATTCGGTTAAGATCTTGCTGAAGAATGCCAGCGTCAGTACCGTTAGCGATTGGGCGGTAAATTACACAATCGTCAGCAAATAAACGGATGGTAGAGGAAATACTGGAAGGGAGATATATGAGGAAAAGCAAAGGTCCTAGGACTGTACCTTGGGGAACACCTGAAATGACCGGGTTACGTGCAGAAGAATGATTGTTAGCATAGACAAATTGTTCTCTGTTAGTGAAAAAGTTAGAAAGCCGTTCTAATACTAACGAATTAAGATTTAGACACGATAACTTTAGTAGCAGTCTTTTATGCGGTACTTTATCGAAAGCTTTTTCGAAATCAAGGAAGAGAGTGTCAGTAGGAATGTTTAAGTCAAGGTTGGAGCTTAGGTCATTAATAAAGAGAGCCAATTGGGAGTCACATGAACGTCCTTTCAAAAAGCCATGCTGGTTAGTATGAAAGAATTTTACGGAGACAAGGAATTTGACTATGTGTGAATAAATAATATGTTCCATTAGTTTCGAACAGACGCTTGTGAGGGAAATGGGGCGGTAATTTTTGCATGAAACAGGTGAGCCCTTTTTGGGGACTGGAATGATCTTACCAACTTTCCAATCTTGTGGAAGGACACCTGTTGGAACCACCTTCCCAGGAATGTAGGTGACATCACTGACTTTAATACTTTTAATACTGTTGTATGTAATGTCCCTTTATAAATTTTTTGTCAATTTCCTTTGCATTTGTGTTCAGTGTCATTATTTTTCACCTCAAAAGTGTTTTTTTGCCTTGTTAGGCTTAGCTGTTTTTCTTTTTTTACCTTGCACCAGTTAATACAATACTAGCCTTAAATCAATTAATATTGCTACGGGTCGACTCAGAGACGATGAGACAGACGAAGTGAGAGGGCGCTTGGCGCGTGCTCGGGCTCTGAATCCTGTGCAGTGGCCTGTGTCTTGACGTCCGGTGCGCCCTGTGCTTGTGTTCTGTTCAGTGTGAGTGCACCAGTGTTCTGCGGGCTGTGAACGCCTCCTGCCACGTAACATCTTGGTGGAGGTGAGGACTTTCCCCTTCCTCTCGTTCTGGCCTATTCCATCACGGAGCTTCGCAGCGGTCGCTACACCGGGACCGCTACAATGACGCAGCCCGGCGACTCGCCAAGTCCCACTGCCACTACATTCATGGCCATGGCTCATCCCCGTGACCCCGACATCTTCGCCGGTGCCTCAACTGAAAACGTCGACAGATGGATCTTGATGTATGAACGCGTCAGCGCCCATAACAGGTGGGACCCCACCGTCATGCTGGCCAACGTCATTTTCTATTTGTCTGGCACAGCGAGGCAATGGTACGAAACCCATGAGGACGAATTAACGAGTTGGGACACCTTTAAAGAAAAGCTTCGCGCTCTCTTCGGACCTCCAGATGCTTCGAAGCTCGCAGCCCAAAAACATCTTGACTCGCGTGCTCAGTCCACCTGTGAAAGTTACATCACGTATATTCAAGACGTACTTGCCTTATGTCACCAGGTTGACAACTCCATGTCGGAATCGAAAAAGGTGGGCCACATCCTAAAGGGGATCGCGGACGACGCTTTTCATTTACTTCTCTGCAAAGGCAGTGATACCGTGGATGCCCTTATTAAGGAGTGCCGTCTCTTCGAGCAAGTAAAGAGCCGGCGCATATTTCCACAATTTCAAAGACTTCCCCATACGGCCGCCACATCTTCGTGTGTTTTGCAGCAGCCGCCAACTAGCCCACCTCCCACTTCGCCTCACAACATCAACGACACAGTCACCCGGATCGTTCGCCGCGAAATGGAGGCCTGTGCACCTGCGGCCCTCCAACCTACCATCCCCAGTCACCCGTTGCCCGATGTGTCCCTTATTCAAGCCGTCGTACGAGAGGAACTCGCAAATTTGAATCTCTCACCTGCCATCTGTTCCATCGGGAACTCTAGCGTCCGGCCTCCAACCAGGAATGCTTACCGTACCAGGGCTCCGACCTTTCGTCGCTACCGAAATCCAGCAGAGTGGCGCACGCCTGATGATCGCCCCATATGTTTCAATTGTTCCTGTGTCGGCCACATTTCCCGGCACTGCCGCAATAGATGGTTTCCGACTCCTCGCACCGAGCTCTCCTACGACAACCGTTCAGATATTCCCCGCCGTTTTCCGCCCCGACCACCTCATGACCAATCAGATTCGGCCAACGATCTCACCAGCTCCCGCCCACGTCGTTCTTCCCGCTCTCCATCTCCACCTGGCACCTGGTCCTTCCACCTGGCATATGCGTGGCAACTTTCGCACCTATTGGCTCCTGCCAAGTTGCCCCATTGGACACTGCCCATGCATCAGCTCCTGCAGACCCTGCTCACGATCCCACTTCGACTGACGCGATCACGGCATAGATGCCTTCCGATTTGCTCCCTGCCCAATCTTCTCAGCTGCGTGCGCTTCTCGAGTCCTATTCCGACATCTTCGACCTCCATAACAGCGCCCTCGGCCAAGCTCTTACCGTTACGCACCGCATCGACACCGGCGATGCTCCTCCTATCCGCCGCCGACCATACCGGGTCTCCCATGCCGAACGACAGGTAATCCAGGCGGAAGTGACAAAAATGCTGGAGAAGAACATCATTGAGCCCTCTCACAGTCCTTGGGCTTCGCCCGTCGTCTTGGTCAAGAAGAAAGATGGCTCGTGGCGCTTTTGTGTGGATTACCGTCACTTGAATAAGATCACTAAAAAAGATGTCTATCCGCTTCCTCGAATCGACGATGCCTTAGACTGCCTCTACGGAGCCAAATTCTTCTCCTCCATAGACCTCCGATCTGGCTATTGGCAAATTGCTGTGGATGACCAGGACCGGGAGAAGACTGCGTTTGTTACTCCTGATGGCTTATACCAGTTTAAGGTTATGCCTTTCGGCTTATGTAACGCCCCAGCCACTTTCGAGCGCATGATGGACTCCTTGCTGCAAGGATTTAAGTGGTCCACTTGCCTGTGCTATTTAGACGATGCAATTGTGTTTTCGACCTCGTTTTCGTCCCACATGGGCCACCTTTCACAAGTACTTTCCCTCTTTCGCCATGCCGGGCTGCAGCTCAACTCTTCAAAATGCCGTTTCGCGCGTCGCCAGCTCAATATATTAGGCCATGTCGTCGATGCTACGGGGGTTCGTCCCGATCCAGACAAGATCCGAGCAGTAAAAGACTTCCCAGTACACCGTTCGAGCAATGACGTCCGAAGTTTTTTGGGCCTTTGCTCTTACTTTCGTAGATTCATTCAAGATTTTGCCGACATTGCTCAGCCGGTCACCGATCTTCTTAAAAAGGATGTTAGTTTTTCCTGGGGGTCCTCCCACGATCAAGCATTTGCCCACCTTATAAGAAAGCTTACCACTGCACCGGTCTTGGCCCATTTCGATGTGTCCGCTCCTACGGAAGTCCGTACTGATGCTAGTGGCCATGGCATCGGTGCAATCCTTTCCCAGCGTCAATGCGGCACACATCGTGTAATTGCCTATGCTAGCCGTCTCCTATCCCCTTCCGAGAAGAACTACTCCATTACCGAAAGAGAGTGCTTGGCCCTCGTCTGGGCTGTTGGTAAATTTCGTCCCTACCTATATGGCAGGCCATTCACAGTTGTGACAGATCATCACGCACTGTGCTGGCTTTCTTCTCTGAAGGATCCTATTGGTCGCCTCGGTCGTTGGGCGCTACGACTCCAAGAATATGACTACGCTGTGATCTACAAGTCTGGCCGGTTGCACAAAGATGCCGACTGTCTCTCTCGTTACCCTGTTGCCCACTCTCATACTGTGACGAGCGCAAGCACCATTGACCTGTTCTCTGTAACTCCGTTTACAACTATCGGCGAAGAACAGCGTCGGGATGCGGAGCTTCTCTCCATCATCGATCGCCTAACGTCCGCCCCAACCGACCCTTCACTGAACCGCTTTGCTCTCGTTGATGGTATTTTATACCGCCGGAATCTTCAACCAACTGGTCCTGACCTTCTCCTCGTCGTCCCGAAGCACTTACGAACAGTCGTTCTCCACGAACTTCATGACCTCCCGACTGCTGGCCATCTAGGCGTTACTCGCACGTACGACCGCATCCGCCGTCGGTTCTTCTGGCCTGGCCTCTACCGCTCAGTGCGCCGTTACGTTGGTGCTTGCGATGAGTGTCAGCGTCGCAAGCGCCCTGCGTCTGCTCCCACTGGCTTTCTTCAGCCCATTGACATCCCTCCGGAGCCGTTCTACCGTATCGGCTTGGACCTTCTCGGCCCATTTCCTGAGTCCACTTCTGGGAACAGATGGGTTGCAGTCGCCACAGATTATGCCACCCGGTACGCGATAACGCGTGCGCTCCCCACGAGTACTGCCGCTGATGTCGCCGACTTTCTTCTTCAGGACGTCATTCTTCATCATGGAGCACCCCACCAACTGCTCACTGACCGTGGCCGCACCTTCCTTTCCGCTGTGGTAAACGACATTCTTCGCGCGTGCTCAACTAAGCACAAGTTGACGACCGCTTACCACCCCCAAACTAATGGCCTCACTGAGCGACTCAATCGGACGCTCACTGACATGCTCGCCATGTACGTCTCCTCTGATCACCGAGACTGGGACGTCGCACTCCCATACGTTACATTTGCATATAACTCCTCCCGCCACGACACTGCCGGATACTCTCCGTTTTACCTCTTGTATGGCCGTGAGCCTCAACTGCCGCTTGATACATTGTATCGAACGTCTCCTCCCGCACATTCTGAATACGCCCGTGAAGCCATTGCCCATGCTGACCATGCTCGCCAAGTCGCCCGTTCCCGCTTGCAAGCCTCCCAAGCTTCTCAGCAAGAGCACTATAACCGCCGCCACCTAGACAGTGCCTTCTTGCCTGGGTCCCTTGTATTGCTCTGGGTGCCTTCTCGCCATGTAGGGCTCTCGGAAAAGCTTCTTTCTCGATATGTGGGCCCGTATCGCGTGCTGCGCCAAGTCACAGCCGTCACATACGAGATTGAGCCTGCCTTCCCCGAGTGCAATTTCCGTACTCCACCCTCCGATATTGTGCACGTGTCGCGCCTTAAGCCCTACCACCTACCCTCTTCTGACCCTCGCTGAGCCGCACCGCGACGGTGCTTTCACGCCCGGGGGTCATGCTACGGGTCGACTCAGAGACGATGAGGCAGACGAAGTGAGAGGGCGCTTGGCGCGTGCTCGGGCTCTGAATCCTGTGCAGTGGCCTGTGTCTTGATGTCCGGTGCGCCCTGTGCTTGTGTTCTGTTCAGTGTGAGTGCACCAGTGTTCTGCGGGCTGTGAACGCCTCCTGCCACGTAACAATATTCTTCTTGCTGCACTGTACGTTATCCATTTATGTCCTCCCACTCCCCTCTGTAACACCTGAGGGTATTTAAAAAATAAATGAATAAGCGTGTTTTTGTGTCCTTTGCTTCGTTTCAGCTGTTCTGCTCATACAGGGTTTGAAACAGTGCTGCTGTGCCTGTCACGAAGCATGAGAGCAGTATTAACCCTTTCAGGTGCCCTTTTTTTTTTTTTATCGAAATCAGTTATTTTTTTCAACTATGTAGTATATTCAGGCCTCAAAAAGGGGAATTTGTTAGTTTTTGAGGGTGAAAGACCAGAGGGTAAGTTATTGCAACGATGTGGAGAATTCCGTACAAAGTCTCACATTTGTTAGAAATAGTAACATCGAAATGTTCTCATGTGTCAGGTAGGCACCCAAGGAATCGGAATGACTTTGCGTTTCAAAGATTCACATTACGCCCGAAACTGAGCAAAAACAATCAATGTTTTCACTCCCAGCAAAATCCATCAGCACAAAATGGTGGCTAGAGTGCTACCCAGCTCCCCGTTGAGTGAAACATTGTTTACTGCATTCGCTACATGGCACAAAAAACCAACTTATTTGCGACAAGAAGGGTGCTCAATTCGACTGGAACAATGAAATCACTGCTAGGTGCACCAGTCTCGCAGAAAAAGCTGCGAGTTTGCTGTATACACGACTGTGTACAAAGCGCCTGAAAGGGTTAAGATTGGCGGAGAAGAGCGCCGCTGTGCGTCCTTACCGCATCGCCGCCTTCGGAAAGTGCCGTCAGCAGGGGACGCGAACGGAAGAAGGCCCTCCAGGCATCGTTGGATTCCCAGAACTCGGTGAGGGACCACACCTTGGAGCAGTGGTCGAAGGACGGCCCCCTCTGCCCACACAGGCTGCTCACCACTGTGTCCAGGTACTAGACAGGAGGCAACAAAGGACAGCTCAGCAAGATAATAGAACATTTGCTTAGGCCTTTTGGCACAATATAGCATTAGCAAGCCTCAGCACATCTGTGCAGAGGACAAGATGGAGCCTGTCCATCCTTGCACTCTATGCTGCAAGCATCTCTTATAAAGAAAAGAACGATGCCACCTCTGTAAAGGCAGGAACTAAAACATGGGCACTTATGCTATTTCTCACGGAACAACAACGTGCAGTGCAAATCCTGTTCATGAACGCTTGCAAGTGAACCAGACTAGACCAATAACCAATCACGAAAGCAAATAATTGTTTGTCGTGAGAAAGAAGTGAAAAAAAAAGACATATGTACCGTCCAGAGTAAGGATGAAGAGGTAAGAGAAGAGAAAAAAACGATCAGCACAAGAGATTACGGGGAGTGAAATAGAGAAAGGGGAAAAATGACCGCATAAATTGACATGGCCAGAGGTGTGCAACAAGATGTAGCAGATAAGAGAGAGCACTACATTATTTTGCTATCTAAGGCCAGCCTGTCCAAACAATAAATTTTTTCTCTCTCTCTCTCTCTCTCTGATGTCTCACATTACATCGATGCGACTTAGTGTGACTTGGTACCCTTGATGCCTGTACAAATCGCCACATATACAAGATATATAGGGCAGTAGCATGGCAGATGACAGAAAAGTTAACAATGCTCTAAAGCAGTCTGATGGGTGTCCTGGAACTGTGGGTTCCTGTTGTATGGGGATCCAGAAGGTTCCGCCATAATATCACTCCTGCCTGTTTGTGTTACTAAGGCCCACCGACTGCAGTTAAGTTTTAATGGCCAGGGAACCTATCCAGAACGTCTTGCGAGTTCCGAGACATCACCACTAGGGGCACCATCGTCTACTAATCGCCAAGAAAGCAATGAAATTCTTTCTTCATCTCACCAAGTCATGAGACAAATCCTTCTACCCTAGTTAGTTAGTTCAAACAAGGGCTCTCAGTGCACCAGTTTAAAGACACAGGGGAGACCTTTGTTTTGGAGAAATATTTTTCACGCTCACTTAATATGCCCATGCTACAGCAAACAAATACTTCTTTGAAGTCACATGATGCAACATTTGTTTTCATTTACTTTTATTCATGGAAAAAATCTGCTTTCACTGAAAATACTTGCAATCTTCTTTTCCTTCTGATGTCGACTCCCGTACGAGACTGTGAGAGTCCGCGTTTGCAACAACGAAATGTTCTCCGTATAAACTGATGATGCATAACAGAGACGCCTTTACACACTCTAATTCTGCGTGACGAATGTCTTGCATCTGCAATGTCTTAACGCTTCTATTCAATTCCTTCATGCATTGACTAGAAAGGACCCCTTTCTAATGCAGGGCAGTGAATGACAACAAGCAACTAAAGAACAGTTGTCAGATGAGGCCTCAGGAAGTGGAATCAGTGGCACGTACTAAAAGATGCAGCCATGTTCTGATGTTCTGTTCTGATCCCTAAACATTCATCCAGATTTTCTGGTGCTCCAAATAAGAAGACTCTGGCACCACCACCCAGCTACATGCACCAACTTTAAAGCTACGCATGAATGCTTTTCTTTAGGCTGCATCCTGTACCTCAACGTGTTCATGGTGCTTCTGCAAAACAGCTGTGGCAGCATCTGGTAAAAAGCACAAATTTTATTATATTCCTCTCAGCCCATAGGGCATATGCATAGCAGATGTTTTATTCTAATCACTGCAGATCTTTTACCAAAATTCTACCACAAATACAGAGCACTGCTTCTCAGGCTGGACTGCCTGCCCCACTGGACATCTTGGCGAGGCATATTTATGAATACTGATTTATTAGCTGTCAGGTTCTAAGCTTTCAAATTATTCTCATTAATCTTTACTAAATAAAGTTTTTAGTTTATTTTGGGTTTAACGTCCCAAAGCAACTCAGGCTGTGAGAGACGCCGTAGTGAAGGGCTCCGGAAATTTCGACCACCTGGGGTTCTTAAACGTGCACTGACATCGCACAGTACACGGGCCTCTAGAATTTCGCCTCCATCGAAATCGAACCCGCGTCTTTCGGACTGGCAGCCGAGCACCGTAACCACTGAGCCACCGCGGCGGGGTCTTTACTAAATAAAGTGATAACTACTGCAGTACTGGTGTGTATGATTTACTGTGTGGCCAACAAGAATAACCATATTTGTCTCTTTCCTCCAGATGCAAACCTCTCTTCTTCTTTGTGTCTCCAAAAGAAAGAAAAGATGAGACACAGCATCACTACAGGCATGTTTTTATGCTGCAATTCCAGCATGCAGGGGCCAAGTTTGATGGAAATCGTGATGTCTTTCTCCCTTGGTGACACAGCATTCCCCCACCCCCTTCTAACGCACCAGAAGGGGCATTGAATGACAACAAACAGCTAAAGAATAGCCGTCAGATGAAGCCTCAGGAAGGCACTCTGCACAATACCGGCAGCATGCAAAGGTGCTCGTAAAAGCCCTTCATGCTGTGTCCCGAACGTGAAGCCAAATGCAACAGATGCACAATCACACACAGATGTAAACTGCCCAACTGGCGAAGGCCAGGTTTCCAAGTGAATGCACAGGATGCAAAAACAGCTTGCAGGTACCATTCTCAAGGCCATGCTCCGAGTGAGTGACTTAATGCAAGAATGTTAGTGCCCACTGCATCATTGTGCCAGGAGTGGTATGAGGACTCCCAGCTATAATCTATGAATGTAACGCCAGGGATTACTAATTCCGCATATATAGCCATCAGCCTATTAACGCTGCCGCAGAGCTAAAGTGCACCCTCCAGTCTCTAACGCGACAGCATTAAAGGCCCTGTTACCCAGAAAACCCGGCATCGGCGTTGTCACCATTGTGAATGAACAATAGGGTGGCGTCAGGTGGCCCAAGTGGCTACCCACCAAAGAAGCAACCTAGGTAGCCACCAAGGTCATGTGGCCTTGCAGTGTCATCACAACCTGCTCACCGTATTATAAGCAAACTGACCACCGTGGCAGGTGGCTGTTAAATTAACGACTGATCACAACAGGTTGCTCGGGAAGAGTAGGGACAGTGGCGCATCACTTAACCGCTGCACCACTGTACCAGGGTGGTAGGAGGACTCCCAGGGATCTATACTCCATTTCATACATAGCAGTCAATGCAGCAAAGGCTGCGGCGCCTGTTCGCGCTCCTCGTCCGCATCGTTATGTAGTGCGTCGAAAATGAAAAGAGTAATGAACTTAAAATTAAAGTAAATGTTGGTTGACATTGTAGTATAATAATAAAAGTGTTTTATTTTGCAAAAAGATTGCTTTTTCTTTTATGTTCTTCAAACCAGAGTGCCTTATTTTTCTGGTTTTTTTCCGGCTCCTCCTTTATCAGGTTTTTGCTGCTAGGGCAGCCGGTGATGTCGTCTGCTTTCGCCTTTCGGTTTCTGAGTCTGCGAAAATGCACCGCTATCTCCTACTCGCTTGTTTTCTTCGCCCACTGCGCCTTCAAAAACATCTCCTGCTCGCCTATTCTCCAAGCTGAAGCCTCAGAAAATTTCGAGAGACTGCTAGCAGGTGATTGTCAACGTTTACTCTAGCGTAAGGAAGCGCTTCCCGGAGAACACTGTGCGTGAAGTTCTCGAAACTGTGGGCGAGATGACGGGGGTGAGCCCTCGGACAGTTGCGAGGTTCAAGAAAGAAGGTCTCTCTACTGCACCGCAAAAACGACCTAGCAAGGTGACAATATCTAGCTCTCGCAGTGTTAAATATGACAGCTTTGCACTCAATGCCATCCGACTCAAGTTACATCGCATGTATGCCGTACACTACACTACCTTTTCCCTTCGAAACAAGTAAACAGCGCTGTGTTTTTCAATGTAGGTATTAGAGTTTGACAGTTTCGAATTTCTACCTTATGAATCTTTTAAGACCAATAAAAAAAATTTTAAAAATACAGCCAAGCCGGGAGTCGAACCTTGAGCCCTCATAAAATGAACGGACAGGCGCACGCTTTGTACCACTCAGCCACGACGTGAGGCGGACAGACACATTTCACTTGTTTTTTGCTGCGGACTACTTTCATACCTTTGGCAGCGTTGACTGCTATGTATGAAACGGAGTACATGAATGTAAACTGGAGGATGACCAATTCCGCATATATGGGCATTAACTCATTACCGCTATCAAGTCATATCTTTAAGGTGGAGTAAAGTGCCCCTTAAGTTTTTTTTATGGGCATATAGTGGCAGGTGCCTTCAGGTGTACGCAGACTGAAGGACCAAGGGAACAAATAAACAGAGCAACCAACAGCGATTCACTAAAATGAGAGCCCCCAATCATTTTAATCACACATGTGTTATCACTCATACTACTTGTGAACTCATTTAGTCTTCTTTTAGTATGTTGTGCTATCCTTGCTGACATGTTTCCCAATATCTTCTTTGCATGTGTTATTGTATGTAGTAATATCCCCCCTACAGTAATGCCTCATGGGCGCTGTAGGTACTTGCAATAAATAAATAAATAAATTGCAATAAATAAAAAGACAACCATTACAGAGTACACGACCCAAACATGGAGCAAAAGGCTCCCCTTGTGCAAGCACCCACGCCCAACACGCATTTCACTGATGCTGTCGTACTCTTATATGACAAGACTCTACTTCTCAGAGGGCACGTAATGCAAAGGGGCAAGATAGCCGCTGGTCCTTAAGGGTAATGGAGTGGATTCCAAGGGAACGTAAGCGCAGCAGAAAAGTTAGGTGGGTGGATGAGATTAAGAAGTTTGAGGGGATATCGTGGTCGCAGCTGGCAAATGACAGGGTTAATTGGCGAGACATGGGAGAGGCTTTTGCTGTGCAGTGGGCGTAGACAGGATGATGATGATGATGACAAGACCTGTAGCTTGAAGAAGTCTGAATCTATTCTAGACTACAGCTGCATGTTTACAATAAGCTGATAGAGCCTCCTAAACCATTTGGCAGGGCTCCGAGTGGTCACCGGTTTGCAAAATACATTAATTGAGAAAGCCTAGGCAACTCCATCAACTCTCCAGTGCAATGATCACATAACATAACAGGTTAATGGATATCATGTTATTTATGCCTTGCTCAGTTGGATGTGTTGCTTTAAAGAGCAGCTTGTAAGCTAATCTAGCACAACAGAATCAAGTTAAACAGACAGCTTCGAGCCCATCTCCCTGTTCACACATGTAAAAGTGCACTTACATACATGTAGCAGGTAATGTTATATTATACCTTGTTATGCTTTCAACGCACTTTCTTCATCATAAGGTAACAAACTGCCAAGCAAGTACTACTTATGTATGTGCTCATAAATGCTTTTAAGCCCATCAAAGAAAAGTACCTTATCCTCATCATGAAACGGGCCCTCAGTACTGACAAGCTGCACTTTAATTCAGCTTCTAGACATGCCTCCCATGGCTGATTCTGATCTTCCAGTTATCACACTAGCAGCATGGACCATTCACGAGAAGTGTAGTGAGCATTCTCTGATGATGGTGCCACCATGCAGTGGTCAAGGCGAGGAATTTATTTTGTCCTGATGACATAAAATCCATGACGACTGCTACGTACACAATGAAGTTGTCACGGATGTCTACCAGTGAGGAAGTGGGCACATATGGAGGGAGACGCATAATTTCGACCTGAGGATGATGACGTCTTGGCTACTTCAGTCCTCTGCTGCTGCACGACTACAAAAATGTGCAGAACTGAGCTGGGCTTTGGTGACTCTATGCTTGTGATCTTACATTAAACTAGTGCCAGGAAGGTACACAAAGCATTCAGTTCATTTCTTGACTAACATAAGCTTCTTATTTAATTTTTATTTTAGTATTTGCAGCCTTTGCCAAAAGTAAAGAGCATAAGGGGTTTGCTTCTAAGTGATATACCAAAGCTCTTATAGCACCTGTAGAAGTACTGACTAGCAGAGGTGATAGTACAAGGATTCCTCTAGCCTTAAAAAGAATTGAAAAGTTCACGATGCACCACGAATCACAAAGTAAGGCCAAGAAGCAAACCCCTTGTGCTGTATACTTTTGACAAAGGGAGTACATACAGCAGACCACGGTTAGGTTCAGCACAGTTGTCCCACGGCATAGCCTTGATGGTTCGCTGTAGCGTCTACCACATACACAGCCCGCAAAGTGAGTCTCACGCTCCGTGTCATGTTGATTTCATTTGTTTTTGTTTTTTTAACTCTCGAATCACATCAGTAAAGACTGAGATCTGATACAGCAGTATTTACAAACAATTAAATGCTGAGACAATGTACTACATCCGCTAAGTGTCTTACAATCGCGACAAGCAGAAAAGCTCTTCGTGCAGTTCTCAAGCTAATTTCGAGGTCCACAGAGCCCCACTGCGCCGCAAGTAAAATAACAAAGATCCTCCAGCAAAACGGTACCAACGGACGACAGCCATTCCTCTTTACTGCGTTGTTGCTGCTGGTAACTCAATACTTTGCCCGAAGCCGTACAGAAAGAAGTGGCGGAGTGTAGTGGCAATGCTCGCGCACTTGGTTTAACTAGATCAGCAACGCCCACAACCTGTCCTATTCCATAGGCTACCTCCACACAAACATTAAAGCCGAAGCGAAAAATAAAGAAGCAACACAAGGGCTCTAAAGCTAGTATTAAGTGCTGGGTCATTTTAAATGGTGAGAACGCGCCAGTAAACAGCTAGCTTTGTGATCACTAGGTAATCGACAGCGGCGCTAAAACCGGCGATGTCAACGCCAACGAAACTCGACAGCACACACTTATGGCATCCTTAAACAGGCACCGAATTTATACAGTCAACTAAATAAGTCTCATAGAATCTCTTGCTAGAATAAAACTGAGCATCTCACCTTTTCAGCTTTCTCCACAGGGAATTTCGAGAGCAAGCTGAGACAATCGGCACTAGCAGACGGCGCCATGCTTGTTTTTAATGTGGATTGGATAGCGTTGACTCTTTCCGACTTAACCAAGTGCCAAAAGAAGAGTTTTTGCCAGATTTTGGTTTCGCTTTTACGATAGCATTAATATGCTGCTTTTACGAATGCTTTTACGGCGCTGGGCTACTGAGCCAGACTACCCGGGTTCGAATCCGGCCATGCAGTCCGCGTTTCGATAGAGGCGACACGCAAAAGACGCTCGTGTGCTGTGCGATGCCACCCAGGTGAAATTTTCCAACTGAGAATCTTCTGGTTAGAGCTTGTTTGCTAGTTTCAGCTGGTCCTAACAATTAAGAACATTTCAGGCTTTCAATTAACTTCGCCACATTTGCCGCATCTGCCGTAAAGCAAATGAAATCAGTTTCGCGACCTTGCGTCCTGTAAACTATTGGCCATGACTCCATTCACGCCTTGATGGGTGCTGGTCAGCTGCTCTTCTTGACCCCGGAGTACCTGCCTTATATGCACTTTACCCTATTATTATTCGCCTGTAGCTATTTTTTTTTTCTCATGGTCCGACCTCCAGCCAATTGTTGCCCTATGTAGATGTATTCTCTTCCCAATTCCAATAGCTCACTGCCAATTGTAAACTTCTGTTCCCTTTCCATAACTTTGAACACATAGTTTCATGCAAATTTTTAGCCGCACCATACTGCTTTGCATGTCTAAGTCCTCAGTCATGAACAGTAATTCCTCCCTTGAGTTGTTCGGCTCTTCCCAATGCAACTCTCTGAATACTTCTTACGAACACACGGTGAACAGAGAGCTTGTGTCTTCCTCCCTGACACCCTTCCTGATTGGTGGTATGGGGTGGTCCACCTGTACATGGGCTACGAGAGGCGCCCATTGCAGATTTCTCTGGATTAAAAGGAGTCCTTTAACGTGAGGCATCACACAGCACGCCTACGGTTTTAACGCGACAGCGGGATTCCGTTCTGTAGAAAATCCTGCGGCGTCGGTGTTGTGAGCGAAAAATCCCCGCAGCAGCAACCTAGGTGGGCCAGCTAGGTCACCTGACCTTGTGGCGTCATCACAACCTGCCCCCCACCGGATTGTGAGCAAAGTGACCACCGTGGCAGCACCTGCCACCGCAGAGCAATGGCGCATCGTTTAAAGCTGCAGCACTGCGTCAGGAGAGGTATGAGGACTCCCAGGGATCTACGAAGGATAGGCAATGACCAATTCCTCATATGCGCCATTAATCCATTAACGCTGTCGTCATATCCTTAAGGTGGAGCTCAAGTGTCCCCTTCAAATTTTACATTTCACTTTCGTCGAAATGCTGACTCAGACGCCGGGAATCGACTGCGCGTCCTTGGGAAAAACAGCAGCTGAACGTCAGAAGCACTAAGACACTGCGATGGGGTCCTGCTGATAGCTGTTAAGTCACTTTTTCTGTGACTGGCTACGGTCGCTGTGCAGTGTAGCTACTTTCCAGCGCGTTTAAATTGCACACCCTGGTTACGCAATTCCTGCATGGCTGCTGATGTTTCGAGTGAATCAGATGATTTTACGTGATCTCTGAAGGCTTTATATAACGGCTGGTTATATTCGGTGCGCTTCTCTATAAACGGATTGACAATGTGTGGTCTCTTAATTGTCGAATACAGCCATGGTCTGGCCCCTTGGCCGAGGGAAGGTTGCAGTAACAATTGCATCGGCGATCACCCCAGTAAACACCTTGTGAGCAATGAACTAGCAAAGTAATCAATATGCTAATCAATCTGTAACTTTTCATTTTTTTTTTCAAAAAGCTGCTTAGTACTGCCAACTGTAGTGTGGAGCCCCCAAAACGCCACTTGAATGTGATATCTCGCAGCAGTGATGTAGTCTTCAAAAGTGATTAAATCCGGCACAACTTTTAGACGACAAATTACCAAACAAGGGATATGTTCAGTCAATACAGACCCGATAATACTCGATATATATATATATATATATATATATATATATATATATATATATATATATATATATATATATATATATATATATATATGCACGTCAGCTCCGAGGCAGATCGCGTATAAGTTCTCCCTCGTGCGTCCCATTTTAAACCTCCGTCCCATTTAGGCGGCTTGAAGCTCAGTGCAAGGTTACCGGTTAACCCGTCTCTCGGCCTTCTTGACAGGAAGATCGGTCAGAGCAGATAGGAGCGGTAGTTACATCGACACGTGAGAGTCGGCCGTGGTCGCGCACGGCTTCTCGACAAGACGGTTACGTGGAAACCGGCTGCCGGGGCCGCGCCCGCCTGCAAAAACCGCGCACGTACGTGTTACGCGAATCCCGGCAGCAGCTGTGGGCGGGGATCGTCGAACGCGTAGAACCTGCGCGCAGTCGGCTCGTGACCTCTGACCTCTGTTTGATCCGTCGAAGGATCGAGCGCGTCAAGTCTGACCCCGAGCGCCCTTTCACGTTCGGTGGATGATGACGACGCGTCTCTGCGCCGGTTCAGTCGGGCAGCGGTGCGCGCATTGGCATCAAAGCGCGCTACAGCCATCGAAGCGGATGGGCCGTGATGATCTGTGCAGGTCTCATTTGCGCCAAATCGCAACAACACATTCAGCAGTGTCAGCGGCTGAGTCAGCCATGTCCATGCATGGAAGGCTTGGTTGGAATAGCCCACCGCTCGAAATCGTGCCGGTAGTTGCGTTGCGCTAAAAGAGCACGGAGCGCTCTTCCAGGCTCTTGGGCTTTGAGGGGAGGGCGGGCTCTGTCCTCCTAACGACCTGCAAGCACTTCGAACGCTTACGAAGGCATGAGCAGCTCATACAGACAGAACTGATGCCGCATTTCTGACTCGAAGTTTGCTTTGCTCCACCTCCGGCTTAATGAGGTGTTCCAGTTTAATACAGCGCACGCACTAAGGCCACTTAAAATGCCGGCGTAGGCTTAGTGAATGTAACCTAATCATCATCAGTTTAGCGCTAGAAAATTTAACCATATCGGCAAAACATATCGAAAGTAGTAAAATGAGAATAGACACCTAGCTTTTGCATGCATGTTTTCTTCTTCGCAACGATGTGTAAGGCATTGTTAAACATGGATTACGAAGTGGTATTCTCCTACGACCGTTAAATAATTTATAATGCAATGCTTTCCTGCGCTGTTACGGTTTAAACAGCCGAACGATGAACATAAGACGTCGGCGGATGCTTATAGGTGACGTGAAGCACAAAAAAAAACTGCAGTGTAATCGCTGCTTGTAAATTTCTTGCCATTCTGGCTCTTGGAGAACTGTAGCATTATAGAGAATTAAAACGACGAAACAGTGATTATATCTCAGTTTTTGTATGTATAAGGTGACCTATAAGCACGCATTGACGTCACAGTCATCGTTCACCTGTTGAAACCAAAATAGCATGACAGAAAAATTTGATTATAAATTATTTAGCAGTCGTAGGCGAATTCCACGTGGTGATTCACGCATAGCAGTGTCTTCCGCATTACTGTAGAGAAGAAAACAAGCCACCAAAATTAGGCGTCTATACTCCTTTGACAAGAAAAGGTGCAAGCCGCATCAAAGCGAACGTGCCGGCGCGTGTCGGTGCGGGCCGAAAGCGCGCCTGTCATCATCGTCACCTTAACTATACGCACATTGCAGGACAAGGACCTCTCCTGTCTGCCCAAACAACACTGCCCTGCAGCAGCCATGAGCACCCTTTCTGGTCGAACTGCCCAGTCTCCTCCGCTAACTTGACTCTGCCGGATCTAATTGCTACGTTTGCCATCGCACCTATGGCTTTCCAGTTACGGTTTGCGATCGCGCTAATGTGTCTATCAAAAAAAAAAAAGGAAAAAAGAACTGGTACATTCCTCCATTTTCGAGCCCAGTAAAAATTTCATGGTTAATGCGTTCAGTTTGTAGAAGAGATGCAGTCGTATCGGCACAAGCTAGCGTGTTCACATTTGCATTGCATACTTCCCTTCACTGCCAAGCCAAATGAATCACGGCCGACTGAGATCATGAGAAAGAAACAAAGAGAATAAGAACGGGTTGGAGTCCATTTGACCGTCAGTCATATCTGTGAAAAGGAACATTCGCAACTTGCGTATCGTGCAAGAACACCTACGGGGTCGAACGTTCGAGGTTGACATATGGAGGGGCTATAAATTAAAGCAACATAGCATAGTGGGCGAGTTGGTATAGCATCTTTAAGGAACGAAACTGCGCAACTAAAACGAAGGACCAGAAAAAGAGAGACACGAACACGCGTTGACTTACAAATGACTGTTTTAATCGGAAAACCGCATATAAATAATCTTTAATCGCTGCGTCACAGCCTCACGTCGTCATCGCAAACTACTAACATAAGAAGAAGGGAAATAACCTTTGCCGAAATGTAAGCACCTACAGGCTCCCCCGCTTTTCCAACAGATATATCTCGCGCTTAGACAAGGCCACCGAAGTGCTCCTCACACATGAGCCAACTTCTGTGCAGATATGATACGCCTCTACTACTTCCCGTACTAGTTGCTCTTTATGGCGATACAGCACAACAGTGTTGTCAAAGTACGGAGTGCATAGACAGGATTTGCACTGTGCAGCCAGTTTTGACGAAGAGGAAGCTCCCAAAGAATTAGCGTGTTTCAACAGGCGCACATTGCTTGGTTTTGCATTCCATATCGCTACACAGCAGCTGCACCAAAATGTCACCGGACGCCGGTAGAACGTTCTCCCTGGTAGAACAGTACCTGGCAAGCGCACTGGGCAGAGCGCAGCCGACCAACCCTAGCACCGAGCAGAAGAGGACGAAGTCCGGCGCGCGACAAAGGACGAAGACAGATCCTTTCATTTATTTCCTAATTGCTATTATTTTCATAATTATTTTATTTTTCCCAACCATTATTTTCTTGTTTAACATTTTGTGCACCTATCAGTTGCCGCCTGTGTCTTGGCCAATCCCCCGCAGTGGGTACGCGCCATTATCTAGAGGACAACAACAACAACAACAGACCACACGGGGGCGGCGGTAGAGTGTCTAAAATAAGTGCGGCAATATTATGGTGGTGGACCCATTCTCAGAGTCAAGGCACCGCATTCCATCTGCGTGCTGTGGCCGCTCCGGCTGCAAGGCTTCAAACGGTTGCCGACGCCCACGCCGGACAACTTTTGTTAGAAGGGCAGGCACTCACTGTCGCCCGCACGTCACCTTAGTTATATACCTAACTCATGGGGACATAACAAAGCGTGCCTTTTCCGCGATAGGAAACATTCCTTTTGTGCTGGACACCGCAACTCGGCCCGCGCGTCGTGGCCTTCAAGCGTGCGGTACGCAAAAGATGTTCACACATTCCAGGGAGGCGTGAGTCGGAAGCCGTGACCGCAAATGCTTTGTATATGACCTCAGAAGCTGCCCTGGCAGCAAGACCAGCATGGCGCTGGCAGGAGCGTGGAATGGAAACGGCCTCATCGTATCTTTCCTTTCTTTAATGGTAGCAGTAAAGGCCTCATGAGGAAAAAAAAGCAGCATTACTTAATTATCAGGTGGCGGGTTGTGTCACCTGGCCCCTGCCAACCGTGACAGGGGCTGCACGGGAGGAGCTCGGGTACAGCAACCTGGTTCTCTCAAGCTCCACCAGCAAAAGAATCAACAGCATCGAACTCTCTCGTATTGCCAACACAAGGAATTACGTATTCCTGTGATTTTTTTTTTGAAGTTGAATATCTTTATTCTGAAGCGTATACACGCTCAGAATAGACTACAGGCTAAAAGCTAAGACGTATAACGTGAAAGTGCTTATGGGTTTTGCAAAATCACAAGAATATAGCCCGAGGGCAGCACGCATATAAGTGCACAACTTCTTACAGCACCAACTACAGAATAGTGAAGGGAGATCGTTTTCATTCCACAGTATTTGCAGACAAGACACGGGCTTTAGAGTCAAACGTTTTCTACTTTAACACCGGACTAACGAGTGTAGCATCAACAACACTGAAAATGCTGTTGATGCTGTTGCTCTGGTAATCGAGGCTTTACCGCAGCTGTGCCTTAAGATTTTCGTGCAACCACCTCGCATGCTGGAGGTGCTGGGTTCGATACCTGTGTCGCCGGGTACCCACCGGTTATAAGCTTCCCCTTACGAAAAAAGTTTTAGGCAGTCTATACAGTGTCTATAGACTTCTGTCTACAAAGTCTATAGACTGTCTATAGACAAGTCTATAGGCAATAGAAATGCCATAGACAGTCTATAGACAATCTATAGATTTATGGCCATACACTTTCAGTAGACTTTTGTCTATAGACAGTCTTTAGACAATCAATAGACAAAAAGCAATATATATAAGAAGTCAATAGAGTCAATAAGAAGTCTATAGTCTGTCTATAGACAATTTTTATAAGGGTCCCCCGACCGGGTGCTCGGCTTGTGAGGGATAAAATGCTTTGGAAAAGGGTTCCGGGCCTACTCGCTCTTCGCAGGATCATTTTGCGTCGAAGCTCCAAAAACACTATGTGCGGTAATGACCTTTTGTGTGGCCAACGTAAGAGAATCACGACGCTAAGCACTTTTGGGAAACAGTTTCCGCGGCGCTTAAATCTTCTTGCTTATAGTGAGAAGGACTGCGCCAGAAAAAAATAATAAAATACGAATGCTTTGCTTTGGTAAGGCCTGAAAGGTTGCGATTCGATTTATTACATCCAGTAAACTTGAATGCACTGCTCAGTGTCGCACAAAAAACGTCGACACGATGCCACTTTATCGCGTTCTTTCTATCCAACATCTACGCGTAAATTGCACACGAACTTCACTCTTTCTCGCTCTAAACGCCTTCCGGCTGACAATATAATTTCGCACAGATACGCGCTCCCGTACAGGTACGTGTACCGAGCGTTCACGAAAACAAGCTGCAAGCATTGATACGATCGAGCTGTGCCGTCGATCCCAACGCGTGGCGTAGCAGGGGCAGCGGGTCCATTAAATCTGTCTGCATTATCATTCTTTGCTTGTGGTCCTTGCTATGAAAGAACTCGCTCCGAAATCACCGGAGTCCACGCACATCGATCTGATTTGAGCACAAGCTACTTTGGTTGATATGCGCGTGTGAATTCCCTCTTTCTGTTTGCGGAGGCATCCTACTTTACGACGCTGCTCAGTTTAAATAATTTCATCAGCAATCAATAAATGCACATCGCTCCAATCATCCACGAGAAAATATGTTACCCCCATTTCCCGATGGATAACTACTGCTCTGTTAAACTCTCTGAAGAAAAAATTACCGACGATTACGTTACTTCCTAATGCGAAATTTGAGCGCAGCAAATAAGCTGTTTCACCTTTTCGATATATTGAGGCAAAGAAATCGAGCAACACATGTATGCGCTATCACAGAATTTTTTTTTATTTTTCGCAGGAAGAGGGGGGAGGGGGGCGGCGTGTACACCCAGCGGCAAACGATGGGGGCAGAAGCGCGCGCAGCAAGCGGACAACACGATAAAGGGAGGAGGGAAGAGATAGCAGCGACTGACTGATGCCGCTGACGCCGATAGTGAGTCAACCCCAGCTGCGGAGTTGGTTTCAGGGACAACGCCGCCGATGCCGACACAAACAATATGATACCCTCGCTTCCGCAGCGCTAAGAACCAGGCCTAGCCGTGGGAAGGTGGTCACGTATTCGTCGACGTGCCGGGGCCTACGTGAAATAACCGGCGCGTCGGCAACTGAAGAGCACCCTATCCGCCACACAAGAACAGGGGGGGGGGGGGACCCTTTCCTCCTCTTTCTGCATGGCGGCGACGGTGTTCTATGCAGTCACGTTATCTTGACTCTCTAGCGGCGTCAGCGGCATCCAGCGGTATCAGTCGGTCGCTGCTAGCGCTGGGGGGATGAAAGGGGGGCGGAGCTGGTTACGAAGCCGACGACAACGCCGACGACGACGCGAAACCCAGGAACGGACGCCAAAGAGCTGCGCTCAAGGGCGTCCGCAGAATTTTTTGCAGGGGGGGGGCCCGTTGGTGCCCCGGGGGGGGGGGGGGGTATGTTCGTAGCAGAAAGGCGCTATTTGCGGAGTAAATTTATTTATTTATATATAAATAAAAATTAAACAAAATGCACACATGAAAGAAAAATTACAAACAGCAAATTAAAGCGCGGCTAGGAGAGGTACATTGGAGTTTATCAACGAAGAAACAACTAAAATTAATAAAAATGCAAAAAGATGCTAATCACTTCGTGGAGAAGAGTGCTCAGTCTTGCTGCATACGGGTTCTCGACTCACCCGGATTGATGACCAGCACACAGCACAATATGTTCACAAACACGCAACTACAGTCACTCAGTCAGTCTTCCTTGAACAGCAACTGTAGGCGCCTCGGATTTTTCTGGGCGAATTGCGTAATTACACGTGTGATAAATTCACTTCTGTGCTTCATTACACGCTCTCGGTGCACACTCATCATACACATTGATTGGAAAAACTGTTGAACGCGTACGTTGAAAACAAAAGATGACTATATATACAACGAAAACTTATTTACAAGATAAATGCACGCTCGCCGCTTCATACACCTCGCTCCATCTTGCTTGCGCATCCGCACAGTCGAGCAACCGCACACACACTGCTCTCCGCTCGTCGTTTTCTCGTCCGCTGTCTTGGTTGTTCTCAGCTTCGCTGACAACCGGCCACTAAAAACACCCAAGCACAAACACAGAGGCGCGCACACGTGCAAGGGCTTACTTGCCGCAGTATCCCCGAATGCGCACTTTGGGGGTGAAAGGAACGCCGCGCAACTTCCGAGGGGAAGGGACACTCGCCACTTCAGTCGGAAAATTTGTTTTTGTGTTTTTATGGGGTTCAGAGCCCCAAAACGACTCAGGCTATGAGGGATGGAGTAGTACAGAGTTCCGGGTAATGTCGACCACCTGGGTCTCTTTACCATGCACTGACACGCACAGTACATGGGCGCTGTTGTGATTTGAGGCCCAGCCAGAGGTGACAGGCGAGCCAGGCAGGCGCCATCGGGCTGCGTTGACCAAAGGCGCTGGTTTTCGCAGAAGACGCAAAGAACGCTGGTGTGGGGGCGCCTCGGGAGACTGCGTCGCCGTGAACAAAAGCAGCTAATCCCCTTTGCCGGAGATTCTGAAAGCGGCGCTTCTACCGAACTGCGCTACCCGTGGATCGGAGGAGACAGCGAGCGGCGGCGGCGCCAACTCATCGCCCGCTTGCCCCTGAGCAGCCCGACAAAGCGGGGGTGGACACGGCTGATTTTACCTTCCCTCCTTAAGAATTCATCGGTGACCGGCGTAACGATAGGCGAAAACAAGATGCCCCGTGCACTGTCTGCCTCCGTGTCGCTATCTCTCTAGAGATCAAAGAAACAGACACCCATCTCAAGGCGGCTCGAAACACATGCTCGCCGGTGCCGCTGTATGTCTGGAACAGGTCGCCCTTCAGTAGAGCTAACGATGGCGTGGTTTGAAAACGGCGGAACGACGCACGCCCGGACGCGGCATTTCGCAGATGTGACCATGCGGGGCTGCTTTTACCCTTTTGACTGAGCGCACCACCGCCCCTGGCGTGCGGCCATCACTCACGGTTCGAGTGAGTGATTTTCCAGGGGGGTGCAGCCGCCCCCCCTTGCCCACCCCTCCGGACGCCCATGTGCGCTCTAAAAAGAAGAAAGAAAAAACGGTTGGCGTACTGGTAGGAGCATCTGCGTACTGTTGCTGAGAGGATTAGTACGGGGAAGATGCGGAGCGCAAGTGTTTAGGAGGAAGTGCTACGTACTGCAGGAGAGATCAGGGCCTCATTCAGCCGGGTTCTCGAGAAAGAGGGGCTCCTGGCACGGTATCCTCGGGGCGTTCACAAACAAGTATTCTCACTGCTCACTGATAAATCCCCCTTTTTTTTTGCGTTTAGCTGCGCATAGCGCAAAGGCAGGAAATAAGAGAAATTTCAACGCCCACTTACGTTTTGCAGACAGGGTGCGCAGGCAAATTCTCATGGAACCCACGGCAGTGGCTAGCTGGATTTGGAGTTCGCACTGAGACTAAAGCGACGAGACTGTATCCCGCATGGGGCTCCAGCATTTAGGTGAAAATAAATCGTAAAAGGTGCCTATGGGCTCTGCGATTACAAAGCACGTTAAAAAAAAAACAGCGCGGTCGAAAGTAATACGCGGCTCGCATCTACGGCGTCTCAAAGCCAGCGTGCAGCTCGGGGGGGGGGGGGGGGGGGGGGGGGGGAGTGGGTTAAATACCACATGCCATACGCGAGATTTTTGCGGGAACCTCTGTAGTGCGCGGATGAGAGGACGTCACTGTTGCGCATCACACGTTTTCCCCCCTTGCTGTGCCTTATTAAACCTGCATATCTTGAGGGCTGACATATGTTGCGGAAATATTTGTCATTATTGTATCGGGGAAAACTCTCCGAAGTGATGATTAAATTCGCGGTTTCGGACTGCACTGACCCAGATGTCTCGAAGCACGAAATATTTTTAGGGCGTTCTTAAGCGTCCATGACACTTTTCTTCAGGCCCAGGCTGTTTATTCCATGTTTTTCGTTATGCATCTGGGATCAACTGGGCAAAATAGGAGCCTATTTGGTGCAGCGAATACTTTTCAATTGAACTGTTAAACTTTCTCTTCAACGATACTGTCACGTGGTACTGAGAACGCCAGGAGCGACAGACGAGCAGAAAGGCGTCACTAAAACGAGCTCTTTATCGGGCTGATTCGTGCCCACAGACGCGGTGGCGGCGACAGTCGCTGCAACATGGTAGCCGGGCAGCAGAGGAGCGCCCGAGACCTATGACGACATAAATCGACCGAATGAGCCCCGTGCGTGATTGCGACTGTGAACTGCGCGTAGTTTTCGAGTTCGCATAAGATAAAAGAAAGTCTGCCAATCTACGCCTGCCACAAAGCACTTGCGGTGCCTCTGTTCTGCTGTTGGTCGCCACAGCGAGCAGAGCTGTGCGAGTCCGCCATCGGTCTTTCTAGCTTCTGAAAAAGCCGGCGAAACGGACAGAGTGGTAATGTGAATCGCGAGAACTGGGTAGATGCGAATCTGTCTTAATCAGGGAGTCGGACCAGAACTGGAAACTAACCAGAGACCACAACCGAATCCGTATGTCTCGCCAAAAAAGGGAACTTAATCGAAAGCATACTTTTCGCCATCTTGGGGCTGAACCCGAACCGGTTCAGGACACGGTTCAGCCCCCACTTTTTGCGCAAAACAGCATGCCTATCTTTCCTGGCTTTTTTTTTTGCAGACAAAATGAGAGGTAATACCACGGATATTTATAGACACGGAGAGCACGGCTAAGCGGTGGAAAATGCCACCCAATTCATGAGACAGCGAATATGAGAGACACATAGTTGCACCCCCGGCTTACCTACCGGGCACCTCATCCAGGCTCTTCCGGCTCATAGATTGTGCAACCGCTTCTGCGGTTCAGGGAAATTCTGGACGACTATTGCGAACTCCATCGGCTTTTCCCGGTCCCTGCTAAGGGCCTGAGTAAAGCCGATGAGCGAACTCTGAGGCGCCTGCAGACCCACACTCTGTTGTGTCCTGCAATAGCGAAAGATTTCGACCCCAAAATTGATGGGCGCTGCCCTCACTGTGGGGAAGTATCCGATACCTTCCACATGGTTTGGGCCTGTCAGAATAATCCTTCCCTTCCCCCCAACCCTTCCCCTTCCTGAGAGGCATGGGGGCAGCCTTGCTCAACTGCTCGGGGCTGGAGTCTCAAAGGGCTCTAGTCCAACGGGAGCGAGTAGCGGCCTCGTCCAGCGGGGTCCCGGACTAAGGACTCCACTTAGGGCCTGCAAACTCGCATTTTGTTCATTAAAAAGTTGTCACCACCACCCCCACCCTGGAAATAAGTTTCGATCTCAATTACGCGCATTCGGCATTTTTAAAACCACCGTTTTGAACCAGATTTGAAACCGAACCGAACCTGCGCTTTTGCGGCAGCCGGAACCGAGCCAAACTCGCATTTTCTTCGTCATTTTGTAGCTGAACCTGAGCCGGAAGAACTGACAGGAACCGGTACTGGCTCACTTTTCAGTGGACACCTGAACTGCTCCGCATGGTAGGGATGATGATGATGATAAAAATATTAATTTTAGTAGTACAGGTACAGGCTGGGGAAGAGGAGGGTGGTGTCCTTAGTCCGGGACTCCATGGGCGTAAGCTGCTGCCCTTGCTCGCTCGATGCGATGACGTTGATCTCCTCATCCCGAGCTAGACCGTGCCGTCTCGCACCCCTCCCGCGTTGGCTGAGTTATAATATCAATGACTTGGCTTTTTTTTTTGGCAGGCGGAAACCATATGGTACAGGTCTGCCTTCTCTCCTCAAGATCTGCATTTTGATGCGATCCTGGTTTTAACGTGCAATTGCATCTCTTCGTACTGGGCCTCGATATATTTGTTTTGAGAAGAGGAAAGGCGCAGTATGCAACTGTCCACTTCTCGGTGGACACCGCAACCGAGCCACGAGGAAAGCGAAGAGCCGAAGACGAGGAGCCCGGCCAAGACGAAGGTCCCAGCGTTCTGTGCTGTGCGTTCTGGCGCTGCACACCAAAACGGGCGAAAGGAGCCGAGCATGCTGTTCAACTAAGACAGTCGACGTCGTGCCTTGTTTGATATTAACGATGTTTATTTGCATCAAGTACAACGTACAGGATGCTGGAGGCCTGCACAAAAAGCTCTCATGCAGACTGCTTGACGAGGCCTCGCTTTACACCGTCGCAAAAACAGAAGTTAATATCAGTGAAACAGTTTATCAGTGAACTCATACAAAAAATGGCTGAGGCTTAACTTGGTTAACCCTAGTCAGATGCGAAGCATATTGATGGCTAGGCTTGGTAATACATGACTTTCCTTGGTTGAATACTTGGTCATTTTAATACAACCACTAGAAGCCTTCGTCGTGGGGCGCCTGGATTGCCACGGAAGCCGCGTCCGCCTGCCCGGTGGAGCGAGCGTTTCACCTACACCGAGTGTGAACGCGCGTTCGAAATGCGCGGGAATGCCGCTCGAGGACATTCCGGTGTCTGTGCGATGGCATCGTTCTCCCTCTCCCAGCGCGTGACGGCGATCTGTCGTGACGTCATGTGTCACGTGGTGTGTCGTGACTGTACCACGTGGTCTGCACGGCGTGCAACCACAGCGACGGCGCGAGGTGGACCCTCATCTTCCTCTGTCGTGACATCATGTGTCACGTGGTATGTCACGTTGTGGGACGTCACTGTACCACGTGGTGTGCACGGCGCATAACCACGGCGAAGGGCTGTAGTGTACCTCCGTCTTCCTCTGTCGTGACGTCATGTGTCACGTGGTGTGACGTCACTGTACCACGTGGTGTGCACGGCGCGTAACCACGGCGAAGGGCTGTAGTGTACCTCTAGTAATATGCTTCGCATAAAAGAAACTCGTTAACCGAAGTATTAAACTGCACAGCACAGCAGTCATTATACGACGACAAAAGTCACAAGAATTCGGCGAGTAAAATATGTGCATACAGATTCTTTCTTTTGATTTTGCACAAGCCCCCAGGGGGGTGGGCTGAACCTGGCGATAGTGCAATGCCAGGGCAACCCGTGGCGCCGTGGAAGCAAGCCCCGCAACAGCGCCCACTCACAAAAATAAGTTCAATACCTAGGACCCGATAAGGGCCATATCAGATATTAAGCTGATAAGAACAGAAACTACGCAACGGTCTAAGCCAACAGGCCGAGAAGCGATGCCGACCTTCGGTCGCGACATTGGACCCCATCCAGAACGCACCGGCAACAAATGCAGGTTACAGCTGGCGAAAAGTCAACATTTATGAAAGCAATGACGTTATCACATTGATATTTGAAAGCTGTGATAAATACTGCGCTCAGGTACGCCGAAATTGTTTATTTAAACGCGGTATTCTGTTCATTTATAAATAGCATAATCTAATATAAAGTCGCGTTTTTACAATTACGGTTGATTATGAAAAAGTGCTGATGCTGTTACCTGTCGGCGCACAGGCGCGTCCTGCTTATCTTGTTTGTTGCCCTCATAGGAAGGAAAGAAGGAAGGAAGGAAAGTAATTAAGTAAGGAAGGAAAAAGTAAGGAAGGAAGGAAGGAAAGAAGGCAGGGAGGAAGGAAGGAAGAAAAGAAGGCAGGAAGGAAAGAAGGCAGGAAGGAAGGAAGGAAGGAAGGAAGGAAAGAAGGCAGGGAGGAAGGAAGGCAGAAAGGAAAGAAGGCAGGAAGGAAGACAGGAAGGAAGGAAGGAAGGCAGGAAGGAAGGAAGGCAGGAAGGAAGGAAAGAAGGCAGGAAAGAAGGACGGAAGGAAAGAAAGAAGGCAGGAAGGAAGGAAGGAAAGAAGGAAGGACGGAAAGAAGGCAGGGAGGAAGGAAGGAAACAAGGAAGGAAAGAAGGAAGGACGGAAAGAAGGCAGGGAGGAAGGAAAGAAACAAGGAAGGAAGGAAAGAAGGCAGGAAGGAAGGAAGGACGGAAAGAAGGCAGGGAGGAAGGAAGTTGAAGTTGAAAGTTTATTGAATACAATCAAAGTTACAATTGTATACAGCGAGAGGTCCCATGGTACAAGACCGCGGGCGGGACCTCCCATGAAAATAAATTTCAATATGCAACATAATATAAAATACACAGCACATTAATTA
The DNA here is from genome assembly GCF_055824585.1 of Amblyomma mixtum. Lineage (NCBI taxonomy): Eukaryota > Metazoa > Arthropoda > Arachnida > Ixodida > Ixodidae > Amblyomma > Amblyomma mixtum. Next base: position 168,476,924 of record NC_143016.1, on the reverse strand, counting down.
GTGCCGCACAGAATAAATATAGGTACATAGTGTAATATTAGTTACTGAAATATTTAAATACAAACAATGTAAGGCAGGATAATGTACAGTAAAACACTGACAGATGCCGCGATACATAGGATCGGTAACAAAAAAAAGTTACAAATTAAGAAGGAAAAGCTTTAGATTGACCTTGAATAAAGAAAGTGTATTAGTTTGTTTGATGTCTACGTTCAAAGAGTTCCAAAATGATACGGATGAAAAATGAAGCCATTGTTTCCCGTAGTTAGTTCTGACCTTAGGTAGTAAAAAGTTATTACGCAGCGCAAAACGTGTGACGATGTTGCTCATGATCGTGCCGGGAGAAAATATGCTTAGCGGGAGACGATGATGAAGAATCTTAAAGAATAGGATGCCAATGTTGTAAAAATGAAGGGCCGAGATAGGTAGAACGTTTCAATCTATGAACAAAATGCGGGAGGGTGACATTCGAGGGGTGTAGGTTATGATGCGCATGGCTTGCTTTTGCAGTTTTATTAAAGGCCAGAGATGAATATGATAGGCGTTACCCCAAGATGAGATTCCATAGTTTAAGTGGCTGTGGATGAATGCGTAGTAAAGAGATAATAAAGTTTGTACTGGAAAATAGCTCCGGGCTTTAATTAGTGCGCGTAACCCATAAGAAATTTGCTTGCACGTTTCAGCTACATGATGATGGAATTTTAAGTGAGGGTCAATGATAACACCCAGAAAAGAAACTCGATCTTGCGACGAAATAGCAGCAGAATTGAGGCATAGAAGTGGTGTGATGGGCAATGGCTTCTGAGGGGGACGGAAAATATGAAAACAAGTTTCAGTGACGTTCACGGACAGGCGGTTAATGTGGCACCAACGCTCAAGAGAATTAAGATCATTCTGTAGGTTAAGTATCAGCTGATTAATGTCCTGGTGCGATGATAGCAAGGTAGAGTCATCTGCATATAGTATACTATTGCAATTCTTTAAACAGGATGGTAAATCATTAATGTAGAGTAAAAACAATACAGGGCCGAGAATTGAGCCTTGTGGAACACCCTTGTTAATTAAAGCTATGTTAGATGTATGGTCATTAATAGAGACTATGTGCTCTCGGTCACAGAGAAAGCTCTTCAAAAGCATTAGGGGAGGTCCAGTGATACCATAGGATTCCAATTTGGGAAACAAGATGGAGTGATCAATGGAATCAAATGCTTTGCTAAAATCTATGTAAGCTGCTCCTGAGAACATTCCTTTATCAATTGCCAGCCTAACGTAATCTATGAGAGAAGCTATTGCAGTATCTGTAGATAGTGCGCGCCGAAAGCCGTGTTGACTATCTGTCAATATGTTAAATTTTTCAATATAACTAGACAACCTTACTTCAATTAGTTTTTCTAAAATTTTGTCAGAAAAAGGAAGAATTGCAATCGGACGATAATTATTTGGCAAAGCTGGATTACCTTTTTTGAAGACCGGTATTATTTTCGCTATCTTGAGCTGCTTGGGATAAGTGCCAGATATAAAAACGAGATTGCAGATGTGGCTGAGGACTGGTGCAAGCAATGATCGGATACTTTTCACATGCTTTCCATGGATATTGTCAACGCCGGGGCCGGTCGTCTTTAAATTAGCAATTACAGATAGAACTTCGTCTGGACACGTGGGGTTGAGAAGAAAGGAGTGAGGGAAGCGCTCAAGAGAAGGTGTGCATAACGAAGAGAAATGATAATTAGGTGAATTGAAAAAATAATTGCTAAACGTATTCGCCATTTCCTTGGGATCAGATAAAGTAACACCACCGTGGAAAACAGATTTAACAACATTAGGTGACTTACGAATGTTCAGAAATTTGTCAAGCAGCTGCCATTTTCGTTTAGAATTGTTAGTATGTCTGGATAACTGGTTTTCATAATAACATCGTTTAACTTTCTTTAGAAGCGATGTTAGTACACTGGAATACCTTTTATATCTCAATTTAAGACGCAGATTGAACGGCTGGTGTTTAGCTTTCTTATACATGTTTTCTTTTTTCTTCAAAGAGTTTAACAGAGCAGTAGTTATCCATGGGGAAATGGGAGTAACAGATTTTCTCGTGGATGATTGGAGCGATGTGCATTTATTGATTGCTGATGAAATTATTTTTGACAGCTCAAGTACAGCCACTTCTGGGTTCGAGAGACCCAAAATGTATGAAAGATCAGTATTAGACATGGCTTCAAAATATTTTCCGCTATCAAAAACTGACTTCCTTGTAGACACGTTGTTACTACAGCGAGATGATAGTGCGCAAAGAAATACCGGAAAATGATCAGTGGCATCACATTCTATCACGCCAACCGGTGGAGCAGTGGGAAAATTCTAAAGAATATGATCAAGTAATGAATGCGAGCCATGGTCAGTACAACGCGTAGGGGTGCTAATTAAATTTGCGTAACCATAGCTGTAGAAACAGGTCGTGTAGTCGACGAAGGAAGGAAGGAAAACTTCATTATACTCTAGTGATTCTTTTTTCTGCAGTTTTCGGGCATCTTCAGAGATGTTCTCTCCTTGGTTGTAACCCTACGAGCCTTCTCTGTCGACGTCGTCCACCTCTAAACAATGGTCGGTTGCCCTCAGTCAAGGGCACCGCTGGCCGCTGCCGGCCGTTGAGCTCGCTGTACCGGACCCTGTTGGTCTTCACAGCGGTCGCTGGACAGCTGAGTCTCCCATTGCTCCGCACTCGGGTTTTGTATTTTGGGGACCACGTCTATGTTTTGGCAGGCCCATGTGATGCGATATAGAGTGGCATTTTCGTCCCACCAGGAACATTGATCCGCGTATATCGTAGTGTGCATTTTGTTTAGTATGTGTAGGTTTGGGTAAGAGCCTGTCTGCAATTGTCTCCGAGTGACAGCTTCCCCTGTGTTGAGCGATTTGTGCGGCGGGGGATATCGCATTCTTCTGCCTCTATAGTTTTGTAGTATGGTCGAGTATTCCCTGGGTGCTGGCGCGAGTTCCGCGGTCTCGTCGGATGCTCGGGAAGTAATGTATCCTCGAGCTTTCCTGTATGTCTCTTGGTTCCCTGCCACCCCCGTGTGTCCCGGTACCCACACAATTTTGCGTGTGGTCTTGTCGTTTTCTTCTTCGTGATATTTAATTCTGTCGCTCGGTGCGAGGAGTATACGGAGCGCGTGACGACCTATCCTGCCATTCATGTAATTTCGGCAGACTGAGAGTCCGTGAGTATTGTTAGCGGCCGCCCGGCTCTATAGCCCTCCGCCACTGCTAGAGCAATGGCTACTTCCTCGGCCTCTGCAGCCGTGCAGTCTCGCATAGACGCGCTGGTAATTTCGCGTAGAGATGAATCGACCACCGCCACCACTGCGATTTTAGTGTCTCCTCCTCTCCAGGACGCGTCTGCATACACGGTCGTGTCCTGACGCGCTTATGTTTTCTCGATGAATTCGGCCCTCGCTTCTCTTCTGCATCGGTGGAGGTTGGGGTCCATATGTTCCTTGGCATTGGCGCTACCTTGACGAATTTGCGAAGCTCGCAGGGGATCGTTTCCGTCCTCGTCATTTCTAGCATCTGCTCGTGGTATCCAAGCCTCTGGAGGAGCGCTCTTCCAGTCGTTGTTTGCAACAGCCTGAGTTTTTGCGACTCAAGCTGCGCCTCTCGTAGCTCCTCAAAGGTGTTTTGCAATCCCAGAGCCATGAGTTTTTCAGCAGACGTGTTACGCGGTAGTCGGAGCGCTGTCTTACATGCTTTGCGTAGCAGGGCATCCGCTTGTTGTATTTCGCTCTTGTTGAGGCACTGGTTGGGTAGGCTGTATACGTGATTTGGCTAACTACCAGGTTTCTGACTAGTTTTAGTGTGTCCTCTTCACACATGCCGTGTCGCCTTTTGGTGATGCGGGTGATCATGCGTGCGACTTGTAGCGTTGTTGATTTGAGCAGGATGAAAGTGCCAGCACTGCGCTGGTTGAATTGCACCCACATGCCTAAGAGTCTTATTATTGTCTTTTCCGGTTATGTTGCTGCCCTTATAAAAATATTCTAGACAGTTCCTGTAGACTTCCTACAGGTTCTATTGCCTTTCTATAGACATTTAACTGTTTGTTCCTAGCTGCAGCAAAAGTAAACTAAAGCTGCTTGCCCATAAATCTATACATTCTATGTAGACTTTCTGTATTTTCTGTACACTCTTCTATCGAATTTTTGTATATAAAGCCAATAGACTTTATCGATAAAAATCTATGGTCAGGCTATAGGCTGTGTAAGAAATTTTTTTCCGGTTTGATTCGGTTTGGTTTATTGGGGTTTAACGTCCAAATCCGACCCAGGCTATGAGGGACGCCGTGGTGAAGGGCTCCGAAAATTTCGACCACCTGGTGTTCTTTAACGTTCACAGATATCGCACAGTACACGGGCCTCTAGAATTTCGCCTTCATCGAAATTCTACCGCCGCGGCGGGGATCTAAAAGAGAGGAAACGCGCTTTCAATCTCGCTCTCAGGTACGTGGCATAGTTGTCCCCTTACAAAAACCTGCTTCCGTACAATATTTCGTTTATACCAATGATAAACCGCCAGTAATTTTTTTCTGTGACTTTGGCATTACTCTGATATTTCGAGTGCTATCAGGAAGCGTCCCGAGTGCGTGTTCGACCTGCTGATTGTTTATGGGCTCCGACCTCGCTGCTACTTGCAGCGTTCGAAATGCGTTTGGAAGCGACTGGCGGCGTCCTCGAGGCGGGAAGAACGGGCTGCGTGCATGACGGACACGAAATCACGGTACAGCACTCATCCCACCCGAAAGCGGCCAACGTAACAGGAGGCACATGTGACCATTGGTTATCACGAAATGAAAGGCGCAACAACAGTCTCACATCTCGGTGGGCACCTCAACCACGCTGCGAGGGAAGGGGAGAAGGTGGGAGAGAAAGCAGAAAGAGAGAAAGGTGCGGTAGGGGAGACCTTCGGGAAAATTACATTATATGCCGTGAATGCGAAGTAATTTGTGTGTCATCGTGGGTTACTAGTTAACTATATCTGTTGACTAGCTAGTACTATTAGTAAGCAGTACTAATGTATGAAAGGCCTCTTCGGTGATGTCCTAAGGTCAAAGGCCTTCTGGTGAAGGCGTTTAGGAAAGACCAAACTTTGAACGGCCAGGAGGCAGGGAACAAAGTTTGGTTTGGTTTAAGGGGTTTAACGTCCCAAAGCGACTAAGGCTATGAGAGATGCCGCAGTGGAGGGCTCCGGAAATTTCGACCACCTGGGGTTCTTTAACGTGCACTGACATCGCACAGTACACGGGTCTCTAGAATTTCTGCTCCAAAGAAATTCAACCGCCGCGGCCGGGATCGAAATCGCGTCTTTCGGGTCAGCAGCTGAGCACCAGCAGGGAACAAAGTGTGTTTATTATCAGACAAGGGGCTGCTTATATAAGGACAGGTACAAGCATGAACATGCGCACTCGGTGCCGTAAGAGCACGTGTTAACATGACAGTGCAAATACTTACATCTTCCTTCTTTTCGAAGAGAAAGAAGAAAAAAGGAAAAAAAAAGTTTCCAAATTCACATGTCAGGGACCTAATGCTGCGGTCTCTCTGGCAGGGGGTAACGTTGTGGCGGTCTACGCAGACGGTCACTTCTACGAAGGATGCCCTCAGGTTGTAGCTCCACCATCTGGTCAGGCTGGGATACCGACTCCGCAGAAATGGTCGCTTCAGGGTCCGACGTTGGTTGCATTTCTTTGGAACTGAGATGCTCCCTGGTGCGCCGCAGCTCTTGTCCGCTGTCTGTACGTACGGTGTATGGCCGAGGTGTGCCTGCAGGGCCTACAACCACAGCTGGCGACCAGGTTCTGTGTATGGTGTCGTACACTGATACTGGAGACCCGCTGCGAAGATGTGGTAAACGCTTAGCCGTTCGGTTGTAGAAGACCCGCTGCTTTTCTCTTATTTCCTGAAGGCGATTGCGAACGGATTATGATGGCACAGTCTGCGGTTCGAGGTGCTGGGGGAGAACCGGCAACTGGGCCCTTGTTTGGCGGCCCATCAACCTTTGAACGGGCGACTTCAGTTGCGCGTCCTTTGGCACGTTTCGCCACTCCAGCAGGGCGCTGTAAAATTCCAGGGTTGCGAAAGGACACTTCGTTAGCAGTTTTTTCGCCTCCTGCACTGCACGCTCCGCCATGCCGTTACCACGAGGATAGTACAGCCGGCCAAATCTTTAGCTGGCGTGCGTGACGGTCGCGTTTTCCGTGTTCCTAGAGTTTGTGACGGAGCAAACTTGCGAAAATATCAAATTTAAGCACAGGCTCACTAAGCGCGTGCTTAATATTGAGCTTTCCGCAAGTTTGCTTCGCTGTAAAGAGCAGGAGCACAGAAAAAGCGGCCGTCACGCACGATAGCTAAAGATTTGGCAGGCTGTACGGGCTAGACGTTACGTGGGCAATTCCTAGCTGCGCAGCAAAAGAGCGGAAACAGGCGCTGATGAAAGGTGGGCCGTTATCACTGCACAGATTTGCCGGGATTCCATGAGTCGCGAATACGAGCATGCATGCACTGTTTACCGCTGTCGCTGTTGTCTGACGTAGCTTTTGAACCTCGAAAAAGAACGAGTAGAAATCCACGAGGATTAGGTAGGACTGGTCATCGTGATGGAAAATATCAAGCCCTACTACTTGCCATGACAGACCTGGTATCTCGTGGCTCAGCATAGGCAGTCTAGTGTTCCCGCGCTTGTACTTTTCACACGCTGCACGACTGCAAGGTATTGCAAAGTATATATATATATATATATATATATATATATAATAAGTTGGGGAAGTCACATTGAAAAACTTAACAGATTTATTCAACGTTTCGACCAGGGACTGGTCTTTTTCAAGAATGAACATGTTATATAACATGTTCAGTAATATTCTAAATTGATCAACACCACAAAATAAATCAATTAATTAAAAAAAAATCCCCTATGCCCCTTGGTTTCTGTGGCTGTTGGCTTCTTTCATATATATATATATATATTGTTACCGATGGACCGTGAACGAAGAAGTGGCGGTGCGCTGAACGACGACGACGTTGACCGTTGGTAGCTGGGCCCTCGGTGTCTGAGCTGAGTGCTGGCCATCTCAGAGCAGCCGCCAACACAGACTTACCGCCGTAACATCCCCGTAACATCTTTTGGTGGAGGTCGCGGGTTCGAGCCGACATGCCGACGACCCGACGAGCCGACGAGGCGACGGGCCGAACGGGCGAGATGACTACCGACCCGGCCCCTCCGTCTGCGCCTGCCACGCCAACTGTCGTCGTAGCCCACCCTCGCGACCCGGGCACATTCTGCGGTACAGATGGCGTGGATGTCGAGGACTGGCTCTCGCTCTATGAGCGTGTTAGCCAGCACAACAGGTGGGACGCCACGCTGATGCTGGCCAATGTGATATTTTATCTTGCCGGCACAGCACGCGTGTGGTTCGAAACCCACGAAGAAGAGATTTCCACGTGGGATGCCTGCAAGCAGAAGCTCCGCGACCTGTTTGGGAAACCAGTTGGCCGTCAGCTTGCTGCCAAAAAAGAACTTTCAGCTCGCGCCCAAACGGCCACCGAATCATATATTACATACATTCAAGACGTCTTGGCACTGTGCCGAAAGGTCGATCCCAACATGACCGAGGACGATAAGGTAGGCCACATTCTTAAAGGCATTGCCGACGATGCCTTCCACCTTCTTCTATGCCGGGACTGCTCTACGGTTGACTCCGTTCTGCAGGTGTGTCGACGCTTCGAGCAGGCCAAGCACCGGCGCATTGCACACCGCTTTGATCGCCTGCCTAACACCGCTGCCAGTTCCACGTGCGAGGATCTGCCGACACTGAGGCAGCCTTCAAACCCCGACAACGTGACTCGCATCGTGCGCCGTGAACTGGAGGCCCTGGCTCCTGTTACGACCAACGCGCCCTTGTCGGACAACACCCTGGCCACAATATCCCTTATTCAAGCTGTCGTCCGCCAGGAGGTCGCCAACTTGGGCATGCCCTCCAGCCATCGTCCCGTCGAACCACGGAGTGCGAGCCCCATCTCTCCCGTGGTCGCTTCTGCTACGGCCCGCAACACCTTCGTCCCAAGTTACACAAGGTATCGCAATCCCGATGAGTGGCGTACTCCTGACGACCGGCCGATCTGCTTTACGTGCTCGCGCGTAGGCCACATCTCTCGCCACTGCCGCAGCCGTTGGTCCGCACCTCCCCGACCTTTGCCCTACGTCGACCGTCGTTATGACTATGGACCCCGTCGCTTCACGCCTCGGAATGACCCACCCAGCGCCGAGTCCACACCGCCTCCTCGCAGAACCAGCCGCTCTCCCTCTCCGACAGCCCACCGTTCCCGCTCACCTCTTCCGCACCGCAGTTACTCACCGTCCTCTGCAGGCCGCTTCGCGGGAAACTAGCCAGTGCAGCTCCCGGAGGTGATGCTGCATTGGTGCCCCGACCTGAAAATCCTCTACTGACCCAGCCTTCGCCCTGTAATCTGCTCGACGTTTTTGTGGACGGTGTTCCTGTTTCTGCCCTCATTGACACTGGTGCCCAAGTCTCGGTTCTTAGCTCATCCTTTTGCCGTCGCCTCAAAAAAGTTCAGACCCCTGCCGCTTCGCCCACCGTTCGCGTTGCCGATGGCAGCACTGCTGCCGTCACTGGCTTGAGCACTGCCCGCGTCACTCTTGCCGGTCATAACATCCCAGTTTTGTTCACCGTCCTCGAACACTGCCCTCACAATGTGATCCTTGGTCTAGACTTTCTAACCGCTCACTCTGCCCTTATCGACTGCTCCAGTGGCCTTCTACGATTGGACCTGCCTCTCAGCTCAGCCGACACACCCTCAAGCTCCACGCCCCGCCTTCGCTCCACTGAGTACGCTCGCCTGCCCCCCGACTCTGCCGTTTATCTGCCTATGTCACCATTTCCTGCGGTTCCTGATGGGGATTATCTTGCCTGCCCACTCGCCGATGTCGTTCTCTCTCGCAATGTTGTTCTTCCGCACCTTATCGTGAGCGTCACCAAGAACAGCACCTACCTCCCTGTCCTCAACTTCAGCTTGTCACCACAAGTTCTTCCTGCAGGCATATCGCTTGCTACTTTGTCTTCTCTCACCGACTGTACCGTCACTGCTCTCTCACCTGGACCGCCTTCTACTGTCTCTCAAGCGCCCGACATCCCGTCCAACGTTCCGCAATCCATTTCTGCGATGATTGCTTCTGACCTGAGCCCCGAGCATGCACAGGATCTTCACAACCTTTTGGTGTCCTGCACCGACATTTTTGACTTCGCTTCTGCTCCTCTGGGTCAAACATCGGTAGTGACTCACCGCATTGACACCGGCGATGCAAGACCTATACACCGGAGGCCTTATCGTGTGTCGCTACCAGAGCGCCAGGTCATCCAGCGGGAGGTGGACAAGATGTTGGCCAACGATATCATCGAGCCTTCAAACAGCCCTTGGGCATCTCCTGTCGTGCTCGTGAAAAAGAAAGACCAAACTTGGCGGTTTTGCGTCGACTATCGTCATCTCAACAAGGTCACGAAGAAAGACGTCTATCCCCTTCCGCGCATAGATGATGCCTTGGACTGTTTACATGGTGCCCGCTACTTTTCTTCCATCGACCTTCGTAGCGGGTATTGGCAAATCTCTGTTGACGCAAGAGACCGCGAGAAAACAGCTTTCGTCACCCCTGATGGCCTTTACCAATTTAAGGTCATGCCCTTCGGCCTTTGTAACGCCCCTGCCACATTTGAACGGATGATGGATTCGTTACTCCGGGGCTTCAAGTGGACGACCTGTCTTTGTTACTTAGATGATGTAATTGTTTTCTCGCCCTCTTTTGAAACCCACCTGCTTCGCCTTTCGTCCATCTTGGCACTTTTCCGCCGCGCAGGTCTTCAACTCAACTCAAAAAAAATGTACTTTCGGCCGCCGCGAACTCAAAGTCCTCGGCCATTTGGTGAATGCGAGTGGCATACAACCTGACCCTGATAAAGTTCGTGCCGTCAGTGCTTTTCCCTGTCCCCGCTCGCCCAGCGATGTCCGCAGCTTCATCGGCCTCTGTTCCTACTTTCGCCGGTTCGTCCCGAACTTCGCAGCCGTCGCTCGCCCTCTCACCAATCTGTTGCAGAAAGGCGTTCCTTTTTCCTGGGGCCCAGAGCAGGCTACTGCATTCTCCAGCCTTATCGCCGTCCTCACTAACCCTCCTGTATTGGCCCATTTCAACCCGTCTGCCCCGACTGAACTTCGCACTGATGCCAGTGGTCACGGAATTGGCGCCATCCTTGCTCAGCGACAACGCGGCCAGCACTGCGTGATTGCGTACGCCAGCCGTCTTCTTTCTTCCGCCGAGAAGAATTACTCCATCACAGAACGCGAGTGCCTGGCTCTTGTTTGGGCCATTGGAAAATTCCGCACATACTTGTTTGGCCGCCCATTCACTGTTATCACCGACCACCACGCCCTGTGCTGGCTTTCCTCTCTCAAGGACCCTACTGGCCGTCTTGGCCGGTGGGCATTGCGATTGCAAGAATACACCTTTTCCGTGGTTCACAAGTCCGGTCGCCTTCATCAAGATGCAGACTGCCTGTCACGCTATCCCGTCGATCCTCCTCCTACAGACTGTGAGTCGGATGCCTGTGTCCTCTCCATCTCCGACCTCTCCCACATTGCCGACGAACAGCGCTTGGATCCCGCCCTCACCTCTCTCATCGACCGCGTCAGCACCGACCGGCGCGACACTTCTCTGGCCCGGTTTTTGCTCGACGGGAACACGCTGTACCGCCGCAACATGCGACCTGATGGCGCTGAGCACTTGCTCGTTGTTCCCCGACACCTACGTTCCACTATCCTCCAACAACTGCATGACGCACCTACGGCTGGTCATCTTGGTGTCTCCCGTACGTACGACCGCGTGCGCCGGCGTTTCTTCTGGCCTGGTCTGTACCGCTCCGTCCAACGCTACGTTGCCGCTTGCGACGTCTGTCAGCGCCGAAAGAAGCCCGCTGTCCTGCCGTCTGGACACCTGCAGCCGATTCCCATCCCAACCGACCCGTTTTCTCGTGTTGGGCTAGATTTACTTGGGCCCTTCCCGGAGTCCTCCTCGGGGAACAAGTGGATTGCCGTCGCCACCGATTATGCCACGCGGTACGTGATCACTCGCGCCATTCCAACCAGCTGCGCCACTGACGTCGCTGACTTCCTTCTGCACGACGTCATATTACACCATGGCGCTCCCCGTCAACTCCTTACCGACCGTGGCCGCTGCTTCCTCTCCCGAGTTGTTGACGAAATCCTTCGTTCGTGCTCCGTTCGTCACAAGTTCACCACTGCTTATCATCCTCAGACGAACGGCCTAACGGAGCGTCTCAACCGCACGCTTACAGACATGCTCGCCATGTACGTATCCGACGACCACCGGGACTGGGACATAAGCTTGCCTTTTGTCACCTTCGCCTACAACTCTTCGCGCCATGATACCGCTGGTTACTCGCCCTTCTATCTTCTCTTTGGACGAGACCCCTTACTGCCCTTCGACACTCTGCTGCCCACAGCCGGCCCTGTCACTACATATGCGCATGACGCTATCGCCCGAGCAGACGCCGCCCGCCAGGTTGCTCGTCACAAGCTCTCCGCCTCCCAAGAGGCTCAAAAACACCGCTACGATGGCCTGCACCGTGATGTGCGCTACCCTGCCGGATCTCTCGTCTTGCTGTGGCTCCCATCCCGTCGTGTGGGGTTATGTGAAAAACTTCTGCCGCGCTACACAGGTCCTTATCGTGTATTACGGGCAGTGACCGACGTAACCTATGAGATCACGCCGCTGCACCCAAAGTCGACGTCCGCTCCACTGAAGTCCGAAGTCGTTCATGTAGCTCGCCTCAAGCCCTATCACCCACCATATCGACATCGCACGCCTAACACGCACCGGGACGTTGCCTTCAGCCGAGGGGGATAGTGTTACCGATGGACCGTGAACGAAGAAGTGGCGGTGCGCTGAACGACGACGACGTTGACCGTTGGTAGCTGGGCCCTCGGTGTCTGAGCTGAGTGCTGGCCATCTCAGAGCAGCCGCCAACACAGACTTACCGCCGTAACATCCCCGTAACAATATATATATATATATATATATATATAGATATATGCGCAAAGAATAACTGCGCAAAAAGAACAGGACAAGAGAGAAGAAGAACCACACGGGACAAACGCAGTCCTTTTTGCTCACTTATCCTTTGTTCTCATAATGTCGCACCGACTAGCCCCTCACCGCACTCTTCTTGATCACACACACAAGTAATGCGTAGTACTTACGATAAAAAAAAAGACTGTGATTCCAAAAACTCTCTAGTTATTAGAGTAAACATCAAGGGACGGCGGTTAGAGCGGGAGCTAAGGCACAGAATTAGGCTGGTTGGTAACTGGATCCAGACGTATTAACTAGCCCGAAGAGACAAGGACAGAAGAGATGCGAAAGAGGTTGGTTTTGGTTTATGGGGTTTAACGTCCCAAAGCGACTAACGCTATGAGAGACGCCGTAGTGGAGGGCTCCGGAAATTTCGACCACCTGGGGTTCTTTAACGTGCACTGACATCGCACAGTACACGGGCCTCTAGAATTTCTCCTCCAAAGAAATTCTAGCCGCCGGGGCCGGGATCGAACCCGCGTCTTTTGGGTCAGCAGCCGGGCACCATAACCGCTGAGCCACCGTGGCGGCGGAGATGCGAAAGAATAAACGCTAGTAGGCCTGAAGGTGCGGGATGCGGGTGAAAGGTATCTTCCGAAGGAAACTGTTTATGGGACAAATTATCGCTCGCAACAAAAGATAGGAACCGAAGGGTGGAAGCTGTAAGGACGCACACTTGATAGATGGGGCCGGAATGACCACGGCTGTCCGAAGCGCTCGATTTCAGAACGGCTGAGTGCTTTCCAGATAAAGGGTGCGTTGCGCCGTAGGTTCGTCCATGCTTTCTCTTGAAAAAGAAAAATGTGGGTATGAATCGACTGCTCTCTGTTGAAGCATAAACAACGGAAGAAGCGAAGAATACATCGTTTGCGAAATCTTAACCAGTAAGCGACAAATTTCGGCGTCGAAATGAATTTTGAAATCGGAAATCAGCTTTGCTTTCCATACTCCACACTCCCCGGATCAAAGGCAAAGTCTAAGTTGGCTGACTCAGGTATTAGACAGCGAAGCTGTGCAGTTGTCTGCCGTTTCCGTCGCGCACACGAACAGCGCAGCGCAGAACCTCGGTTTGCAAGCGGCCCTTTTCGGCGTCAAAGGCTGTCAACACGCTGGCATCAAAGCCTCGCGACGATGCCAACAACCGAGAAGGTGCATTACGCTCTCGCTCGTTTTGAACGCGTAACCGCGCGTGTTACCGCTCCTAACTCAGCCTGTAAACCACGCGGAACACGCGTTTTCTCGCGTTCTTGCCTCGTGCGCTGCGCACATTAGCACAGCGAAGCGAGACCACGCGAGGAGGGGGAGGCCGCATTCGTTTTCAAGACCACTCTTCGCACGCGCCAGAGCGGGGCGGAGGTGCGCCGGCGGGGTGACGGCGCTTCACTCGCTCGCAAATCAGGGCCGCCGAGTTGCGTGGGGTCGCTCTCGATATTATGATTCATTGGGCGACCTTAGCTGCCTCTGCCGGCGCGGCGTCAGTTGTGTGCAACGAGTAGGGAGTGTGTCGACTCGGTATGTCGTTGAGGGCAGGCTTTTCTACCCGCTCGATTCAACGCCCTCGCGGCCGTTCCTTAGGAAAGAGGGGCGCAGACCTAAGCCCATTCCTCCTCTGTTTTATAGCGCTCTGTATCCTACATCTGCGTCAATGCCAGCCAAATCGCTAGCGTCACATTGCGTCGTAGACGCTTTTGTTCCTTTAAGGCCCATCTCCATGGACACATCCGAGGCGCACCAGCGCAGCGCCTACGCGTACCAGCGTACGCCGGAGCCGGACTGCGCATGCGCGACGCGCCGACGCGAGCCGGCGCTGGCGCTTGGCAAATATCTGTCCATGTCAGATATTCGCGCCTCGCTCGCGCCTCGCTCGCGCCGGCGCCGGAAGTGACTCGCTGGTTTGCGGTCGGTGTAACCAATCAGAGAACGCAGTTCTCTCGGCATCCGGTACGGCCCTTCGCGCCGTTTGCTTCGCCGAGCCGAGCTGAACGCGGCAGCAGCGACAGGCCATCGAGTTGCATGTGTTTTTCGACGTTTGTCGCGGTGCGGCGCTGGGCGCGTAAGCGCTGCGCTGGTGCGCCTCCGATGTGTCCATGGAGATGGGCCTTTACTCGTCGCAATGCGGCGCTACCAAAGGGGATTGGGGAGTTCCATCATAACGCGAACTATTGGCATGACTCTAGGCATGAATGGTGAAGGCTCTTTCTCGCGAAGTAAACTAAAATAAAAGAATAAAATCTTTTTCTCCCATGTCCCGTGCTACGCCACTATTGGTGGGATACTGTGCTCCTCTCGCGCTTAGCAGGCAGGACGCAGACGCAATAGGAGGGCCCAATGGGAGGTGCTGGAGGAAATGGCTTGACATGCCAAAGTTGGCTTAACTAGTTGGCTCTGAAATCAAAGAGGCGTTGACTAAGAATTTCAGCATCAGGAAGTTAAAGAATTTAATCCATCACTGGCTGGCCTCAATATGGCGCCAGTTTTCCCGACATTTGTGCCAGGATTTTTTTTTTCAAACCAAACTTTATTTATTTACAAATGTGCATACAGTCTTTAGGATGAGCCACAGGCCAAAAGCTAAAGAAAATAGCTTGAAAATGCCTGTGGCCCATCTAAGAGCCATTACAAATAATAAAATAAACACATGCATACGACGGTGGCAGATCGCATACGAGTACACTGTAGAAAGAATTTATAATATTTACGATTGAACTGATGGGTACACAGAGATGTAGTTTGAAACTAGAAAAAAAACAATTAAAACTGAACAAATGCATTTGAAAGTTATACACTGCTGGGTTGATTACAAAGGGGAAAATGACACCGATACATACACAAACTACAATATATGAAAAGAAGTTATGGAATATTATTTACAAAGTACACTTTTAAATCATGAGGTCGGAGGTTATACATGCTCAGCTGGTTAGATTCGTAGCTGTTTAGAACATTAGGTATAAGGAAGTTAAGTGCTTGTTTACCATAGTTAGTTCTAGCTCGTGGAAGTGTCCATTTTGCAGTTGATCGGGTTTGAACATACTTTTCTATGGGCTTTAACAATGCGATATTAAGCAAAAAATTACATATTGATGGTGAAGAAAATTTGAGATAGTATAATAGGCGGTACTCAAGAAAAACATTGACACGAATTACTTCATACTTAGTAAACAATTCAGCCGTATGGGCAGTAAAACTGGCACCTGCGATAATCCTGATAGCTTTCTTTTGGAGAATTAAAATTTTCTGTAGATTTGTTTTGGATGTGGTAGCCCAAACTATGTGGCAATAGTTAATGTGTGATTGGAATAGGGCATGATAAATCATTCGTTTTATACAGGGAGGAAATTCAGTGCGGTATCGAGCAAGAAAACCAACGGAAGGAGCTAATTTCTTGCGAAGATGTATTGCGTGTGCGGTCCAGCTCATACAGGCGTCAAAAATTACACCGAGTGATTTGAAGGTGTCCACGATTTCTATTTTATGATTCCCAAGTTGAAGATCATCGTTTAAGTTAATTTTGACGTTTTTAGGCCTGAAAAAAACAGCTTTAGATTTATTGGTATTAATAGACAACCCATTTTGAACGGACCACGCATGCAAAGTTTTAAGAACAGCATTACCGCGATTTAATAACTGATCTGTTGAGGAGCCCGTTAAGAAAATACTGGTGTCATCTGCGTACAGAATGAATTTAACGTTACTGTCAATATTTACGAGATCATTTATGTATACGTTAAAGAGAAAAGGACCTAAAAGGCTGCCCTGAGGCACTCCACAGTTTATAGCCTGAAGAGTGGATCCATGTCCATCACAGAAAACAGCCTGTTTTCGATCAGTGAGGTATGACCGTAGAAGATGGAGACACATTCCTCGAACACCATACATTTCTAGTTTAGCAAGCAAAATAGTGTGGTTAAGAAAGTCAAAAGCCTTACTGAAATCAACAAAGATACCGAGAGTTAGACATTTATGTTCAAAATTTTGCAAGATAAATTCTTTTTGTGAGAGGAGAGCAGATTCGGTAGAGCGTCCTTTTCGAAACCCGAACTGTGAATCTGTTAGCAAGCTGTGTTTAGTAAAAAAGCTATCCATTCTTTTTAGAATAATCTTCTCATATACCTTCGAAAAAACCGGAAGTACGGAAATCGGGCGGTAGTTGGTTAATACGGCTTTATTACCTCCTTTAAAGATAACTGTTACTTTGGCATTTTTCATTTCATTAGGGAAAATAGAGCATGAAAGGGACTGATTAAAAATGAAAACTAGATACGGGGCTATTAGGTCTGCAACAAACTTCAGCGGTTTTATTTGCAGCCCATCATAATCCACACAGCGTGTTGATTTCAGATTCATTAATACTGAGAACACTTCTTCCGAATCCGTTTGATAAAAGACTAGTGATTCATTAGGCATATTGCTAATTGTACTAGTGGCAGGTTTTACATCTCCGGTTGGCTTAAAGGCAGTAAAAAAACAGTTAAATTTCTCTGCAAGGGAGGCCCCGGATAAAAGCTCATTTTCGACAAATAGTTCACCTAGTGTTTTGTTATGTTTTTTGTGGACAAAAGCTTCATTCAAAACTTTCCATAGCTGTCGGGGATTGTGCTTGTTATTACTAACTAAGCGCTGCTGGTAAGCTTGCTTAGCGCTCCTTAGCTCACTTGTTAGATTATTACGATATTTTTTGAATGAAACTAAATCAGCAGGATCCTTAGTGAGCATAAAACGCTTGAAAAGCTTACTTTTGCGGTTCATCATTTTCATGTGAAGGGGGGTTACCCATGGTTTTCGGATCTTAGATTTTTTAGTTTTTGTCTTCCATGGAAAGCAGCGTGTGTAGTGTACTTTTAATTTATTAAGAAAGTGATTATAGCAATCGTCCGGCTGAGAGTAATTGAAAATTGAGCTCCAGTCTTCAGAAAGTATTGACAGCCTAAAACGGTTAAGGGATTCTTCATTAATGCACTGGTAAGTAAAGACGTTATGTTCACAATTGACAGCAGGTGTTTGGGCAACAACAGAAGCAAATACAGCGCAGTGATCACTAATATCCGAAACTATAGTTCCAGCACAATTGACATACGAAGCGATGTCAACAATCAAAAGATCAAGTGTACTCGAAGAAGTAGCTGTAAATCTGGTAGGTGTGGTTATTAAATTCAAAAATCCATTGGACCAGACAGCTTCTAAAAAGGCACTGCTGTTACGACTATTATCTTCAATGTTGAGATTAAAGTCGCCACCAATAAGCGTAGATTTTTCCCGAGAGCAAAAGTCAAGAAAGGCATCAAAAAACTCAATAAAGGTATCAGTGCAACCTGACGGGGGCCTATATACCACTGAGACAATACTGCCAGCAATTTTGACTGTAAGTATCTCAAAATCATCCTTCATAACAGAAAACTCGGGTAGCAGGTCTGCTTTAAGACCGCATTTGACGTAAATGGCTACACCGCCACCACGCGTGCTTCGGTTCAAATAGAAAAGAGAATAATCAGGAAGGTTTATAAAATCAATTTCATTCACCGCCCACGTTTCTGTGAACAACAGCACATCAAAACTATGTTGAAGGTGTGCTAAGAGATAGGGCAAGTGGTCGGCCTTGTTTCTTATCGAGCGAATATTTAGGTGTAAAGCTGAAAAGCTGTTTTCTATTGCTAAGCTGCTCTTAACTTCGTGCGGTAGGAGAAGCTCGTGGTACTGCATAATGTGTAAAAAGCTTAAGAAAGCTGAGCGAGGTCCGCTTCAGATCGGACGACGACGACTGAATCACCTTGCTTCTTTCTGATCAGGATCCTGCCGTTTGCGTGCCAAACAAACGCATAACCATGCTCCTTAGCCCAGTTCTTTGTGACAAAGAGAAGATTACGAGCGTGCTTTGTCAGGTTTTCCAGGATGTACTGGTCACTATTCTCGTCACTCAAGGCACGTTTCTTGGCAAACCATTTATCCCTTAATTCCTGACGGGCAAAACGAACGATGACACCAGGTATTTTGTCGCGTTTCGACGGCAGCCTGTGGATTGCTGTGACGTCGTGCGTGACGAGGGGTTCCAGACTCAGTGTTGCACCAATTTCATTTACTTTGTCGAGAAGAATTTCGTTATCCGTTTGAGAAATGCCATGAAACTCCAGGTTCAACCTTCGGCTTCGCCATTCAAGGTCATTCAGTTCAGCTTTTAGTTCTGCTACTTCATTTGAATCACATTTGTTTTCCAAGGTGCTTACCCTATCTTTCAACTGCTTCGTTTCTTTTTCTTGAGCATCAAGACGTGTAGCAAAGTTGTCGAACTCCGCTGAGAGCAACTCAATAGAATTCTCAATCGAATCAACTTTGCCTGGTAGGCAAAGGAGAGAGTTCAGTTTGCCATTTATGTCTAGAAGTACTGCATGTATGTCTGTTTCCAGCGAGACAGGAGACTCAGCACAGTTTTCTTTTGACCCACCTGGCTTGCATGAGCTGCACTTCCAATTTTTCTTGAGTGACTCTCTTTTGTTTTTGGTTTTAAGTGCTCCCTCAGCAACCCCGGAGCACTCCCCCACATGGAATAAGAATGCGCATTCAGTGCAAGCCAAGCGAGCAGAATCCCCAAGAAACACACCCCTGCAAGCACAGCAACGCGACATTGCAAGATACGTCAAACAGCAGCCACTGAACGCAAAACACTTCACATTGGCAGCAGCGGCGGAAAGTTGATAAGAAAGAGGTGAATTTGAAAACTAACCTGCAAAAGTTCAAGAACGAAGAATCAAACAGCGTCCCTCAGACGAGCCGCCGCCGCCGCTGCCAAATGAAGTGTTCCGCCCACGCCGGGAATCAAGCAGATCTTGTCACAAGGTGTCGCCGCTGTTGACGAACGGTATCTGTCGATGATGCTGGCCCTCGAAAAGCGATGTAATCACTGCATTGCACCCGTCTTGAGCTTGAAAAATGCAGATTGCTGTATGGCCAAGGACCAAGTAGAAAGGCAGCACTTTGGTGATGCACTCCTTGGGTCCACTGCAAAAGTTCAAGAACGAAGAATCAAACAGCGTCCCTCAGACGAGCCGCCGCCGCCGCTGCCAAATGAAGTGTTCCGCCCACGCCGGGAATCAAGCAGATCTTGTCACAAGGTGTCGCCGCTGTTGACGAACGGTATCTGTCGATGATGCTGGCCCTCGAAAAGCGATGTCTAACTTGTGACGCAACTGTTTGCCGCACAGCCTTCCGGCTGGTGTCATACGATTTCTCGTTGCATGTAGGTAGCTTACATGTGCTAGTCAACTTGGAACCGACAGGGAGTCGACAGGGAACAGGGATTCGTACCGACGACATATGCGACTTCAATTGTATGCCTTCCGAGACTTTCGTATCAAAATTGTGGTGCAGCCGTTCATTGTACAGCGATCCAGGTAGTGTCATACGCGCTTGTGTGCATGAGTGCGGTATGTGCATGGGTGGGTGTCAATGCATCCAGGGACAGCAATGCTTTCGCGTTCCCACGCGTAAGCAGTCTTAAGTGTTTCTGCGGAATTTTTTTTTGCAGTTTATTTTACGTTTCTTACAATTAAAATGAAATACAACAAAATATGTGCTGCGCTTGGCTCTAACATTCTGTGATTTCTCTATGCCTGCCTGATTTCGCATGAGTGGTGCACCCGTTTGGTTCACCTTCCCACTGTATTGAATCAAAGTGAACTGTACCCTGGTCATACGGGTACTTCTAATGCCTTTCAGAATCATCGTTTCTGCTATGCAGTATGCACAGATGCATGACATAAATGGTGCGACTTTAAGCAGGCTGCTTTCAAAGTAAAGTAGTCTCAGAATTTCGAAGCCCAAAGGATTAGCCCTCGAAAAGGTCAGCATTTAGAAAAAAATTTTCAGAGGACGGCAATTATTTTAACCACGTCGCCGAGTCGCCGACTGGAGAACATAGGTGATGCGGTTTCTTGCGATCCGCGTTCGTCATCAAGGCTTCCTAATATGTATAGAGCGTGGCAGCCTTTCTCTCTGCTAGTCTGTCCAAGAATATTTCATGGCAAGTAGTCGGGCTACTGCGCTTGCAGGTGGAGTAACCTGACAGAGTTTTGAAGACCTCTTTTTATACTCCTAAAGGAAACAACAAACTTCTGACGTTTCGCTTGGCTCCACCCTCAGCAGCAAGAAGTTTGCGCCGGCGAGAAGCGCGCTTATGAGCAGCACGTTTGGGTTATTCATGCAGCGAATTGTGCGCGTCGTCGAGACTGCATAAAACTTGAAGCGCTAATGGAAGAGATATACGGTTTCAGATTTACCTTAGGTGCACTTTGAATCGACAGCAGGCGAAGTGCTCTAGCGCGCACGCACGTATACTACTGGCCTCGCAGAAGCTACACGATGGCGCAGAAAAACGACATCGCGATAACATTATGCCACGTACACCCGGGCCAGATCTTTAGCTGGCGTTCGCGACGGTCGCTTTTTCGGTGCTCTAGAGCTTTAGGGCGAAGAAAACTTGCGGAAAGATCAATATTAAGCACGGGCTTAGTGAGCCTCTGCTTAGATTTAATATTGTCACCAGGAATATTGTCGCAAGTCTGCTCCGTGATTAAGCTGCAAGAGCACTGGAAACACCGCCGTCTATCGCGCACGCCAGCTAAAGATTGGGCCGGGTGTACGCGTTGCGACGGCACAGCAAAAGGTGCGCTTGCGCTTGTCTCGGTGATTGGAGAGCAGGAATAGAGTATACGCTCTAATAAGGAGGAGAATTGAGTCAGTTTGGTTACAGGCAGGCGGAACGGGAAGAGAAGAGGGCGAAACATAATGTTCCACTCGACATTGGATGTAAAATCTTTAGCGTACCGGCGACGTACCAACAGACACGCACACCGGTTTACCGGACCCCTCATGCGTGCGTGCAGTGGCTCCCCCTGACCCCAACAATGCCAGTGCGCATGCGTAGGAGGGGTCCGGTAAACCGGTACACGTATCCGCTAGTACGTCTCCGGTATGCTAAAAACGTGTATGCGCGGCAATCCAGCACGTGCGAAGTCTGCTGCTACAGACGACAGTGCCGCTGGTGAACGCTGTCAAGGTTAGGTTACATGCAGCATATACGAGGTCTGTTAGAAAAGTATCCGACCTTTGGCCGTTGAAAAAAAACTTGCATAACTGGAGCGTTGCAAACCTAGTCATCTTTAAAGTAGTCTACTTGGGACTCCACACACTTCTCCCAGCGGTGCTGCCATTGTGGGAAGTATTCCGAAAAGGCCCTTTTCGGAATGGAGTTTAGCTCAGCTGTCGTTGCAGCCATAATGTTCTTCTTTGTCTGAAATCGCGCTCCTTTCAATGGCCTTTTGATTTTGGGAACCAGCCAGAAATCGCAGGGGCCATATCAGGACAGTAAGGAGTCTGTTGAACAACAGGAGTCTGGTTTTTCACCAAAAAATCTGATTCGAGTGCGAGGAATGTGCAGGAGCATTGGCGCGATGGGTGCGCCAATTTCCTGTTGACCTCAGCTCCGGGTTCTTGCGCCGCACAGCATCACGTAGGCAACGGAGGACATCCCTGTAGTACTCTTTGGTCATTGTTTGACCCTGTAGAGTGCGTACTCGTGGTCTGCGACACAGAGGGTGTCAAAGAAAGCAGTCAGCATCACTTTCACATTGCTGCGCAATGGCGGGCCTTCTTAAGTCTTGGTGACGTGGAATGCTTCCACTCTGACGACTGGGATCTGGTTTCCGGGTCGTACCTGTACACCCAAGACTCGTCACTAGTGATTATGATGTTGATGAAGTCGGGGTCACTGTTTGCGGAATCCAGAATGTCCGGTGAGACTTCAACACGAAGCTGCTTTTGCTCCACCGTGAGCAGCTTCGGCACGAATTTCGCCGCAACTCTCTCCATGGCCAAATCTTCGGTGACAATGGAATGTGCGGAGAAATTGCTCATGTCCACCTCTTCCTCAATTTCTCGGATAGTCACGCGACAGTCCCGCATCACCATAGCGTTCAGTTCGGCAATGACCTGGTCATTTTGGCATGTTGATGGCCGATTGGAGCGTGGCTCGTTCTCCACCGATGTGCGGCCATATTTAAAACGATTGTAACACTGCTTAAACTGTGTGCTGCTCATAGCATCTTCACCGAAAGCCGTCTGAATATTTCGAATGGTTTCCACTAGGCTGTCGCCAAGTTTATGGCAAAATTTGTTGCAGTAGCGCTGCTCCTTTCACTCCGCCATTTTTCTTGCAATAAAAAACCGACGAGAGCACTACACTGCCTCACTCAAACGCTGCTTCCCAGCGACTGACGCTATCGGCAGGCGGGAAAAAATTCATGCATGCGCATGAAGGTTCAAGGTCGCCTGATGCAATCGCGCTTGTCTCATATCCATCAGGTGTTCGCAAAAAAAAAAAATAAAGTCGGATACTTTTCTAACAGACCTCGTATACCCTCGAAAGTAGATAGGAAAGCTGCTGACATAGTTGAGTTGGTAGAGCGTCGTACGCGACATGCGGAGGTCGTGAGTTTGGATCCCACTGGCGGCATGTGATTGTTTTGCTTCAGCTTTCTTATCAAATAATTTTAGGTGATTAAAGTAGTAATTTCCAATTATTCAACGACACAAAAAAAAATTTAACCTGCGCTTTCCTCATTTCGACGATCCTTAATACGTAAAGACACAGGAAGATTGATGCATGTACCTTCTTGAGTAGATCCGGTTGTATAGCGCAACGTTCGTTAACCACTTTCTGTAGCTACCCCGTCAGAGTTTCCTTCTGAAAAAAGCGACTAGTATCTTTGCTGCCTCGGACACACGGTTAGCAGTCTAAGGTACCAGGGCTTTGAAATGACTGCCGATATACTTCATGTCTGCGTGTTGTGCCAGAGCTCCCTTGCCTTGAAATTAAACTCTGAATTTTTATTCACATCGGGTAATTGCGTAACAAGTCCGCCTGAAAGTAAAATTATGCACGCGTATACAATTGCTGTTCTAACTTGCGACACTCATCTTAGCTGACACCTTTTCCGGCCTGAGTTACTGCCAGGTGAACAGTAACTAAAACTTATCTTCATTTTCTTGCAGCCATAGCGTACAGGTAGAGCATTCGCCTCGCTTGCAAGAGGACCGGGGTTCGAATCCCGGGGCCGCACAATTCTCCATCGGATTAAAAAAACTCCACCTGCCGATGGAATTGCATAACCAAGCCTGGGGCCTGATATCGGTGGTCAGAACCGACAACGCACACCCTCACCAGAACAGGATTTGGCCACCGTGGTGTAGTATTTGGCCACAACCTTCTATGGACAAACTAATTACCTCTGTCCCCAGCGGCTGTGGAGCAAATGGAAAAGGCGGCGGTCAGACCTGTGACGCTGCGGAGGGTGCTAAGAATCTCTGGCTCCGGACAGGCCGCCGTTGGAAACTAGAGGGTATATTAAATGGGGTGTCATAAGGCTTTGTGAGGTTCGCAGGAGAGATGAAGCGTACACAGTAAAAGGGTGGGCAGTTGCCATGCTATCGTGGATTGGCGGACAGACGAGAACTGGGTGTGGGATTCCTCATCAATTGGGATATAGCTGCAACATATAGGAATTTAAGGAGAGGATGTCAGTTATCGTAATTAGGCTTAATAAGAGGTACTATCAGCGTCAATTAAAACGCTAACAAGCCAATTGAAACGCGAACAGCACAACTCGCAGATATTATACTAGGGAGGCAAAATACATGAGCAGTTGATTTTCCCATCGAAGCCGAAAAGACCGCTCTTCTGAAATGTTAATAGCCCACGCCTGTATTTCATCTCCAGCCTCTAATGTGCTTGATTTTTTGTGCTCGCGTTTCAGGTGTTTTGTTCGCGTTTCATTTGACGCTGATAGTACAAATTGAAGGTCGTACAAGCTTACGCGCCTACATCCATCTTGATGAGAGAGAGAGAGAGAGAGAGAGAGACTCTTTAATGAAGAGCAGAGAATTTAGCCGGCGTTTTAAAAATCGCTGGCATGCTACTCTGCGCAGGGAGGGGAATTTGGGAGATAAAGACAGAAGGAGAGCAGAGTGGAAGAGGTAAAAAAAAAAAAGAAGATAAAATGCGGCCATGAAATGGGTACTAAGGATGCAATGGCGAGTATTGATGTAACCTATGGAGTGATGGAGTGCATAGTCCGTCAAATGGGCTGACGAAGTTCACTGCATGAAGAATGCATGAAGGTGACGTGCAAGTGAATTTAAAGCTTATCGAGATGTCCAATGTCTTTTAAATATGTGAATAGAAAAGTCATTGCAAGTCTCTGTTGCCTAAGGCAGGCTAAGGGACCTAAAACTTTGTCCATTGTAAGGGGCACTGAGCAGAGCTTCTGCATGCAATGTTCATAGTACGCACGCTCGTTAGCATATGCAGGGCACTCAAGCAAGATATGCTCCACAGTTTCTATCGCGGCACAGCTGTCACAGTGCGGACTGTCCAATTGTCCAAAACGGTATCGTAAGCCGTTTGTATATGCAGCATTAAGACGAAGTCGATGATAAAGTGTTTCCAGATGTCGAGGAATTCTGGGTGAGAGTCTTGATCTAAGATGTTGGCCGATTGAGTGAAGAAATTGGTACTGATATGTCGGCAAACTCCAAAGCCGATACATACATCGTTGAGAGTTTCTCGGAAGGCGTGGAATTGGCAATGAGCAAAGTAAAAACTCAGCATACAACACTGATGGGTGACATCAATGCCAAGGTGAGAAGGAGCGCGGAGACCAGGCGTTAGGCGACTACGACATATGCTCCAGGAATGGAAAGGGGGTATTATTAGTAGAATTGAAAGAAAGAAAAAATTTGCGAACCATGAATGATTTCTTCCGCAAACGAGAGAACATGAAGTGGACGTGGAAGAGCCCCAATGGTGCGACTAAAAACGAAACGACTTCACACTATGCGATCACCCTGGTGACGTGCAGGATGCGGAGGTCCTCGGGAAGGTGTGTTGTAGCGACCACCGAATGGTAAGGTCTCGAATTAGCTGAGACCTGAGAAGGAAACGGAAGAAATTAGTGAAGCGGAATCCCATTAACGAGTTAGCGGTAAGAGGGAAAGTAGAGGAATTCAGGGTATCGCTGCAGAACAGATTTTGTTCTATAACAGAGGAAGACGATCTTAATGTTGAAGGAATGAGCGATAATCTCACAGCTATCACTGACAGAGCTTTCACATTACTGGCACAACTTTCAAAGTTAATGAATAAGAGCACGACAGCCGACATAAGGAAGCTTAATATAAATAAAACCGTGCACGCTCTCAAGAACGAGCGTAGCCTAAAAGCCGTGAAGAGGAAACTACGCATAGGCAAAAATCAGACGAATGCGTTAAGAGGGCAATGCCATTAGCAATATGCATAAGATCTTTCAAGTAGCCGAAGAGTTATGCACAGAGTAGCCAATGTAATCAGGGCGTAAACGAGATAAGCAGCATCAGACATAAATATGATATCGTGACGGTAAAGAAAGAGGAAGCAAAGAAAGCGATAGGGGCAGTCCAAAGAGGGAAAGCAGCTGGTGAGGAACTGGTGACAGTATATCTATTGAAGAACGGAGGGATGTTGTGCTAGAAAAACTAGCCACCCTGTATACACAATGCCTTATGACCTCGAGCGTACCATAAGCTTGCAAGAACGCTAACGTAATCTTATTCCATGAGAAAGGAGATGTCGAGGGCTTGAAAAATTACAGGCAGATTAGCCTACTGTCCATTGCCTACTAAGTATTTACTACGGTAATCGCTAATAGAGTAAGGGCAACCTTAGATTTTAATCAACCAAATGACCAGGCATACTTTCGTAAACGATCGATACTCGACAATAGACCATACTCACACTATCAATCAGGCAATAGAAAAATGCGCAGAATATAACCAACCCCTATACTATATTGCTTTCAGTGATTACGAGAAATCATTGACTCAGTAGAAACTTCAGAAACTATGCAGATATTTCGGGATCAGGGTATAGAAGAGCCTTATGTAAAAACACTGGAAGATATCTGTAACGACTGCACAGCTGGCATAGTACTTCAGAAAGTCAGCAGTGAAGTTCCAATAAGGAAGAGTGTCAGGCAGGAAGACACATTCTCGCCAATGCTATTCACCGCCTGTTTAGAGGAGGTGTTCCTAGGCCTTTATTGGGAACATGTGGAGGTATGAGTTAACGAAGAATACCTTAGTAATCTGCGATTTGCGTAAGACTTTGCCTTGCTAAGTCACTAAGAACATGAAATACAAAGCATGGTAAATCAGTTATACAGGCAGAGGAGAACGGTGTGCCTAAAAATTAATCAGCAGAAAACCAATGTAAGGCTCTACAGTTTCGGACGGAAAGAGCTGTTTACAATCGGTTGCGTGGTGCTAAAAGTAGTAAGAGAATGCATCTACTTAAGGCGAGTAGTGACCGCAGATTCGAATCACGAGAGCGAGATAACTAGAAGAATACGATAGGGTGGAGCGCATTTGGCAGGCTCTCTCAGGTCATGAACGGCAGTTTACTAATATCCTTCAAGAGAAAAGTATACGACAGCTGTATCTTTCCGGTGCTCACCTACATGACAGAAATGAAGAGGATAAAAAAAGGTTTCAAATTAACTTAAGGGCAACGCATCGAGCTATGGAAAGGAAAGTGATAGGTGTAACTTTAAGAGACAGGAAGAGGGCAGAGCGGGTCAGGACATTCTAGTCGAAATCAAAAGTAAGAAACAGGCTTGTGCAAGGCATGTAATCTAAAAGCAACAGAACCGATGGTCCTTAAGAGTAACGGATTGGATTCCAAGAGAAAGCGAGCGTGGCATGAGGGGGCAGAAAGTTAGGTGGGCGGTTGAGATTAAGAAGTTGGCGGGAATTAGGTGGCCGCAGCTGGCACTGTGCAGGGTTAATTGGAGAGATACAGGGAAGGCCTTTGTCATTTCAATGGCAGCGCTGCTCGGGCAAACAGGGACGTGTTAGAGAGACAATCAGAGACAGAGAGCAATCCCAAGCACTTCTTAAAGGCCTTTTTTCAGGAGTGAGCGTAGTCAGCCTTATGATGATGATTACCTTTATTCAAGATCACCAACGAGCTGAAGCTAGCGAATAAACTGCTGATTGTTGACAAGCGAAGGAAAAAAAAATACGCCATTGAAGGTAGTTCTTCATGTCTTGGTGTGCTTATAGTAATGTGGGCTTTTAGAAATCAGTCACAGATACGCCGTCCAATGGACGAAACGTTGCTTTTCAGGATATCAGTATTTGCCCGATGCTAATACCATAACGCTACCATTCTTGACTGCTAGCAGTACTGACCTGTCTATGCGAGCCAACTTGAGAGGTAAACTTAGTTGCTTATCTGATTGCTTTCCTACAAACACAGCAGTTAAAAGGCCGCACCGTGGTTAGACGGCTGGAGGTATTCATAACAGGAAAACAACTATCATCTGTTTTTATTTTGTCTCCTGTAAAGTATGTTCTTGTGTCGACACCTCGATCACAGCGGATCGATACACTAATCTGAGATAGGCGAAAATAATATCGTCGAGTCCAGAAACAGCTCTAACAGCTTCATGTCTGGGCTTCCTTTTCGTGAAAAGCAGCTGCAGGGCTGCTTGTGCCAAGAGAATATACTTTCCACGATGGGCATCGCAGAAATTTCTTGATACTGTCAGTGCACAGTCAGGAGGTAGTCTCTGAACTGCCTGTTGGAATTTCCTTAAGAATGTCATAATTATCCAGAATTTTTTTTTTCTTTCTGATTCAGCGAGTGCTCTGGTAACGCGCGAAAGTTGTATGACCGCCGCATCACCTTAAAAAGACGCTCCATGCGATGTCGGGAACTTCAATTATCTTTTCTTCACAAATCCCGTGATAAAAGAAGGTTCTAGCAGCTAAAGGTAGATTAACTGAAGTAAGGGAAAGTTTCTATTAAAATTGGCGCTCAACGTTTTGTATCAAGCATGCATCTACTGCTTCTAGGCAGCAGCTAAATTCCCAGGAACTGACGACTGGATAAATATAACCTCTTAATTAAAACCTCTCCCGTTCTCGGCAGTTTGGAAGCGTTATAGACGACAGTGATCGCAGATGCCAGCACAAGGGAGACCTTCGTGGTGCTCGTAATGTTTTTTTTATATCAGTTACTCTAGAGAATATTTAATAGCATAACCTTTCACCACAAAAAAAACTTTTAAAAATGCGAAAAAGAAAAGCGGAAAAGAACACGCAGCCCTCCGGCATGTACTGGGCGTACGCGCACCACGCCCGACCGTCGCATGCTGATCAGAGATGTAGGGCACCTAGGCTTTGCGGCTGTCCGCGGCACGCCAACTTTGCTCGCCAGTGTCATTTCTGTGTCATGGCTCGTCAGTCAAAATACATTTGTGGGAAGCCAGAGACCGTGTCCGGTCAGGATTATAGCAACAGGTAAATAGTACGCGAAGAAAAGGCTTGCATTTTTGTTCTTTGTGCAGGTGTTTACCTTGCACTCAGATCATAAGACCTAAGACCATTCGATAGTTGAGCCCGAAGACGTGCGTTCAACGCAAGCCGCGGCGGCCTCGTTTCGATGAAGGCGAAATGCAAAGGCACCCATGAAATGTTCGATGTAAGTGCACGTTTAAGAACCTGAGGTGGTTAAAAATAAGTTACGGCCTTCCACTACGGCGTCTCTCCTATTCCACGTGGTGCTTTGGGACGTAAAACCTCAGATAACATACCATACCATACCATACCATACCATACCATACCATACCATACCATACCATACCATACCATACCATACCATACCATACCATACCATACCATACCATACCATACCATACCATACCAGGTCTTAAGACCAAAGATGTAGCATCAACAACGAGCGCCCATGGTGTCTAGGATGACAAACACTTCTGTTGTTGTTGACCAGAGAACATGCCAACCGTTCTCCTGGAGAGGAGATAAGTATTGTTGAGTGCTGTTGAAATGTTAACCACTTTTGCACCTTCAAACTCCATCATTCATATAAATCACAGCTGCTTTCCCGCTTTGATTTTCTTCTTCAAGTGCACTGCCTTTGCTGGAAAGGCCTTGCTTTGCGACACTTCAGCTACCCGTCTAGGAAACCTTCTCCTCGTGGGCCCCGGCGCTGCCATTTTCAAGGAGTGACATCAGAAGCCTGCGGCGAAGGCGTCCTCGAAGTCTCGTCCGGCACTGCTGGCACTAGCGTCAGTGTTCTTCTAATGCTCCACAAGTAGTCCAGTTGACTGCAACCGGACCACGTTGCACCACGTCACGAGTGCTCGCAGGTGGAGAAAAATTAAGGCAAAATAAGACCGGGTTCTTTTCCGCCCGGTCGTGTCTCGGCGGCGAGAAGAGCGTCCCCGCTTAGCGCGAAGGAAGATCAATTAGCGCCGCGAGCGAACACGATGCCCGACCACCGCGACCACCTATCTCGGTTTGCAGCCGACGCTAATTGGCGGGGCAGGACTGCTGCGGCGTCGTGGATGCAACTGGGTGGCATGCCGTCCTGATTCCAGTTTCGCCCTGAGTGGCTGTGTGGTGACGCGACCCGCAAAGTCTCCTTTTCGTTTTAATTGCACGCGCCGGCATATCGGACCTGGGGGCAGCGAGGGCAGACGTCTGGTCCGTGGCGTGCTGTAGTAAGAGACGGAGGAAAGGAAAGTTGGGAGGCTAACTAGGGTCACTAAGTTATGTTAGCTATACATGCAGACGGGCACAGAAAGCAAGAAAGGAGAGTAAAAGAGAGATACCTAAGTCCATCATGCCAAGCTCATCGAGAATGCTAGGACATAAAAGACACGTTTCCAGCTGCCAAGCGTGCAACGCTTATACTCGAAAGGACTTCATGGCTCCAGATAATTCGACCACCTGGGGTTCTTTAACGTGCACTGACGTCGCACAGTACACGGGCCTCTAGAATTTTTCCTCCATTCAAATGCGACCGCCGCGGCGGGGATCGAACTGGCGTCCTTCTGGTCAGCAGTCGAGATCCATAACCACTGAGCCACCGCGGCAGCTCTGTATACGAAAGCAACGTGCCAAACTTGATTATGAAAGTGTGACAGCAGTCTTTGCTGCCCAAAAAGAAATCACAGGATTCATCATCTTGATACAGTTTTAAATCTTTTGCTACTTGTTCCATTTTGTGGAACTCATTGCCACACAGTGTCCTTTCCCCTCTGCGTACTTCAGAATCCTTTTATCAGCGTTAGAACCCACATGTTGCGAAAAACTGTACAGCGCCCGGTGTTCTCTGAAGCCTCTACCTGATACGGTTGGCAGACGCCAGAGTGGAGAGAGAAAAATGCCCCTCACCACTTGTACATAAGAGGCAGGAGAGGTCGGAAACAAGCCACGAGACAAGCCCAAAACAAAATGACTAAGAATGACTCAGTTCAAATGGAAATGACCGGCAGAAGGAGTGAAGAATGGAAATGGAAAGGATAACCTGCTGCCTGCCAGAGTTGGCAGGTGACAAAGGGGAGAGAAGATAACCTGTTCGTCTCCACTTGTAGTGCAGAGGAGGGAGAGACCGGAAGGTGTTTGCCACGGGACGAATCCAGAAGGGTGGCTACCATGGACGGAGAAGGTCCTGACGCGGGTGGAGGAATGCGCAACTCGAGGGTGGCTGCCACGGGAACAACCCATCGGGTGGTTACCGTGAAAGGTGGAGGCTGAGGAGGAAAGTGAGCTGAGAAGAGGAGCGGATGATAGCAAAGCTGCGCGCGTGCGCAGTATGCCACTCTTCCATTGAAGCGGTCGTGTACAAGCCACCAGCAGAACCAAGTGTCGGACCTGTCGGTGGAGATTAGAAATTTAACAGAAGAGCAAGTGTTCCAGGGAGTCAAGCACAAAGACGTCCAAAGTAGGCTAAGTATGCGAAAAGGTGGACGGAAAGAGATGTGCGTGATGTGTCGTGTCATGCAAAGGGGAATGAAAGACTAATGCTGTTTGCATCGGATCGGGCCAGCGATCACTTGTCAATTTTTATTTAGTAAGATGGTGAAGAACACATGATCCTATAGGCTACGAATGTCAAAATCTCCTGCATGCCTTTTTCACCAGTGCAACTGACGCTGCAGCGTTAACGGCTAGTATTAAGTATATATAATGTTGCATCCAGTGACATGTCGTCGGCATAGAGTGCAGCAATTCACTACCCCTTCCTCTCAACCTTACCATATTTTTGTGCATATGTATCTTTGAGCATTGAAAGAGCTTTGAAGGCACTGCAAAAAAAGGAATGGAAACAAATCAATAAAAGTTTCAGTCTAAAAGTTCATTGGTCAAATGTTTAGCGGAATCCCCCAAGGTGGAGTAAATTTGTAGAAAGCTGTATAGCTTTCCTTTGTAGCCGTATGGCTGCTCTTGGATGGATGCCAATGAGTAATTACTTTTTAAAAGTTCATTGAAGAAGGTGGGCTGCTCGTGCGGCCGCAGCCAGCTCTGCATGACTGGCAATGTTACTACTGCTGCAGAGGGAACAAAAAATATTAAGCGAGGCAGCTAACTGGTTTCACACGTTTCATGCGCTTCGACTTCTGCTCGTTACTGAAGGGCCGAGTGATGCGCGACTGACCTACTGATGCAAAACTATCGGAAAATTGACTATCGATAGTAACGATAGCTTTTTGGAAACTATCGATAGTGTAAAAAAACTATCGATAGTACTACTGTCGATAGACTATCGATAGTGTTGCTATCGATAGTACTACTGGCGGTAGTATCGCTATCGATAGCAAGACTATCGATAGTGATACTGTCGATGGTAAGACTATTGATAGTGTAATGTGGGACTCGCACAGGTAGTGTGGACGGCCACAGTCCTTGTTCTAGCACTGCTTCTCAGCAGGCCGGCGTTCGCAAGCGCGCACCCGAGCTTCGTCAGCTTCGTCTTCTGTCTTCTTCCTCTCCTTCATCGGCGACAGCCGCTGGGGCAGCAAACCCCAACTCTCTTTCTTACAATAGTAACAACATTGCTATTGTGCATTTGTTAGGCAGCGATGTAACCAAAACATTTGCGATACCTGATTGGTTTGACGGTCTCATATGGCTTAATGTCCCAAAGAGACTCAAGCTATGAGGAATACCGTAGTAGAGGTCTCCGGGTAAATTTCGACCAGCTGTGGTTCTTTAACGTGCACTGGGAGAGTTTGAAAAAATACTTGGAACTGCATTCGATGAAAGAACAAACAGCCGAAGTTGTGCTGGCTTGCTGACGTAACCGCTGCAGAATTGGTTTTTGCACACATGCTTCGCAACTAGGACATTCGCACGCGAACATTTTATCCAGCAACTTTACGTAGGGAACATCTGCAGAGCTCGGTGACGCGTAGGCTGCGAAAACGGGCGAGTCTTGTCAGTTACTTGTACCATTACCTCCATACCACACACTCAGGAAACCAAGTTTAGGATGCCGTGGGTACGCGTAGTTGATTTTATAGTACGGATAGTACTATATATAACAAGTAGCATCGATACGGTTATCGATAGTGCTATCAATAGAACTATCGATAGTACTATCGATACTATCGATAGTATCGATAGTACTATCGATAGTTTTGCATCACTAGCCTGACCCCCTACCTTACATAAATTTCACACTATCTGCGTCTTGAGTCGTGGTATACGATCCCACTAAGCGCTGCTGTGTACAATGTTGGTTGTCTCTGCCGATAATAGTGGCGCCTGATAACGGAAGCACCCGGGTGCTATTCATAAGATTGCCAGCGGTAGCGACACTTGCATCGGACTAGCCAGAGGAGCAAGAGGAAATCTATCTCTTATCCGCAGAGATGAATGGCCGGCAATTACCGCTAGGCCTCGCTAATCACTGCCCATGTATTAATTACCCGGCGACTTCCACAGCCCCCGCGGGGCTGGCCTCGACCTCTCCTGCGGCGCGCTATTCGCGCTTATGGCGCGGCGTTAGACTCTTTTCTGTTTGTTTGCGGCTGTCGGGCCGTCGCGAGCGAAGGGGTGAAGCAATGAATGGTGCGCAACTCAGTGATCATTTCGGGGCGAACTAATTCTTGCTGCTGCTTGCGGGTTGTTCTCTCGTGGGTGAAGATTCCTCACTCCACAGTTCATCGTCGGATTCGTGCAACAATCGTGGGAAGCATCAGCGAAAAGGGCGTCAGGTAGAGTGCGCGTCAGTGTCTCAACCGTGACATACCAACAAAGATATGACAAAATGGGAAGGTGAGATGTAAAACAGCTAGCCAAAGAGAACACGGAGAATCTGGCTTAAGGGTCAGTGCAGCCGCTATGGCGTAATTTAAAATATTTTGCTTTAATAACAATGGGGTCGGGTGGCTGCGCATTTGAATTATCTGTTCATAATTTTGCTGCACTTTTCAGCCGGAATACTGCGACGTCTGCGAAAACCACCGGACCAAGAGCCGATGCTTGTATCAGCCGCATGTTCTTATTTCTAGCAGCAAAATAACGGAACTAGAACCTCAATTACACGTAGTCAATAAAAATAGGAATTGCTAAAGGGTACGTTCAATCAATCAATCAATCAATCAATCAATCAATCAATCAATCAATCAATCAATCAATCAATCAATCAATCAATCAATCAATCAATCAATCAATCAATCAATCAATCAATCAATCGATCGATCGATCGATCGATCGATCGATCAGTCAATCAATCAATCAATAAAAACCAGGATGAAAAAATAGATAAAAACTAAGCTCTACACATCAAAGAGTGGAAACATTTGATAGAAAATAAATTACACACAGTCGATAGGCATTATGGTTAATAGGCAAGTTAAAGTTAACGTTGCCTACATTTTTAGCGCATTTGCCAGACACTAGAGAAAGGTACATCCAGAGGGAACATTTATCTAAAATGATGCTGTTTATTACTGCCGCAATCCTAACTCTTATCAACGGAGGAAAAAGCGAAATATGTACCCTACGGAACAGAGTCGTAGACTTGGCTGATATATCTTTGAGAATGTAATTATGCGCAGTCCGCTTTCCAGTAGAGAAAACGTATCAATCCACTGTGAGTCGTTGAGCCCCAAACACCTATTTTAGCTTTAAAAGGTAAGTACGATGCCTTCAACGGCTGCATATCGTTTTTTGTGCACAAGTTTATGGATGGAAGTCTTATCGCAGTATGTTGCGACAAGACGCATCTGGAGGCGAAATTCGAGAGGCCCGTGTACTGTGCGATGCCAATGCACGTTAAAGAACCCCAGGTGGTCGAAATTTCCGGAGCCCTTCACTACGGCGTCTCTCATAGCCTCAGTCGCTTTGGGACGTTAAAGCACTATAAACTAGCATCTGAGTCATCTGACTGTAGGCACATGCGGTATCAATGAAGAATGAATGCTAACAGAAATAATTTGCCCAAAGCAGTGTAACGATGTGATAAGGTAGAACGGAGAAGAAAGAATATTCACAATTATTCAGCCGAGGTGGCACGTGAGCGATTACCCACAATATGCGTTCTCATTTCAAACCAGCGCTACGCTGGCGGCACACACACAGAGCTTCGGAGTTGCAGTCGGCGCCGCGCAGACGGGATGCCATTGCCGAAATAGATGTATACCGCTGTGCCGTGCACATCAGTCTAAGTGGGGCCGTGTAACGTGCGGTGTTCTCTGTAGGCCATGGCATAAAGGGGGACGGTTTTAGTTCCTGTGGTGCGGAGTGGAAACTAGGCAAAGTTATGCCTTGCAAAACGAGCAACCTGACGATACGAACGAGTGCATCCACCCGCAGTTTGGTTCAAGGCAGTCAACTGCCTTTGAAAGTTTTGCATGCCAAGCGCCTTCACTGGTTTTTATTTTTTCTGCGTTATGGTCTGCTTTCACTCCTTCAGTCGTCAAATAGGGGTCAACCTATGTGGCCAGCATTACTGAGTAAGAACTGACAAGGAGGCATTGAGAAAGCTGTTCAGGCGATCTATTTATCACAAATTTTTTTTATGATAAATTTACGGAAATTACGTGGGAAGACGTCTAAAAACTCCTCGACACAAATGACGCCTATAACAATTTTTTGGAAGTATTGGGGTCGTTATTAATTTTATTAATAAGTATGATATGTTAACAGATTCTCAGATGGGGTTCAGGAAGGGCATGTCTACTGAAGCAGCTTTTCTAACCCATAAAGAAATTATTTTAGAATCACTTGGAAGACAGCCTTATGCGATTGGCGTTTATATAGAATTTTCCAAAGCGTTCGATAATATCAATAAAATTTTATTGCAGAGAATTATGGTTTCAGAGGTAATTTCCAAATGCTTCTCCCAGTTATTTAAAGCATCGCAACCAAAAAGTAGCATCAATAATTATCTGCCGCACATAAAGACGATTTATTGGTTTCCTCAGGGAAGCATCATAAGCCCGATTTTATTTAACCTCTACAGATTTGGCATAGTACGAACAAGCAAAAATGCCAAATTCGTTGATTATGCAGATGACGTGAGCCTGTTTTTTAGACCACCAACTATTTCAGAATGAACACGAAACGCGAACGAAGCATTTGACAGAATAATTATGTCGAATAGAACATCACTACTATCAACCAACTAAATAAAAATTAAACCTATTTCATTCGCAGCCAAAAATAATACTGTGGACGCACAACCGTATCTCATGCTTGGGCATACCTGCGTAGAAATAGTTTCTTCGGGGAATCATAATACAGGAAAATATGTCATGGTCAATAATCTTGCTGTAACCTTTATAGAGCTATTGGCATGCTATCTAAAGTTTGCTATTTATTGGCTTTCACGGTTAAGAAACTAGTTTATAATTCACTATTCCTTGTCACCTAAACTACAGTCACCTGTTGTGGGGTACTAGCACGTTTTCAAACATTCTAATATGCACATATTACAAAAGAAAACGTTTCCAATTATTGATTTAGTACCATTTAACACTCACCTCGATCGTATTTTTCATGCACACCAAATTATGCCAGCCACGAAAATATATTGTTACGTGGCGATCAGCAGAAGAATTAGGAGCGATGAACGATGAACAAGAGATGTTTTAATGACCGCTGGTCTGATGCGAGCCGATGAAGACAGGACTAAATTGCAGATGACCGTATATCATTGGGAGAAATACGACTATGCCGCCTGCATAACCCCTTTCCTGACGACTGTGCGGCCTGCTCGTGCCCCCCGCCACCAGATACGGGCCGGTGTAGTTTCGGCTACTAGGTTTTGTTCTGGTGCAACGCCAGCGGCGGGGATGGGACGACCGAGATCCATCCTCTGGGGATGCAAAACCCCATGGGAGTGGCAGCGACTCCCAGGCGACTGTGAGGGCCAGTCGCAGGTCAGATGCCTGAGCAGAGGTAGGCCTGGGTTTACACTGAGATTGGACCCACGAAACCCGGCACCGAAGGCATGTACAAATTCGAAAGGTTTTCAAATACATGAATTCTACTTCCCTCCGCACGCGGGGGCGTGCGATACCGGGTCCACACGGGGGTTAACAGTGGCCAGGCTCTAAAACCATTGCGGGATGCCGAGGAAGGGGGGCGTAGTATGACCAGTGCGAAAACCGTCGATGATGTGGAGTACCGGCGTAGTAGGCCCGGGCCATCTCACCCTAAGCCTTGTTCTTGGTTTGTGGCCCGGTCAGCCCGGCCTTGAACACTCCCTTCTCAGTAGGAGAAGAGCAAGCTAGGGGAGGAAATAAATGCATGGTTGGTTGGTTGGCAGCACAGATGGGTCCCCTCGGAGGTTAACACCTCCGTCATGGTGCAGAGGACCGGAGGGCTGACAGACTGACGGCCTAAGCCTCTACTCGCCGGATCACACCACATATACTCACGTTGTCTGAAAAACCGCGAAAAGCACTCGACGGTAAGTAGCTGGCAAGTTGGAAACAAACCGTGCAAGTCGTGGAGGAGCCCTAAGTAGCTGCTGACCCCATGTTAGGTTCTCCTGTCTCGGCGGTCGGAGCCCGTTGCGTTTGGTGGGTGGTCGGGCATCCCGTGAGCGGGGCCGCATCATTGGGCAATCTCGATGCTCTCCCGGCCCTGGCTAGGCAGGCCAGCAATGAAGTCGAGATACTTGAAGCATCAAGCGAAAACACGCGATTCCCATTCCGATCTCAAATCCCATAACCCCTTTCCTGACAACCATTTATCCCATCCATTTGCCCATCCCTTCCGCTACTTCCCAGGGGAGATCAGGGGAGTCTCCCCGGGCCCGCTCCACCGGCTGTGGGTCGCTACAGCAGCTTTCCCTCCATTTTTTTCCTTTTTCCCCACCTACGGGTGCCAAATTTATCATTGCCCTTGAGCCTTTTCTTTTATGTTCAAATTGGGTTAAGCTTGTTATACATATGTGGTGCAGGCAGGGGCTTAGTATTTCTCAATCTTTTTAGGTTGCCCCAACCTAATATATGTCATGTAGTTTTTTCTTAACCGGCTTGCCGTCACGTAACAATATGAAGAAATATTAATCCGCGATATCATGCTTACCGCAGGACAAGAAATTTTTTTGATATACTGGCCGAACTGATAAGAACTAATCCTTACTCAGAACGAATGAATCATGGTACATACCGCGTACTCGTACTAATGAAGGCAAACAGATGTTTTGATATTGTATTCCCCACATGTTAAACCAGAACATCACAAATTCACCCCCCTGACCTCATAGATCACGGAGTTTATCACATAGCCTAACCTTATTTCATTTGATGTTTGCATTTCGCTCCTTTTTTTTTGCTCTTTACATTTATTGTAAAGTTTTCTTTCGGAACTATATTTCTTAATCTTTTGTTCGCAATTTTCAAATGTTTGTAAACCATGTACAGTACTTGAAAAAAAAAGAGCAAATAACACTTTACGCGTATTTGATGTGTGCGTCACCATTGCATTGTAAAGGGGGCACAGTTCCAGTCAAGCCACTAACTGGTTTTCTGACTCTGCCCCCCAGCATCGATGCTGTTGAAATAAAGAATTTAATTTTGTGATTTGGTTTGACAGCCGCATAGGTTCTATGGTAACGGTCGCTAGGCGCTCGGCTGCTGACCCGAAAGACGCGGGTTCGATCTCT
The DNA here is from genome assembly GCF_055824585.1 of Amblyomma mixtum. Classification (NCBI taxonomy): domain Eukaryota; kingdom Metazoa; phylum Arthropoda; class Arachnida; order Ixodida; family Ixodidae; genus Amblyomma; species Amblyomma mixtum. The sequence goes on along the minus strand of NC_143016.1, from coordinate 168,438,709 downwards.
GCCGCGGCGGCCGAATTTCGATGGAGGCGAAATTTTAGAGGTCCGTGTACTGTGCGAGGTCAGTGCACGTTAAGGAACCCCAGGTGGTCGAAATTTTCGGTGCCCTTACTACGGCGTCCCTCATAGCCTGAGTCGCTTTGGGACGTTAAACCTCAATAAACCAATGGTCGCTAGATACAGAGATAGATACAGAGAGGGGGAAGGCAGGGATGTTGACCAGAAAGGTTTTCGGTTGGTCACCCTGCCTCGGAAAGGGAATGAGGGGATTAAAAAAGGAAGAGAGAAGGAAAGGGAAACACAGTCATAAGTGGTCGCTAGTGTGCAGCCTAAGTAGTGTGGAACTCTCAGATGAGAAACACATGGTAGGTGTGTTCATGCGAAGCATATCTAGGAATCTGTAGCTTTTAAGCTTGTTTGAATAGCGTGGCACGTTACGTGTTGCACATGCGCTCACTCTATGCTATTGGAATAAAAAACCCTTCTCTACACTTAGCGGCTGCTGGCGGCAGAATGCCCGAACGGTGGCGCTAGTTAACGTCAGCCGTGTCGAGGAATCTTTCTATGGTAACTCAAGAGGCCACGCCCCTACTATTTAAAACTAGATCGGAGTATCTCGGAATGCGAAACTACACAAATAAATTTAAGAAACAAGCGCAATTTTCTCATTTTCACTACTGTACAACAGTCAGTCCACATTCTCTACGTGCTATATCAGCCCAGCGTACCGTATCTTTCCGCGCTTGGATCATTCCTTCAAAATTGAATCCATGTTTGCATGTACCAACCTCTTCAGGCATTCCCCATTATTTCTCGCAATCCATCACTAGAACAAGTTACCGGAAGGCATCGTTTCAGCATTAAAACATGACGCCTTTCTTCAGAAACTAATTAACGTAAATTCTCACTGAAATGGGTCCGTTCGCAGGATCAATTTTGTATTTTTGTTGGTGCTATTCACCAGTTTCCATTCATTTTATTGTGCTTATATATTTTTATGCTTATATATGCTTGCTATGTAACCGGCCAACCCCGAGTATGTAATGCCCGAAAAGGACCTTTAGGGCATGTGAATAAAACATAGCAGAATGTGACAGTATCCATCTGAATGTCAATGCAGGCACAGTCACTCTCCATGAGGCTCTAGGGTTTAGAGATAACAAAGCTGATGTGAATTAATCACCCGTAGATGTTAACAGCATGCAGGTGGAAGGTTTGTGGCTCAAAAGGTGGGCGGTGACGTAAGTTTACAAGTTCAGGATTCGAAATAGTATTTAATGAAAAATGGCGATTTTATCGACAATACCGGTAAGTTTCACAGATTTATTAAACAAAATAGACGGGAAAAAATCCGAGCACGGTGGCAACTGCCCCACTCCCTTTCAGCAGAAACGCCCCTAACTTCCATCAAACCCGAACGATTGCCGTACCCTGCTCCGCTTTCCTCCCTTACAAAAATGGGCGTTGAGTTTCTGGTGTCATGTTCATGCATTCCTTGTGACACATTAGAAAGTCACCACGAAGTCAAGTATTCATGTCTTTCGACAATAAAAACTCAGAAGAGACTCTTTTTCGTTAACACAGAAGATTTCCTTGTGTCATCGGCCATCACACACTCAATTGACTTTTCTCGCCGTTAACCCCCATGCAGAAATATACCACAACAGATTCAGACGTTATTTCACACGAATTCCTCTCATACCATTGCCTTTGTGGTACGCACAAAGGCATGCATGAAATAAATGCAGCAAGCGCCGGAGGCACTAAGAGGGAAGGGGGTGCATGGGGGGGCGGGGGGCGGGGGGGGGCTATAATTTACGCTTTTATGACTGTGTCGGCACTCTAGAAAGAGAGAGGTTGTTTACTGGTCAGTGAAGGTTTTTTTGAAAAAAAAAAAATATGCTTCTCGACAGCTATCGAAACATTACACGGAAAATTCGATTTTTTTTTGCTCTTTAGTGTCCAGATTAGTGGTCGTTACCTGTGATCATTATTTAATGCGATGAACGTACCGCGCGGTGGCGTTAATACGAGTGACCAAAAAACGTGCTACCCGCAAGGGTGAAATGAAGAACTTTTCTTTTTGTCTGCAAAGTGCAAAATATAGGCTTGAAGACACTGATACAGCAACTAACAACTTAATATCAAAGGCTGGCTCAGTCGCAGGCTCCATATAGTGCGTCACGTCGGAAGCGTAAGCGCGCGCTGTTTTCAATATAACTCCGAACAGTGCAGAAAGGAACGCAACAAGAAAAAAAAAAACAAGTGACAAGCATGCGATGTACCAGTGTACAAGATAAAAAAAAGAAGACAGCGCAGTCTCTCGATCTTCAGTCACCTCATCATGTTTGTTTACAACATTCAAACGTTTAGCTGGATTAGAAAGATGTGAGTCGCTAACATGCTCACAGGTTTTGAAGCTACCTAGCGCATTATTCGACTAATTTGTGCCCCGGAGTGCAGTTTTGCACAATGCACAATACGGCCAATGCGCTGTATGTCAAGGCTCAGAATACGTTGGCACTTCCAACAGGCCTGAAAGGTCCTTCTGAACAACGTTGTTGTCCCGTGCGAGCATGTAGATGCTCGCAATGGAAAGAACAAGAAACAACTGTGGCAGCGCATATCACGCCACATAAGCTGACTACAAGTCCCGCCGTCGAAAGTCAAAGAATAAGAAACCTCCTCGGCGTTCCAGATTAAGGAGAAAGGGCATCAACTCTAGGGAGGTCTCACCTTCCGGAGTGATGCCACCAGACACCGTGGATGCCTGATTGAAGCTCCAGTTAGCAACCATGGCGTCTAACCAGCAGTTCACTGTCGCAAAACTCAACATATGTGGACTCCGTTCAAGGCAGAAACAGGTACAGTTACGCCGATTGCTTTGGGGCAATCGGCTAGACATTGTCGCTATTCAAGAAACTAAGATAGAAAGTGAAGTGGATACAGAGATAGCCCTGCGACCTTTCCTAACAGATTACAACGTCTGTGTGTCGCACTCAGTGGGTCTTTCGGCAGGTTGCTTTCTTTTCTTAAAGAAGAGTCTACCTATTTCTGACTTTAAGTATCAGGTTGACATAGAAGGGCGTCTGATATGTTGTGACTTTCGACTGCATGGCGAGTCGTGGAGGGTTACCAATGTGTATGCTTCAAATAATCCGGTGCAACGAGCAGTTTTTTTTCATGCCATTGCAACTCTCCTTGGATGTGATCGTTATGTCGTTTTCACGGGTGACTTCAACTGTGTGTGCGACCCACGCGATCGCACAGGTCCTAACCAAAACGCCGATAAGAGCTCTGGTATATTATTGTCTATTACCGAAAACGCAGGTTTAATTGATGCCGGATTGCCATCCGCCTTCACATACATCAGAGGAGCCTCACATTCACGCCTTGATCGCATTTACGTTTCCGTAGATCTCCTTAAACGGCACATTTCATGTGATGTCAAGCCTGTTTCTTTCTCAGATCATGCTATGGTCATTGCGCGGATTGGAGAATGCGCCCGTCCCAAATTTCAGCCGCAGTGGGAACTGTGGAAGCTTAATTCCGAGCTTCTAAATGATGAGCATTTTCAGTAGCGAGTGATGACAGCTTTGGAATCTTGCTTGGTCATGGATGTCCCATTATTTGCAGCTTGGGAGATGTTTAAGCTAGAAGTTCGTAGCATAGCTATTGAGATCGGCTCCGTGAAGTCTTATCTTAAGCATGGTGAGGAGAAACGGTTACTTCAGAGTCTTTATAATCTGCATGCGCTTGAATGTGAGGCTCCTGGCTTGTACACAGAGGAAATTGGTGCTGTTAAGTGCAACCTTCAGAAGTTTGATGCAGAACGCTATCATGCGGCCCGTGTACGATCCCGCAGCAACCGTGCTCTGCACTCTGAGGAGCCTACTAGACAGGCTTTGCTAGATGAGCGTCGTCACGTGGCTGCCAAGCGAATTTCTGAGCTCTACTGTGGTGGTGTCCTGGTCACAAGTACAGATGTCATAGTTACCGAGTTTGAAAACCACTATAGCTCTCTGTTTGCTGCCACGTCTACCACTGCTGATGATGATCATATAGCGCGATTGGTGTCCATGATTAACCCACTCAATGAGGATGAGTGCAAGGCAATAAGTGGCTCTTTAAGCTTGGGTGAATTGCAAGTTGCAATTGATCAATTGCCGCTTTCGAAAACTCCGGGGCCTGACGGCCTCTCAGGAGAATTTTACAAGGCATTTAAATCCGTTCTAGCCCCTGTCCTGCTCCAAATTTTTGAGACAAGTATTGATGTTGAATTTCTGCCTCAGTCATTTACGAAAAGTCATATTGTCTTTATACCAAAAACCGAGGATAAGGAAAAACTTCGATTTGTAGATGGCTACAGACCAATCACGCTTTCTAATGTAGATTATAAGATTTTTGCTAAAGTACTGTCAAATCGGCTGCAGCTTGCAATGTCTACTTTGATTGGGCCTCATCAAACATGTGGCTTGCGGGGACGATCAATACAATCTAACCTACATGTAGCGCGTACGGTGTTGCAGTATTGCAGTGACGCTCAAGAACAATTAGCAATGCTGCAAATTGACCTGGCAAAGGCATTTGATCGAGTGTGCCATTCATTTCTTTTTGCACTTTTAAATCACGTCAATCTCGGTTCAATACTTTCTACTGGCATACGCCTTTGTTACAAATCCTGTACCACGCGCTTGATTGTTAATGGCTGTCTCTCGCAACCAGTCCCAATTCAGTCTTCGGTGAAACAAGGGTGCCCACTGTCTCCGCTCCTGTTCACGTTATACTTGGAGCCACTTTGCATAAGTGTTATAAACAGTAGAGCTGTCAATGGTTTCCGAATAATGGGCCACGAACTGAAGGTATTGGCTTATGCAGATGACCTTGCGTTTTTTTGTACTGATAAGCCAAGCATCAATGAGATTATTCGTTTAACGGAGGACTTTGGTTCGGTGTCAGGAAGTCGGATTAATCGCTCTAAGAGTTGCGGTCTTTGGTTTGGTAGCTGGGGTTCGACACCTGCTGAATATGCTGGTAAAACATGGACATGCAGGCCACCAAAGTACCTTGGCGTCCCTTTGAGTGCCTATAAGCATAGCGCACATTATTGGAAAGACCGCGTATCAGCTCTTCAGCGCTATACTCAAACGTTTGTTCCCCATGGCCTCTCAATTTTTGGCAGGGCGACCGCCTGTAATCTGTTTCTCGCCACTAAAATATATTATGTACTGCAAATTATTCATTGCGCAAGACTTCCTATCCAGCGTTTTTACAGGGTTTTCGCTACTTTTGTGTGGGATTCGTCTTTTGAATCCATGAGGCGTGATAACCTTTTTCGGCCTGTAAGCGCTGGCGGCCTTGGTCTAGTTCACCTGTATGTCCGACAGATAGTGTCACGTTTCATGTTTTTCCGTGACACTACGCACCAAATAGTACGTTCATTCCTGCAAACAAATTTAGTTCATGTTTTACCCAACCTCATTGTGTCTTCCAATGTTTGTGACCGTCCGTGTTTGTGGGGCATAATGCAAGAGGTGTATTTGGCTGTCCGTTTCCTACTTGTTCGTTTTTCTCCTGAGTTCCTTTTTTTAGTGTCGAGGAAAAAATTTGTATAAGGATTTGATTAGTATGCTCTTCCCTCCGCCCATGTACCGCTCTCTGTATTTTGGTTTACCGGGGCATGACGTACTCAAAAGAGTACGTAAGATGCCAGTCTCGCCATGTACAAAGACCTTTTTCTTTAAGTTACACACCGGTACGTTGCCCGTTAGAACATGGTTATATAAAAAAAGCATTTTTGTGTCTACCGTTAATTGCCGCCTTTGTGATGAACCAGAAACAATTGAGCATTGTTTCATCAGTTGCAAAGATGCAGTACTCTTCTGGGATATCCTGCAACGCACATTTAAAGAAAGAATTCATTTGACTCCATATTCTGTTCGCTATCTCACTGCGCTGCCATTTGTTGATGAACCCCTGGACATGTTCTTTCTGATTGGACTGCACAGCCTCTGGAAAACCCGCATGATGGACAGACACTGTGAACCTGTTGTGTCTACAAAGGATCACTTCAGTCGAATGGTTGTTCATATAAGAGACGTGTATGCCCAGACTGAGTACGAACCGGAGTGGCACTCACTATTAGTGATGTGCTCTGCATTGCCCCTTTTCTAGTGCATGGTCTTTGAATATGTATTGTTTACCACTGTTTTCATAATGGCTTGTATATAGTTCATGTACATAGAACATTACATCACTGTAATAAATACCATGTTGAAGAAAAAAAAAACGTGTGGTGGCGTGGTGCTATATTGTTGTTGTGCAATGTCATGAGCCAAAGCCAGGCAATAAAGAAAAAAGAAAGTGGTGGCGTGGTGTAGTGAAACAATTGAGCATTTTTTCATCAGTTGCAAAGATGCAGTACTCTTCTGGGATATCCTGCAACGCACATTTAAAAAAAGAATTCATCTGACTCCACATTCTGTTCGCTATCTCACTGCGCTGCCATTTGTTGATGAACCCCTGGACATGTTCTTTCTGATTGGACTGCACAGCCTCTGGAAAACTCGCATGATGGACAGACACTGTGAACCTGTTGTGTCTACAAAGAATCACTTCAGTCGAATGGTTGTTCATATAAGAGACGTGTATGCCCAGACTGAGTATGAACCGGAGTGGCACTCACTGTTAGTGATGTGCTCTGCATTGCCCCTTTTCTAGTGCATGGTCTTTTGAATATGTATTGTTTACCACTGTTTTCATAATGGCTTGTATATAGTTCATGTACATAGAACATTACATCACTGTAATAAATACCATGTTGAGGAAAAAAAGTGGCGTGGTGTAGTGTGCTTTGGTGAGGAGTGTATATGCTGCACGCGAAGAACCTCCAAGCTGGCTGCCGTGCCTAGATGCATGTGTGTGCCTCCCTGAATTTTGATGTTTTGATGGGGATGCAGTGTTGAGTTAGGGCTATGGCGGGCTCCTATTAAGCAGCCCGGCAACTTGAGACGCGATCCAGTCTGATTGAGGTTTTCCTCCTTTCTACGGATGTTCTTCCATGCAATAAAGAAAAAAAAGCGTGGTGTAGTGGTTAGCGTGGGAAGATGGGGAGTCTGAGGTCAGCGGTTCGAATCCTCGTGAAGTCTGGCAGTCTTTATTTAACTTTTTTGTTTTTTTTTGTTTTTGCTCCACTTTTTTATTTTGGCTCTTATTTTGCATTAGTGATCCCCATATTTGGATCAGGTTTTGCAACGGCAGGTAGGACACGAGAGAGTCAAGAAAAAATCATCAGAAAAGCATACATTAGGAACACACTAGAACCACGATGGCCAATTTGTTTTAGAAAGCCATTAGGAATTCATTAGGAAAATCACCAGAAAGTCATGAGAAAGGCATAAGATCCTAATGTCAAAAGTCACTAGACTTTCTAAAGAAAGTCATTGGATTTTTTCTTAAGGGCTGTGAGCGCTGCGCTTGCAGGGATGGTTGCGTGAGTGGCGCGTAGCCCTTATATCCGTCAATCCGCTCTTTATCTACTCCCGATGCAAGTTTGCTGGATAAAATCATCTCGCGGTGATCTAAAATGGCGTTGAATCTTATGGTTACCACCCCCCCCCCCCCCTGACTTTTTCTTTCACTGTCTTCCCCTCTTCTTCGTAGACAACAAGATATCAGAGGCTTTGTTTTGCGCATCTTGACATATTGGAAATTATATATCAATGCCATGCGTGAACGAAGAAGTCGTCGCGTACGTATACAACACATAGAGCTGCCCTCTTGGCCCCTCAGGCAACGAGAAAATGGACGAAAACCTTTATCTCAGGTGTCATATACTGAGAGTTTAAAGAGAAGTGCTTCATGGTTGAGTGAAACGCTTTAGAGTAATCCTTATACGCACACATGGTTATGTTTTTGCATTTAATCTTACCAATAATTGTTCATTTAGCCGTATAATGCTTCCTGTGAAAACTTAAGGTTTAAAATAAACTTGTCTCGGTATTCTCGCTCTAGTTATCGAATAAAACATTCGACACTATCTGCTTCAAAAAATTTTCAGAAAGGCAACACACCCGTGACTGGTCAGCAATTCTTGAATACATTTTTAGGAGCACCCTATTGGGACGATCTGGCCCCTATATAAAACATTATAAAAACGGGGCTTTTGTAAACTGCAAAATGCTAAAGAATTAAATACAGTTGTCGCCATCATTGGCTTGTCTCGGAAGTAACCTGCGTACGTGTGCGCAGTTTTTTTGGGCGCTGATCCCAGAGGCTCGGCCACATCGCTGTTCATTTGAAAACGGTGTTCTCCGAGTCATTTGTTTGGTGTAGATGTCCTTAGTCCCACTGAGTGGCGGGGATATTTTCCCATGGAATTCTCTCAGAAATAAACGTGTCTTTTGCTGCCGGAAAAACTTCACAACACCCAGAAAGAGAGAGAGAGGATCAATTTACGTAATTTAGAATAAAAACTGGAGGGAGTGGTCTTCTGTCCTCTTAGCTGGTAAAAAACTATTCTCAGTTATGTTCTACAAGCAAGTACCCAAGAAGTTTGACTTAGGTAAGGTATACAAGTTACGAAGAACAAGCGATAGACTCAAAAGGCGCCATTTTAAGCCGTAAGAAAGGAGTCTTCATTGTTGCTGCTGTTTAAATGTCTTAAGCACTGGGGCTACATTATGCCATCTACAGGTGACCGTCAGGGTATTGCATGCAGCATGTCAAACTTATCTCTAGAGATAATGATTTACTGTATTGTTATTGTTTTCTATAAAATGTAGATTTTGTAACGTTTCCATAATTTAAAATTAGTGTAATGTGACGAAACCCGCGCTTCGAATGTTTAATATATGGTTTTCTCGTTTCTCTCAACGTTGTGTTGATTAGTCTCGCTTTCTGACTATTGCATAAGTTACAGATGCTTCGCAACTATACTGGGCCTTTGGGGCTCGGCTGCCCGAGAAACAATTTTTAATTACTAATAGCAATAAACTTTTGATATGACTTCGGTTTAGCGTTATATTGACTAGCTTTAACAGTACCGAATCACATTTAGTTCACTGACAAGTCCATTTCTGGCACAACTGTAACCATTAATTATTGAGGCATCTGCATATTTGTTTCTATTATATGTAGAAGTACATTTAGCTAATGTCATGTGTAATTGGTCAGTATTATCGACAAAGATTGCCCGAATTATAACTCTTTGTAGCTGTTTTCAGTACACAGTTACGTTTCTTCCGATATAATGTAAAATTAAGGTTTCCGGTCGTGCTGAAATTTCTGATAGAGCATTTTTTTTCACAACTTCTTGAAAATATGAAACTGTCTGTACGAGCTCACTTTGGGCTTTTGCATTTTCATGGTGGAGGCACTGCCAAATATTTTCAGCTCAATAATAAATTTACCGAGTGCATCCTAAAATGGCATGTTCAAAGATTTGTACGTAAGAAGTTTATTTAATTCACCACGCAAGAATATAATGCCTGCGACGTAATATGCCATGTCCTGTACCTTTCGACTTTCCAAGCGTTTCTGTACTTGGGAGCAATACGGCTTGTCAAACACAGTTAAATGACCCCACAGTATTCTGTTCATAACGTGATCGGCTAAAGATCGGTAATAATGGGGCCTTGTTAGCAGTGAAAGAAGCAAGATTAAAATGTGAGATTAGAGATCGTATGAATTTTTTGTCCTGTACAAGTAACTTGCTCTTTTGTTACACCCAAAAGTATTCCAGTTAAATATCGGTTGCATGCCCAGGATGAAACCCAACAGGAATAGCCAAATTTTTACCTTGGCGACTTTCTAGGAACTAACGCCACATATTTATGGCGAGAATATTAAAGATATATGCATTTACTGCCATGAGGCTTTCATCCCAACCGCAGTAAAAAGAACGTGCAGTGAAATGTGATATTCAAAGAAGAGGGAGGGAGGAATCATTTTACTGAAAACTTAATAAGTTGATGAAATCTCCATGGAGTGGAGATTAAGCGCTCATAGTGAAGTGCCTGTCGCAGAAGTATTCAAGCTAGTTGACAAGTTAAAGAATACTGTTTCTGGTGTACTTCTCCAACTTTATTGGAACTATACCGATCAAAATTTCGAAACCATCGCGCTTTATCAAAATAAAAATCATGAACAACAAAACATATCGTCGTACCCAATCCCATGCTGCCTTGCTGCAATCAAAGTACCCGTGTTCGGAACGCTGGTGACATAACCTCTGACGTGCATGTTTTTATGTCATCGCGCGTGAGCGATCCCAGCGCGAAACATGGCCGGCGGACCGTAAAACCAGCGAAGCGTGCGATGGGGAGAGAGAGATATGTGTGCTGATTAGGCGGGAAGTTCCGAAGGAGGTTGACAGAAAGGCGTCAGCGCTCCGAATATGCTAACGACTTTAAAAAGAACGCGGATCTGGTGATGTGCTCGAGAGTTCTTCGACCTTTTTTATCGCACCAGGCACAGCTGAGGCGTATTGCGATCGGGGCCATGGCCACCGCACGGTTTGATGTCACAACAGCAATTAGTCACGCTATCCTAAGTAAGAAGGTCAATTAAAAATAGTCAAGCAGAATCTTGGCTCGCGCAGATCTTCGTTGCTGACAGATTACGACGAGGCCGAGGCTGACGCTGTTTGCACGGTAGAGCGCTTAGTATACGGCTGAAGCTGTAAACATTTAGAGGCGACCCATTGGACAGCATTACTGAAAAAGTAGGGAGACATTTTGCTCTGCTCTACCTCGGCGGTAGTGCACCCAATACTGAAGGTATTGTAATGTTTGCTTGCCTCGTTGAGTAGTTTGAGTAGTTCGTACTTTATACATATCTTTTTTTGTGATTTATCTGCCAGCTAATCGGACCTCGGACGCATACTGGGACGCTCTTCATGTGCTGACAACAAGGTATAGATGCAAAACGATTGCTCTTTCAAGATTCCAATATAGCACAGCTTATCAATGTGATATTGCTAGGTAAGAAGTTGCGCGAAAAAAAAAACAACAAAAACTGACTAATACCAAGCAATTGGGTTGGCGATACAGTGGTGGCGTTACGGAAAAGTTCCCGGGCGCTTACCCCAAGAGCACTAGGAATGACCCGTGCAAGCAGGTTCTCGAAATGTCTAAAGCAGTGATAACCATGCATGCTGGTACAGGGACTGCGTTTGACAGAGTTTCAATAAGTGCTCTATTGTGTGAGTCATATGTGGGCACGGTGTCGAGGATCTTCTCTCGGAGCGACTTTGCAGGCAGCGTGCCGAACGCTCTTGCGTTTCACACGCCCCACGTTTGCGTGCTCTCGTTCCCCGCTTACGCGCAGCGTCCCGAGCATCACGCTTTTCTATCATGCTCTTGGCTGCGCCCATGTCACTCCCTGCAGAGCAGCTAATGTGCCACGTCGCCTGACGCGGTTAGATCACTAAAGCGGCCATTAACGATGCGCGCTACACAGCTGCGGAGACAAATGTTAAACGGCTTTTGCTCGTATGCGCTTGGCCCTCTACCTACGCGCACCTGCGCTAGCGTCTTTCCTCTTCCCTGCGGACACCCCATCACTACTATTACGCCTCGAAATCAGCTGATGTGGCACTGCGAGCTATCGCTCTACACACGTCTTGGACTGTCCTGTGCATTCGGAGCCTGATATCATTTTACAGCTCTTTTCCCAACCCTCTGCAGTCATAAAACTGGCCCCGAAACGGGGACATTATATCGTTCCTCTTAGAACTTCGATAGCGAGTTAGAAACGGCATTGAATCAGATAGAACAGGCACGTGCTTACAGCTTAATCGCAGCGGACAGATGTCCTGCAATATATTTTCAATGATTTTTCTAGAACGGCGTCATAACACATTTTCGAAGATAGTGCGTCAAACCCTCATGCTTGATACAATCATGCTTGATACCCTCATGCTTGACACAATTTGTGGGCGCCTCTCTAAAGTCCTCACCACCATTCACTTTACCAGTGTACAGCAGCTGTGGTGGCTCAGTGGCGCTCAGGTGCTGTTCCGAAAGACGCGGGTTCGATTCCGGCCGCGGTGGTCGCGTTTCGATGGAGGCGAAATTATAGAGGCCCGTGTACTATGCGATATCAGTGCATGTTAAACAACCACGGGGGGTCGAAATTTCCGGAGCCCTTCGCAGCGGCGTCCCTCATAGCCTGAGGCGCTTTGGGACGTTGAACCTTCATAAACCAAACCATAAACCAACTTTACCAGTGTGCGCTCATTGTGGTCATTGTGTCCTCAATAATAATTAAAAAAATAATAATTCAAAATAATAATAAAAAAAGCTCTACGAGTGATTTCAAAGCAGCCTTATGATGCCCACACATCTCCATTATTCACTAAACTCAAAATCGTGAAATTACAAAACCTGTATGACTTTAAGCTATACTGTCAACACTTAAATCTGAAATACGTAAAGGCATACATACTCTCACAACATTGGGAAATTTGAAAAGTAACACATCTTTACGCTTAATGAGGCACACAGAACTGTGGCATGTTCCAAGATCTCGCACGAATTATGGATTTCAGATGGTTCAGTCTAGCATTCCACAGATTTTAAATAAATATCACCTAACAACAGATAAATTGCGCGCACTTTCTAAACTTCACCTGTATTCAATTTTCGTATAATGCTTGCTAATACTTCACTGTTCATTCCAATTTCGTATGTAATAGAGTTGTTTGAATTTGATGTCTATTGTTTGCAAACTAGCTTCGTAGTCGTGATATTTGTTGCGTGAATCTGTGCTACTCACCTTTGTCAAAGCGTCCGCTGTCAGTTATTGGGAGGAGGGGCTAGTCAAGCTACTAATGTGTAGCTTTTTTCCCACCTTCTATACCACATCTCATGTATCAATTTTTGCTTTGCGGTAAAATAAACTTCAAACTTCCAACTTCAATCTTCTCTCGGTTAACTAACTAGGCTTAGTAGCCTTGGCAGCACAAACATGACCTTGAACAAGGAACGGAAAGAATATAACATTTCGCTGACTAGCGTTTCCAAAAGAGGACCTTATTAGCAGGAATGAGGGCAATAGTAATAAAAGTTATAGTTTACTGTGCATAATAATTTAGTGCAGCAGTTCACAGATTCACCCTATGTCTCAGAAGGTGTTCGGACTATACGTGACACTCGGTACGAATCGCAGGTTAAATCTAGCTGCAAAAAGTAAAGTCGCCAAAGTAATGAAAGAAAAGATCGGAGGGCAGATCGCTCCATGGCAGGTAAACCCCGGAGAGGAGACGCGGAGGGACTGGCGGAACACTGAGAGAGACTTCGCTTATAGGAGAGTTGGACGAGCGAGCCAGCGCTTTGTTGTGGCGTCATCCGATAGCGTGACCATTCCCCCTTCAGTGGCGCAGCCGACCAAGATGTTGACGACTGGCTGTCATCCTATGAGCGAGTGAGCAGCTACAACAAGTGCGATGACTCCATCAAGCTGCGTAACGTCATCTTTTACCTTACGGACGTTGCGAACCTCTGGTTTGGCAACCATCAGGCGGACCTACCCACTTGGCCGTATATAAGAATAGTTTCACGGAAGTTTTCGGCGTCCTGCAGTGCGCTAGCTCCGGGCCGAACAACGTTTACGTGATCGGAGGCGGAAGTTGAAATGCTACCATTTGGCATTTATAGTTTGTTCTCACTTTCGGTAATACCATGCGTGGTTGGTGACGACGTGGATATGCGCAGTGAAATAATGGAATTAGGGCTAATTCAGATATCTTAGCTTGTGCACCTTTTTTGGTCTGTTTTATAGGTGCGAAATAGTCTTAAGCGGAGAGGCTGAGAACGTTAGTAGTCTTGTGCCTGAAAATTAAGTTTTTTTTTTTGAGTGGCAGGCTATGAACCATTCTGAGGATTAAGAGGGTTTCAAATTGGGCTCGTTGGTAGTTAACATGGTTAAACATAATTGCACTTTTGAAAGGACTTGGGACAAAACAGGGACTACACAAACTCTCGTGCGCAAACTGTCAACTGAAGTTTTATTGCGATGAACACACATATATAAGCTTCACGTCATAACAGAAATCACCAAAAAACGCAGTTAAGTAGCAGTTTTTCAATCATGTCAACAAGCATCAAAAAAAAAAATTTTGTCCCAGCTGATTGGATTACAATCGTTAATACTGATCCAAGAGTTGCCTTTCCTGTTTGGAAAGCAAAACCGAGGGGTCACTTACACAGGTCCCTTTTCGCGATTCCATGCAGTAAGCTTCCCAAAGCTCCCTGATTGCCCTATCTCTGGATTTCAGCAGAACTGTGGTCTGTTGGAAGTGGGGTTTGCAGCTATCGCACCTGGCGCAATGCGCCGCCAGATTTGCAGGTGAGTTAATCTGGCGACAGTTGCGGTTCTGCTCCCTTAGTATTTCATTTAAGCATCTGCCCGTATGGCCCACATATGCTCGGCCGCAAGATAGCGGTATCTTGTAGACCACCCCTTCACAGTACTCGACGAACCTGTTTGTGTGCCTGACGCCACAAGATTGCTCTTCTCTAGCAATGGCTTCTTCGTTCACCTTCGCTCACATTACTTTTAATTTTCTTGGTGCGGAAAAAACTGCTTGCACCTCATGCCTCTGAGCAACTTTTTTTAAGTTGCGGGAAAGAGCATGAATGTACGGAAGTACCACAGGCCTTTTGTTTTCTTGCTTTTTGCCTTTGTCCGTGCCTTTCACAGTTCTTTTAATCACTTTTTCTGCTACTGACACAAGCAGAGGTTTCGGGTAACCGGCTTTTTCCAGTATTGCTGCCTGGTTGTTCAGGCTACTTCGCATCTTGTGGCTGCAGGACTTTTTTATGGCCTGCTCAAAGCAAGACATTGCCATATTTCGCTTGATCAGCTTTGAGTGGGCCGAGTCATATGGCAGTAGGCCTTTTTCGCTGCATGTTGCGTACTCCCAACACAAGTGAGTTTCCAGAGATATAGCGAGATCAAGGAACTGCAGGTTGCCGCTTGTGGGAACTTCATCCTGGCTGTATCCAGGTAACTGTATCCAGGCTAGTTTGGATCAAGATCGAGATTGTGGTGAGCTCAGCTGTGCGGACACGGAAGCGTCGCCACGAAAATCTGGCGTGCAAACCACAGGGAACGGTATGGCATGGTATAGGCGGTTTAACATCCCAGTGCTGCACATGGGTAATAAGAAACGCCGTATAGTGGAGGGCTTCGAATTAATTCTGGTCACAAAAGCACATGAGCGCGTTTGCATTTCGACGTCATCGAAATTCGTCCACCGTGGCCGGAATTTGTTCCCGTGACCTTGGGATCAGTAACAGAACGTTGAAGCTACTATGCCAAAGAAGCGGGTCATATAGAAGTCACTTCTGCATTAAAATTTGAAGTCCTGTCCGGGACGGCCGTACAAGGCCATTGCAGAATTGCAGTGTGCGTGGTGCGATTCCCGCCTGCTACGACTTCTGCATTTTCGCCTTCGTTGGATTCCCTTCTATGGAAACACTTGTCCTCTGACCTCCGGTGTCCTACCACGTTGCGCCGGCCACCCTCGCAACCCCCTCAGCTTCTGGTTATGGTCGATGTGCACTGAAAGACATGTAACGGCGAATGTAAGGAAGAAAGCACCTAATGCTAATTGAAATAATTGATAACAACTACGTCTTTAGGACTTGTATACCTCATAGCCTTTTAACGCCTTTTTCTGCTCCGTAGTTTAGTATGAGAAATTTATTCTTTATGAATCTGCTGAGCAAAACTTAGCTGATGGGGTACGCAGTAAAACCGCAGGGTGAATGCCGTTTTGTGGAGTCTGGGGCAACATTAATGCAACAGCTGGAAAAATAGTAGAGCCCTCGAAAAATGGAATGCATGCCCGCCTTGCGAGTATAGAACAGGAGTATAGAGCAAGTTAGGCATTCCTGTTTGTCTTAGTGTGCCACGAGTATAATAAACGTCGACCACGTGGCCAAGTTATTTATCGTGAAATTAACAGTGACTCTGACATTTCTGCTCTTTAATCTGACATTAACCAAGTTTCAGAATGGTGTAAATTATGGTACATGGAACTTAAGATTAATAAGTGCAAACATGTGCGTGTTTCCTTACACTTACTTAAAACCTTAAAAATACTCCTCTTGAAACTGTGTCTTCCTATAAATACCTTGGTGTGCAAATAACTTCCAATCTTTCTTGGAATCTGCATGTTGAATTCATTACTAGCAATGCTAACCGTATGTTGGGGTACCTGCGTCGTAACTTCTATCTTTCTTCTAGTTAAATAAAACTGCTTCTTTATAAAACACTTGTTCGGCCTAAATTGGAATATGCAGCATCTGTCTGGGACCCTGGCCTTGCAGCATTAGCATCTGATATCGAATCTGTTCAAAACCGCGCGTCACGTTTCATACTTTCCAATTATCACCGTAACTCCAGTGTTACCGCTATGAAAACTACTTTATCATTGCCACCGCTTTCACCCTGCACAAAAATTTCTCGCTTATGCCTATTTCTTGAGATCTATTACTACAATCCTGTCCTTAAGAACCGTCTACTAACTACCCCTACATATGTTTCAGGCCGCATTGATCATCTTCACAAAGTAGGTGTTCCTTCATGTCATACCAAACACGCTTTCTATTCGTTTGTCCCTAACACTTCTGACAGTTGGAACCACCTTCCCAGGCTCATTGTCGATATTACTGACCCTAATGCCTTTAAGACTGCCGTATGTAATCTCTATTTATAGATTTTAGTCAATTTTCTTTGCGTTGGTTCTCGCTGTCATATTGCTGTCTGCCGGAAATGTTTTTTTTTGCCTCACTTCGTCTTTTTTTTCCCCTTTTATTATTTGCCTTATTTTTTTTCTTTTTCTCTAGCATTTCGCCGGGTTATAATTTCTTCTCTTCTTTTTCTGCTGCACTGTACCTTATACAATGTATACCTTTCCCACTCCCCTCTTTAATGCCTTCGGGCCCTGAGGGTATTCAAACTTATAAATAAGTAAATACATAAAAAGTGTGAGGGCCCTGAAATATTCTAGCATAACGGTCAGAAACGGTCGTAAGCAATGCAGTCGCCACCTATACTGCACTCACTGCGAGAAAAATAAGACGCGCGTTTGTACAGCAGCGAATACCACGTGCGTACAATGCGGGCCGAGATCCTCTCACGCTGTGCTTCGAGGAGGGTGTCGCGAAAGCAACCGGTAAAAGTTCACCATTCGTTGCTCTTGTGCCGAAGCGAGTGAACGACTGCCGAGAGGAAAAGCGTGAGGCTACTACTCGGAGGAGAAGGGGTTGAGGACGGCTGCGCAGCAAAAAAAGAAAAACGCGCCGCCCTCCGCGGCGATGTCCCCAAACGAGCGACGGCGCAGTCGCGAAAGCGCACGAGCATCATCCCCCGGTGCGCCACTTACCTCGCCGCACAGTCGGCCGCCGCCAGTCGCACCTTGAGCTCGCCCCAAGATTCCGCATCTCCAGTTCCTCCGGTCCGCTTTTTCCGCGGGGCTTCGGGGGCAACAGGCTTACGCGGGGACGCGCCTCGGGTGCGCTCGGCCGAGACGACCACGGCGACGTGCCAGACCACGCTGCATGGCTGCGTAGGCCGCGACAACTGCGAAGCGGCGATGCTGACCCTGCGCCGGGGCATCGCAGAGGTGGTCGGCCAGCGCTGGTACCGACGCACCGGCACTGCAGCGACGTCTGCGTGTGGCACGGAGTGACAGCCTGGTGGTCAGGCAAGAGCCGGAGTTTTGGAGCAGCCAGCAGTCATGGGTTCCACGGCAGCCGAGGTGGTGGCAAACTTCACCGCGGACCTGCTGGCCCAGTCCGGTGAGTGAGCGTGCTCCAAATTTCGCTGTGAGGTTTTGCGCCTTTGCCAGGCGTCCTTAAGGGTTGCCCGTCCATGCCTGAGTGAAGGGACGAAATAATTAAAGTTTCATCCTAGATCAGGCCGTTGACATTGCCCGGTTTAGCTCATTTTTACATTTGAGAGGACTCACTACGACATTGTGGTATGATTATAAGTTGGTGCGGCTATCTATATCAGACGACCGCAAAGGCGGCGTAGTTGCCATGTGTAGGAGACTTAGTTCTAATAATGCGGTTAATTACGACTCTGTGCCCAAGATATAAGAAAAAAATTTGCCGGTACTGCCTGCTGTAGCGCGACGGGGGTTTCTTACGCTGTGGAATTTTTTAGGGTCTACGGAATGAGTACTTGGATATGCTGCTTTTATTCTTGCATTTTTGATTCCTAGGTTACGAAGTAATCCTTCCATTGGAAGCACCCGTGTTCCTCAACCGTGGTCTCATAGCTGCGGCGACAGGCATCTATCTGTTTGTTAACGACTAGCTGCATACAATAGCAGGTTCTTAGGGAGCATGGACAACCGCGGGTACGTAAGTAATGACCTTGGGTCTAACGCAGCGGGCAAGCAAGTTTGTGGTTTCGAGTGTTTGCAGTTGTTTCCAAGTCCCGCTCTCTGAAGCATAAATGCGTCCTTTGTGGCCACAGGTCTCAACTTCCCTACTGTGCTCCTATGGTATAGTGCGTGCCCACATATAGATGTTTCTGGGCGTGCGGTTTTCTGCGCTCAGTTGCTCCTTCATAATCTGCTCTTGTGTGTTCGCTACTCAAATGAGGGTTGGTTTTGATCTCAAATCGGACCGCTCGGACAAAGTTGAGAGTGTGAAAGGAAGGTCTTCCTACGCTTTACCGTGAACATTTAGGGAAATGCGGGATGGTTTTGATCAAAATTTCTTGATCAAAGTAAAAAAACAATCAGCAGCCATATGCTGCAGTTGCCGCTAGCCTCGTTTCAACGCTGTCTACAACTTTAGATAACAATAACTCCTGTCTTCTTTTGAAAATCCTTGTTTGCAATAATCGAATGCCCAGTTTCTCAAGTGTGCGCTGCTGCATCGCTACATTTGCTAGGATATTACTGAAATGTATTCAAAGGTAATTCGCTACAACAGTTTCAGAGGGCATGGAACTGTTCGCGCAGCATACGCACTCTATGCAGTTGATAGCCGCGTGCAAAAACACGCTGGCTGGCATATATGTACATTGTAATGAACGTACCCCGGCTCGGTTTTTCTTGTCGGCAGCGCTTCAAGAAAGGAAACTCTTTAGACAAATAATGTTTACTTTCACAGACAACGCAGCAGCTTCTCTGTCCGCCGTCGTTTACGCGAAAGGAAGGACCCCGAAGTGAATGGAAATGGCGATGAGTGGCCCATAAAGCGCGTGTTCACGGATGTGTCTTACTTGTCGGACATTACAAGCAATGCAGCCACAAAGACCACCACAGAAACGAAAAATGCTATTTTGGCTTTGCATGTCGCATCAAGGACATGTTTGGTTTGGTTTATGGGGTTTAAGGTCCCAAAGCGACTAAGGCTATGCGAGACGCCGTAGTGGAGGGCTCCGGAAATTTCGACCACCTGGGGTTCTTTAACGTGCACTGAGATCGCACAGTACACGGGCCTCTAGAATTTCTCCTCCAAAGAAATTCTAGCCGCCGCGGCCGGGATCGAACCCGTGTCTTTCGGCTAAGCAGCCGAGCACCATAACCAGTGGGCCACCGCGGTGGCCATCAAGGACATGTAGGAGCAACTACAAGCGTATAGAAGCAAAAGGCCCGAGAACCTGAGACATCATGGCCATGATCTCTGCATTTCTAAGGTTATGTCACAACCTGTGCTTATCAGATACAAAACTTTCCAATGATTAACTATAGATAGACAGCTACAGGTAGACGACTTCCTAGCCATTTTTTCAGGAATCTGCACTCACTGAAACAAACATGCTTTCCTTCTCTCCTTTTGAGCCAGACCTTCAGACACCGATGTTAGCTCGTGCGGCCGATAACCTCGGTTATAAAACCTTGCTGTCTGCAAATGCAAGCTTTCTTCAATTGAAACATAGGATTTCTGCCAATGAGAAAAAATGGCAACGATTGAGCGTAAAGATGACAGTTTTCGTCCCCCAATAAATTGTGTGCACAATGCAGACAAGCAGACAAAGCATTTCATCCAGCGTAAGTGACGCTGCTCGCAGGACCAGACATCATAAGAAATTGTTAAAATGGTGTGAATGACTTGTTTACAAATTGCCGTTGACATGTCAGAACTGCTACATTGTTCAAAAACAAAGCTTTTTAAACGAAATGTTACAGGGAAACTGCGGACAGTTCCATCCATATGTTGTTCTCCGCAAAAATTAATTGTCTGGATTTTCTGGCTATCTCGACGTTTGACCGGCAACAAAACGCGTAATTAATGCCGAGAAAATGTGATTAAAGTATCTTTCCTCCAGTCGATTCAAGCTCGTGGCGTCCTTACCGAAAAGGGCGGGTTGGCACCGTTTTGGTGTCAATGACGGTGAAGCATAGCCTCTGAGATCGGCGTCTTAAAACCGCTGTCGACGCAGGCATTTTATTTGCGTGATCGACTGCTGGTGGCGACATCTGTATGTAATGGTTTGGTCTTTCTAGCTTATAAAAGCTCCGTTTTTGGTCAGAGTGGCCTTTTTGTGACTAGAATAACGCAGTACATTATCGATATTGGCCCACTTCTATTTGTATTCTTAGTCTCTTTAAGGCAGCATGATTATAACAGAGAAAGTAGGAAAACACGATAACTGGGCTGCCACTGTCACAAATGTCGGCCCTTCCGAGTTACAAAAATGTGAAGATGTTTCGGAAGCAAATGTCACATGACGCATGAGAATGCAGAAGTGGAGGAAGTAGCGCGAGCTGACGATTAATGTGTACGAGTTTGTAAAAAAGAATTCACTTATCTTTCATCGGGGATGAGAGATGCTGATGAAAAGAAACATCATCCACCATTCACTGCAGAAGCCCGCTGTAAGCTTGCTCATGGCAACTTCGGGTGCATACTGGTTCTTTGCATGATTAAACATCTTTAGAAAGCAAGCGTGCACTTTGCGCCCTTTAACTGTTTGAGATCCTTTTTGAAATCAAATCAAATAAGAATTTATTCGGTGCATGAGGGATGAGTATACGTACACATCAGTATAAAGGGATGGCCCCAGAGTCCGGATATTATAAGGGGACTTTCGATAACCTTACTAAACGTAATCAAACATAAACAAGCAGCAGCACAGGCAGGTACTTATACAACTGTAACAAAGCTAATATACAAGGAGAAACATTGCATGCCATGCAAACGAAACAACTTCGTCGAATATCTGAACGAGAAAAGAAAATACAGAACTAAAACAGCCGCCGTTACATATGATACTGCACGAAATGCTTACGATTCCCAACCAAATAGCTCAAATCCTTCTAATGTTTCGTTCTGTGCATTTGAACAAAAAAATGACAGGGAATGTTTATGTTTACAACATTCGATTCAGTATGAAAGCATGGGCTTTTTTTTTGGCAAAGACTGTTTACATTGATTTTACATGCATGAATAATTGCACTGAGGCACACATATGATCACAGATTCATTTTTCTGTCTTTTGTTTTCTTGCCGGACACGCAAAAGTCAATTTTTCTCGGGTCGAAACTTGCGATTAGTGCTACGCATGCAGACGCCGATGAGGAAGGAGCGCTTGCGCTAGGCACGCACACGCGCGTGTTCGCCAAATGCAGCCGGTACAGCCACCGATGACAGCGCCGCCCACCGGCAGGTAGCAGCCACATTAAAGCTGGTTATAAATATTCATTCAGAACGACGGCTTGACATCGCCGCTATGGCGCAGTGGATTAGAGGCACGTGTTGCGTTTGGAAGGTCGGCCGTTCGACTCCGCTCTCTGTACTGTAATTTTATTTTTTTATTTCATTTTTTTTTAATTTTTTCCCTTTTAGGTCGCAAATCGTGATGCTTAGTGGCATATAACGCCATTTAAGAGGATTTATTATCCCTTTTAGGTAAGCCGTTGTTTGAATCTTCAGTCACCGTGATCAATTCACCGTGGTTTCAAGCCTTGTGGCTGTACAGGCTGCAGTTGGCGAATACGCCGCACACGCAAGTGACACCCTGGCCAATTCCCCGCCATGGGTATGTGCCATTGAGCCTGAGGACATCATCATCATCAGTCAGCATAAACAAAGGAGGCGATTTCAGAGCGCTCAAATCCTAATGTTCAGAGCCTAGAAAAAATGGTCCCTCACGTGTACAAAGCCGGCCGAGTGCTAGCGCTCCGTCTGGCGGCACTGCACGTTGATAGTCGTCTTCTACGTAGCACTAATTCGGAGGTTCTGACCCGAGTGAAATAGTCTTTTCGTGTCCGCTAAAAAAAAAAAAGAAATTGAATCAGTCACCACGTGTGTGCCTCAGTTCAGTTTGGTTTTGTTGAGTTTAACGTCCCAAACCGACTCAGGCTATGAGGGACATCGCACAGTACGCAGGTCTGCGGCATTTCGCCTCCATCCAAATAGGACCGCCGCGGCCAGGATCGAACCCATTTCTTTCGGGTCAGCAGCCGAGCATCATAAACACTGAACCACCGTGGCGGTACCTCAGGTCAGCCATTCATGAATGTAAAATCAGTAAAAACAGTCTTCGAAAAAAAAAAAAAAAGCCGTGCTTTCGCAATGAATCAAAGGTTGCAAATATTCTCTGTCATTTTTGCTATCCTTTGAAAGTCTGGATTAGAGCATTTGTTCTAAAATTGACTCCTCCTTAAGAAGTCCTCTGGCTTGTTGAGACGCGAACAGTACGAGCGGATTGCGGCTTTGAATTGGTCCATTTGCAATAAAGTATCACCGAAGCTGAAAATTGTTTGTAAGTGCCCAGAAGTAAAAGCCAATTTAAATCACCTTTCACTTTTTCAAAGCTTTCCTGTCTTCACCTGACCAGTTTCAAACTGCGCCTTCAGAAATCTGAAACCCACTGGAACCTGCTCTCTACCTCATTTGGATTATATCGACTGCTCTCCTGAGTGACGGGGTGAATCTTACATTTCTTTCATTTTTTACTGGTCCCTTATAGGTTTGCCAAAGGCCTGCATAAACTAATTGTACAAATAAATGAGACAGCGAGTAGCAAGGTGAGGCACACGTGGTGGTGATCTCCCCTCTGAATCGCAGCCAACCCCCAGGCCATTCGTAACGTGGAGTACGCGGTCGGCACGATGACCATGCTGTTCCTGGCGGCCTACTACCGGGCCTACACCCAGCTCTACAGGCACTACAAGAAGAACATGGCAGACTACAGGCACCACCAAGGTATGCGCGCCACTCAGGGCATGGAGACCGCCCGCTTCACTACAGAGAGGGGGCCCGTTCCGTACACGTCTTCACAGCAGGGTTTGGGCGGCTTTGTGGAACTTCTGGAGACTCATGGAAGACATGCGTTCGCTTCCTCATCAAGTTACAGCCCACAAAACATTGCCTAAACCAGCTTTACGCGGCATGGCTAACTCAGTAGGAATTCATCTTCATCAGTACTGTCAGTGGGGGCGGTGACGGTAGTGTAAACTTACAGGCGGGTTTAGCCTTACAGTGGTCTGTCGGCAATTCCTTCGTCAGAGTCAGTGGTTTAAATAATTGGCTCTCTACCACTGACCCATAAGGACGGTGTTTCATAAAAACTTCAATAGTGATCGTGGCACTCATTGCCGTTAAGTTCGAGAACCCTCAGGGTACAAGACGAGAGAGATGTCATCCAAAGGAAAGTTCAGTCTCCTCAGATTTTCCAGGAGTGTCTCACGCTCAGCACAAAAACATGGACACGCTAAAGCGAAATGGTTCACATTACCCCCAGCATCATCGTGCACGCAAATAGGTGAGGTGGCGCGGCAAATCTTGTGCATCCATACCGGAGTATAGGCAGAGTTCGTATGCAGTGAATACAACAGAGTACATCGGTCGCGCGAGTGGGAGCGATGGCTGCTAATATATGACAGTTTCTGCCATCCAGGTCACGTGGGTTCCAACTTGTAACCGATTCCTTGTAAAAGGCCTTTAGTGTGGTGCACCTGGAAGCTTGACGAAATCAATGGGCAGGAACATTACTTTGCAGCGTGCGTTTATTACCGCTCAGGCCCATCAACATTAGCCGCTTCCCGAATGGTTCAGCTACCGTTGCACCTAGGCTATTTACACCTAGGCTGCACCTAGGCTTGCACCGTTGCACCTAGGCTAGGCTAGGTACTAGGCTATTTACCTACATTAAATCGAAGAAAGCGCGGAGTCGACAAGGTGCGACACCCTGCCTGCTGCGGTAGCTCAGCGGCTGGCGTCATTCCGTTCTCTCAGCGGTGCAGTACACCAACTTCCGGTAAAAGCTCATAGTAAAAGATTATAAATGAAGGACGGGCGAAGAAATTGGACGACAACAGGTGGGCAGCTAAGGTTTTTAAATACTAATACTAACTTTGACTCTGAGTGGAGGAAGATGACTGAGAAACTGACCAGTAAATATGCAGGAAAAGAAATAAAGAGCTTTAGGTGACAGGTAAAAACCGCAGAAGTTCAGAATTGGATTCGTTCAATGGAAAAGAAGCAAATTGTGGGACTATATAAAAATTGAGAAAGGCAAATCCATCAGGAAGGAATCGTTCTATGATAGCTCAAGGGGCAGTGCCCTACTGTTTGAAGCTAGGACGAGGTGTCTTAGAACGCGCAGATACGCAAAACAAATATAACAAAGAAGATGGCAGATGCGCGGTGTGTGGTAAATCTGTAGAAACAATTGAACACGTCATACTCGTACGTGATGGAATCCATCCGGATGTTGACTAAGTCACAGTCAGTCTCCCGGAAGCACTAGAGATTAGAGATAACAATCGTCGTGTAAATAAATCTGCGATGGAAGCTAGCAAAAAGCAATTGGAAGATTGATGGCTCAAAAGTATAGCGCTTAAGTAAGTTACAAATTCACAATTAAAGAAATTGCTAATTTATAGATAACACGGTTAAATTTGACGCATTGCTTAAAGCGATATCAATAAAAAAAGTCGAGCATGGTGGCAACTGCCACCACCTCGTTTCAAAAGGGGACGCTCCTCTGTTCCATTCATTCATCCATCCATCCTGGGGAACTGTACGGTTGAGAGAATGGGACCATGCTAGCAGAGCTGTATAGTTCTCCTGCTGCACTCGATCAAGTTAATCCAGCCACGGCGAACTCATGTAGATGGCGACAGAATCGATAAACAACCGGGTACGGATATTTAGGTGCACGTTAAAGGTCCTGTGAAATGTTTTTAAATGTGCCGATCAAATGTGTGCATTATGTAGAGTAAATGCTTTTGAGCGTGTATGCCGCGTACAAGTTATGAAATGTGAGCGGATATTTAGAAAAAAAAAATTTAAAAATTCCCATTACCCCGCCTCGAAGCGACCACCGGCGCCGGTCTTTAGTGCGAGTACTGCCTAGCGACATTTGCCCTCATGACATTAGCCATGAAGGGAGCTGTGATTGGCTCGCCAAAAAAGCAGCGACGCATCGAAAAACGTCGACTAAGGAGGGGTGGGAGTGGTCAGCTTGATGCAAGACATTTTCCCAAGCCATTCACCCCGGAAAAGCCTGGCACCAGGCCTGGAGAAATCTTGTACCCACCAGCAAATCACTGAGTCCTCGGAAGCACTGGGGGATCGAACCCAGCACCTCCTGAATGCTAGGTGGATGGCCTAAAATAAAAAGGGCTGTCCACCTGTATTCTTTTCTTTCAATGCAATAGCAGCAACTTTGGTGGGCCCACTGAGGTCATGTGACCTTGTGGCGTCAACCCAACCTTCCCGCCGGATTGGGAGTTAATTGACCACCGTAGCAAGTGGCAGGTAAATTAATGATTGGTCACGAGAGGCTGCTTGAGAAGAGCAACCTGGCCATCAGAAGCCCCACCATTGGCAGCACCTGCCTTCGCAGGGCGGTCGCACGTTGCTTAACTGCTGTACCATTGCACCAGGAGTTTGACGAGGACTCCCAGGGATCTGTGAATGTAAAGCAGCGAATGACCAATTACGCATATACGAACATTAAACCATTTAAGCTATCGCGTCATACCCTTAAGCCTGAGCTTAAGTGATCCCTACATTTTTTTTCTGGTTTTCTTCTTCGGTGTACTAGCTGAGAGAGAAAAGAAACGGAATCGTTTTTAACCGCTAATATCTGTGGTGCTACATAAGCTAAATAGCATTTATATGTGTTTTTTTGTGGGAGGATGATGGTTGATTGAGTATCGATGACACTCGCTTTTCTTAACCTCGGTGCAGACCGCTGCAAGGACCCTTTAAAAAAACTGACCGTAGTCCCTCTACTGCAACAGCGTTCGTAGTTCGGGCGTGGCGTCATTAAATAATAATTTATTATTTTTAACGTGTTCAGAGGTACTCCGACTGTCCGTTACTAACTTTAACTATTGAGCAGACAAGGGAATGGGAAAGAGGGGCTCGTTACGACATACATGACAGGAGCCAACGATCAACGAAACCAAGGAGCCTAGGTTTTTCTTTTAAATTTGTGGTGTTAATGAATGGGAGATGAATAAAGTGATTGTATTTAAAGATAACTTAGTAGACAGAAGAAGAAAAAACAACCACATGTCACCGATGGGATCCGAACACACGACCTCCTAATATCGCATCCGGTGCTCTACCAACTGAGCTATAGCGACGGCTATCCAATCGTCTGCTTTCGGGGCCGTTTATGTGTAGTGAAGCCGAACCTTGAGAGTGTTCGCCCTCGTCCCTAGCGGCGGGCGTAGTACGTTCTGTATTACCGCAATTGTGACGTGGAATGCCATCGAACGGTGAGGGCAGAAGCTGTGCGAGAACCATCTTATGCTACTTACGGCATCAAGACTGCCGCATTCGAGGCCCTCGTCAGCGATTGAGCGGGCGAGAGAAGCGAAAGGAGGAGCTCGGTACGACATTCACGACGGAAGCCAACAAACACCGAAACCAAGGAGCATGCGGAGATGTTTTTTTTTATTTGTGGCGTTCATCAGTGGGAGGGTATTATAATAGAGGGATTATTTTTAAAGATAACTGAGTAGAAAGGACAAAAACAACTACATGCCGGCGGTGAGATCTGAACCCACGACCTCTGAATTTCGGATCCCACCGATAGCATGTGGTGATTTTTCGTTCTGCTTTCTAATTAGTTATCTTTAAAAATAATCACTTTGTTAATCTGCCAATAATGAACGCCACAAAAAAAAAAAGAAAACGTCCCCTGTGCTCTATAGTTTCCGTGACTACTGGCTTCCGTCAAGTATTCATAGTTAATAAGCGCGAAAAAGACGAACACGGCAGAGACTTTTGCCATGAATACGTACCAAGTAGCCCAATTTCTCATTAATTTCTCACCAATTTCTGTCATGTAACCTTGAACTATGTATTCAGGGGCAAGTCGATTACTTTGCATCAAAATCTTTGTTAGTAAACGTGCATTCATTTAATTTCGTTGCGCAGGCTATCGAAATAAACGCGTTCCTGTGCGGTGCTACCATCGAATCGTTTTGCTCCGAAAACGTCAGTGGCCGACACTGCAAGCGATTATCGACATGACATGACTCTGTACGTGTGCCAACCCGACTTTCCGCAGACAGAAAGCACCGTTACTACGAGATGAAGCGCGTCTGCTACTTCCTGCTGCCGCGTGAAGATGGCGCTGCCCCGCACTGGGTGGATTCGCGGCCGCAGCTGAGTCCCGATGCTCTGAACGACACACTCTGCACGCACGTTCTGGTGGGTGCGCTGGTCGTGTCACGGGACGGACGCCTGGCCACGCGGCACCCGGATCACGAAGACGTCATCGCCAAGTTGGCGGACACCAAGCTGAAGGTGAGCGATGCGAAGCGGCCTTTCAAATAACACGAGCGCAGCAGCAGGTGGGGTTTCCCGTCCTGAGGTGGTTCTTTTAGGCAACAGATCCGAACAAAGAATAAATTCGTCTTACTCACTGCTGATATCAATTTCTCTGAGCTGAAAAATAAAATCGTTCCTTGCCCGAAGTCCTTGCTGCTATGTTAGGCTTGGAAGTAATTGAACGCCACTCGTATACAAGTTCGTCCTGGACGGCTCCCAACCTGTCCGTGCAACAGCGCGAGAACATTTTAATGCGAAAGGATTCCTTGCCTCATGAGTGGCGTGTACAGGAGTTATCGGTAGAGCGTGTCGGCAGAGCGCGTCATCAGCGCGTGTCCCCACGAACTGTTAATCATCCATTATAATGGTAATTAATAGAATAGACTAAATAAATGTGCATTTACAATGAATAAAGAATTTAGTCACTGAAATGATTAATTAACTGACCAAATAATCAATTGGTCGAAGTAATTGGTTGAATTAAGCTGTTACTCCACTAATAAATTGACAATTTAACCAAATTTACGAACTAGCTAATTGACGAATTAATTAAGTAACCAATTAAATTCCCTCGCATTCAACTAAGCCACCATATCAGTCAATGAATAGGACAATGAATTATTTCTACTAATTAATCAGTTAATTAAATTACAGGATTACTTCACACATTCGTCAGTAATTTGATCGAAGTAGTAAATTGCTTAATTACTAAATATTCAATTAACCAATTAATCGATAAAATTGCAAGCAACCAGGTGATTAATAATAATACTTTGCTGCACCTAATAATCGCTCTAGCAACGGGACCCACGTTTTCGGATGTGGTAGAATCGAAGTTAGAGCGAAAACACGACTTAGAAACGGCAAAGTCACAAAGAAACGAACACGCAGTAACGTCACCGGTAGAAGCGAGAGAAATGCTTTCCCATTACTGCACGTAAGCAGACTTAACTGCTCCCCTGGAATTTTTCAAGCAAGCGTATTAAGAGCTTTTTCGCTGCCGTGGTTCGTCACCGCTCTGTGAAGGACGCCTCGTCCAGTACTCATGGGCAGCGTGTGACTTGCCCTCGTCAGCAGCAGCTGCAGCGCAGATTACCTGGACTAGACGCCACAAGGGTGTCGCCACAGTCTTCTCGAATCACTGCTCGGGCAGCGCCCGCTAGTAGCCGTCGCGGTAGCGGTGACGGTAATCCGCCAAATGCGGTGTGCAGCGTTCTCCTACACGCGTCCTGCGCAGGTGCTGCTATCCGTGGGTGCCCATGGACCCGCAGCTTTTTCACACGTTGTTGCCTACAGGTGGACCAGGCTCAAGTAAGTACCACAGCTCACAAGAACGACAGACCTTGATGTGCGAGCCAACAGCCGTTCTTGCGAACCATAGCGCTCGTGAACGTCTCTGTGTCTCTTACTTCGTCTCTTGTCCGTTTTTTTTTTGCTCTGAATTCTATTTAACACGCTTCACCAACTAGCCCGTCCGCTTGCTCTCCTGAGCCGTTCTTTAACCTGCTTCATTTATTGCTGAGCCTCTAGGAGAGTTCGCAACAATACGGGGAAGATTGAAAACTGTCCCAAGACGGCTGTAAATGACGGCTTTGGGTTCTACGAGCAGCAGCCTCTTCCTTCCTTTCTTCTCGTAACCAGGTTCATCCGCTCCGCGATGCGCATGGTCCGCCGGTTCCACCTGAGCGGCATCGACTTCGACTGGGAGTTTCCAGGATGGCTCAGTGGACACGTCGGTGACCGGTACCTCTTCAGGCTGCTACTACAGGTGTGCGCGCGCCTTGTGTGCGCGAAATCATCGTCCTTCCTCGAGGATAGGCGTAACTCGGAAAAGTCGTGCCGATACCAAATAACCGCAGTCTGTGTTTGGGTTCAGGACTGGAGAATAGGAAAAGGAAGATAAAACCTTCACAACTGGGCTCACGAAGTATAACGAGGTCAGGCCAGTAAAAAAAAAAAAAAAGCTGAACAAGGCAGGGCAAAGCATTAAGTCCTAAAGTAAGAATGAATTAAGGGCGGAAGTAAACAAGTGGAAAGGGAAGACACAGAACAAAATATTCCCGCATGCGGAATCGCCCACTGGAGAACGCCGAGCATGACAGCCCCAGTAAAAACAACCACAAACAACTAACACTGATAGTATACGCAGAAACAGTTTTCTGAATTTCAGATTTCTCAACATTTCAGATTCAGAGTTCTGAATGGAGAGAAATTAAGGCGTTTTTCTTTAACGCTAATCTTGAGTACGTTATAGAAAATAAGCAACCGATTGCAATTACTTGACGTGAAATGTAACTGATTACAGGGGTCGATTACAACCCTAGAAAAGTAACGGAATAACTACCGAAAAGTAATCGATTGCTGCTACGTTATTTGCCTTCGAACTTTTTTTGCAGTTACACAGATATTTACTCATACTACAATAAACTACTGCGGCTTAATCGCTTGACATCTCGTTACACGTTAATTGTCAGTAGGAGTTGGTTTTCAAAGTTGTCGCAAGTTTTCCTAAGTTTGCTTGTGACGAGACCGGCAGATACACTGAACAGTCTCTCATTGTTTACGCTAGAGGGAAGGGTGGTGTTATAACGCACGAACAACTTGCGCACCAGCTCGAAGTTGCTTGCACATGCCAGCCACTGTGGCTTGCATGCCCGGTAGCTTGTACCATAAGAGGGAGCTAACTGCTCATGAGGAGGTGCACTATCGTGCTGAGCTTACTTTTTTTTTTTTTGTAGTGCGGTTGGAAAATGAAAAGTTATCAGCGAGGACAAAAAGTAACTGCGCAAAAGGACGGGGCAAGAGAAAGAGAACCACACGGGACAAACGTGTTTGTCCCGTTTGTCCCGTGTCCCGCGTTTGTCCCGTGTGGTTCTCTTTCTCTTGTCCCGTCCTTTTGCGCAGTTACTTTTTGTGCTCATAATGTCATACCAACAAGCCCCTCACCGCACTCTTCTAGATATCAGCGAGGGTTTCGCCTAATACTGCAAAAAAATATTAATGTTAACTGAATAATGCCATCAGTTTACCACCGCGATTGAGCTGCTGGTTGGTGCGTTATGACATGCGAGAATTTTTTTAGCCTTGCTACCATGCCCTGTAATGTGCTAAAGAGGAAGTTCTCTTTGGGTTTTGTTTTACGGCCGATACTTAAGTTTTGAAGGCAACTTTGTAAGTAGCTTAGCTAGAGCAGGCAGATTAAAGCCTGGTGGAGCGGCAGTCTTTTTTTGTTGTTGTTGTTGTTGAATAGTCTGTTGATATGGGCATTGTACCATGGCGCATTCGAGTTAGACTGGATGGTGCTTACTGGTATATAATTCTTCCTTAAAGGGCAAATGCATCACCTTTTGAGATTTTCGTGATAATCAAGGATTCAAAACCATATAGGCTGTAGGCAAAGCATGCCAAGTACTTTTGCACCAGCATTCAAAATAGTGACGTAATCGAGGAGTAAATTTTGCGCTTCTCAGTGCAACGAAAGAGGGCGGAAAGTTTAATGTGACGTCACGGAAGGGATGATTTCAAATTACCGCTGTCGTCAACCACACCCTGCTTTGCCTCGTTGGACGCTGTAAAACGACGCTCGGAGGGATTTGCCTACGGTGGCGTTGGTTTTTTACCTTCAAAGCAGGCGTTTATGCGTTGGAAATGTGCCGATACCTTCGATGACGTCATCATGCGCCCCCCACTAGGCGTTGTGCGCTGCGGAGAAGCTTGAAGAGAGTCGTGATTTTAATCGCCGATTAGGTCACTATTTCAAACGCTATCCCGAAAGACTGCATGCTTTACCTGCAAGTTTCACACATTCGACCCCTTTAAGCTCGTTGGTTTCTAAAACATATGCAGTTTCCCTTGCATATGCGCATATAAGGTGTCCACCGCAGCTGAAAAGATATCCAGATCCGACCCGATAGGGCGGGCAATAATGTTTGTGGGAAAACTTTCAATAACTTCAATAACTTTCAATAACCAACGAACCTCTACACCACAAACTTAATGTGAAATTTGAGAACACCTTTATAAGACAAGTTCAGGCACAAAAATTTCTCTGGCTTTGGTTTCAGGAAGACTTGAGCTGGTCTGTACACGTAAGAAACCGAAGTGTAGAACTTGCCAGCACAGTTGGATGTCTTTATAAAATATCTGCGCTCATATCTCTCTGGCTAAAAAAGAATATTTATTACTTTTTTATTCCAAACTAACCTACAGCTTAGTGGTTTGGGGCACTACTACATGATACAGTTATACTAAGCTGATTACTTTACAGAAGAAAATCCTGCGCTGCTTCGAATCTTATCGTGGCATTGCACAGGACTTAAGAACCGCTCCTCTATTCAAGAAACACGGCATCCTAAAGGCAGACCAGTTATATTATTTAAAAGCACTGGAAGTAATGTACCAGAGGAAACTGTACGGAATTATTGCCTCGGAAACGCTGAGTACCTTTTTAGTCACCGAAAACACCGTACACCAAATATCCGAACAAATTATGGAAGGCAAATAATGGCGTATCAAATACCTGCCATCTTAAACAAATTTGAAGGCAAGCTAAACATTGAATGCAAATTGAAAGCATTTAAATGCCAACTTAGGGAGCTATTGTTATGTTGTCAGATTAAGTACAGTCATAATTGAACACTGTTTTTCATGTTTTCCTGTCGTCTCACAAAAGAAACACAAAACTCTGTATAACTCAAAACGACTCTATAAATTGTTTTTATCCTATTTTTGCGTCGTTCCAAACCATATTATGCAGTTTCACTGAGAATTTAAAAAGTGCATTATGTATTTTTGTCTGATTTTGTGCAGCAGCTATTTGTGCAGATTTATTCATGTAATTTGTGTAACGTCCTATTATGTGTGACTTGTTTGTGTGTGCAACAGTATATGTAGTAGTAGTAGTAAAAGACTTTTATTCGACCAAAATTTATAGGCCGAGCATTTCGACCGCCTGGGCGACCAGAAGCCGCTGTTCTTCTTCCCCTTCAGCGCCAAGCCAGTCGAGCCAGGTGGTGATGGATAGAGAGGGTGGGGGTAAGGAACCCGACTGCTGAGCAGCCGGGCAATAGAAGAGGCAATGGGCCAGGTCCGCATAGATACAGGGGCAGTTGGGACAGGAAGGGTCCGATCGATAGCGATAGAGGAAGAGGCGGGACGGGGTGATAACTGCATTCATCTGAATGTGCCGAAGAAGGCGAGACTCCGGCACCGTGAGTGATGGATGAGGGGGAGGGTAAAGGCGTTTGTCGAGGCGGAGCTCAAGGTAGACCTCTTTTATGGTGCGGCGAAGGGTGAGTCTCCCACCGTCCTCCGAGGGCTTGGGCCAGGGGATCAACGGTGCCCGGAAAAGTGTGTCGCGGGCGAGCTGATGGGCCAGCTCATTGCCGTCAATCCCTGAATGCCCAGGGACCCAGCGGAGGAAAACGATGGAAGGCTGCAGTGCGGAGACCGCTCGTTCGACCTCCTGTTGGAGAGAAGGGGTCAGGGTGCGTTTCTGTATGTGGTGTATAGCGGCTTGTGAGTCTGAATAGACTGTGTACTCTTGGAGAGAGGGAAGGAGGGCAAATGACTGGAGGGCATGCGCAATGGCGAGAACCTCGAGGGACAATGCGTCTGGAGGGTGTAGATACGGCCCGCTGGTGTGGGTTTCAGGAGCAGGGAGGTGTGGATGGTACAGGGCGTAGCCGCAGGAACCTCGAGGAGCCACGAAAGAGGCATCCGTGTAAGCTACACCCTGGGTATCAAAGAGAGGGGAATGGTGCTGCGCGGCCGCATGACGACGTCCGGCGTGCAGGACGGGGGACATGTTGGTCGGGAGGGGAAGGATACGAAGATTGGGGGCGGGGGTGGGAATAGGAGAGGTAAACGGGGAGATTGGAATGGGCGAGATACCCGCTTGAGTCAATAACCACTGACCCTGACGGGTAAGGGAAAGCCGGGCAAGCTGCGAGTCACGATGGAGACTGAGAAGAGAACGAAGAGGATGGAAGAGGCCTGTGGCAAAGAGCTTAGTGGTAGAGGTAGTGATAGGGAGGTTGAGAGCTGCCTTGTAGAGGCCCACAAGGGCAGTCTCGAGAGCGTTAAGTTGAGTCTGAGTGAAGGAAGCGTAGGGTGCAAAGTACAAGACCTTGTTGAGGGCCAGCGCGTGGGCAACTCGGCACGCGTGAGCCTCGTGGAGACCTGAGCGTCGAGTGACCACGCGCCGCAGGAGGTGAGTTACAGAGTGGCAGGTGGTGACAGCGCGGTGGAGGGCTTGCACATTCTTAGTCGCATGCAAAGGGAAGACAAGAACTTTGCACTGTGTGACGACAGGAATGGGAGAGCCAGAAAGGTGGAGAGAGACGAAGTGGTTGTGTGAGCGCTGGTAGGAGGAATGGTTGAGAAGGAGAAGCTCGGATTTCTCAGGAGCAGGAGAGAGGCCAGCGGTGGTGAGAAAGGAGTCGATGAGATCTAGGCCACGTTGCAGGGTGTCCTGTACGTGACCGGGAGAGCCAGATGAACACCAGAGTGTGATGTCATCGGCGTAAAATATATGATGCAGGTCGGGAATTTCAGCTAGCTGGGAGGCGAGAGGGGCCATAGCGAGATTGAAAAGGGTAGGAGAGAGAACAGCACCTTGAGGAGTGCCACGGGTGGGGTGGTGTGGGTTAGACAAGTGGGTATCTACTCGAAAGCGAGCCACACGTTTAGAGAGGAATGAGCGGATATAGGAGTACATGCGGGAGCCACAATCCAAAGAGGCGAGTTGAGAAAGGATGTGATCGTGGCAAACACCGTCAAAGGCCTTGCGAACATCGACGGTTACAAGTGCGTAAATTTGAGTGGGTGTAGGGGACAGAAACGTTTGCTGGAGAATCAGAAACATGTCCTGTGCACAGACGCGGCGTCGGAAGCCAATGAGAGAATGGGGGAAGAACTCCCGTGCCTCAAGAAAATCAGAGAGGCGAGTCAGAGCCATTCGCTCAAGGGTCTTACCAACGCACGACGTCAGGGAGATTGGGGGGAGGTTAGAGAGAGAGGGAGGTTTGCCCGGCTTTGGAATCATAGAAATAAGGGAGGATGTCCAGGAGCTCGGCAAGCAGCCGCTCTGCCAGGCCTCATTGTAGGTTTGGAGGAGGAATTCTTTGGCGCAGTCGGGAAGGTTACGAAGTGTGGTGTATGTAATGGCATCCTCACCGGGAGACGAGCGTGTAGCATTAGCAGCCAGAGCAGATTCGAGCTCCCGGAGAGTGAAGCATTGGTCCAGATCGGGGTTAGGTCCACCTGAGTACACCGGGTAGGAGGGTGCCAGAGGGGGCGGGAGGTAGAGAGAGGCGAGTTGATCAAAAACTTCGTAGGGAGTCCCCTGAGTAAGGGCTTTAGCTAGAGTGGGAGCAAGGGCAGGCTTAGTGCCAAGGAGGGATTTAAAGAGAGACCATGCGGATCGCGAGTGCAAAGAAGAATCAAGGCCATCACAAAGAGCACTCCAACGAGAGTGCTCGAGGGAGGCGCAGTGGGCGACGATCTCGGCCCGCAGAGCAGTGATCCGGGAGGAAAGTTGGGCATTGTGTGGTTGGGAGCGAAAGGAGCGTTGAAGACGTTTACGGCGACGCCATAAACGGAGAAGGTGAGGATCTGGGTCTTGGATTGGGTAACGAGAGCGAACGCGACGGCTACTGGACGTGAGCGCTGCAGAGATGCGCTACGTCCAGTCGTCGTAGGATTGAAAGGAGTCGGAGGCGAGATTAGTGCGAAAAGCATGCCAGTCAGTGTGAATAACCGGATGACAGCGAGGGATGTGGGAAAGAGAGGTGGTGATATGGATGAGAAAGTGGTCACTTAGAAGAGTTTCGGCTGTCACCTGCCAGTGAAAGGAAAGTGAACCCCGAGAGAAAGTGAGGTCGGGTGTCGTGGGGCGTTGTGAGGCAGTGCCCGCTCGAGTAGGAGAGCCAGGAGTATTAAGAAGGGTGAGGTGGCGTTCCTGGGACAGACAATGGAGGAGGCAGTATATGCAATACGTTTATGTACAAGTGTCAAATGTTGCGTTTTTTTACCTTTTGTGATTACAGCTGGGAGGTACACTTGATTCTTTTGTTTCTAAGATTCGTATTGTATCTGTACCGCTGTGAACTGTGTAGAGTCAGAGGCCTCGTCAGGCAGCACGAGACTTCAGCTTCTGTCCCAGCATCAGGCTCTGTGTTTCGTCTGATGCTGAAATAAATAAAGAAAGGAAGAGATGCCACACCGAGCAAAAAGGAAGACACACAGTTCATTGTTAATTACTAGTAACCGACTGTCTTCTATTCGCGTCCTATCTTTTTGCTTTTTAGTTTTACGAGTTCCGAGTCGAGAAGAAAGTAATTAGCAAATCATCACTAGTACGCATCAGGTATGTGATGTCAGATAAAATATTTCATCCGGGGTCAGGATGAAACAAAGAGTATAAACGCGCGATGATCTATTCGGTTCCGGAATTAGTTGTGATATCGTGAAGAGAGAGGACAACTTAGGATGTTCATTGGATTGAACTGAGAAAGACACCACAAGGCGTAAATGATTAGTGTTCCATGTTGTGTTCATAAAATTGAAATATCCGTGTAAAAGTATAAAGGGGGGGGGATGTCTTGCAATTCACGTTGAAATAGCCATGGAGTTCACCGATAAGATGGTCGAGGTAGACGGGGATCGGCAGCATGCACTTACAGTGTTAATTTTCATTTACCATCGTTAGCGACACCCAGACAGTTTCAAGATCTTCGATATTATCTGTTCTCAGTCTGTGCATGAATGAGTGTTTTGTTAATGCCACTATTATGGCAAATCTCGAGTTTCGGGAGCATGACGAAGCTTCATGTACAAACATACTAATTCATTCTCTGTCACCAGCCGGTGATGGAAGGAGTTACAGCTTATGGGCTGCTGCGTTAACTGCAACACTTAGGTCGTCGACCTTTTATTTATTTATTTATTTATTTATTAGAGATACTATCAGTCCGGTCAGGACCAAGATAGGAGTGATACAAGGTACAGATTACAAAGGCGGAACACGACAAACAAAACACCAGCACCATCCAGTCGGTGCCAAGTTCTAACATATCAAAAAATGGAACTGACCTCTAAGCAACAAATAAAAATGCGCAAAAATATCGCTGCAACGAAACAGAAAACAATGTGAAAACACCATGCCCAACACAAATGCAAGGCGCATTATATCAGGCACTATACCAACCAATCACGAACTCCAGCAGAGAACACATCCACACCCGATGCGAGCACCACATTCTCTGGCAGTCTGTTCCATTCTCTCGCTGTGGACAGGAAGAAGGAATGCTTGTAGCAGTGCTTAGAAAACTTTTGTTCTTTTACGTGTCTGCAATGTTTACCCCGAGTGATACGTGAAGTAGTTTCGCTTATGTATTGCTGCTTATCGATATGTACCATGTTGTTCATAATCTTATAGAAAAGAATGAGTCTCTTTTGTAGGTTTGTAGGTGAAATATTGTAGGTTAATATCCCTTAAAATTAGCGAAGTCATGAAGAAAAGCAGGTTTTCAGGTCTGCAATAAGCACTGGACAGTGCCAGCCGTTCTTGCAGCACAAGTTCCAACTCGCGTCTGTCGAGGCACAGACCAAGAGGAGAGCGTGCATCGTGGCACTTCACATCGCGCATGTATTGATATCTGAACGACGTGCTCCTTAGTCGTCGTGTAAGTCGACGTTGCCAACGGGTTCGTTCGCCTGGCCGTTTGCGTACTTGCGCAGGACTTCCGGACTTACATGAGCGAGACGAAGAAGGAGTTCCTCCTGACGGCCAGCGTGTCCGCCATGCCTGCGATCATGCTGAATGCGTACGACGTCCGGGGGCTCGCCAAGTACGTGCCCATCTCATTCGGTAGCAGTGCATTCCCCAACTGCGTTTGACTGGCTGCACGCGGGTGGTCCAGCCAGTTCTTTACCCGCGGTGAAAGCATAAAGCAAAAACAGAAGGCACCGATCTCCAGCGAAGTGCGGACAGTAGTTAACGAGGCGTGTTATTTTCTGTTCTAAATGTATTCACATGTCCGAGCAGAAATCAAGAAACATTGTGCGACTATGCGCAACCATAGCACTGGTGCCTACAAGCTTGCATATAGACAGTCAATGTGCAGGCTGGCATAGCTAGCGTCAATTGTTTATGTGCGCGCCTCAGTAGTCTATCGCTAAAAACGCACCAGTGGTGGAACCGGGTCGAAAATAAGACAACAGCCCATTACCAATTCTTTTTCGTCCGTATTCTTTTTCTCCGCTCGACGTAGGCTCACGAGAAGTTACGTCCCCACGATCCGTCCTGAGCAGCCACCCAAATAGGCTGATGCTAAGATAACAAAACCAGAGGAATATAACCGTTATATTATATCGGTCATGGCCAGCCTTACACCAGATAACGAGTTACGTACATCGTTCATTCAAGAACCCCTGTTTACATTTAGTAGCCACGGTGAGACAACACCAGCCAAAGAACTGAGAACACAAAACGGATTCCTTTACCAAAAAATCCCCCACTTAGATCGAGGAATCCCTAATCGAGGCCCCTTTTCTCTGCAGGCGTTAGAAAACTTCGGCAATGGGAAAGAATAAGCCAGTTTCGGTTTTTAAGATTCGCTGAAACTAAAAATTCTCTTTTGCAAAAACTTTACTCCTCAATTTTCCTGGTGCAGAGAAAATTCCTCGAATAGAGCACCACTGCTATAGATTTCAACCATGGCATGGTAACTGGACTCAGAGGCGGCAAAGGCAAAGGCCGGGTATTCAGTTTGAAGAGCCTGCTCCAAGACAGCTATATCTGGCCATTACATGGCTCCTGTTCTGCAGA
Organism: Amblyomma mixtum; assembly: GCF_055824585.1. Lineage (NCBI taxonomy): Eukaryota > Metazoa > Arthropoda > Arachnida > Ixodida > Ixodidae > Amblyomma > Amblyomma mixtum. Next base: position 168,400,108 of record NC_143016.1, on the reverse strand, counting down.
GGACCTAATGTTGCCAATAATGCTGTCCTTGGTGATCAATTAAATGGTAATGGTTCGGCGGTGTGCTTGTGTTCAAGGGTGTAAAATAGTAGTCCCAGAAGAACACGTTCAATATCGCATCGCAGGCACCTTGACTTCATCAATCTCATGGCCTACGACCTGGACTTCTTTCACCGGCGGCGCCCACACACCAGCCATCACAGTCCACTTTTCCCAAAGCTTCTGAGCAAGCACAAGGAGGAGACTACATACAGCGTGGTGAGTATAGAGGATGAGAAGCCAAAGCTGTGAGTCTGAGCACGATTAAACTGCGCTTAAAGCATGCGGATAGCAGTCTGAAAAATGGCGCGCAAATACGTTTATGCACTCATCGGCACTGTCTAGGGCACTGTGTTGGCGTGCTCACCATTGGCCTTTGTGCTCGGGGATCTTCTTTTGTGGGCTCATGATAAGTGCGCTGAAGAAGTTTCTCTTCCCACTAGTAGCAGTTTTGTGCGCACTCCGTTCGCTATCACTCTAGCGAACAGTGACGCGACACGCCGGCTAGCCGTGTCATGTTGCTCGCTTCATGGATTAATTGCCTGCCACGCCGAACCGCTTGCATTGCGCTTACGCATGACATTAAGCTAAATGCGGAACTTCGTTCAGTTTTTCTTTTGCAAATAGAACTACTGCGCATAAGTGCTCTTTACGGCGATCCACTCAGGCGCTAACTATAGCTTATATACTAGCCATCATATGCATTTAAGGCTGAAGAGACCGTGGGAGCTGAAAATTGTGCATACTTCTTGAGGTCACGGGGCCGCCGGTTCATTACTTGCTCGCCATGGTCTCAATTCGACGATGCCGAAAAAAATTGGCGTAGTGTATTATTGGAATACCCCAATGGGAATTCAGTTCTATATGAAGTATAATTACTCATTAGCATCCTTGTGAACGCAGCGACCAATTATAGCTCTCCCAACGCTCAAGTATAACGTTTCCTTGAGTTATAAGCGCCCATACTTCCTTTTCCGGGCTATAATTCAGTTCTAAATAAACACGTCGCTAAAGATAAAGTTGAAAGCCGCCGCCGCGGCGACTCAGTGGTTATGGCGCTCGGCTGCTGAGCCGAACGACGTGGGTTCGATCCCGGCCGCGGGTGTCGCATTGTTATGAAGGCGAAATGCTAGAGGCCCATGTATTTTGCGATTTCAATGAAGGTTAATTAACCCAGGTGGTCGAAATTATCCGGAGCCCTCCACTACGGCGTCCCACATAGCCTGAGTCGCTTTGGGACGTTAAACCCCATAAAACGATAACGATGTAATTTCAAACAAAAATAGTTTTGGCGAAACATAAAGCTGGTTGATTTGAAAATTCTTCATGATGGTAAGCAGGCGCAAACATCCCAAGGATGCAAAAAGAAAAGACAGGGCTCGCGGTGTTCTTGCAATTGCTTTATTGTTTAATCGTGGCTTCGGTCCAGCGTGTCAAAATCTTTCACAGATGTTCTAAGCGATAGCTTGGATGCACAAGTACACAGACTGGGAGTCGCACTGTTTCCATAGGCCGTTATTGACCAGTGATGTGCAAACTTATCTCAGGGAGCGAAGGGCGGTATCTTCCAGACGAAGGCATCTTCCACCGAAGCGCGAACAGGTGACGAAACGAAGGCATTTAGTGTTGTTCCGCGCGTGCATTGTTTGTCGCGCGGATTAAGGAATGTCGCCAAGAGTCGGCGTTGCCCCATCCGCTCCCCTAAGAGAAAGAGCTGATTATACAGGGCGATGGCTGAGCGGAGGGCGGAAAACATGGGTCGCATCACCCGCACTTGCAAAATAAATCACAAAGTGAAGGTAGTAAGTAGTCAGTCCGGTGCTGTTCACAAGATACCCCTGAAATGCGGACATTCGCACATGTGACTGATATGACATTGTTTTAATGTTCGCATCAGAGAGCATAAACACACTATGGCCAACGGGACTTCGTCATTCCTTAGTGACCACTGTCGTAGCAAAGGCCCATATTCGACGAAACTAGATGTCTTGTATCGCCATTTGCAACGGCATACAAGGAATGGGATAGAGGCATTTTATATCGGCTCGCATATGCTACATGCAAGCAAGCTTTCACTAGCGCTCTCAGGGTAGGAAATAGGCTATCTGCGGAGATTTTAACAGTCATGGTTTTTTGAGATGTAGTCGTCCTTTCGGAGGTTTTTGTGTTTTTGTTTTCGCAGAGTGTATAAGTTTTCGTTCCTTTTCCTAATACGCCAGTTGTGAGAACGGGGCGAGTCTTGCCTTTCCGCCCTGTGTCTGCGTGTAGTTTGCTCGTACTTACCACCGTAAGAAGCAGCTTTGTTCCCCCGTTTCTGCCACGTGTGAAACGACGTCGGGCACCGACTGCTGCTTTTCCCTTTTGGCGCAGACGTCGGCGGTGGACCACTGGGCCGAGCTGGGCATGCCTCACGAGAAGATGGTGCTGGGCATCCCACTCTACGCCCGCACCTACCGCCTCGCGCACCCTACCCACCACGGCTGGGGCAGCAAGGCACTGGGGCCGGGACCGGGCCACGGCATCCTGCCCTACAACCAGGTGCGTGGGCCGTAGCATTGCGGATAGAAGACAACCCCAAATGCCTCCTGTTGTAACGGCCGAATGTGTCGCAATCTTGTGTACAAGTGCACTGCCTCCAGTGATCCCGGGATTAGACTGGAAAGCCGCTGCTTCTGTTGGGTCGATGGGGGATGGCGTATTACTGCAGAAAGTTGGGTCGTCATGACACTGACGACCATTTCAGAATAGGAACTGTTTCTTTGAGACTGGGTGATCCTTTTTTTTATCGCGATAGCGTTAAGGTTCTCGTTAAATGATGATGATGATGTCCTCAGGCTTAATATTCTGCAGCAAATCCGGCGTCGTCGTCGTCGTCGTCATCGGCGTCGGCGTTGTGAGCGAAAAATCCCCGGAGAATCAATCTAAGTGGGCCGTCTAAGTTACGTGACCATTGTGGCGTCATCAGAACATCCCATCCCGATCCACTGTGGTAGTTAAATTAATGACTGCTCGCGAGAGGCTGCTTGGGAAGAGCAACATCGGTCGCGCATGTTCTACAGGTGGCAGCACCTGCCATCGCAGGGCAGTGGCGCATCGCTTAACCGCTGCACTTCTGCGCCAGGAGAGCTATGAGGACTCGCAAGGATCTATGAATGTAAAGTAGAGAATGACCAATCCGGCACATAAGCGCATTAACCCATTAAAGCTATCGCGTCATACCCTTAAGACGGAGCTTTCGTGTCCCATTCAATTATGGACGAACCACGTATGTGATTGTCCGAAATGGCGGTGCTCGCCTTGCTGTGTGCGTCCTATGACCGCATGATATCGTCATCCTATTTTTTTTGCCATCGCTGCGATTTTCTGTACCAGGTGCGAGTAGACGCACTAACACACGCCACCGGCTTTTCTCGCAATTGAGCTAGTAGTGCTTTCTCATTCATAACTGCCCTAGGTACTACGTGATTTGCTGGTTGTGATGTATAGACATGCCGGACAGGCTTCCCTGCCATGAAAATGGCAGCCTTGGGGCAGCCTACAGCATTGGGGACCTCAGACTTTGAGGGATCCGCTCTCTGCAAGGGGGTTCGCGAACCGTGGTATCACCTGACGAGTAACACACCACAAGCACAGAAAACACTCTTTATTACCGGCCAACAACGCAGCACAAAAATGTACATGAGATGCACTTGCAGCACCGCCCAAGCAAGATATAGCGCTCAAACTTCCGTCACAAAACAGTGGCGTGCGAGTCCCTCAAAACTACAACGGTCCGCTAGCTGCGGTGCTACATCCACACGCGCGCTACAGCGATCAGCGACTACTCGGCTTCTCTGCCAAGAAAATAACGTAATGATTGCACACGCAGATAAAACAGCAAGATGCTATCCACTCGATCAAAGTACGCGTTGATACTCGACCCTCGACGTTAACAAATGATGTGGCTGCTTGCGTCGCAGTCCCTCACGCCGGGTACTGATGTTAGGATCCCGAAAGACTCCGTGCCGGATCCGGGAAGGACGCCGCTTCCGAAGAGCGTCTCGCCAGCGGCTGGTCCCCGACGCCGGAACGAAGAAATGCGCCAGCTTCACTCCCGCGCTGGACTGCCCGGTGCCCTGCTCGCCCGACCTTTTGCTAGATCATGCGCATGCTCTCTGCACTGCCAGCGAAGAGTTTTCAGGACATGTTGCACTCTCATGCATCCGTTTGCACCCGAAAGACGCCCGATGACGCGTGCTCGGCCCGCGCAGCCTTAGCGCCGAACCGTGGGGAGGCGGTAGTCCCCACAACATCTACAGCAGTGGTTCTAATACTGCGGCGTTCTACTCCTAAGTTGTCTTAAGCATTCCCATAATTTTTTCTTTTTTGAGCAGTGCACCCCTTTCTTACATCTGTTTTTTTTTTTCGTTTTAACATATTACTGCGGTAGGCATGTGGTCCACGAAGAAAGGCCAGATGACAAAGTGCATTTTCAATACTGCTCCTCAATTGGCACAGCAGACGTGAGGAAAGGTACAACACAACGTGAAACAAAAGCAAGTAACAAAAAGTCTCTAGAAAACATCTAAACATTTATAACTTCCAATATAGTGACAGAATAACAAATATGAAGAGGATACTTTTCGGTCATGCGCAGGAGTACTGCTTTAGGCGCTCCGCTTTCCCAAGGTTGTGAGTGCACAGGGCCGCTCTAAACCCTTGAGAAGCGGAATTCGTCGCCCTAGCCATTGACCATGCGACCCGACACATCGACGTGATGACCATCTGCATCGATTCTCAAACAGCATTCAGACACTTTCACCGCGACATCATCCCGCGCACGGTCGCCCGCATGCTCGAACACTCACCCGTCCCGCTGCACAATTGTCATCTGAGGACCTGAGCACATCTTTGGTAATGAACGCGTTAATGAATAGGCAACGGTAGCTGCCTTGTTACTCATGCTTTGGGCATTTACGTTTAGGACGGTTAGGTCGCGAAGAGCTGGGTATTTATAATCAGTTAACTGGCCCCATATAACAGGGCGGAGGAGGAAGGTTAGTTCGTTCTTTGGCTCGGTCGTTTTAAACGTATCTATGATTATTTATTTATAGCTTGACACCCACAAGATGAACCTTCTTTCTATTCTCTCCGTTTGTTTTAGCAGATTCCAAAAGGTATTTTCCGTTATGTAATGTCTCCTTGGAATAGGCATTTTGCATGAAGTTTTTTGCCAGTTTAAGTTTTTTAACATTTGCAAACCCATATTTTTATTCGGTAAAGTCCTTAAAGAAAGGCTTTGCAGGACGCCTTATGGCGGGAAATGCGGAACTTTTGGGGAGAGGGGCAAGACTCAGACTGAATGTGTGTTCTGTTATTAGTTCCAAAATGTATATACAAATACAAATTTCCTTTTTGTTTATATTTTTATCTTGCACTGTTCGAAGGATATAATGCATATACAGCCTAAATTGTAATGGGCAGCTTTATAAAGATGAACACACGAGGGGTGATAGACTCCATTATAAAAGTCTGTTTAAGTTCTGCTAACCATGCTCATGAGCAGAGGTCAGTCAGTCAACGACTTCTGCTGAGACAGGATCGGTTTTTTGAAATGAAATGCTATACAACTGGCTACGAATACACCAGCTCAACGACACTATGCTTTACATTAATAACTCCCTATAACTGAAGCGTTTGTCAGAAATCAGGTCTGAGTGCAAGCAGCTAGGGACTGCGGGGGCGTTGCCCCATCTGGAGAAATGTTACAGGCTGCGACACCCCCTGCCCCCCTCTCTCCCGGAGTCCGTGCGTTTTGGCAATATAGGAGTTCCTAACTATATCTATGCAGGCAACGGACGATGTTGACAAAAATAATTTTTTTAAGACTTCAGTGAGCACCTCTCCGTTCCTTTTCAGTCTGAGATGTTTGTACACACTTTGTAGAAAGCTTGTGGAAGGCGACTCGCTCGAAAAGAGTTTTCTTTGCATTGAAGGCGTATTGCTTGATGCTCTGTGATGCGTTGAGTAATTTCCACAGCGACTATTAGCTGCATATATCTATTCCAGAATGAATGGAAACGTCGACGATGCAATTTTTTTGGCAAATATTGCCTTCTGTAAAGTTCTGACTGCGTAGTACCTTCAGGTATCCCATGTATAGTCACGTTCGAGCGGCAGCTGCTACCTTCATGGTCTTCGAGCTTTTGATGCTGCATAGATACCGACCGTTTTGGTAAGTTAATATGGGGCTTCATAACAGCTATTGGTTCGACGCCAACCTTGAAGTCGGTGAATGAATGTTATGTGCAATCTGAACTTATCAAATGAAGAGCTGGGAGTAACATCTCACTTGCTCTGAAACGCTTTCAGTCCCGAAATATACAGGTGGATGACGGCTTAGGCTTCCATGATTTTACCCAATGTGCCCTGGACAGGGCGACCAAGGTAGCTTTCAACATCGCTGCAAAGAATAGCTACGCGCAATGGTTTTTTTCCAATTTCAGATCATATTGTCGACAGAGAGTGAAGATTTGTGTACTTTACTTTTCAAAGATTTACGTGTGGGTTTGAATTTTTTCTCAATATAGTTTATGTCACATTACGCGTTTTGATATATTTTCCAGAATTGCTAATGTTCCCAGTTCAAGCTTATTTTTTAGAATTTTTTTTTTTTGCATTGCACGCGCAAATGGTTAAGAGGTTCTGTGTAGGGCGCAACTGCAACTTCTGTTCTCGCCTGCGCTGATAGAATAAATAAAATAATAAATAAATAAATAAATAAATTGTAGTGAATTACAATGAACGCGCATGAACTATTATGAATGCGCCTCAGGTTGCCTCGATGGCAGACGAAGAAGTTGACGACGAAGTGTGCCGGCGCGCGGCTCCAGCTCTCTGGCTGTGTTGACTGACTGTGATTTTGCTGCCGTCCGCTCAGCTGTTTGGTGAACTGTATAGCTGAGTTCACTAGTACGCGAACCCCCTTTCATTTGGTGGAGGTTGCGGTCGTCTGACGCCCTGGACCTTCGCAGCCGTCTTCTCCCGCCGCTCACAAGTGATAAGTGAGCACGTTGAAGACATGCTGCATCGTGGCGTCATCCGTCCCTCTCACAGCCCTTGGTCTTCTCCGGTGGTGCTGGTCAAGAAGAAAGACGGTTCTATCAGATTTTGTGTCGATTACCGGCGACTGAACAAAATTACCCACAAAGACAATTATCCGCTTCCCCGCATCGATGACGCTCTTGACTGTCTCCAAGGTGCCGAATACTTCTCCTCTCTTGACTTGCGTTCGGGCTACTGGCAGGTCCCGATGGCTGCCGCTGACCGTGAGAAGACCGCATTCGTTACCCCCGACGGCCTTTACGGGTTCACCGTTATGCCATTGGGCCTGTGCAACGCGCCAGCTACATTCGAAAGAATGATGGATAACGTCTTACGCAAGCTGAAGTGGCATACGTGCCTCTGTTACTTGGACGATATCGTTGTCTTTTCGGTAGATTTTTCCACTCACCTCACGCGCCTGCAACAGGTTCTGACTTGCCTCACCGACGCCGGCCTACAGCTTAATCTGAAGAAGTGCCACTTCGGCGCCCGGCAGCTAACCATCTTGGGTCACATTGTATCTAAGGAAGGCGTTCTCCCCGACCCGGCCAAACTTCGCGCTGTTGCGGAGTTCCCCAAGCCGACAACAATGAAGCAACACCATCTGTCGGGCTAGTTGGTTGCGATCCATATGTATCAGCAGCGCGAACACCACACAGGAAGAAGAAGGAGAAGAAGGTAAAGAGCGCTCAAATAAATTTTTGCTCAAATAAAAGTTGGAAGTTCAGCGCTCTTTACCTTCTTCTCCTTCTTCTTCCTGTGTGGTGTTCGCGCTGCTGATACATATGGAACAATGAAGCAGCTTCGGAGCTTTATCGGTCTGTGCTCCTATTTTCGGCGCTTCGTCCGCAATTTTGCGTCGATCATTGCGCCACTCACGAAACTGCTTGGAACCAACCACCACCTGTCCGCTTGGTCCCCCGAATGCGAAGACGCGTTCACCACACTGCGCCGTCTTCTTACCTCGCCGCCCATACTTCGCCACTACGATCCGAGAGCCCCTACCGAGGTGCATACTGATGCAAGTGGCGTATGCGAGTCGGGTGCTCAGCAAGGCTGAATGCAACTATTCCGTTACGCCGAAGAAATGTTTAGCGATCGTCTGGGCACTCATGAAATTTCGACCCTATCTGTACGGCCGCCAGTTTGATGTCGTCACGGACCATCACACGCTTTGCTGGTTGTCGTCTCTTAAAGACCCGGCCGGCCGCCTCGCCAGGTGGGCCGTTAGGATGCCGTGGGATGCCTTTAGGAGTTCGACATCCGCGTTGTATATCGCGCTGGCCGCAGGCACATGGACGCCGACGCTCTATCTCGATCTCCTCTGCCCACCGCCGCTGCATGCTCATCCGTGCCTGAACCCGTCCTCTCGCCTCTTACCACCTCTGATATGCTTGCGGAACAGCGCAAAGACCCGTGGCTTGCGTCGATCATCGACGTCGTGACCAACGCTCACACTGCTGTGCCTTCGCGCACTCTACGCCGCCAGGCACCCCATTTTGCGTTCCGTGATGGCCTGCTCTACCGCCGTAACTACACGCAAGATGGTCGACGGTGGCTCCTCGCGATACCTCGCCATTTACGTTCTGAGATCTGTGCCTCGTTTCACGCTGACCCACAATGTGCCCACGCCGGTGTGTTGAAGACGTTTCAAAGAATATCTCAACGTTATTATTGGCGGGGCATGTACGGGTACATTCGCCAATACGTCCGCTCCTGCATCGCCTGTCAGCGACGCAAGTCTCCCGCGCCCCGTACGAGCGGCCCCTTGCAGCCATTGCCGTGCCCGGCTCGCCCATTCGATCGTGTTGGCGTCGATCTCTACGGCCCGCTGCCCTACACGTTATCTGGGAACCGCTGGATAATTGTTGGCGTCGACCACCTAACCCGATATGCAGAGACCGCCGCACTACCCGCTGCCACTGCTCGTGACGTTGCCCACTTCCTGCTGCACAATTTTGTTCTCCGCCATGGTGCGCCGCGCGAGTTGCTCAGTGATCGAGGCCGTGTCTTTCTTTCGGACGTGGTGGAAGCCCTCCTCAGAGAGTGTCGCATCATTCATCGGACCACCACTGCCTACCACCCTCAAACTAACGGGCTGACTGAGCGCTTTAATCGCACTCTCGGCGACATGCTCACCATGTACGTCTCGTCAGATCAGTCTAACTGGGACGCTGTGCTGCCTTTTGTGACGTACGCATACAATACCGCCACCCAGTCAACCACTGGATTTTCCCCTTTCTACCTGTTGTATGGCCGTGAGCCGTCCTCCACAATGGACACGGTTTTGCCGTACACTCCGGACGCCTCCGAATGCACGCCCCTTTCCGAACTCGCCAAGCACGCCGAGGAATGTCGCCAACTGGCCCGTTCTTTCACCTCGGACTCCCAAGGTCGCCGAAAGCATGAACACGATGCCCATCAAACCGCGCACGCTTTCTCTCCAGGTTCATTAGTTTGGCTTTGGGTCCCCTCCACTACACCAGGACAGTCTTCGAAATTTCGCAGAAAACATCATGGCCCTTACCGCGTCGTCGAATCAACATCCCCTGTTAATTATATTGTAGAGCCGCTTACACCCTCTTCGGACTTGCGTCGTCGCGGCCGTGAGCTTGTCCATGTCAGTCGCCTCAAGACTTACTACGACCCGCTCCTCTTGCCATCACCATAGGTCGCCAGGATGGCTCCTCTTCCATCCCGGGGCCATTGTAGTGAATTACAATGAACGCGCATGAACTATTATGAATGCGCCTCAGGTTGCCTCGATGGCAGACGAAGAAGTTGACGACGAAGTGTGCCGGCGCGCGGCTCCAGCTCTCTGGCTGTGTTGACTGACTGTGATTTTGCTGCCGTCCGCTCAGCTGTTTGGTGAACTGTATAGCTTAGTTCACTAGTACGCGAACCCCTTTCAAAATAAATAATAAACTAGATATGGAATGCGCACAGAGTGTTGTGGGCAGAGCGGGACCAACAGCACAGGGCCGCCGCTTCTGCCCGATTAGTAGTGGCATTGATAGCTCGAAAAGGAGGCATGCTCAGAGCCAGTCCTCCGCACGCCTCTCCGAAAACAGCGAAGAGGCGGAATTGTTGGCATTGCGCTTTATGGCTGTTGTCGAGGATAACGTCAAGTCTCAACCAAAGTGGCCGGCAGGGTGACGGTTCAGTACCATGGGGTTCAGTACCATGGAACCAATTAGCCTTGCAACGTGCATTACTAAGACTGTAACCAACCGAAAGTTACATGCAAAATAAACGAGACGTGAGTGTCAAGAAAACTCTTTGCTACGAAACAGGCAGAACAGGACTGCACTGATGTGGCCAGATGGATTCCCTCTGCTACAGATGCAATCTGCACTCCCCTGTCTAAGAAAGAAGAGCTTCTTGCACGAAATTCGTTGCGAATAATGGCCGTAGATTGCATATTCCGCAAAAATTGGGCTAGTTGCACGAAGTGGGCCAAATGCCCATTTCTCATGAAATGGTGCCATACGGTTTTCTCAAATTTTACTGGCGCTTACACATATTTGACATTTGCTTTTAGATATGGACCCATTATCTGGCACAATCTGAACGCTATGATTTTGTTCTTCAGTTGTTTTATAATGTGGTCATTAAAGGTAAACACGCTTTTGCACAGGTTCGCAACAGTAACGATGGTCCAACTTCTTTGTCCTGACTCTGAACCAGAAATACTCGTTTATGTTGTATCTTTAACTACTGCCAGAGCATAACTGCAGTCGAGCTGTTACTTTTGTGTGTAAATATATTGCGGAACGGCAACTGTTTTGTAAATGCGAGCTGAATGAAAGGCGCATTACTCTAAACCACGTAAACTTATGTTAAGTGGTCCACGTAAATTTAAGCCGGCTAGGGTGTTTCCTTTCGCGGCTTTTGTGTAATACACCGCTCGAGCTGATTTTCAGCCATGTAGTGAAATGGAGGAACCGAAATAAATAGAAAACGCCTGCTGCAGCAAGTTCACAAGTGGCCTGAGTAAAGTGAGCAAAAAAGAAATGCCCAAACTTGTATATTAAAAAAAAGACCAAAAAAGAAGAAAATACTACCTTTCCCGGTTTGTACTTTTTGTTGTCGTTGTCTGCAACTGTGTTTTTGTGCAGCGGTTAACTGACCGCTTTCACCAGAGGAGTAAGGTTCACGTTTAGCTTGTTGCGATATTTAAACGTTACGTTTATCGTTCGAAATCCCTGCAGGTGTGCCAACTCCTGAAGAAAGGCGCCGCGACCGTGATGGACAAGACGGCGTACGCACCGTACGCGTATCTGGACGCCATCTGGATCTCCTACGATAGCGTCGAAAGCATCGTGCTCAAGGCGAGTGCACTGCTTTTTGCCAGGTCTTTCGCATGCATGTGAATCGCCTGGGAGAATGCATGATGCCAGCGTTTTTGCAATATCTGGCCTCATCGCGATTGTAGGCATTCGCCGTCATATTCTGAGAGATCGGCACTGTCCATGGTGATCTCATGCTCCTTCATAGGAAACACGGAACATTCTGCTGCCAAAGCAGCGCGAGGAGAATGATACGCTCTGTCCAGCAAAGTACATTACATTATGAAATTTCTCACAACTCAAAAGGGAATTCAGAAGACTGTAGCTGACCTGCAGGTCCCGAAAATACTGCATATCTCAAGATAATTATTTATTGTACATAAAATTCCCCTAATAAGAGTACTAAGTGAGGAAGTGTAGGCATATTAGCTAGGCTGCGATTTTTTTCTTGTAGTCTTCATAATTTGGGCATTAAAGGTTAACACGAAGATAGGCAGGTTATATCAGTGGTCGATCTTTTTCTCTTTGCTGACTCCGAAGCATAAAAAACAAGCAAACAAAACAAACAAACGAACGAACGAATAAATGAATGAATTAATTAATTAATTAATTAATTAATTAATTAATTAATTAATTAATTAATTAATTAATGAATGAATGAATGAATGAATGAATGAATGAATGAATGAATGAATGAATGAATGAATGAATGAATATCAGAGTAGTATTCATGCACGTGCGCGATTCTGGCAGACGATTAGCGTAAGCGGCGACTTGATAGCAACGCAAAAAAAAAAAAGCTTACGCAGCGTCAAGTCGCCTGCCGATGTGGCGAACATTATTCGCGTGATAGAGCCCGCAACGGCCGCGTGTAGTGACACTGAAGAGGGAGTATACGCCTTATTGAATGGTGGTAAGCTGGCTTTGAACTCCCGTGCATCATCCTGAGAATGACAGGGAGTAGTGCGCTCCGTTAGCGTGCACCTAAAGGATCAAATCATCGTGAAGTTTGCTGCGACTCCAGTGTGCTCGAGCTGTTAAACTGAACCGGCTCAACGGTGGCAAGTAGCATGCTCACGATTTGAAAGCTCTACTTAGTCACTCAGTATCCAGGCGCCTTTTACTCAGAATGGTGGGAATGCCTACAATCAGCCGAACTGTTATGGGTCATTAATCGTTAAGGCCTATTTTCAAGAAAACCACGCAGAATGTTTTGCGATGCAGCGTGCGCACCGTGAGCAGTGTTATGGAACCCTGATTACGTCATATACAGGAATCAAACGAGTGTGCTGTGCCAAGAGTTATGTGCGATGCGAAAGGGCAGGCAGTGCCTATGAAGCGGCGGTCAGCAAGCTGCAAGTTCATCAGAACGTCTAAAGGAAATATTGTTTAGTTGCATGCTTACAATCACAAACTTGGTACTGCACATTATCGGAGTCATTGCACAACGTATGTCACGGCAAGCAAACAAAAGTGTTTGCATTGCGCTTAGCTTTTCATGCAGCGTGGTCTCTTTTGCGTTTTTAAGTAGAGCGAACATGCCGGCCCCACAGTCATAAGATATTTATTTATTTATTTATTCAAAATACCTACAGCGCCCCACTGGGGCATTGTTGTAGGGGGGAAACATAAAAAAAGCAACAGATAAAATACGGTAATTGAGGCAAATGATGAAATATACTGAGAAAACCCATGGGCTATAGGAGTAAAGGCAAAAATGAAAATAGAACCGTATTCTGCGCTGCAGTGGTGTTTAAAGGACTCTTCTTGCTTCAATTCTATCGCTGTTAGCGTCATTGCAGCGCTGTTTTCTATCCTCTGTCTTTTAGCCCGAATGTTAGATGTCAGAATGAGTTCTGACATCAAAGTGCGCCTCCATCCCTAACTACTGCCTGTCACCTCCTCCCCATTCGCCTTTCAAAGAGATGGCATTGAATCCGCCATTTTCAAAAGATGTGGCGCCATCTAGGGAGTGGCCGAAAACTGGTTTCAAACAAACGCACTTGGGAGACGCAGACGCGATCCGTTTCCACGAGGCACCAGCTGCGTCTGCGAAGTGGTAAACGTGTGTTTGACAGTTGCCGCCTCAATGGCTTGCAATTTGACGCTAACATGAACTGCGCATGCGTAGTAGGGGGTGGTGGATCATTTCATACCAGTGGAGCTGGAAGAGCACAGGCTCGTACGCGCATAACGGCCACGTGAAAAAGGCTGATTGCACAAGATTTATTATGGCAAAGCTTATGGTTATTATGGTTTATTACGGAAAAGTGGATTCGCAATTCTCCAACTTTTATGCTGCTTTCCTGCCCTCGTCGTGCAGCATTCTAATAACTTGCATGATTTTGACGTAGCACAATCCTGGTTCCTTCGCAGTGTCTCTGGGCTGAGTCGATGGGCCTTGGAGGCGTCATGACGTACGCAATCCAGATGGACGACTGGGAGGGAAAGTGCGACAACAAGACCAAGTTCCCCATACACAAGGCTATCTGGAAGACAATCGGCTGACCAGCGCCCTATCTACGCCATGTGCTGACCACGGCTGTGCCGAGATTCACCGAGGTCGAACACTGTCTGGCGCGAGTCTACGCGGTGATGGCAGCACGTCAGGAGAAAGAACTCTGTGTTATCTCGACAGCGCAAACTTCGAGCAGAGAGGGCAAATTGTGAATGTGCGTATACAGCCTCAAGAAAGGCGAATGGCCGCTGAACTTTCCAAAGATGGCGCCAAACTTGAAATTCTACGCCATGTCTTATCATGAAAACTTCGGAGGAAATGATGGTGCGGTCTTGCTCTGTGAGACGGACACTTCCACAAATTGATCCGCAGGGCTGCTGGCGGCCTCGCACATCGAAGTTCTTTTCACTGTATGCGTTTTTTTGTGCGTGTGTGTTCGGGACAACATGCCTGTGTGAACTGCTGATGTGGCTGTTCATCAACTATTATAGACCACGACAGCAGAGAATGCACTGACATCTGAACTTGTTGATGCCAAGTTATCGCTGCGGCGGCAGCAGCAGTCGTGGTGGTGCTTCAAAGAGTATCGAACGTCTCGAAAGCTTACTTTGTCGCCGACAAAGCTAATATGGTATGGTTCAAAACCCGCTTCCACTGATCTCTACCTCTGTACCGCGCCAGCAGCGGCCGTTTTATCCCAGGTATCCGATGGATATATACTAACTAGACCGCATTCTTGCATTTGTGGCCATGTGAAGCTTTCGAGTTTCGTAATCTCACCATACAACTAGATTATCCGTACTCTCCGACCTTTACTCGATAGGAGTTGCTCACTTATGAATAAAAGTTAATCATGTGGTATGTGGAGCGTAATGTCGGGAAATTGAGACCTTGATAGATCTGTCAGTTTGAATAACTCATCCCGAAGAACAACCTGCATTCATTTACACATTTGTCACGCTTATGTAAATATAGCATCACTGCGCTCCAGAAGTACCTGCATTTTCCTCGTGCCTATTTAGGATCGCATTATAGTTCTTATGGCAGCACTTAAAACGGAGCACTAGCGAACAATCTTCAGTGTAATCTTCATGCTGTATGTTTATAAGGTAAAGTAGAAAAGATTTACAAAAATAAAGCTGTTCGAACTACACAGACGTGGTCTATGCATTTATATTATAAGTTGGTTCGAGCATTCGATGCGATGGTATACCTGTTGTTCTACAAAGATGCCCGTCAAAACTGTGGCTCTGCTTGAGCGTGCAAAAAACGTGCAGCCTTGCATATCAATATAGGCCACGTGGTGATTACAGCTGTCCAGCAAGCAGGACGACATCGAAAGGCCTCCGAACGAAACTGTTGGACTCAATTGCGCGCACAAAGAAATGAAGAACGTGGCAGCGGAGGCAGCCACAGGCGCGCTGGGCGATCGTCGAAGTACTAATCACTGCCGCTCTCAGATTAAAGCTGCTGAATAACACTCCAGATAAGGCGTGGAGCCCACGTTCTACAATCTCGAATAACGTAGAAGTAGATGCTTGTGGGTGGAATTATTTCAGATGACCCTGCTCGCATCTTGAGTCAAAAAGTGATAAAGCCGCGTATCAGCGGCTTCGAGCATAAACAAACAATACAACGCTTCGCTTCATTACCCCCCCCCCCCCTCCGATGCTTTACAACCAAAAGATGGTCAATAATAAACACTGAGAATGCAAGCACAATGCGTTCATTAGCACGCATGATAAGGCTTTTGGTGCACAGCATGCAAAACTTCTGGCAGTGAAGGGCACCATTGAGATGCTCTGACTAAGGTGCTTGCATCGATCACCTTAGCTGTGACTCTGTCGGGAACTACTTCGTAGTCGAGTTCTTTGATTCGGCGAAGTATCTTGTATAAAGTGAAGTAGCAGTACAAAAGCTTTTCGGCGAATGAGCGTCCATACCCGTACACGGTCTCTCGGCCTGCATTTCGCACTTTAACTATTGCTGTTGCGCTCCTCAGTTATTGAGAGGCCTTTATGGTAAGTACTAGTCATAGCAGTTTCTAGATTTTCGAAAATGCTATTCTCGTCGCCACTGCAGCGCAAGCCATTTAGAGCGCCCTCTAGCTCGCCCTTCCTAGTCGGGCGTTGCAAAAGGAGCACGTGACACCGCACCGCTGTGTGACGCACGCGCTCCAAGGCGTGGCTAGCTGCTCTTTCTGGTCGCGAGGTTTTGCTTTTGGCAGGGCGCGGTGCCAAAATTGCTTGCGCTGCAGACGAGAACGGAATTTTCGAAAATCTAAAAACTGATACAGATATCACTTCCGGTGGGCTACACGGCTCTCATAAATAAGAAGCGTGAAGGTAGTAGTTAAAAAGTTAACTACACAGTCTGAGTTAGCCGGCATTGCTATTTTGCACATCATAGCCGTATTCTAATGCACTGAACCGATGACAATGATATGCCGAAAACAGCGCTCTTCTAACTCGAAAAGACTATTTAAAAAAAAATTGCTGCAAGTCTCAGGTGAAACATAGCTTATAAATTCGAGCATAGGTTATACACGCTAGGATTGTTTGTCTATACACGTAAAGGGTTCGATTTCGTGCTTCATAATGGTTTAGTTGGTTTATTGGGGGTTAACGACCCAAAGCAGCTCAGACTATGAGGGACGCCGTAGTGAAGGGCTCCGGATATTTCGACCACCTGGGGTTAGTTAACGTGCACATACATCGCACAGTACACGGGCCTCTAGAATTTCGCCTTCATCGAAATTCAGCCGCCGTGGCCGGGATTGAGCCCGCGTCTTTGTTCAGCAGCCGAGCGCCGTAACCACTGAGCCACTGCGGCGGGGCGCTTCATAATGGGCTACTAAATTATATGTATGATGTGCGTGGCGTCGTTTTCAGGTGAATATACAGTTACTCTTCACTCTATCTTAATTGGCAGGAGAAAAATGGAGGAGGAGTTTTGAAGTATTATTCTGGCGGCGACTGTTCGAAAATCTTGTATGATATTTATTGCTCTAAGCACGTATGGAATATCACCAGACGGTTGACAGCATGTTGGAAGTGCTGCAACGCGGATGGCAGGCAGTACATATGCCGCCTCTGGGAGATGCAGCCCAGGTTAGACCCAGGGCCGTGCTAGCCGCAACCTACTAGCACAGCATCACCTCAGGGGAAGAGGGTTTGATTTCACGATATGTATGTCCTAGCTCTTGATATGTGAGTATTGTTCGTGGTATGTACATTTCATGCTTGGTTTGTGAGTGTGGGTTTCAATTATATGTGTTCGGAGTCTGTAATATCTGTAATCACAAATGTGTTCTGTTATGTATGCGTGTTTCATTCTTGGCTTGGATCTCTATATGATTTATATTTACCGAAGGTCGAGTGTATTTCGATGTGTGTATTTGTGTGGGTGTGTCCATGTGCGCGCGCGTGTGGATGTGTGTGTGTTAGTGTGTGTGATTTTTTATGCGCACTTTTACATTGAAAGTGACCTGGCATTTTTAACGCGATACCGTTAAGGCCCCTGTTGTCCAAAAAGTCCAGCGTCGTCGTCGATGTTGTGAGCGAAAAATATGGTGCCTGCTCCCCCCCCCCCCACCCCCCCCACCCCTGCCCTGGAGCAGCAGCCTAGGTAGGCCACCTAAGTCACGCGCCCTTGTGGAGTGTCCACATCCTGCAAGCCCATCGGATAGTGAGTAAACTGCCCACCGTTGCAGGTAGCAGTTACATTAATAAATTTATCGGAAGAGGTTGCTCAAGAAGAGCAACTTAGGTTGCACAAGACTCACCGGTGGCAGCACCTGCCATCGCAGGCCAGTGGCACATTCCTTAACTGCTGCACTATTGCGCAAGAAGTGGTAGGAGGACTACAAGACACTTCTGGATGGGTACAGCAGGAACAAGAAAACGCGGACGCAGAAAGAAACAAACTGAACGAGGACGAACCTTCGTCCTCGTTCTGTGTGTTTCTTTCTGCGTCCGCGTTTTCTTGTTCCTGCCGTACCCACCCAGAAGTATGAACCAACTAGCTCAGTTTTCTACTCTTTTAACTACCAGATACCTTTCGATGTAAAGGTGAGTATGACCAGTTCCGCATATGTGAGCAGTAACTTATTAACGCGATTGCGTCATACCCTTACAGCGGAGCTTAAGCGTCCCTTCCAGCTTTTTTTGCGTTCACGATGGTTGGATTTGTTTGGTTTGGTTTATTAAGGTTTTACGTCCCAAAGCGACTCAGGCTATGAGGGACGCCGTAGTGAAGGGCTCCGGAAATTTCGACCACCTGGGTTTATTTAACATGCACTGGCATCGCACAGTACACGGGCCTCTAGAATTTAGCCTTCATAAAAATTCTGCCGCCGCGGACGGGATCGAAGGCGCATCTTACGGGTCAGCAGCCGAGTGCCGTAACCACTGAGCCACCACGGCGGGGTTGGATTTGTGCACCAGACCTTCGAGTCTGAGTGAAACTCCAGTATAAACCTTGATCATCAAGCTTAATCGTTTTATCTGGACAACGCGGTCTTCAAGGAATTTCAGGATTGAATGACTGCACTGTACACTCACTGTGAATACGACACCACCGGTGGGCATGACTGTATTAAGCCTTGGTTTCAGGGGGCGTAACCCTCGATCATCACCTCGCCATTCAGTTTTTCGAACAAGCGCCTCCAGAAAAGCTTTAGGGCTCAATCCCTCGTTCCTTGAGGAATGGGCGAAGTGGAACTTGCGAGTTTTAATGCGGTAGCACTCTAGGCGCATTTTCCTATTTCGGGCGGTGTACGTACCGTCTCCGCCAAAAGTAACCGAGCAGCGGCCAGCGTTGCAGACCGCAGCTCCGCTGCTCGGGTGCGAGCCCGCTCCGGCCGCCGGCGCGGCTGCTCGGTTACTTTTGGCGGAGACGGTGCAGTCTTTGTCAAAAGTAACCAGGCTGCATGGTTTGCTTCTAGCTCGTGCAGTGGAGCCCTTACAGCTTCCCTGAAACTGAAATGGTCGTTAAAGGTAAGGACTGGGGGTCTTCTTACCTTCCAAGAACTTTTGACCTTTAGGAAAGTCACAAGGGTTCCACTATACAAGCTAGAAGCAAACCATGCAGCCTGGTTACTTTTGACAAAGACGGTACATGTCTGAAAGCTGCTTTCTGGCAAGCGGCCAACCCGCCCACCGTGTTGTAGGCAACCTGCCATGTGTGTACACCAGGCCCACATTCTCCTTTCTCCTGGGTGAAGGGTAAATGCCAGGGTGAAGGGTACACCTGGGTGAAGGCCTTGAAGGTAAATACCTTCAGCGAGAAGTCCTTTTGTGGTAAATATCTTTAGGAGAAATACCGTTAAGTCAAAGGCCTTCATGGTAAATGTCTTCCGGGTAAAGCCCTTTAGGCCAAATGCCTTTAGAACGTAAGGACCTGAATTGCCCGCCGTAACTGGTACTATTGCACGATATTCCCCGCTTAGGGCGTCAGAGTAGACTGTAGTGTCGGGCGTCGTTGCGCTGTTGGTCGTTGATCCGTCGCGCTTCTTGAGCACGCTGACGATATGCGGCAGCGTCGAGGTTGCCATCTGCGGTCACGTTCGGCTGCATGGCGTCGATCGATAGTGGTCGTTGCCTTGCTGCCGTGAACGAGCCTAAAAATTTAGGGGACATTTATTACATTACGTGTTTAGAATGGGTTTGGTTTATGTTGGTTTAACGTACCAAACCGACTGGGGCTGTGGGGACGCCGTAGTGAAGGGCTCCGGAAATTTCGCCGACATCGCACAATACACGGGCCTCTAGCTATTCGCCTCCATTGAAATGCGACCGCCGCAGCCGGGATCGAATCACGCTTCTTTCGGGTCAGCAGCCGAGTGCCATAAACACTGAACCACAGCGGCGGCTGGTGTTTAGAATTGGATAGCATTAATTAAAGTCTGATTAGTGCAGAACTCTCCGGCTGCTTTAACTATTTTATTCATATTGCTAATGACATTGTCCTGTCTGTCTCATACGCATACACCTGATTGTTAACTGTGAGGCCTACTTTCCTCGGCTACCTCCGTTGTTTTGAGCATGCTCGATTCTCTCCATACTAAACTTCCTTATGTCGCTACCTTGCGCTTAATTATTAGCTTTGATACTTCTGCCATTTCTATTCTGTCTGTAGGGTTATACGATTTCATGCCTTGGCGTATCTAATCAGATCTTTCGTCTCCTGAGATAGCTTGCCGGTATCCTGTCGAACTATCCTAGTACTGCACACTCCGTAATGCTGGCTGTGAGATTGTCGTTAAATTTTTTTAACGTTAAGATAGCCTTCCTTAGTAAAAAGTACACTGAGGACAATGTTATCATTTTTTTTATTAGTAAAATCTAATATTTCGACATTTCGTGGCTTTGTTGCCGCTTGCACGGCAGCGAAAACCTGTGCATTTATTGATAAGAGGTTTGGATTCGAAGTTTAAAAAACTTTTTCCGCCGCTACGATTCAAACTCGGGACTCTCTGATGACGATATAGGACAAGAGTGACGTGACACGGCGAAAGATAAACGAGGACTCCGTGATTTCTGCGGCGAGCGCTGCGCTCCCGCCTAGCAGCAGCCGAAATGAAAACTACTACCGGTCGGACGTTGAAGGCCTCTATCAGCCGTCGTCGCTTCGTTTAGGTTTGCACCAACGTTACCATGGATACCGTTCCCAATTAGGACAACGAAGTTCTCGCAAAGAACTGCGGCTTGTATTCAGCGACCTCAACTCCACACAGCATGCGATGCTTTTGAAGGCTGAGGCAGCGGGTCTGGCAAGGAAGTCCTAGCGACGAGGAGTCGGCAGCGTCGCTGTCACCACCGAGCCGCCGTCACGACTGATATGTAGCGACTGGCACGTGCGGGCATATTTAAATTCTGTAATAATAGTACTCGTATAGGGCTGGCTATGCAGCCCAGCGTCTGGGTACGCGGACGAAGCGATCACGCTGAGCGGCGCGTTTGCTAAAGTGGAGGTGCGTTGACCGTTGCCTATACACAGCTCTTCTTCCTTGTCGCAGTTGCGTGCCGTTGCACGAACTTCGTCCGAGGAGCACTTAGCGAGACACTTTGGGGTCCTCTGCTGCTCTGCCTTTGTAAATCGAGGCGCATAACAGAACCATGCACGCACGCAGAACGTATAAGCGCGAAACACCCCAAAACATACCGAAACTCAGCTGGCCGCCCGCTTCGCCGCCAATTGCTGGTTTTGTTTGACTTCCAACATTCAAGGTGTCTTCTTTCCGTCCTGCTCGTGTTATAAAAGTGCACTAATGGCTTCAAAACAAAACTTATATGCATTTATATCGATCAAACACGTAACCTACACGCACGTTTGCCAGCCTCAGAGATCTGTGGCGTCTTTTCTTCTATTTCATCATCACGCTTGGTGGTGGTGGTGTAAAACATTTTTTTATACTATATACAGAGGTATTGCTTGGACCGTGCCTGAAGGGCCCGGCCCTCACAATCACTAGGAGGGATCCCTAGTCCGGGACCCCTGTGGCCTCTGCGGCGAACCGGGCTCTTGTCACCAGGGCTCGTTGGTACTGGAGAGTTGAGCAGCCGAGCAGGGCAGCCTCCCAGTCCTCTCGGGTGGGGTGGGGGTGGGGTGGGAAAGCAGGATTGGCAGGGCATGCCCACACCATGTGATACGTGTCCGCAAACACTTCCCCACAGTGTGGACACTCGCCCGAAAGGCCGAATTGAAATGTTTGAGCACTGCCGGGCACAGTTTCGTGTTGGTGTAGAGGCGAAGTAGCCAACGCTCCTCTGCCTTCTTGAGGCCTTTACAGGGGGTGGGTATCGGCCGTGAGCGTTTTGATACAGG
The DNA here is from genome assembly GCF_055824585.1 of Amblyomma mixtum. Taxonomy (NCBI): domain Eukaryota; kingdom Metazoa; phylum Arthropoda; class Arachnida; order Ixodida; family Ixodidae; genus Amblyomma; species Amblyomma mixtum. Next base: position 168,378,412 of record NC_143016.1, on the reverse strand, counting down.
AGAGAGAGCTCCCGAAAAGTAATAGCTGGATTAAAATCAGTACCCGGATCAGGCGGCGAGAGAGGCGATGCCCTGTGGTTAAGCGCGCAGGCGGTAGTGTCCGCTACCTTATTTCCCTCTATCCCCGCATGTGCTGGGGCCCAGATGATGGTGTGCCGGGTTGGCAAATCCCGGTACTCACATCTGTGTAAAACTTGGAAAGCACGATCTGGAATTGGGCCCTCTTCAAAATTGCGGCAAGCTTCCCTTGAGTCGGTGATAATGACTCGGGACGCTGGATCCGCAGCTGCAAGTGCGAAAGCAACTTCCTCCGCGAATGTAATGTTGGGGGCACCGAAGGTGAGGCCCTGAACTGGGTTGTTTTGGTGGACAACGGCAGCCGTGTACCAACCCCCATGGTGTGGACCTGCCGCGTCCGTGTAAAATACCCCTGGTCGAGCACCATACATCTTGGAAATGGCCTCCGCTCGCGCGAGGCGGCGGCCATCATGGGCATCTTTTGTCATGTTATTGGGGAGGGGGCGAACCTTTAGTGCGAAGCGCTAGGCCTCGGGCATGGATACCCGCTTCTCCTCTTGGGTTGTGTAATTGATGTGGAGGCGGGTCAGTAGGCGGCTACCCGCACGTGTTTTGCTTAACCGCAAGTATTGATTGCTGAGATGAGCCTCGCGCAGCTCCCCACAGGTGTTCGTCATCCGCAGGCCGCGGAGACGTTGGTTGGATGTTGCAATTGGGACGTCGAGAGCTCTCTTATAGATTTTTCGGAGAATCACTTCGAGAGCGTTCTCATCGCATTTGCGCAGATAGAGGTACGGTGCCGAACACAGGATTCGACTGGTTACGAATGCATTGGCCAGCCGCAGGGCGTCTTTGCATCGCAACCCCCCTCGTTTCTTTGATACCCAGCGGACCATACGGCCCACCTGATCACCCACCTTGCGGAGTTTCTTCAGCGTGGTGTCAATCTTGCGGTTCTTTTGTATCTAGAGTCACAATACTCTGATTTCATCGTGTTCAGGTATCGGGCCACTAAGCAGGGAGAGGGCAATTTTGGTTTTGCACCTTGGATTGGGACGTATGTGCACGAATTCCGATTTGCTCGGGGAGCACTCAAGGCCGCAGCGGTGTGCATAATCGTCCACAATAGCCGCCGCTTGCTGCAGGTTGGCCTCGATTTCTCCAACCGAACCGTGTGTTGCCCAAAGGGTGATGTCGTCCGCGTACAGGGCATGCTGCACACCCGGGACGTCACCCAGCAGGGTAGGGAGCTTCATCATGGCCAGATTGAAGAGAAGAGGCGAGAGGACTGCTCCCTGTGGAGTCCCTCGCGTACCAAGTTGGTACGGGCCATGTTCACTGTCTTGGAGTCGGATATATGATTGCCGATCTGTGAGGAATTGCTTAATGTATTGGAATGTGTTGAACCCACAGTTCAATAGAGACAGGTGGGAGAGGATGATATCATATGTAACATTTTCGAAAGCCCCCCCGCAAGTCCAATGCGAGGACCACCTTGTCATCGCTAGGGTGCTCGACGGGATCAAGAATCTCTCTATGAAGTTGCAGCAGCGCATCTTGTGCGGACCGGTGTGGGCGGAACCCGTACATGGTGTCTGCAAAGGCGTTGTGCGCTTCTAGGTAGGTGGATAGTCTGTCACGGACCATGGTCTCCATCAACTTCCCCACACAAGAAGTGAGAGATATGGGCCGGAGGTTGTCAGTGTTGAGAGATTTGCCTGGTTTGGGTATGAATGTGACGAGAGCCGTCTTCCAATCCACTGGGAGAGACGTACCTCCCGGCCAGATGGCATTGAAGTATTCGAGCAGCCGCTCGTAGGCCGGTTCGGGTAGGTTAGCGAGAAGTTTCACAGTTACCTTGTCCCTGCCCGGGGCTGTCCCTCGTTTCATTTTGGCCAGGGCCGCTTTGAGGGCGTGAAGCTGGAACGTTCGATCCAGCTCTGCTTTCTCAAAACCTGCATACGAGTACGCCGGACCACGCGAATCCTGGTCTGTGTACAGATATTTGTCTCGGAGCGCGTCAGCCAGTTTGGCTGTGTCTCCGTTGAAGGTGTGAATTGCTCGTTGAAGATGTTTTTACT